>NC_064647.1:109644930-110258524 GCF_023864345.2 Schistocerca serialis cubense
AGAGTGAAAACTGTATTCTGGAAACATCCCATCGGCTGTGGCTAAGCCAAGCCTCCACATTATCCTTTCTTCCTGGGGTGTTGTCTTGCCAGTTGTGTAGGAGACTTGTAAAGTTGGAAGGTAGGAGATGAGGTAATAGTGGAAGTAAATCTGTGGGGATGGTGTGCTTGCATCGCTCACTCAGTAGAGCTCTTGCCTATGGAAGGCAGAGGTCCCAAGTTTGAGTATCTGAGTGACACATAGTTTTAATATGCCAGGACATTTCATATCAGTGCACACTCCACTGCAAAGTGAAAATTTCACTCTGAAATAAATGTAGATTGCAGCATTTATGCAGAGATGTAGAAGCTTACACAAGATAGATTTGTGTGGAGGACTGCATCAAACCAGTCTTCAAACTGAAGACCATAACAACTACAGTGTGAAATGGTGCCATGTGCTGTGCATTTATTGTGCATGTCCCATTTCCATAAAATGCAGTGATACTTTTGTGTACTCTACTCCTCCCCCTATTGTCCAGGAAATGTGGAAATAACCTTCCAGTCACTGCATATGATCAGTCCATGGTCTCTGTGTTTTAGTTTAGTGAGTTGCATGTGTATAATGGGAGACAACAAGGGGTATTAAATATACATTGCTGGAAACAAAATTAGTACACCTGGAAAGATATTGTCAATTTTGATCTGATGACAGCATATACAACCTAGGGGAAAGTAGATGTGCTGATAATGGTTTCAACATCATCCACTTAGTGGCATAGCTACCAGAGCCCATCTGCATCTATTCTTTAGCAGGAAATGCTCTCAGGCAGAAGGCATGGAGTGGAGCCACAGAGATGCTCTCGTGCTTCCTACAGCCAACTGAGCAAGTTTGAAAGGGTGGTCCTTAAACAGAATTGCAATACAGGTTGGATGTGGTTTATCAGTTGTGCAACAGTGCAGGTATCAATGGTCACATGAATATTCTCACACCTGCAGACAAGGTTCTGGACACACATGTAACACATACGCTTGCCAGGATCGTCATCTTCTAAGGACAGCAGTGACAGATCGTACAGCTACCACAGAACAAGTAAGAGGGCTTGTGAGCCTAGATGTTTCAACATGAACTGTTGTCAGAACGAGATTTTCACTCTGCAGCGGAGTGTGCGCTGATATGAAACTTCCTAGCAGATTAAAACTGTGTGCCCGACCGAGACTCGAACTCGGGACCTTTGCCTTTCGCGGGCAAGTGCTCTACCAACTGAGCTACCGAAGCACGACTCACGCCTGGCACTCACAGCTTTACTTCTGCCAGTACCTCATCTCCTACCTTCCAAACTTTACAGAAGCTCTCCTGCGAACCTTGCAGAACTAGCACTCCTGAAAGAAAGGATATTGTGGAGACATGGCTTAGCCACAGCCTGGGGGATGTTTCCAGAATGAGATTTTCACTCTGCAGCGGAGTGTGCGCTGATATGGAACTTCCTGGCAGATTAAAACTGTGTGCCCAACCGAGACTCAAACTCGGGACCTTTGCCTTTCGCGGGCAAGTGCTCTGCCAACTGAGCTACCGAAGCACGACTCACGCCCGGCACTCACAGCTTTACTTCTGCCAGTACCTCGTCTCCTACCTTCCAAACTTTACAGAAGCTCTCCTGCGAACCTTGCAGAACTAGCACTCCTGAAAGAAAGGATATTGCGGAGACATGGCTTAGCCACAGCCTGGGGGATGTTTCCAGAATGAGATTTTCACTCTGCAGCGGAGTGTGCGCTGATATGAAAGGCAAAGGTCCCGAGTTCGAGTCTCGGTCGGGCACACAGTTTTAATCTGCCAGGAAGTTTCATATCAGCGCACACTTCGCTGCAGAGTGAAAATCTCATTCTGGAAACATCCCCCAGGCTGTGGCTAAGCCATGTCTCCGCAATATCCTTTCTTTCAGGAGTGCTAGTTCTGCAAGGTTCGCAGGAGAGCTTCTGTAAAGTTTGGAAGGTAGGAGACGAGGTACTGGCAGAAGTAAAGCTGTGAGTGCCGGGCGTGAGTCGTGCTTCGTACATGCTTTATAAATCAAGGTATGGAGTTACCTCCGACTGAAGTAGTCTTCCACGCAAATACCACGACATTCAACACACAGTGTTGAAATCACGTGCTTTTCTTAGGAATGGCCGAGGAAAACATTTCACACACACTGCCGCCAGAATTGGCACGAAAATGTCTCTGGAGGTGGCATAAAGGTTGTCAGTGAAACAACTCATTCCCTTGGAACATTTATTTACAGACATTTCATGATTGAAAATAACAGTTTGCAATGTGATATACAACAGAATGACGTTCTTGTAAACCTGTACCGCTGCTGCTACCCTCTGGAAGATTCAACATTTCTCTAAGGACATTGAGGAGCTGCAACCACATTGAACATGCTCCGACACCTTTGGAGCGTGGTGTGACCACAATTTTTGTTCTGGTATTCGTGGTGGAACCACTAGGGACCGTACGGCACGATTTGATTGAATTTGAACGTGAGCCGAACGTGCAGTGCAGAACTGATTTCGCGTAAGTGTCGGATGATCATCATGGTGTTTGTAGTAACAGACCGAAAGTGCGGGTGCACATCATCAGCAGTGTAAGCTTGTAATAAAATCACCCTAATCACCAAATTTAGAAAGTGGTTCGGCTAAGGAACATGGTATTAAGCCTATATTTGCAACTCCCTCGTACCGTTTCTAGATATTTCCCACACTAACGCACAGTATTTGTAACATTCTATCTCGATGCCAAGAAGACAATGTAACAGTGGTTCTGCGATATATCTACGGGTTATATGCAACGGAGGACGATGGTCGATTGAGAATTATCACATACAGTACAGGGCTATTACAAATGATTGAAGCGATTTCATAAATTCACTGTAGCTCCATTCATTGACATATGGTCATGACACACTACAGATACATAGAAAAACTCATAAAGTTTTGTTCGGCTGAAGCCTCACTTCTGGTTTCTGCCGCCAGAGCGCTCGAGAGCGCAGTGAGACAAAATGGCGACAGGAGCCCAGAAAGCGTATGTCGTGCTTGAAATGCACTCACATCAGTCAGTCATAACAGTGCAACGACACTTCAGGATGAAGTTCAACAAAGATCCACCAACTGCTAACTCCATTCGGCGATGGTATGCGCAGTTTAAAGCTTCTGGATGCCTCTGTAAGGGGAAATCAACGGGTCGGCCTGCAGTGAGTGAAGAAACGGTTGAACGCGTGCGGGCAAGTTTCACGCGTAGCCTGCGGAAGTCGACGAATAAAGCAAGCAGGGAGCTAAACGTACCACAGCCGACGGTTTGGAAAATCTTACGGAAAAGGCTAAAGCAGAAGCCTTACCGTTTACAATTGCTACAAGCCCTGGCACCCGATGACAAAGTCAAATGCTTTGAATTTTCGGCGCGGTTGCAACAGCTCATGGAAGAGGATGCGTTCAGTGCGAAACTTGTTTTCAGTGATGAAGCAACATTTTTTCTTAATGGTGAAGTGAACAGACACTATGTGCAAATCTGGGCGGTAGAGAATCCTCACGCATTCGTGCAGCAAATTCGCAATTCACCAAAAGTTAACGTGTTTTGTGCAATCTCACAGTTTAAAGTTTACGGCCCCTTTTTCTTCTGCGAAAAAAGCGTTACAGGACACGTGTATCTGGACATGCTGGAAAATTGGCTCATACCACAACTGGAGACCGACAGCGCCATCTTTCAACAGGATGGTGCTCCACCGCACTTCCATCATGATGTTCGACATTTCTTAAACAGGAGATTGGAAAACCGATGGATAATTCGTGGTGGAGATCATGATCAGCAATTCATGTCATGGCATCCACGCTCTCCCGACTTAACCCCATGCGATTTCTTTCTGTGGGGTTATGTGAAAGATTCAGTGTTTAAACCTCCTCTACCAAGAAACGTGACAGAACTTCGAGCTCGCATCAACGATGCTTTCGAACTCATTGATGGGGACATGCTGCGCCGAGTGTGGGAGGAACTTGATTATCGGCTTGATGTCTGCCGAATCACTAAAGGGGCACATATCGAACATTTGTGAATGCCTAAAAAAACTTTGAGTTTTTGTATGTGTGTGCAAAGCATTGTGAAAATATCTCAAATAATAAAGTTATTGTAGAGCTGTGAAATCGCTTCAATCATTTGTAATAACTCTGCATATGGTGTGCTATGTAAGGAATCACTTACAAATGCAACTCTAGATCAAAGTCATAAGAAATGTACAAAATCCTCTGATCAATACATTGGACTTTCAGATCCATAGTTTTCTGCTTTCCTATTTCGAACCTGTCTGCTAAGCACCCCAAGCAGCTAAACTCCAACGTGGCTTTAGACAGTCCCTCAGCCCCACCCTCCCTGCAGCTTGGTCCATATGATCACCACAACATTAAGTCTGGACTGAGTGAAAGTCAGAGAGCGCTATATCTGCCACCTTCCGCATCCCACTGAGAAACAGGGTGAGCCGAGTTAATGCGTCAGGACTGTGTTTTGATCGCTTGTTGGAAATAAGAATATGTTGTCGTAGCTCTGCCAACCGTGTACAGTGTGTACAGCCAGCACAAATAATGCCTTCTCCTGCCACATGACATAGTAGAAAAGACAGTATGAGCAGTTACGGTGCTGTTTCTTATTGGCAAAATTAGGAAGACTCCACATCATACAGGAACTGAAAGGAGGATGAGGATTTTGCTACTGCATCGCAACGTGTTTCCAAACTACATATAGGAACAGCTGTCCAAAGGAAATCTGCGTCCATCAGGGTGCATTCATGTCTGTCACCAAAACTTCCTATCTATCCTCATTATTTGGTACCGTCCAACAGAGAAAAACTACGAACTATAAAAACACCACTAATGTCACCTGATAAGGAACTCGATAAGATGTTACCACATCCCTCTCATCCAATATGTTGAAAAAAAAATACTATCTGTGTGCCAACATCGAGCATACGTGGCGATCCTATTAAATATACGTGTTTTGGTCCATTGGAGCAGGGGGCCAGTGACTGAAGTCACTTTCACAGACCAGAGTAAAGTTTCATTGGCCGTACTGTAGGAGGACCACACCCCACAGACCATCAGTTGCAAGAGAGAGTCCCTGTGTTGTTCTTCCATAAGTAGTTTGATACATTGTTTTCCTACTGCAACACATCCAAGCAGTATATGACTACAGCCTTGTACACCACCATACATTTTGTTTTTCCACCACGACTTTGAGGCCTGTATCAGGTACTAAACCGAAATTAACATTTTTCCATCAATATGCTCTCACAAAAGAAGCAGGACATCACATGGTGTAAACTATACTGCCCCCACAAGACACAAGTTGGTTGAAATAAAAGACAGAGGTGATGTTTCTTATTGACAAAATTGCGGAAGATGTTGCAACCTATGGAAACTGCAAGAGTTTGCACCACTGTGGAGCATTTCCAAACAGCTGCCCAGAGGTGATGACCTGTACATTTAATCTTATCTCTCAGAGTGACAGGGTAGTAGATGGCTCGGTGTTCCATTTTGAAGAGACCAAGAGCATAGATTCCTTATATTGCACCCATGTATGTTTCGGTGCTGTCCATCCCCAAATGTTGTTGCTTGTTGCTTCCACTAAGACACTCCCCATCTCAAAGAAGTGATTTCAGTCAATCATTATGTGGTACAATCGATAGTGTACCAGTGGATGGACAGGTGGAAGAGACACCATCAATATGGGATAATGTACTGTAATACATCTACATCTACATCTATACTCCGCGAGCCACCTTACGGTGTGTGGCGGAGGGTACTTATTGTACCACTATCTGATCCCCCCTTCCCTGTTCCATTCACGAATTGTGCGTGGGAAGAACGACTGCTTGTAAGTCTCCGTATTTGCTCTAATTTCTCGGATCTTTTCGTTGTGATCATTACGCGAGATATATGTGGGCGGTAGTAATATGTTGCCCATCTCTTCCCGGAATGTGCTCTCTCGTAATTTCGATAATAAACCTCTCCGTATTGCGTAACGCCTTTCTTGAAGTGTCCGCCACTGGAGCTTGTTCAGCATCTCCGTAACGCTCTCGCGCTGACTAAATGTCCCCATGACGAATCGCGCTGCTTTTCGCTGGATCATGTCTATCTCTTCTATTAATCCAACCTGGTAAGGGTCCCATACTGATGAGCAATACTCAAGAATCGGACGAACAAGCGTTTTGTAAGCTACTTCTTTCGTCGATGAGTCACATTTTCTTAGAATTCTTCCTATGAATCTCAACCTGGCGCCTGCTTTTCCCACTATTTGTTTTATGTGATCATTCCACTTCAGATCGCTCCGGATAGTAACTCCTAAGTATTTTACGGTCGTTACCGCTTCCAATGATTTACCACCTATGGCATAATCGTACTGGAATGGATTTCTGCCCCTATGTATGCGCATTATATTACATTTATCTACGTTTAGGGAAAGCTGCCAGCTGTCGCACCATGCATTAATCCTCTGCAGGTCCTCCTGGAGTACGTACGAGTCTTCTGATGTTGCTACTTTCTTGTAGACAACCGTGTCATCTGCAAATAGCCTCACGGAGCTACCGATGTTGTCAACTAAGTCATTTATGTATATTGTAAACAATAAAGGTCCTATCACGCTTCCCTGCGGTACTCCCGAAATTACCTCTACATCTGCAGATTTTGAACCGTTAAGAATGACATGTTGTGTTCTTTCTTCTAGGAAATCCTGAATCCAATCACAAACCTGGTCCGATATTCCGTAAGCTCGTATTTTTTTCACTAAACGTAAGTGCGGAACCGTATCAAATGCCTTCCTGAAGTCCAGGAATACGGCATCAATCTGCTCGCCAGTGTCTACGGCACTGTGAATTTCTTGGGCAAATAGGGCGAGCTGAGTTTCACATGATCTCTGTTTGCGGAATCCATGTTGGTTATGATGAAGGAGATTTGTATTATCTAAGAACGTCATAATACGAGAACACAAAACATGTTCCATTATTCTACAACAGATTGACGTAAGCGAAATAGGCCTATAATTATTCGCATCTGATTTATGACCCTTCTTGAAAATGGGAACGACCTGCGCTTTCTTCCAGTCGCTAGGTACTTTACGTTCTTCCAGCGATCTACGATAAATTGCTGATAGAAAGGGGGCAAGTTCTTTAGCATAATCACTGTAGAATCTTAAGGGTATCTCGTCTGGTCCGGATGCTTTTCCGCTACTAAGTGATAGCAGTTGTTTTTCAATTCCGATATCGTTTATTTCAATATTTTCCATTTTGGCGTCCGTGCGACGGCTGAAGTCAGGTTGATAGTGCGACCAATTTTAGCACTTTTACCAGATTTTTGGTAATTTCAATGACACAACAGCATGCTTCCCAGTTTCTGTATTATCATTAAACCACTCCACTGCTACTTTGTGTGTACTATATACTACATTCCAAATGTACATAGATGATTGTGCAGTACATCCATTCATGGTTAATTATCGAACATATACACCAAAGCATACGAGACAGTGCCCTATTCGATGCAGTTAGATTACCTACGTATTTCTAGCACTTCGATGATTGTGTGTAATTTACGATTTCTCATCTTTCCCTATGTGGAAGGGAGTCACAGAGCATTCTTGCACTCTTACGATAAAGTTGGAGATAGATCTTTGCGCATTGTCTTTGATCAACCCTCCACACAACACTGTCATTGATTTAATTTTCATCTGACCAGAAGTGGGAAGGTACTGTACCCATTACAGTTCATGTCTCGTGTAGGAACAGAGTGAGCTGAGTCCGTAACTGCTATTAAGCCAACACTGTCTGCACCAGTCTTACTCATGGACCCCATTCAAGTGCACAACATCCCTCCAGATGCACGCATGTCAAGGAGGTTAGCACCACTTATCGGTGTATAGCAGATATGAGAGTGTTGTGATGATATAACAGACAGTTAAGAACAAACATGTCTGAAGTATTACTCTAATGTCTGGCGTCAGTACCAAGAAGATACTGGTAAGAGATAAATGATCATGGAACATAAACACATGTAATCCTAAGGCTACACGGTTGTGCACTTAAACACACTATGATGTTAAGGCCATGTGATTTCCAAAAATTAGTCATGTGGAGTGTAAAGCTCTTAATACTCTAATGCAGGATGTGTACATCCACCATCTGAGATACATCCATCCTACAAGTTCTCTATCTCACTCACTACAGTGACAAACTTTAAGATGCTAAAACTACTTCCTTCTACACCAGAGAGAAACATAGAGTCTTTGTGATACATGCACAGTATAGCTTTCTGGAGGTATTGGCACCCAATGTTCACATCCGATTATGGTTCAGAAATTATACTATCCTCGCGTCAGTCCTGTAAAATGATCGTCAGCAATGGAGACTGCCTCGTAGAAGGAAACAGACAAATGAATAGCAGCGGTGTTTGACGTGTAAAATTGCGTGCCATGGTGCACTAACTCATTAAACACTACAACAGTCAAGCAGATGTATACATAGGGTTTGTAGTATAGCTATCACTAACTTAGAATCGCTACAGTTATGAAACTGAAGACTTAATTTACGTCCAAGATGCGGCAGAGAAATGGAGTACTTCGCATACATCTTCATTCTTCTAGAGGAGGGTGTTGAAATACGTTTTCCATAGATGGACATCATCCATCACACATGTGTTGGAAGCCCTCCAACCACATGGTATGGACACATTTACTGTTAACGATTGCAAGTAAATAGCGCTCTAAGTCACACAAAGAAAACGCAATTGTGTATGAGTCAAATGCAGGTAACACCACCCAACAGAAGTACTTTGAGAGAACAACGGAAAAAATGGTTAAATGCGTGATAAATGACCTGGAACAATATCTCTCTCTCTCTCTCTAGTTTACCATTAAATGATACCTCCTTACAAAACTTCTTAACCAATTGCTCCACTCACCTTCTGTCATCCTTTAATGCAGATCCATGTCAATTTAGAAGCAGATGGTTCTCTTCTCCAGAAAAGTATCAAAGGCAGCAGTCAACTTTTGTGTATGATTGTGATCCAAGATACATAAATTTATTACTCTACATTTAGTGGTCATCCATGTTAAACATTCTATTCAAGCTGTCTTAGCGTTGTCGACGAAAAACTACTGTTTTCCTGGTTCCCGAAGCTTCCATGTCAATGTTTTCTTGTATTCCTCTTGGTGTCACATGTTCGTCCCAAGTACAAGGATTTTCCTGCACCAAGCAGAAGACATGCAAGTACCCCTTCATCCTCCGTCCCCCAATTTCCCCGCATTTTACCGTATTTACCCTCAATTTATATGTATTTTCCGTCAATTTTCGTAATTTCATCGATTTTATGTCACTTCTGCCCATGAAATCATGACATCACTTCTCGCCATGAATTTTGAAATTCTTGTAAATGCAGTACAGTTGTCAACACTTAGCGCAAATGCATTACTTTTTCGGTCAGACGGTTTAGTGTAGCACTATATTCAAATGCATCCAGTCACTTCCAACCACATATTCTACAGTTGCAGTGCATTTGCTCTGTTCTCAGTATGTCTGTGTGTATGTTGCAGATGGCTCCCATGACTTAGAGCAGACCCGGGGTAGTGTTCAAGTGTCAATCCACCACGCGTTATATCTGGAGCGATGTTCGCATGCAGATCCTCCCTCTCCTTTAGCTCCATGCTTATACTGCAGAACCTCTGTTACACTGTCTATGTGGTATTGAGACAGAATGTATGAAACTTCCTGGCAGATTAAAACTGTGTGCCCGACCGAGACTCGAACTCGGTTTGGAAGGTAGGAGACGAGATACTGGCAGGCTGTGAGGACCGGGCGTGAGTCGTGCTTCGGTAGCTCAGATGGTAGAGCACTTGCCCGCGAAAGGCAAAGGTCCCGAGTTCGAGTCTCGGTCGGGCACACAGTTTTAATCTGCCAGGAAGTTTCATATCAGCGCACACTCCGCTGCGGAGTGGAAATCTCATTCTGGAGATAGAATGTGTTACAAATACTGTTTGTTAGCGTGGGAAATGTCTAACAGCGGCACGAGGGAGTTGCAAATATAGGCTTAATTCCACATTCCTTAGCCGAATCACTTTGTAAATTTTATTATGACGTTACACCGCTGGCGACGAGCACTACACTTTGTCTGCTAATACACATCCTGCGAGCACCATGTATATTGAAGTTCACAGTATTTATGTAGAAGATCACTTCATTCAGAAGCAGTGCCGTATCTCGATATATAAAGCGCATATACTTGTGTGTACCTGTAGAACAGAGACTGCTTTTTTATGTGGGGCGACAGTAACAGGGTCGTTGCGATCTTGTTTCTAACAACTGGTCGCTAATCTGACGATTATGTCTCTCTTCCGAAGACGCCCTGGAACCACTCGCATGGAAAACGAATGATGCCTGTCCATCCATAGCGGATTTTCGCTCAATATTATTTGGTGCCACCAGTATTAAATTGTTAGCGAAGTATTGTATTTAGTAGGGGATGGGTGGTAGATTCGCTGTGATTGGTCTGTAAGGTTACTGTGATCATTATTCCAATATGTGCAAAGAAAATGACAATGTCTGGTCATAAAGGGGGGGGGGGGGGGGGGTGGCTATGGATTTCATGTGAGAGACTGCGATTTCACTGTACCAATAGTCTTAAGGGAGATGAAGGATTGTCCATGGAAAATTATGTCCAGTCATAAGAAGGATATTGATATTGAGCTACAGTTGTCAGAAGGACGTATTTCCAATACTCTGCTCATTGTCAAATGACATCAGATTGAGGTTGCACTCTTAAAAATACAGTGATATACAGGGTGTTACAAAAAGGTACGGCCAAACTTTCAGGAAACATTCCTCACACACAAATAAAGAAAAGATGTTATGTGGACTTGTGTCCGGAAACGCTTAATTTCCATGTTAGAGCTCACTTTAGTTTCGTCAGTATGTACTGTACTTCCTCGATTCACCGCCAGTTGGCCCAATTGAAGGAAGGTAATGTTGACTTCGGTGCTTGTGTTGACATGCGACTCATTGGTCTACAGTACTAGCATCAAGCACATCAGTACGTAGCATCAACAGGTTCGTGTTCATCACGAACGTGGTTCTGCAGTCAGTGCAATGTTTAGAAATGCGGAGTTGGCAGATGCCCATTTGATGTATGGATTAGCACGGGGCAATAGCCGTGGCGATGTACGTTTGTATCGAGACAGATTTCCAGAACGAAGGTGTCCCGACAGGAAGACGTTCGAAGCAATTGACCGGCGTCTTAGGGAGCACGGAACATTCCAGCCTATGACTCGCGACTGGGGAAGACCTAGAACGACGAGGACACCTGCAATGGACGAGGCAATTCTTCGTGCAGTTGACGATAACCCTAATGTCAGCGTCAGAGAAGTTGCTGCTGTACAAGGTAACGTTGACCATGTCACTGTATGGAGAGTGCTACGGGAGAACCAGTTGTTTCCGTACCATGTACAGCGTGTGCAGGCACTATCAGTAGCTGATTGGCCTCCACGGGTACACTTCTGCGAGTGGTTCATTCAACAATGTGTCAATCCTCACTTCAGTGCAAATGTTCTCTTTACGGATGAGGCTTCATTCCAACGTGATCATATTGTAAATTTTCACAATCAACATGTGAGGGCTGACGAGAATCCGCACGCAATTGTGCAGTCACGTCATCAACACAGATTTTCTGTGAACGTTTGGGCAGGCATTGTTGGTGATGTCTCGATTGGGCCCCATGTTCTTCCACCTACAGTCAATCGAGCACGTTATCATGATTTCATACGGGATACTCTACCTGTGCTGCTATTCGGTTACCGATGGATTGGTAGAGGCGGACCAATTCCATGGCCTCCACGCTCTCCTGACCTCAACCCTCTTGACTTTCATTTATGGGGGCATTTGAAAGCTCTTGTCTACGCAACCCCGGTACCAAATGTAGAGACTCTTCGTGCTCGTATTGTGGACGGCTGTGATACAATACGCCATTCTCCAGGGCTGCATCAGCGCATCAGGGATTCCATGCGACGGAGGGTGGATGCATCTATCCTCGCTAACGGAGGACATTTTGAACATTTCCTGTAACAAAGTGTCTGAAGTCACGCTGGTACGTTCTGTTGCTGTGTGTTTCCATTCCATGATTAATGTGATTTGAAGAGAGGTAATAAAATGAGCTCTGACATGGAAAGTAAGCGTTTCCGGACACATGTCCACATAACATCTTTTCTTTCTTTGTGTGTGAGGAATGTTTCCTGAAAGTTTGGCCGTACCTTTTTGTAACACCCTGTATATGTGGCTGGTTTCCTAGAACGACACCGTTTGGCGTGCAGGTTGCATGGCAGAGGTAGTATATGGTTGGAACAAATGGGCATTTCCAGCTTACGACTCTCGTAAGTGGCGGATAACAAAAAAAAAGTCTATCCGGCCAGCTAGTCAGTTCTTGCTTACAGTTGCATGGGGAAGTCCTGGTCGTGGTGACCTCTGGATAGCTGAATGGCGGACTAATACTCAGTATGGGTTGGGCAGCCGTTGTGAGTGTGTGTGTTGTGAGTACTCCGTGAGTTTTATGTGGATATTTGAGAAGTTTCAGTATCGATCACTGACAAGTGTTAGGACTGGATATATCGATATCATCAAAATTCTTACCACTCCAATCATCCCCAGACACCCTCCGTGACCAGGCGGTCCCCTATGGTGGGCCAAGCCTGTCTGATCACCTGGCACAATCACTGAGACACGCGTACTTTGCGGCAACCATCACTGCACATTTCCCTGGCCTGGGTGGTGGTTGTGGACAATGGAACATGAGTGCAAGGGATGTACGAATATTTCCGCAATCTCCAATGTCTAGTTGCGACAACTACTACGATGGAATAGAACGAGGATTAAATGTGTGGTGTTTACTGCTTCTCAATACAGTCCTGTGGAAACTGTCTTGACATGTTCTGAGGCATCAAGGGATCACCAATTTAGTACTGGAGGGCAGCGTGGAGGGTAAAAATCGTAGAGGGAGACAAAGAGATGAATACACTAAGCAGATTTAGAAGGATGTAGGCTGCAGTAGGTACTGGGAGATGAAGAAGCTTGCACAGGATAGAGTAACATGGAGAGCTGAATCAAACCAGTCTCAGGACTGAAGAACGCAGCAACTCAACTATCCCATCACGTAGTAGAATCTTCATCTTTCTCCTCCTCTTGCTAATTCTTCGTCCAGGTGTAGCTGAGAGAACCAACTTTGGGGTTATATAGTGTTTTAAAAACCCAGTCGCAACATCAGATTCCAGATTTATCAATTTATTATCTCCAATAGTGGTATTGCGAGCACACATTTATCAGTTCAATCACTCCACAGATTGTTTAAGGTCATAGCATGCGACTGAGCTGAAATATTTCAGCTACCTCCAATGTAACGGACTTCCTACCAAATGACCTAACTGTGCCAGTATCCGCCGATAGGAGGCCCCAATAGGGTTCGGAAATCGGGTGTTTGCAGGGTTCAATCCCCCCAAATATCCCAATCCTTGTAAGCACCAGTAGGAAGCAAGGAAAAACTGTCCTACACAAAGTACGTCGATTTAATTAATAGTCAACCAACCTGATAGAGTGAGGGAATATTTCCAAGACATCTACAGCTCGGGTTTTGCCAGGTTAACCCTGTTTTGTTTGCTGTCCGGTCTGACCACAACCGACGGCACATGCAGGTTCGGCCGTTGCATGTGACAGGACGTGGGCAATAGAGATAGAGATAGAGATAGAGAGAGAGAGAGAGAGAGAGAGAGAGAGAGAGAGCATGTGTTTCGACAGGAAAATCTCAGGTATCAAATATCGAAGTGTTGCCACCACCTGAAGCTTTTGATTGCGGGATTAGTGCTACTTCAGTAAAATGACATACGGACCGGGAGAGTGGTGTGCTGACCACATGCCCCTCCATATCTGCATCCAGTGACGCTTATGATTGAGGGTGACGCGGCGGCCGGTCGGTACCATTGGGCCCTCATGGCCTGTTTGGGCGGAGTTAAGTTTTAGTTTTTTAGTTTCCTCGAGATGATGTTCCTGGCGGCAACCTTTTGACAGGCCTCCTCGCAATGACATTTGTATGCTAGTGATCTGCCCAGATTGACAGCCGGCTGTGTTGATTTGTTTGTATGTTCTAGATTGCTGCTGTTCCATGTCGCGTTCAGCTTTCTGCTTGCCTGTTTCGAGCAAAGGTGGAAAATGCTAACTTGTTTCTTCGTGGGATTTGGTTTGAGGGAATTGGTTGCCAATATTCAGATATAATGTTTAATGTGTTTTCCAGTTTCCTTTCTACTTCCTCAAAGCTCTTTCATAGTGCAGTAATATCTGTAACAGTGGCATGAAAGAAATTCATAATATGGTCTGGTGTTGGTTGATTATTTTTGTACAGATTAAATAAAAGCGGGGCTAGGACATTGCCCTTTGCAAGACCTTCTTTAGTCAATGCCATCGGCTTTTCCTACCCTCGAGTGTTATATAAAACTGTCTGTTTTGTAACAGAGATTCAACTGTTTTTGTGATATGATGTTCTGTAAATGTCTTACAGAGTTTTTCATGAGCATTCTATGGTCGACGGTGTTATACGCAAAGCTTAAGTGTACCAGAACTGCATCTGTGTTTGTTTTCAAACCGTTCCTTTACGTGTTAGGGATAGGATTTGATTGGTGTACCGTTATCCAGGTTTTGATCCAAACTATTGGGGAACGAGGTTTCGATCTGTGATTCTTTCCTACTCATATGCATTAACTTACGTTTTTCAAGCTGCCTTTCACCACTGCAACTAGAAACTCCGTCTGAGTCATCGTGCATCGTCCTACAGTCGCACAATGACGACTCCGTCCCTCACACCACAGAGCCATCAGCAAATAATCACGGAATGCTGCTCACCCTGTCCTTGAGATCATTAATGCATATAGAGGATGAGAGAAGTCCCATCACACGTTTCTGGACCCTCCACACGATACCCTTGTCTCTGACGAACACTCGCCGTCAAGGCCAACGTACCGGGTTCTGTTACTTAAAAAGTCTTTGTGCCACTCAGAAATCTGGGAACCTACTCCATATGTTCGTACCCTTGTTAACAGTATACTGTGGGTTACTGGCAGTTCTAGCCTAACATGGATGACAACAGTGCGAAACACTATGGTTCAGCAATCGGTATACAATTTACACTATCTTATCAAAACGATAAGGACATTCCTGTGTAGTGCAGAACTGACCACTCGATCCACGAAAGGCAGACCCACCGGCCTGATAGGACACGGAGGGTTCTGTGATGTCAGTGGAGAAGCAGTAACAGTAGAATAGGGCTGTCAGGAGACTCTATTGACTATGAACGTGGAATAGTCACTAGATGTAACAAATCCATCAGGGACATTTCAGTCCTTTGAAAGCTGCCCACGTAGATTGTGATGGTGATGCTATTATGAAGTGGTAAAACTAAGGAACAACCACATATAAACCAAGACCAGAGAGACATTATATATTGACAGACGATCGAGCACGACGATGGGTGACTGTAAAAAATAGGATGTGTAGGCGCCCCGGTGGTCCCGATCGCCTACGGTGGACTGGAGGCCGAGCGGTGAACTCTCCAGTTGTCAGGATGCTAGGAAATGACTGTGGACGCGTCAGAAACGCCAAAGAAACATTAGTAATTCATGACATCTTTATTCCTGCCAAGTACAATGTGGCCCGCGTAACACAGGCTGGCTGAGCTTGGTGATATCTGTTGTGGCGTAACAAGCCTGCTACGCCACACTGGGAAGGGAGCCGAAAGAAAGGCACGCGTACACACACGCCGACTGGCGTCAAGTCTGGAACAGGATAACCATTGAATGGTAGCAAGAAAAGTACGTAGCTGCTTTATACTTAACTTTTATTCTTTGATGAATACAGCGTTCTTCTTGAGACATTTATACTATAACTCTCAAAGTAGGTAAGGCTAATGGCGCCTTGCTAGGTCGTAGCCATGGACTTGGCAGAAGGCTATTCTAACTGTCTCTCGGCAAATGAGAGGAAGGCTTCGTCCGTATTGTCGCTAGCAATGTCGTCGTACAACTGGGGCGAGTGCTCGTCCGTAACTCGAGACCCGCCTTGTGGTGGCGCTAGGTCTGCGATCACACAGTGGCGACACGCGGGTCCGGCATGTACTAAATGGACCGCGGTCGATTTAAGCTACCACCTAACAAGTGTGGTGTCTGGCGGTGACACCACAATATCAACTACCT
Source organism: Schistocerca serialis cubense (assembly GCF_023864345.2). Lineage (NCBI taxonomy): Eukaryota > Metazoa > Arthropoda > Insecta > Orthoptera > Acrididae > Schistocerca > Schistocerca serialis. The sequence goes on from NC_064647.1 coordinate 109,661,194, forward strand.
TCCCCGAGTCCTCGTTGACTCGTAGCGATGACACCAGCTCCGAGCCGCACCAGTCGTGCTAGCGCAGCGCCGCGTGCTGTGACGTAGTGGAGGAATGTCCTTACTTTGGCCGCACATGGCTGGTGCTGCCTGGCTGGCCAGCCGGCTCAGCTGCGGACAGCAGGAGGCTCCGGGTTGGAGTCCCAGCGTTGTCGGCACGAGAGGCGTTCTCGTAGTGCGGAGTGTGCTCTATCCCACCCCGCCTTCTTCCCTGCTCCTCCTGGTGGCTCGTCCGCGGTGGATGGGCGGAACGGCTGCAGTCCCCCAGCGTCGTCGGCTCACCCGGTTGTGACGGCGGGTGCACAGGGCCTAGGCCCCGCACGATCTCGACGACGGCTCACTGATGTGGTCAGCGAGCAAGTCTGCCGCGATGTCTGCTAATCCTGGGTTGATGACTGACAGCGGCAGCAGAGAGGACCAGAGCTGGTACTGTCCCATCACGTCTGCTGCTGGATGGGCCGCCCTTACTGCAACATCTCCTTAATAAAGATTAACTTGTTGATCACCGAGCTGAGCGCTGCGCAGCGTCCCAGTACACGTCTAACTGCAAGTCTAACTGCGAGTGCCTTGTTGCTATCAAAGCTGGCGTATTTAAAGGAAGCACTAGCGACGTCCTGACGTCATGCTCGCTTGTAATGACTGCATTCGTTCCACTTATACTGCTGATTTATCTGTCGTACTCGCCCCTTAGGTGTTCTTGTGACAGAGTTACGTGTTGTAATGGCAGACTTACGTGAAGTTGTGAAATGCAATACATTTGACGCTATACCTCTGTCTTACACTCTACGAAAGCCTCCGTCTAACACAAACCCGCGTGCTAAGCAATTCTCTCTCCCCTGTTGTGTGTAACAAGGCTATTGCCTCTGCGTGACGGCACATTCCATATATGTGCAATCCTCCTACCTCCTGGCTAACCTTCTGCCTCTGGCTCTCGGCATAGGCAACGAAACTTTGACAATGTTCCACGTTTCCAACTCTTTACTATTCTGCGACACTACAGATGAAATCAGCCGAAGAAACCACTCATGAGTTCCAAAGTTTAACCAGCAGTCCAAACAACACAATGACTGTGCATGCGGGGGTTAAAAAGAATGGGGTATGTGATCCACACATTTATGTAGTCAGTGCTAAGTGATACCATTAGACAGTGGATGACCAGAAACGAGTGATTTGGAATGACGAATCACGCCACACGCCATGACAATCTGATGGATGGGTCTGGATTTGACAAATGCCCGCAGGAAGTTACCTGCCATCGTATGCAATGCCAAAGTGAAGTATGGAAGTGATGGTGCTATGGTATGGGGTTCTTTTATGTGGTTATTTGTTCCCTTATTGAGCTGAAGAAAACGCTGAAGAATATGAACACATTTTGGGGCACTGTGTACTGTGTACAGTAGAGGATTGGTTTGGAGACGATGTCTGTTTATATCAGCATGACAGTCCACCCTATCATAGAACAGAGACGTGAGGTCACGTTTTGTGGACAATAACGTACCTGAAATGGATTGGACTGCTTAGAGTCCCGATCTGAAGCGAATGGAACACGTTTGGGATGAATCACGACGTCGATTTCGCTTCAGACCCCAACATCCAACATCACTACCTTCCGTGGTTTCAGCTCTTGAGGAAGATTGGGTAGCCATTCCTTCAAAGACATTTAGACACCCTACTGGAAGTGTCCTCAGCAGAGTTCAAGGCATAAGGTTGACACAACCCGTATCAGTGTCCACTAGGATGTGTCCAGATACTTTTGGTCGAATAGTGTATGCTTATTTGGCTGTCATACTGTTAACGGGAAGCATGCAGTTTCCTTCGACACAGTTGGGTTTTTGCTCTGACCTAAATCCAAGGCAGATTTGAACCTTTGCAGAACAGTGCCGAAACAGAGCCACCAGTCTTCTTTCCTGTCAGTTCACGATACCCGATGTAGCTGAATATAGCACGTGGAGACAATTCAGATTTACGTTGCAGATCGTTGGACTAGACCAGAAGAATGAGGTTGTGTTATACAGTAGTTGTGCTTATTTCTATCGCAGCTAAAGCTGTGCCAAATCGTCAGTCGTCTGAAACATTAATATACACGTTTTTATCTAGCTCATTGTCGATTTTGTACGAAAGCTGTTTTTGCGAGGGTGGTTTGAAAAGTTATCGGAACGGAACAGAAAAAAATTCAATCACTAAAACTTTTTTTTACTTTTCAATGTAGTCTCCTTGTAGATTAATGCACTTGGTCCGACGATGTTCCAGTGCCTTGATCCCATCTCGAAAATGTGTTTCTTCCAGGCCTGCAAAGTAGTTGCCAACTCTGGCTATCAATTCTTCGTTTGAAGTGAATATTCGTCCACCAAAGAAAAATTTTCCGTTTTGAGAAAAAATGGAAGTCTGACACAGCCATATCAGGTGAATAAGGTGGTTGTGGCAACAATTCATACCTTAGATTACGTAATATTGCCATGGCCATGGCACATGTGTGTAGGCGCGCATTGGCTTGACGGACGATGACTTTCTTCCTTGATAAACCTGGCCTTTTTTCGCGTATCTTTTGTTGAAATTTGTCCAGGAGGTTAGCATAGTATTCTCCAGTAATTGTTTGCCCAGTGGCGAGATAACATACAAACAGAATCCCCTTCACATCCCAGAACACCTTTCCTCCGAAGGAATTGTCTTTGCCTCCTTTGGTGGCGGAGAACCAGCATGTTTCCACTGTCTTGACTGTTGTTTTGTCTCTGGGATATAGTAGTGCACCCTAACTTCATCTGTGGTCACAAACCATTGCAAAAAATCTTGTTCGTTTCTTCTAAAACGGTCCAAACACAGTTCCGATGTGTCCATTCTCATGGGTTTTTGATCCAGCGTCAACAGTCGCGACACTCAACTTGCACATAATTTTTTCATTTTAATTCTTCAGTTAAAACGTGATATACCCTTTCAGATGACATCTGGCAAGCGTGAGCAATTCCACACACTTTCAATCGGTGATCCTCCATGACCATCTTGTACACTTTTGCAATGAATTTTGCAGTAGTGACACACCTCGGCCGACCACTGCGCGGATCATCTAAGCTCTACCAGCCAAATTTAAATTCGTTTGTCCACTTGGCAACAGTTGAATATGAAGGAGCATTCCGCCCCCCCCCCCCCCCCCCCCAGTGTATTCTGGAAATCAGCATGAATGTCCTTTGCTTTCATACATTTCCTTATGAAGTACTTAATCACTGCTCGAATCTAGATTTTTTTTCCATCTTTCCATCTTCGCAAATCACTATGCGGGAACAACTACAGAGCCACGTCACCGCCACAGCGCTATTCCAAGAGCACTGGTGTGGCATGTGTTTACAAACAACAACAAAAAATGGTTCAAATGGCTCTAAGCACTAAGGGACTTAACATCTGAGGTCAACAGTCCCCTGGACTGAGAACTACTTAAACCTAACCAACCTAAGGACATCACACACATCCATGTCAGGCAGGATTCGAACCTGCGACCGTAGCAGCAGCGCGGTTGCAGACTGAAGCGCCTAGAACCGCCTTTTTTTTATGTGTTTGGTCTGGGCGGACGTCACAGGACATCCGTTCAAGTTGATCGTTGATTCCTTTACTCAGTTTTTTTTAAAGAGGGCGAGCAGCCCTCTGACCGAACATGCTGAGGTTCTGTGCAGGCGAACCGCTTGGTCACAGCGGCCGGCTACAGGTGACAGTCCAATGAATATCACGTGAACAACTCATTGGTGCTAGCGCTGACCTCTCGTGGTGATTCCCAGAACTTTTCGAACCACTCTCGTATATGATTTTAGGAAAAAAAGACCTTAGATTTTGCTGTTAATTGTTAAGTGTAACCTAGACTTATAGCTTTCTGTCAACAGCACAAACAGTTGTTTTTTATGCCTTATGGACCCTTAGATGGGGTATCATTGCGTCCTCTGACTTCACTACAAAATGTACTTACCTTTACAGTGTGATTATATTGCACGGAAGTGAGCTATAGGGAACGGCCGGTAATACGTAGTATGTACAATAACCATGAGGGGCAGTTAGAACGGAAGTCCAAGAACGATGTGTTCAGATTAAAAAGATACTGGTTTAAGACAAGGATGTAGTCTTTCGCCCCTACTGGTCAATCTATACATCGAGAAAGCAGGGATGAAAATAAAACCAGGGTTCAGAAGTGGGCTTAAAGGATATTAAGATTGCCATCCTAAGTGAAAATAGGAAGAATTTCAAGACCTGTGGAATGAAAAGAACTATCTAATAAGCATACAAGTGGATTTAGAAAATACAGAAGAAAGACGAAAGTAATGAGGAGTAGCGAAAACGAGATCAGCGATAAACTTAACGTCAAAATTGGTGACCATGAAGTAGTCGAAGAGAAAGAATTCTGCTACTTTGGAAGCAAAATAACGCGTGATGTACGAGGTAAGAAGGCTGTAACAAGAAGAATAGCACAGGCAAAAAGAGCATTCCTGACCACGAGAAGTGTGTTAGTATCAAACCAGTAAACGCCCGATACTTTAAACAATCGAACACCCATGTATAAAACTGCTTCAAACTTCTGACAGCAGAATGTGTTAATGTGTTAAATATTTGCTTTAAGCATGTAAGCGAGAAAAAGTTTAGGAAAGGTTTGAAATTACGCGTAATGTTTGTTAGAAGTCGGAAAGTGCTGTGATTATGAAACACTCGGATATAAACCGGGTAATCTGCGCTGGATTTTAAGCAAAAGCTACTTCATCGCCAATCTCAATGTTTATGGCGTCATATCTCCTAAACTGTGTGTCATAAAGAGATATAATTCTGCAGGTACACTCAGTGATATACGTAAATAATGTATGCAAAGGTTGTTGCGGATAGAGTTAGTTGTAAGGAAGTAATCAATTAAAACATCATGATCGATAGAGTTTTACTGCGCGCCATTTCACGCAAACGCTACTTTTTCACGCATCTACATGCACATCTACATCTATACTTCGCAAAGTGAGGTACATGGCAGATGGTGCGTCCCATTGTGGCAGTGATTAGGATTTCTTTCTGTTCCATTCACGTATGGAGCGAAGCACGAATGATTATTTGAATGCGTGTAGTAATGATTCTACACTACTGGCCATTAAAATTGCTGCACCACGGAGATGACGTGCTACAGACGCGAAATTTAACCGACAGGAAGAAGATGCTGTGATATGCAAATGATTAGCTTTTCATAGCATTCACATAAGGTTGGCGCCGGTGGCGACACCTACAACGTGCTGGCATGAGGAAAGTTTCCAACCGATTTCTCACGCACAAACAGCAGTTGACCGGCGTTGCCTGGTGAAACGTTGTGATATCTCGTGTAAGGAAGAGAAATGCGTACCATCACGTTTCCGACTTTGACAAAGGTCGGATTGTAGCCTATCGCGATAGCGGTTTATCGTATCGCGACATTTCTGCTCGCGTTGGTCGAGATCCAATGACTGTTAGCAGAATATGGAATAGGTGGGTTCAGGAGGGTAATACGCAACGCCGTGCTGGATCCCAACGGCCTAGTATCACTAGCAGTCGAGATGACAGGCATCTTATCCGCATGGCTGTAACGGATCGTGTAGCCACGTCTCCACCCCTGAGTCAACAGATGGGGACATTTGCAAGACAACAACCATCTGCACGAACAGTTCGACGACGTTTGCAGCAGCATGGACTATCAGCTCGGAGACCATGGCTGCGGTTACCCTTGACGCTGCATCACAGACAGGAGCGCCTGCGATGGAGAACTTAACGACAAACCTGGGTGCACGAATGGTAAAACGTCATTTCTTCGGATGAATCCTTGTTCTGTTTACAGCATCATGATGGTCGCATCCGTGTTTGGCGACATCGCGGTGAACGCACATTGGAATCGTGTATTCGTCATCGCCATACTGGCGTATCACCCGGCGTGATGGTATGGGGTGCCACTGGTTACACGTCTCGGTCACCTCTTGTTCGCATTGACGGCACTTTGAACAGTGGACGTTACGTTTCAGATGTGTTACGACCCGTGGCTGTACCCTTCATTCGATCCCTGCGAAACTCTACATTTCAGCAGGGTAATGCACGACCGCATGTTGCAGGTCCTGTACGGGCCTTTCTAGATACAGAAAATGTTCGACTGCTGCCCTGGCCAGCACATTCTCCAGATCTCTCACTAACTGAAAACGTCTGATCAATGGTGGCCGAGCAACTGGCTCGTCACAATACGCCAGTCATTACTCTTGATGAACTGTGGTATCGTGTTGAAGCTGCATGGGCAGCTGTACCTGTACACGCCATCCACGCTCTGTTTGACTCAATGCCCAGACGCATCAAGGCGGTTATTATGGCCAGCCGGCCGCGGTGGTCTAGCGGTTCTAGGCGCTCAGTCCGGAGCCGCGTGACTGCTACGGTCGCAGGTTCGAATCCTGCCTCGGGCATGGATGTGTGTGATGTCCTTAGGTTAGTTAGGTTTAAGTAGTTCTAAGTTCTAGGGGACTGATGACCATAAATGTTAAGTCCCATAGTACTCAGAGCCATTTGAACCATTTTTATTACGGCCAGAGGTGATTGTTCTGGGTACTGATTTCTCAGGATCTATGAACCCAAATTGTGTGAAAATGTAATTACATGTCAGTTCTAGTATAATATATTTGTCCAATTCCGTGTATCATGTGCATTTCTTCTTGGTGTAGCAGTTTTAATGGCCAGTAGTGTAATCTTGTCTCACGATCCCTATGTGAGCGATAAGTAGCGGACTTAGTATATTCCTACAGCAATAATTTAAAGCCGGTTCTTGAATCTTTGTTAATAGGCTTCCTCGGGATAGTTTACGTCTATCTTCAATATTCTACCAGTTCAGTTCCTTGAGTATCTCTGCGACACTCTGTCGCGAATCAAACCTGTGACCATTCGTTCTGCCTTCTCTGTATACGTTCAATGTTCGCCGTTAGTCCTTTCTGGTACAGGTCGCACGCACTTGAGCAATATCCGAGAACTGGTCACACGAGAGATTTGTAAGCAGTCTCCTTTGTAGTTTGACTGCACTTCCCGTGTGTCCTATCAGTAAACCAAAGTCTACCACCTGCTTTAGCCACGACTGAGCCTAAGCCAATGTTGTCATCCCAGTTCATTCCCCTGTAAAGTATAACACCCAGCTATTTGTATGACACGGCCGATTCCAGCAGTGATACATTGATATTACAGTCACAGGTATAGTCATAGAGTACTATTTGTTTCGATCTGTGAAGTGCACAAGTTTACAGTTTTGAACGTTTAAAGCAAATCGCCAATCTTTGCACCACTTTGAAACCCTATCAAGATCTGACTGAATATTTATGCAGCTTCTCTTCATTATAGATATCTGCAAAAACCCTGATTATGCTATTAATATTGTCAGCAAGGTCATTAATACACAACATGAAGAACAAGGGTCCCAACACAGTTCCCTGGGACACCCCGGAAGTTACTTCTGCATCTGACGATTACTCTCCATCCAAGATAACATGCTGTGTCCTCACTATCAAAAAGTCCTCAATCAAGTTACAAATTTCACTTGATACCCCTTTTGATGGTACTTTTGACAGTAAGCGAAGATGTGCTACTGAGTGAAATGCTTTTCGGAAATTGAGAAATACTGCATTACCTGGTTGCTTTGATCGAAAACTTTCAGTATGTCATCTAAATGTGCGTGAATTCATATCTCGTGCACTGCTTATCGCACAATGATATAATTATACAAATACATTCAGTGGTATATGTGGATTGTGTCTGCAACCTCTGTTACGAATAGGGTTAGCACTAAAGACGTTATAAATTAAAACGTTATGCCTGATGCTGTTGCTTTATTGCACGAACAGCAGAAATGTAGTAAGCGGTAAACTTTTCTCTCTTCATCATTTTTTGGGAGGTGCCAGAGAAAGAAAGTTTCGAAAAGATTTGAAATTATGTGTAAAGTCTGTTGGGAGTCGCCAAGTCCTCTCATTCTCCAATACTGGATGAATAAAGTTCTGGCACTTGCGCGCCGTCCGTTATGTTACCTCGAGACAAACACACAGTAGTTATCTTATTGTGTTAAACTTTTCACGTAAGATTATCATAATACACTATGTAATCGAAAGTATCCGGACACCCCCAAAAACATACGTTTTTCATATTAGGTGCATTGTGCTGCCACTTGCTGCCAGGTACTCCATATTTGCGATCTCAGTCGCCATTAGGCATCGTGAGAGACCAGAATGAGGTGCTCCGCGGAACTCACGGACTTCGAACGTGGTCAGATGACCGGGTGTCATTTGTATCATACGCCTGTACGCGAGATTTCCACACTCCTAAACATCCCTGGATCCACTGTTTCCGATGTGAAGTGGAAACGTGAAGGGACACGTACAGCACAAAAGCGTACAGGCCGACCTTGTCTATTGACTGGCAGAGACCACTGAGAGCTGGAAGAGGGTCATAATGTGTAATAAGCAGACTTCTATTCAGATCATCACATAGGAATTCCAAACTGCATCAGAATCCACTGCAAGTACTATGACATGTAGGCGTGAGGTGAGAAAACTTGCATTTCATGGTCAAACGGCTGTTCAGAAGCCACACACCACGCCGGTAAATGACAAACGACGCCTCACTTGGTGTAAGGAGCGTAAACATTGGACGATTGAACAGTGGAAAAACTTTGCGTGGAGTGACGAATCACGGTACACAATGTCGCAATTCGGTGGCAGGGTGTGGGTGTGGCGAATGCCGACTGAACGTCTTCTGCAGCGTGTATAGTGCCAACAGTAAAATTCGGAGGCGGTGGTGTTATGTTGTGGTCGTGTATTTCATTGAGGGGGCTTACACCATTTGTTTTGCGTGGCATTATCACAGCACCGACCTACATTGCTGTCTTGAGCACCTTCTTGCTTCCCACTGTTGAAGAGCAATTCGGAGATAGTGATTGAATCTTTCAACACGATCGAGCACCTGCTCGTAATGCACGGTCTGTGGCGGAGTGGTTACACGACAGTAACATCCCTGTAATGGACGTGACTGCAAAGAGTGTTGACCTGAATCCTATAGAACACCTTTAGGACGTTTTGGAACGCCGACTTCGTGCCCGGCATCGCCGAGCGACATCGATACCTCTCCTCAGTGCAGCACGTGAAGAACGGGCTGCCATTCCCCAAGAAACCTCCCAGCACCTGATTGAACGTATGCCTGCGAGAGTGGAAACTGTCATCAAGGCTAAGGATAGGTCAACACCATAATTCCACCATTAACGATGGAGGGCGCCACGAACTTGTAAGTCATTTTCAGCCAGGTATCCGGATACTTTTGATCGCATAGTGTATTAATACGTCAACGCGAAAACTTAAGTACCGATTTTTAATGTTAATTATACAAAGAGGCCAATGAAACTTACATAATTCGAGAGATTTTTTTCCACAGATGTGCCCAAAGAAAAAAAATCACGTGTTTACGGGGCCGTTAAGAGCGGTAAAAGGAAGTAGATGCTTTCATATCATAACTCGGTTGGTATCTTCTCTACCACGCATTAAAATCTCCAGTACGTGAACATCAAAAACAGAAGTGGGCTTCTGCGTACCGATCAGGTATTATGGTAGAAATGGCATACGAAAGTAACAACGTTCCGTGAAATCGCATTCTATGGACGTTGATGTTTACGTGGTTCATTTGCAGTAACACTTGCGAACCTGGTAGCTATAATGCGTCCACTGCTAGGTCGATCTTGTCAGCAGCGGAAATCAAAATATCGTAGTGACGAAATAACGCCTTATACTGGCGCCATTATTTGATTTTGATGATCGTTTCTCCCTATGTCGGTCGGCGTCAACAAAATATTTTGCTTTTGAGGGTGATTGAAATTTCAAGATAAGATTTCGCCGCAACCATAAACTCCTTTGTTTTAACGGTGTCCGTCGCAAATCCTGTCTCACGTCCGTGACACTATCTCCTCAGTTTCGCGATAATACAAAACTTGTTTCTCCTCTTTGATCTCTGTCGATACGGATCCCAGACAGCGCAGCAGTACGCCAAAACAGGTCGGACAAGCGTAGTGTTGGTAGTCTCTTTAGCAGACCTGTCACATTTTCCAAGTGTTCTGCCTATAAAACGCAGTCTTTGGTTTGCTTTCCCCACAACACTTTCTACATGTTCTTTCGAATATAAGTTGTTCGTAATTGTAGTCCCTAGGTATTTAGTTGAATTTACGGCCTTTAGATTTGACTGGTTTATCGTGCAACGGAAGTTTAACGGATTCCTTCATGTGGATGACCTCACACTTTTCATTATTTAGGGTCAAATGGTTCAAATGGCTCTGAGTACTATGGGACTTAACATCTGAGGTCATCAGTCCCCTTGATATTAGAACTACTTAAACCTAACTAACCTAAGGACAACACACACATCCATGCCCAAGGCAGGATTCGAACCTGCGACCGTAGCAGTCACGCGGTTCCGGACTGAAGCGCCTAGAACCGCTCGGCCACCGTGGCCGGCATTTAGGGTCAATTGGCAATTTTCGCGCCATACAGATATCTTTTCTAAATCGTTTCGCAATTTATTTTGAACTTCTGCAACAGTACTCTGATCAGTTTTGTGTACCAAGGGGGGATCAGCTCCTTCGGTTGTTAATCGGCATAAATCGCTCAATTGCTGTCGAAACTAAATCTTTCAATTCAAGGCACATCTGGTCTACACTTACATTGTTAATTTGGAAGGAGTGGAGATTGTCTTCCAGGAAGGCGTTAAGCAAATTTTTTTCTGTTTTTTAGAATGGTTATATTTTTCGTCTACTTTTGCAGGATTTGAGGGTTACAATATTGATTCTTGCTATGACTACCCTGTGTTCACTAATCGCTGCATGTGCTTTGACGTTCGTTATTAGCTCAGGATTGTTTGTTGCCAAGATGTCAAGCGTGCTTTCACAACCGTTTACTATTCACGTGGACTCGTGAACTAACTGCTCGAAATAATTTTCGGAGAATGGCAAATTGGAAATTATGGGACCAAAATTGCTGATGTCATCGGTCCCTAAGCTTATGTACTACTTAACTTAAACTTACGCTAAGGACAACACACACACCCATGCCCGAGGGAGGACTCGAACCTTCGACGGGGGGGCCGCGCGGACCGTGTCAAGGCGCCTAAGACCTCACGGCTACCCCGCGCTGCTTTTCAGAGAATGCATTTAGCACAATTTCCGATGATGTGTTATGCCTACCTCCGGACCTAAACATGTATTTTCCCCAGTATATCGAGGATAAATTAAAGTCACCACCAACTAAAATTGTATCAGTTGGGTACGTGTTTGAAATTAAAGACAAGTTTTCTTTGAACCTTTCAGCAACTGCATCGTCAGAGTTGGGAGGTCGGTAAAAGGATCCAATTATTATTTTATTCAGTTTGCCTAGAATGAGCTCTGTCCATATCAACTCATGGGAACTATTTCAATTTTGCTACAAGAAAACTATTTGTAACAGCAGGAAACAAGCCACAGCCAGCCGTGTTTAGCCTATCCTTTCTGAACACCGTTAGGTTCTTCGAAAAAATTTCTCCTGAACGTATCTCCGGCTGTAGGCAGATTTCAGCGCCTATAACGATTTGAGCAGTGGCGCTTTTATTAGCACTTGGACCTCTGACACTTTCCATCACAGCTACGACAATTTACAACTGTTATACCGATGGTTCCTGGATCCACGTTCTTATTGTGTTCGACTTGCACCTTTTGAGATTGAAACTCTTTTTGTATTTCCTCGACACTCTCTGACCTAAAACTCCACTCAGTCCACGCCCACAGCCCCTGTTACCCATGTAGCCGCCTCCTGCGTGTAGTGGACTCCTGACCTACTTTCAGTGGAATCCGAAACCCAACCACCCTAAGGCGCAAATCGGGGAATTTGCACCTTACACGGTCGCAGAACCATCGGAGCCTCTGATTGTGTGATTGGATTGAAGAGTTCCTAGATAACAGAACGCAGCATGTCATTCTCAATGGAGAGAAGTCCTCCGAAGCAAGAGTGATTTCAGGTGTGCCGCAGGGGAGTGTCATAGGACCGTTGCTATTCACAATATACATAAATGACCTTGTGGATGACATCGGAAGTTCACTGAGGCTTTTTGCAGATGATGCTATGGTATATCGAGAGGTTGTAACTATGGAAAATTGTACTGAAATGCAGGAGGATCTGCAGCGAATTGACGCATGGTGCAGGGAATGGCAATTGAATCTCAATGTAGACAAGTGTAATGTGCTGCGAATACATAGAAAGATAGATCCCTTATCATTTAGCTACAAAATAGCAGGTCAGCAACTGGAAGCAGTTAATTCCATAAATTATCAGGGAGAACGCATTAGGAGTGATTTAAAATGGAATGATCATATAAAGTTGATCGTTGGTAAAGCAGATGCCAGACTGAGATTCATTGGAAGAATCCTAAGGAAATGCAATCTGAAAACAAAGGAAGTAGGTTACAGTACGCTTGTTCGCCCACTGCTTGAATACTGCTCAGCAGTGTGGGATTCATACCAGATAGGGTTGATAGAAGAGATACAGAAGATCCAACAGAGAGCAGCACGCTTCGTTACAGGATCATTTAGTAATCGCGAAAGCGTTACGGAGATGATAGATAAACTCCAGTGGAAGACTCTGCAGGAGAGACGCTCAGTAGCTCGGTATGGGCTTTTGTTGAAGTTTCGAGAACATACCTTCACCGAAGAGTCAAGCAGTATATTCCTCCCTCCTACGTATATCTCACGAAGAGACCATGAGGATAAAATCACAGAGATTAGAGCCCACACAGAAGCATACCGACAATCCTTCTTTCCACGGACAATACGAGACTGGAATAGAAGGGAGAACCGATAGAGGTACTCAAGGTACCCTCCGCCACACACCGTCAGGTGGCTTGCGGAGTATGGATGTAGATGTAGATGTACATGTAGATTCAGACCCTCCACTCAGGTCTGTGCCAGACGTCCGTGATCGGTCCAGTCGACTGTGCTGTAAATCGTCAGCTCTGCTTTCATCCTGAAAGCAAGACTGGCAGCCTTTGCCACTTCTATTAGCCGCTCGAAACTAGAATATCTTCCAGTCCAAAGTGACGCACATCATTGGACCGATGTGAGCCACCACCTGCAGTTGGCTGCACCCAGTGCTCTTCATGGCATCCACAAGGACCCTTTCCACGTCTGGAATGACTCCACCCGATATGCACACGGAGTGCACGCAGGCTTTCTTCCTGTCCTTGACAGGCATGTCCCTAAGGGGCCCTATAAGGCGCCTAACATTGGAGCTCTGAACTAGTAATAAATCCCATCCTCTGTAAGTGCCCACATCTTGCAGGCTGAGAGGTTTCCTCTGAAACACGACAGGCAAGTGCATCTGGCTGAGCGACAGTGTCAGCCACAGACAGCAACTGGAACCTGTTTATCAGACTCAGGGAGGGCCCTGGGAAGTCTTCCGCCACCTGTCACGCCCCAAGGCCAGTGTGAGCAGTAACTGGACAGGTCACTGGTGAGGGCCAATCAGCGGACTCAAACGTGCTGGACGTCCATTGGATCTGCACAGCTGGCCGACAACAGTAATGTCCATTCACTGCAGCTTCAAGCTGTGCAAACGAAGCCATCGCAGCCTGGAGCTGAGTGCAAAGTGTCACCAACTTGGCTCACATCCGCACACAGCCATCACAGTCACCATCCATACTAAAGACGGTGGAAAACTACAGTACACTGACAAAGGACAATTGACACGCACTACGAAACTCTACTGTGGACACGGAGCAAAATGCGAGAGCTGTGTCCAGTAAATTAGATTAACGTGCAGCGATTCAAAAACTGAATTGCCAAAGCACTCAGGTATGACTATAGTTAAATTGTTTTATCTTGGCGGTTCGCGCATGCCCGCCCAGACGCAGGAGATTGCTGCGTTGCCAGTTGTATGCGCCAAGAGAAGCAGCGGCATAGTATAGTATAGTTCGCAAACTTACGTTTAGGGGGGAGCGCGCAGTTTCTGAAGTAAAGCCACCACGGCCGCACTAACCTTTTCGCTGCTACAGAGACGTGCTCCCCGCATTCCGCGATGTGCGCGATTTTGTCATCATTGCATTGCTGGCCTGTGCAGATAGATGGTGTTTCGACTGCTTTGACATACTTTATCATTCGATTTCATAAAAACTATTTGGCCCAAAAATTTGATTTTTACACATCTTCTTGACTGATACCTTCCCCCCATAAATGACTTAATTTTGTTTCGATGTTCAACGCAGTTATTGTGCAGCATTAGATGTAGTAAACCATTGCAAGAAATTTTGAAGAGTTTGCAGAGGTAGAAGTCCATAGCGTATACTTTCCATATGGTCGATTTTAGATGCCACTAGAAATTTCAAAAAATTACATTCAAACGAATAAAATTCATGAAGTAAGACACTTCGATATTGTTTTTAAATAAAGAAAATCTTAAGCATTGAAGGTGGTTTGAACTCAGAACCTTTTGCTTAGCAACCATACACTTTAACCATTACGCTAACGCAGCTCGTCACTCAATGTTTCTCCCGGAGGACTTTAAAAGATCACGCAAAATACCGACAAACACTGTTGGTATGACCATGGGCGTACCCAGCGAGGGGCAGGGGGAGGCGGCAGCTGCCCCCTCTCCCCCCCCCCCCCCCTCCAGAAGATATTCGCAGTTTTTCACTAGTTTACTGTTTTATTTAATAAGAAATGCTGCATGTTTTCTCGGATTGTACAAGTGCGTTCTTGTATTTAAAATGTTTATTAAAAGCAGTTTTTCACTGGTTTACTGTTTTATTTAATAAGAAGTGCTGTATGTTGTCTCAAGTCCTTGTTTCTTGAGACTAGTATGACCTGCCCCCCCCCCCCCCCCCCAGTTCAGATCCTGGGTACGCCCTTGGGTATGACTAAGAATTACTTACGTTTCGTCAAAGTACAATAGGAAATAAACAATTACCGCTGTTCTTTATTGCGAAAAAGCTGTTAGTGAGAATGATACAAACACCTTTCCTTGCTATCGCCGGAATTAGGAGGCTTATTGCTTGTTTGGTTTAATTAATTAATAGAATATGAAGCAATTGGTATAAAGAATGCTTTTTCCAAACTTTCTATAAAAGAAAGTCTGCTATCAAGACATTGCTTTTGTTCAATAACTTAATTTATGACTGAACGTTTCTACAACTGAAGACACTCCTCCGTGCTCTGCACTGCAGTCGAGCTCTGGCAACGTCTTTCTCTGTTCATTGGCTGACTATGTTTTGTGACGTCAGATGCGCAGAACGAAGAACTCGGCCGCCGTCATAAATGACGCGCACTTTAAATAATGTGCTCCTGATAAGGAAGTTGTAACATGTCACAAAATCGGTTTACTTTCGGACGCAAACGAAAACGCGAGAACTGTGTCTATTAAATATTAAATTAACATGGAGATACTCAAGAAATTAAACTACCAAAGAACACAGATGAAACTACACAGTTCACTCCTGGTTAGGAACTCGTAAAATGTCACAAAATCTGTTACTTCCCTGTGGCTGCTTGTGTCTCGGCCTGTTGCTGCTGCCTGACTAGCTGACTAACGGCAACAAGCGGTCACTAGCTTCCAAAACAAACGAAGAAACGACTATTGACACGCGCTATGGTACTCCACTGTAGACAACAAGGAAAATGCAAGAGCTGTATTAGTCTTTTTGAGCGGCTGAAAAGTGGATGCCTCTAGTCCACAACATAAGTCAATGCGTTTGATATTGGTAGGGTGATGAAACAAAAAAGAAAATCAAGGCTCAGAGCTGGGAAATTCTACTCATATAAAACTTGCTTGCTTTACTTAAAACGAATGTTTGGAAGTTTTTTAAGAGTACCATATGTACAACATTTTCCACACTTACTTGCGGTTACATATAATATATTAACTTGGTACATAAGTTCCGATTGCCATGGGATTATTTATCGATTGTCAATTTTTATATGTAGTTCACTGTTTCTATCGGAGTTTACATATTGTGGTTTTGTCATTAGCAGATAGTGAGTGTAGCTGTGGAGCTAGAAAATGGAGTGCCAAGCGGAGAAATCGGAACGTTTCCGACATGTTCCTCTGTCTGAATTCAATAGAGCAGTGATACCAGCAGAGGCAGCCAGAAATATGTGCGCCGTGTATGGGGATAATGCCACTCAACAGAGCATGGCAAGAAAATGGTTTCCTGCTCTACCCAGGGACTGGGTTTTTGTGTTGTTCTCATCATGTCATCACCATTTGGGAAGTGCCTAAACAATAAATGGAATGATTTGGAACTTGTACAAGCGCTGATGACCACGATGTCGAGGGCCGCACAAACCAACATCATCATCATCAAAATGGTTTCCTCATTTTGAGGAGGATGATTTTGACATTAGTAACTCTCCACATTCGGGAAGACTTTCATGGTTTGATGATGGTCGCTTAAACACATTAATCCACAACGATCCATGTTAGAGTACTCGAGAAGTGCCAAATGTGATGATCTGCAATCAATTCCACCATCAGGCGACATTTGCATGCAATGGGAAAAGTTCAAAAATCGGGTGTACATTTACCGCCAAAATCACAAAAATCAGTGGGTAGCCATACGTTCATCTCTGCTTGCTCGTCATTAATTGGCTGTTGAATAATGCTGACCATTCCTATCCTGTATCGTTAATGGTGATGGGAAATGGTGCCTTTATGCTAACATTAGGAAAAGAAAGGAATGGTTGAGTCCAAACAAAGCAGCAACTCCCTGTATAATGAATGACCTGTGTGCATCTGCAGAAGGTAATGTTACACATCTGATGGAACAGTGACGGCATGAGTGTATTTTGTTAGTGCAGGTTGGATATATTCAGGGGCAAACTTGATTGATTTTTAACCTTTTTCCCCTTCCCTCAACCTATTGTTCTGTTAATAGATTTATGACCCCATGGAGGTTGATCTGTGACCACTTTGGGGAATTTGTCCTTTTGAGAACCCCCACTGTTCCCCCTTTCCCTCCTCTCCCACCATTCTGTAAAAAATTGCTTGCTGATACAGGCACACCTTTGATGTCAAATTAATTGACCAATTAATAAAATCGATAAATTAATGAACTCTTCCCCTTCTGGGAAATCCCCTCCCCCCCATCCAACCTGTCCACTCCCTTCTCTCCTTCCCCATCTGAAAAATGGTGGGAAAAGGACTCAGTTTCTGCTGAAGAGGAAGGATCTCATGACAGGAAATTCAAATCAATGTCAGTTACATAACATACGATATACTGTTTATTTACCGATTTCAGTTCACAGGGCTTTGATCTCTCTTTTATTTGATGGAAAAAGCTCATCAGTCTCTGCTATTTGGCAAGTTGCAGGTCTTGCAAAATTCTTCAAAAGAAGTAATTAAAGAGATGGCTTTTTTCTAATCACACAAGGAATACCATCACAAAATCGACGTCAAGATAACTCACCACATGTAATTAGACCGTTAAAAAATTTTCCAATCCTATCTTTACACTGACCACAGGGCAGACGTGCTGAGAGCCATGCTCGCCGGGATTTTGCGCTTCCAAGTGGCAGCCACCTCACATGTTACCATGCATATAGTGCTGGCTCTTGTGGTGCACAGACTGGAAATCATACCAACCCTCCAACAAAGCATCAGCTGACAGCAACTCTTTGTGCAGCTGTACCAAAAGGTAAGAGGTGGTAGGAAGCACTAGCTTTATGCTGCCACAAATGATGCCCTGCTCCGATTACAGAGCTACAGATTGGCGGTAGGAATAACATATCATGAAAAAACCCCAGCTTAACACATATACCGTAAATAAACTCTATAAAACATGCCCCCTACAGTTCTGAGTGAATGCACAGTGCTAGAAAAGTGACTTCTCTACTACGCTTCACTTGGACTGTCGGGACAACATGGCTGCTTCCCACGGTGTCTGGAAGCCTTGTGCCCAGGCCGTGATCCAGGCATCGGTGGGAACTACTGACTGGTGATCGCATCACAAGTTCTGCAAGGTTCGCAGGAGAGCTTCTGTAAAGTTTGGAAGGTAGGAGACGAGGTACTGTCAGAAGTAAAGCTGTGAGTACCGGGCGTGAGTCGTGCTTCGGTAGCTCAGTTGGTAGAGCACTTGCCCGCGAAAGGCAAAGGTCCCGAGTTCGAGTCTCGGTCGGGCACACAGTTTTAATCTGCCAGGAAGTTTCATATCAGCGCACACTCCGCTGCAGAGTGAAAATCTCATTCTGGAAACTGCACATAAATCAGGGGTCTTAAATGCAGAGATGTTTGAGAACACAAGCACACTCCTCCATGTGCTGCCCGCAATCCATGTGGTTGCGAAGGAAGCCAAACGCATAGTGAACAGCAGTTCACTATTCCTCGAACGTCGCCAACTGGACAGCCCAGCGACCCCAGAGCAGAAGTCTGCTTCCTTCAGATATTTGATTCCTGGCAAACCACTTCTGCTCTCTCTCAGATGGTTGCGTCCTGTCTGTGCGTGTGGGTGTGTGTGTGAGTGTGCGTATGTGAACTAACCTGCTGACCAAGGTATCCCCAAATACTGCAATCTGATTGGTTCCCACCAAATTAGTGGGTAGAGCTTCCACCTATATAAACCCCACCCTCACCACCCCCCACCTCATTCTGCTATTGTTCACAGGTCTTCTTGTCTTCTTGCTCATGTGTGTACTACGAGTTTATTTGGAAAAATTTATTTCTTAAAATTTGCCAGTGAGCGTAAGACCCTATGAGAAAAAAGAGAATTATCTTCATGTTTGGATCAAAGACATGTCCCTCCTCTCGCCTCCCAGATGAGTAAACATGGACATTAACAGCGTATTTGCTTAATGAGTCTGAATTACTTTTCCTGAGACAAGTTATTAGCAGCGTATCTAGTAGATTGCGCTTCCAGGGACCTGTACATATTATTGTGCCTTCTGGGGAAGACAAATTCATGAAGTTTAAAAATGCTCACCATCAACAGCGATGCCCATTTGTGGTGTACACTAACTTTGAACGTATCTTCGCTCCTGTGACCTGCTGTGAAGATGACCCCAAAGCCTCACTGACCATCTTCACAGCCGGCCGGAGTGGCCGAGCGGTTCTAGGCACTTCAGTCTGGAACCGCGCGACCACTACTGTCGCAGGTTCGAATCCTGCCTCGGGCATGGATGCGGGTGATGTCCTTAGGTTAGTTAGGTTTAAGTAGTCCTAAGTCCTAGGTGACTGATGACCTCAGAAGTTAAGTCCCATAGTCCTCAGAGCCATTTGAACCATCTTCACGGAGAAACACTTGCCATATGTGGCAGTGTACCAAATGGTATAGTCCTGTGATTCAACTCTTAACCACTACAAACCTTATGCCACATGCATTCCTGCAGTTTGGCTTCTCAATGTCCTTGAAAAACTTTCATGGGATGTTGATAAGCTTTACAGCGACAACATTCCCACGACCAAATCGAAGGAGAATGAAGATTTATACAATAACATGGTCGACTGTCATATTTGTGGGCTGCTGTTAGATAGAAAAGCAGAAACTCCTCGTAGGAAACACCATCACCTTAAGGGAGAGTTCTGTAACTCAGGTCATAATACGTGGATTTTGAAGTACCAGTCAGCAAGGCATGTACCCATTTTCTTCCATAATTTAAGTGGGTATGACGCTCAATTTCTTGTTGAAACTCTGCCTGATTATTTCCTTGTGAAGAAAGACCAAGTTAGTTTTCTACCTGACAACATTGAGATATGTGTTCCATTCTCGAAGTGAATGGCCCTGAGAATTATGCTCTGCTTCCTTCTCACACTACGTTTTATGCAGGCACCACTCCAGAAAGTTGCTGAAACTCTACCTTGGGAGGATATGCATATCACTCGAGCTGCATCTCCCGATGAGGAAAAGTTTCAACTTGTGACTAGAAAGAGGATTTTCCCATACGAGTATCTGGATAGTATGGCAAAACACAACGAAAGCTGGCTACCTGACAACTGAATTCTGCAGCAACCTTAAAGGCGATGCCATAACGGATGCAGAGTGTGAGCATGTCGTGAATGTCTGGCGGGAATCCAACATGTCCACTTTAGGAGAGTATGCATGGCCTTACATGGATGCAGACGTCCACTTGCTTGCGGACGTTTTCGAGAAATTCCAGAGTCTGTACATCACCACATACTGTAGCACCTGGGTTGTCCTGGGACATAATGCTCAAGAAAACAAAATGTAGCATTGAATTATTGACCGATGATGACACGCTTCTTTTCTTTGAGCAAGGGATCCATGGGGGACTTTGCTAATGTGCCCATAATCACGCCAAGGCAAACAACCCATGGGATGGCAGGTTCAACACATTCCTTGACTAGAGTTACATCATGTACTCGATTGTAAATAACTTGTTTGGGCGTGCCATGCAACAATCAGTGCCAATTGGTGAGTTTCGATGAGTGCCCAAAGACAAATGCAAGGAATTAGGTGGAAAAACAGTGAGGCCATGGTGGCTGATTCCGATGTGGAGTATGTGGTGGACACAGAACTCACATACCCTATTAATTTGCATGATGCGTAAGACGATTTGCCATTGTATCCAGAGGAACTAGTTCCACGAGGAGGCTCCACTCCAGAACTGATGACAACGCCAGGGAATAAGCAGAGATATATTATTCATTATCATAATCTCCAGCAGTATCTCAGCTTGGGGATGGAGCTGGTTAGAATCATCCAGGCTGTGTCCTTTAAGAACTCTCGCTGGTTGAAGGAGTATATTGATTTGAATACGAGGCAGAGAGCTTCCACGATGTGTGACTTTAAGAAATATTTTTATAAATTAATGAATAATTCAATTTTCGGTAAAACAATGGAGGATTTGAGGGAACAACGTGAAATTTTGATTAAGACCGAATGGGATGGGCGTTGTGGCGCAAGAAAATGCATCACCAGACCACATTTTAAGTTGTTGTTGTTGTTATGGTCTTCAGTCCTGAGACTGGTTTGATGCAGCTCTCCATGCTACTCTATCCTGTGCAAGCCTCTTCATCTCCCAGTACCTACTGCAACCTACATCCTTCTGAATCTGCTTAGTGTATTCATCTCTTGGTCTCCCTCTACGATTTTTACCCTCCACGCTGCCCTCCAATACTAAATTGGTGATCCCTTGATGCCTCAGAACATGTCCTACCAACCGATCCCTTCTTCTGGGCAAGTTGTGCCACAAACTTTTCTTCTCCCCAATCCTATTCAATACTTCCTCATTCGTTATGTGATCTACCCATCTAATCTTCAGCATTCTTCTGTAGCACCACATTTCGAAAGCTTCTATTCTCTTCTTGACCAAACTATTTATCGTCCATGTTTCACTTCCATACATGGCTACACTCCATACAAATACTTTCAAAAATGACTTCCTGACACTTAAATCTATACTCGATGTTAACAAATTTCTCTTCTTCAGAAACGCTTTCCTCGCCATTGCCAGACTACATTTTATATCCTCTCTACTTCGACCATCATCAGTAATTTTGCTCCCCAAATAGCAAAACTCCTTTACTACTTTAAGTGTCTCATTTCCTAATCTAATTCCCTCAGCATCACCCGACTTAATTCGACTACATTCCATTACCCTCGTTTTGCTTTTGTTGATATTCATCTTATATCCTCCTTTCAAGACACTGTCCATTCCATTCAACTGCTCTTCCAAGTCCTTTGCTGTCTCTGACAGAATTACAATGTCATCGGCGAACCTCAAAGTTTTTATTTCTTCTCCATGGATTTTAATACCTACTCCGAATTTTTCTTTTGTTTCCTTTCCTGCTTGCTGAATATACAGATTGAATAACATCGGGGAGAGGCTACAACCCTGTCTTACTCCCTTCCCAACCACTGCTTCCCTTTCATGTCCCTCGACTCTTATAACTGCCATCTGGTTTCTGTACAAATTGTAAATAGCCTTTCGTTCCCTGTATTTTACCCCTGCCACCTTTAGCATTTGAAAGAGAGTATTCCAGTCAACATTGTCAAACGCTTTCTCTAAGTCTACAAATGCTAGAAACGTAGGTTTGCCTTTCCTTAATCTTTCTTCTAAGATAAGTCGTTAGGTCAGTATTGCCTCACGTGTTCCAGTGTTTCTACGGAATCCAAACTGATCTTCCCCGAGGTCGGCTTCTACTAGTTTTTCCATTCGTCTGTAAAGAATTCGTGTTAGTATTTTGCAGCTGTGGCTTATTAAACTGATTGTTCAGTATTTTTCACATCTGTCAACACCTGCTTTCTTTGGGATTGGAATTATTATATTCTTCTTGAAGTCTGAGGGTATTTCGCCTGTTTCATACATCTTGCTCACCAGATGGTAGAGTTTTGTCAGGACTGGCTCTCCCAAGACCGTCAGTAGTTCCAATGGAATGTTGTCTACTCCCGGGGCCTTGTTTCGAGATAGGTCTTTCAGTGCTCTGTCAAACTCTTCACGCAGTATCTCATCTCCCATTTCATCTTCATCTACATCCTCTTCCATTTCCATAATATTGTCCTCAAGTACATCGCCCTTGTATAGACCCTCTATATACTCCTTCCACCTTTCTGCTTTCCCTTCTTTGCTTAGAACTGGGTTTCCATCTGAGCTCTTGATATTCATACAAGTCGTTCTCTTATCTCCAAAGGTCTCTTTAATTTTCCTGTAGGCAGTATCTATCTTACCCCTAGTGAGATAAGCCTCTACATCCTTACATTTGTCCTCTAGCCATCCCTGCTTAGCCATTTTGCACTTCCTGTCGATATCATTTTTGAGACATTTGTATTCCTTTTTGCCTGCTTAATTTACTGCATTTTTATATTTTCTCCTTTCATCAATTAAATTCAATATTTCTTCTGTTACCTAAGGATTTCTACTAGCCCTCGTCCTTTTACCTACTTGATCCTCTGCTGCCTTCACTACTTCATCCCTCAAAGCTACCCATTCTTCTTCTACTGTATTTCTTTCCCCCATTCCTGTCAATTGTTCCCTTATGCTCTCACTGAAACTCTGTACAATGTCTGGTTCTTTCAGTTTATCCAGGTCCCATCTCCTTAAATTCCCACCTTTTTGCAGTTTCTTCAGTTTTAATCTACAGGTCATAACCAATAGATTGTGGTCAGAGTCCACATCTGCGCCTGGAAATGTCTTACAATTTAAAACCTGGTTCCTAAATCTCTGTCTTACCATTATATAATCTATCTGACACCTTTTAGTATCTCCAGGGTTCTTCCATGTATACAACCTTCTTTCATGATTCTTAAACCAAGTGTTAGCTATGATTATGTTGTGCTCTGTGCAAAATTCTACCAGGCGGCTTCCTCTTTCATTTCTTAGCCCCAATCCATATTCACCTACTACGTTTCCTTCTCTCCCTTTTCCTACACTCGAATTCCAGTCACCCATGACTGTTAAATTTTCGTCTCCCTTCACTATCTGAATAATTTCTTTTATTTCATCATACATTTCTTCAATTTCTTCGTCATCTGCAGAGCTAGTTGGCATATAAACTTGTACTACTGTAGTAGGTGTGGGCTTCGTATCTATCTTGGCCACAATAATGCGTTCACTATGCTGTTTGTAGTAGCTTACCCGCATTCCTATTTTCCTATTCATTATTAAACCTACTCCTGCATTACCCCTATTTGATTTGGTGTTTATAACCCTGTAGTCACCTGACCAGAAGTCTTGTTCCTCCTGCCACCGAACTTCACTAATTCCCATTATATCTAACTTTAACCTACCCATTTCCCTTTTTAAATTTTCTAACCTACCTGCCCGATTAAGGGATCTGACATTCCACGCTCCGATCCGTAGAACGCCAGTTTTCTTTCTCCTGATAACGACATCCTCTTGAGTAATCCCCGCCCGGAGATCCGAATGGGGGACTATTTTACCTCCGGAATATTTTACCCAAGAGGACGCCATCATCATTTAATCATACATTTTAAGTGGGTCACCATATTCAATAAGAACTTTGTTCCTGTGGAGATGGTGAAGACTGCAGTAGAGTTTATGACACCTATTTATATGGGGATGTGCGTACTAGACCTATCCAAACTCCACATGTACTGTTTTCATTATGAGTTTGCAAAAATTCATTTCACAGATCCTAAATTACTTTACATGGATGGAGATAGCTTCATCTATTGGGTGGAGAACTGTGATCCTTGTGAGGTAATACAGAAGTGAATTCGACACGTCCTCATACATTGCCGATAATCCTTATGGTATTTTTTCACAGAGCAAAAAGGTTATCGGCTTTATGAAAGACGAAGCAAACGGACTGCTGATTGTGGAGTTTGTAGGTCTACAATCAAAAATGTATGTGTATGGCACATTGAAAGATGCCACCCAGATGTGACCTAAGGGCGTGCGTCTTATGGCATCGAGAGCCCTCTCTAATAAAGACTATTTGCGGCGCCTGCACAGTGGTGTACATGGCGCTGCATGGCAGCCACCGCATATGGTACGGCAAACTGGTATTTGGTCGACCGCGCTGCAGCCTAAAATCAGTATGTCGCCTCATGACGATAAAAGGGTCATTTGTGATGACGAGATTGAAACTCATCTACATTCACGCTATGCACTTGTAGGGGGAGAAGGCGTGGGAGACTCATGATTGAGTGAGAGGGAGAGAATGAGAGAGAGAGAGAGAGAGAGAGAGAGAGAGAGAGAGAGAGAGAGAGAGAGAGAATATATCTATGCACCATCTGCCGCATGTAAACGGAATAGTTTTTAAGTTTCATCCGCAGCTAGCTGTCGGAGACTGATTGTTTTTTAAGTGTGCATAGTTCATAGCCCATCTAAATTATTGTTCAGCCTATGCTACTGGGACTGTGGAATTTATTTCTAATAAAAAAAATATCTCTGCACTAGTCTTTTTAGTGTATATCTATAAAAAATGTAAATATTCTCATCCAGTGCCACTGGAAAAAAAATGTAAAAATTATACTCAACCAGTGTTACTGTTGCAAGGTTCTTTTCCTTTTCCCAGTTATTAGTAATATCTTGTAAGTTACAAGTACCTATGCATTGACATATCAGAATCAAATTGTATCTCAAGGACTGAACTTTATGTAAAAAAATAAAATTGTATGTGTGTGAATTGAATAAATGAAAAGAATTGTTACCGTATGTCTTTGTTGTTGTTGTTGTGGTCTTCAGTCCTGAGACTGGTTTGATGCAGCTCTCCATGTTACTCGATCCTGTGCACGATTCTTCATCTCCCAGTACCTACTGCAGCCTACATCCTTCTGAATCTGCTTAGTGTATTTATCTCTTGGTCTCCCTCTACGATTTTTACCCTCCACGCTGCCCTCCAATACTAAATTGGTGATCCCTTGATGCCTCAGAACATGTCCTACCAACCGATCCCAACTTCTGGTCAAGTTGTGCCACAAACTCCTCTTCTCCCCAATTGTATTCAATACCTCTTCATTAGTTATGTGATCTACCCATCTGATCTTTAGCATTCTTCTGTAGCACCACTTTTCGAAAGCTTCTATTCTCTTCTTGTCTAAACTATTTATCGTCCATGTTTCACTTCCATACATGACTACATTCCTGACACTTAAATCTATACTCGATGTTAACAAATTTCTCTTCTTCAGAAACGCTTTCCTTGCCATTGCCAGTCTACATTTTATATCCTCTCTACTTCGACCATCATCAGTTATTTTGCTCCCCAATTAGCAAAACTCCTTTACTACTTTAAGTGTCTCATTTCCTAATCTAATTCCCCCAGCATCACCCGACTTAATTCGACTACATTCATTTATCCTTGTTTTGCTTTTGTTGATGTTCATCTTATACCCTCCTTTCAAGACACTGTCCATTCCGTTCAATTGCTCTTCCAAGTCCTTTGCTGTCTCTGACAGAATTACAATGTCACCAGCGAACCTCAAGGTTTTTATTTCTTCTCCATGGATTTTAATACCTACTCCGAATTTTTCTTTTGTTTCCTTTAGTGCTTGCTCAATATACAGATTGAACAACATCGGGGATAGGCTACAACCCTGTCTCACTCCCTTCCCAACCACTGCTTCCCTTTCATGTCCCTCGTCTCTTGTAACTGCCATCTGGTTTCTGTACAAATTGTAAATAGCATTTCGCTCCCTGTATTTTACCCCTGCCACCTTCAGAATTTGAAAGAGAGTATTCCAGTCAACATTGTCAAAAGCTTTCTCTAAGTCTACAAATGCTAGAAACGTAGGTTTGCCTTTCCTTAATCTTTCTTCTAAGATAAGTCGTAGGGTCAGTATTGCCTCACGTTTTCCAACTTTCTTTGTTGTTATTATTTACAAAAAAACCTATCCCTATTGCATTATGTATATAAAGGATGGTCAGGACACAAATGACATTAGTTTTTCTGGAGATAAGTGCTATTAAGGAGGTGAAGTTTAAGACGGAAGATAGCGAAATATATAGAATCGTTGGGTGGGATTGCGCCTATCGTGCTGCATGAATTGGGTTATGAGAGCAGGAGGCGTGTGACCATGTCCGCTTCCAAAGAGATATAGCAGACATGTGTAAAATTATATCTCCTGTGCTTGAAGAAAATCACAGACATAGTATCTGCTGCTAACATTCTAACACCTGCGCAGCCGCTGACCGAGCACAGCGTCGCGTTCCCTGGGCTTCGCGCATCAGCACGTCTGCACCACGACACGAGCGGTGGGGCTGAGCAGCCGGAAAATGCATTGGTTTAAATGGTATAAATGGCTCTGAACACTATGGGACTTAACTGCTGTGGTCATCAGTCCCCTAGAACTTAGAACTACTGAAACCTAACTAACCTAAGGACATCACTCACATCCATGCCCGAGGCAGGATTCGAACCTCGAAAATGTATTGGGAGAACCAACAATAAAGAGGAAGATTGGTAATAACAGCCACCTTCTTCTACCCAGCCACGCCCTACAACCCCGACCACAGCACCCGCTCCGGTCATCCTATTATATGTGGTGTCAGCAGGGAGAATAGGGTGAAATCATAGATTGTGAGGTAAAAAAATTCATTTGTTTCTCATCCAACTTCAAAGTAATTTTACATGTTCATAAGCAGACACTGAAACACCATTTTCACACATTTCCTTCTTCAATCAGTGAAGAACACGACGCCCATAGAATTACAGGCCTTGAATAGCAGCAAGCTTGAATATTCGACGTATCCACGCAATCTTCTCCTTCCCTTTCATGTAGATCTTGGTATCTGTGTGGTCGAATAATTGAAGAAACATCACCATATCTTTATAGGGTATGCCAGGATCATCCCAATCAGTTGTATGGTGCAAACATGTTAACCACTTTGAACTCCTCCGTGTTTTAACACACTTCACATCCTTTAAAGACCTTGGTTATACAATGTTTGCTGAGGATGTCTCTATTATTCTGGCATATTCTGTGTACACTATGAATGCAACATCTTTAAATATGAACTCTCTACTTCAACATCATTGAAACCCTGAGTTTCTGCAACGATGTTCACGCCTTGAGATACCATTGTGGAATGCTCTGTGTACACCGCAGCACCTGTTCATTTATACATCTCGTTGCATAACACTGGTGACTGGGCAGTAGCTAATAATATGGTCCTGTAGAACTAGAACATATGCTGCAGTGATTTCTGAGAAATTTTCTGAAGATTCAAATTCAGTTCGTACATCTATATGTCCAGATTTAATTATCTCGTTCTGTTTCGGGCAGTCTATTACTACTCTATGTGATCAAAAGTATCCAGACATCCCCAAAAACATACTTTTTCAAATTAGGCGCATTGTGCTGCCACCTACTGCCAGGTACTCCATATCAGGGACCTCAGTAGTCATTAGATAGCATGAGAGAGCAGAATGGGGCGTCCGCAGAGCTCCTGCTCTTCGAATGTGGTTAGGTCATTGGGTGTCACTTGTGTCATACGTCTGTACACAAGATTTCCACACTCCTAAAAGTCCCTAGGTCCACTGTTTCCGATGTGATAGTGAAGTGGAAACGTGAAGGGACACGTACAGCACAAAAGCGTACAGGCCGACCTTGTCTGTTGACTGACAGAGACCGCCGACAGTTGAAGATGGCCGTAATGTGTAATAGGTAGACATCTATCCAGACCATCACACAGGAATTACAAACTGCTTCAGGGTCCACTGCAAGTACTATGACAGTTAGGCGAGAGGTGAGAAAACTTGGATTTCATGGTCGAAAGGCTGCTAGTAAGCCACACATCAGACCGGTAAATGCCAAAAGACGCATTGCTTGGTGTAAGGAGCGTAAACATTGGACTGCTGAACAGTGGGAAAACGTTGTGTGGAGTGACGAATCACGGTACACAATGTGGCGATTAGATGGCAAGGTGTGGGTATGGCGAATGCCTGGTGAACGTCATATGCCAGCGAGTGTAGTGCCAACAGTAAAATTCGGAGGCGGTGGTGTTATGGTGTGGTCGTGGTTTTCATGGAAGAGGCTGGCACCCCTTCTTGTTTTGCGTGGCGCTATCACAGCACAGACCTACATTGGTGATTTAAGCACCTTGCTCCGCAATTCGGGGATGGCGATTGCATCTTTCAACACAATCGAGCACCTGTTCATAATGGACGGCCAGGGGCGGAGTGGTTACACGACAGTAACATCCCTGTAATGGACTGGCCTGCACAGAGTGCTGGCTGGCTCTCAGCACTATGCGACTTAACTGCTGAGGTCATCAGTCACCTAGAACTTAGAACTAATTAAACCCAACTAACCTAAGGACATCACACACATCCATGCCCGAGGCAGGATTCGAACCTGCAACCTTAGCGGTTGCTCGGTTCCAGACTGTAGCGCCTAGAACTGCACGACCACTCCGGACGGCCACAGAGTTCTGACCTGAATCCTATGGAACATCTTTGGGCTGTTTTGGAAAGCCGACTTCATGCCAGGCCTTACCGACCAACATCGATACCTTTCCTCAGTGGAGCAATTCGTGAATAAGGGCTGCCATTCCCGAAGAAATCTTCCAGCACCTGACTGAACGTATGCCTGTGAGAGTGGAAGCTGTCATCAACTCTAAGGCTGGACCAACATCATATTGAATTTCAGCATTACCGATGGTGAGCGCCACGAACTTGTAAGTCATTTTCAGCCAGGTGTCCGGATACTTATGATCACATAGTGTACGTTGGCGCCAGCTTCATGAATTTCTGTGGACTGAGTAGACATACTTCCTCTTCATAGTATGAAGCACACAACCTCGCATACATGTTATAGGCCAATTGTATACACTTTCATCCCAGTACAGGTGTAAATTATCATATGGGTAAAATACAGAGTTCAGGCAGCCTCTAGCATTAGTTTACCTGCAGTTACCAAATTTGGTGGAATCATTTGCTATATTCCCTTTGCTATTGATGTGAAACGCAAGTATGATGAACCTGGGCATTTTCAGCTTAGCAGAAGTTTTAATAGACCATGTTTGTCTGCTTGCAGTCTGTAGCACTGGGTACTAGAAAACCTTCCATGAACGGTAAGATAATAAGAGAAATACACTGGCGTTCAGAACTTTTAAAAGCTTCAAATGATGTTCATACAGTACTGTGATGAGTGGCATTTTCCTCATTATTTTGTTGATGGCGATCTCGTTCTCCTCTTGAACGCCTTGACTGTATGAGTTGTTATCCACTGCACTCCGTACCAGATCAAGTTTCTCTTTGGCATTCAGAAAAATAAGCTGCACTGCTTCAAAGTATCCCATAAGCAGTTTTAAAGGTATGCACGTAGTAAATCTCTTGTGCTTTTTCCACTGTTCTATCCGCTGGCTCTTCAATGAACCATCCAGCATTTTCTAAATCGTTTAAATCCGGGAGAGAAGCAGAGACATACGTTTTAAGAGTTGATGTTATGCGTACATTGCGTGTATGGTCAATCTCGAACCCGTTAACTTCATATCGTATGTCATGAAACACGAACAGTAAAGCATACGTGTAAGGTTTGATACCACTACAGCAGTACCATCCCTTTTCGTAAACGATACAACAAGATACCGGGTGACAATTGTTGAACTAAATGAAAAAAAACTTGAATTAGTTACAAATTATGGAGTGCACACCCTTTATTCAACATGTAAACGTCAATACAAATATTTGGAGCTAGGTTATGAAATGTTCGATATTCTTGCCATCATTGGCGATGACGTGGCGCAGACGAATAGCAGGACCTGCTAAAGTGTCGGAACATCGATGCTGTCGATGACCTCCTGAATGACTGCTTTCAGCTCACCAATGGTTTTGGGCTATTGATGTACGCCTTGTCTTTAATATACCCTCACAAAAAGGAATCGTATGTGTTCATATCTGGAGAATATGCCGGCCACTGTAGGCCCAAGCCAGTGGCCTCTTGGTATCCCAGAGCCTCTTGGTACCCCCAAGTGCTCCTCCAGGACATCAAACACTCTATTAACTCTCTTGTTTCGATGGGGCCGAGCTCCATTTTGCATGAACCACATCTTGGATAATGGAGATGAAATCATCTTCCAAAACCTTCATGTAATGTTCGTTAGTCACCATGCCATCAGCGAATATCGCAGTCACTTGTTGAGGGTGAAGAGACTTCTCGATTGCGAAATGCGGATTCTCAGTCCCACAAATGCCAGTTTTGCTTATTGACAGACTTATCCAAATAAACTGAAGAAACTGCAAAAAGGTGGGAATTTAAGGAGATGGGACCTGGATAAACTGAAAGAACCAGAGGTTGTACAGAGTTTCAGGGAGACCATAGGGGAACAATTGATAGGAATGGGGGAAAGAAATACAGGGGTAAGATAGATAATGCCTACAGGAAAATTAAAGAGACCTTTGGAGAAGAATGGGTAGCTTTGAGGGATGAAATAGTGAAGGCAGCAGAGGATCAGGTAGGTAAAAAGACGAGGGCTAGTAGAAATCCTTGGGTAACAGAAGAGATACTGGATTTAATTGATGAAAGGAGAAAATATAAAAATGCAGTAAATGAAGCAGGCAAAAAGGAATACAAACATCTCAAAAATGAGATCGACAGGAAGTGCAAAATGGCTAAGCAGAGATGGCTAGAGGACAAATGTAAGGCTGTAGAGGCTTATCTCACGAGGGGTAAGATAGATAATGCCTACAGGAAAATTAAAGAGACCTTTGGAGAAAAGAGAACCACTTGTATGAATATCAAGAGACCAGATGGAAACCCAGTTCTAAGCAAAGAAGGGAAAGCAGAAAGGTGGAAGGAGTATATAGAAGGTCTATACAGGGGCGATGTTCTTGAGGACCATATTATGGAAATGGAAGAGGATGTAGATGAAGATGAAATGGGAGATATGATACTGCGTGTTGAGTTTGATAGAGCACTGAAAGACCTAAGTTGAAACAAGGCCCGGGAGTAGACAACATTCCATTAGAACTACTGACGGCCTTGGGAGAGCCAGTCCTGACAAAACTCTACCATCTGGTGAGCAAGATGTATGAGACAGGCGAAATTCCCTCAGACTTCAAGAAGAATATAATAATTCCAATCCCAAAGAAAGCAGGTGTTGACAGATGTGAAAATTACCTAACTATCAGTTTAATAAGTCACAGCTGCAAAATACTAACGCGAATTCTTTACAGACGAATGGAAAAACTGGTGGAGGCCGACGTCGGGGAAGATCAGTTTGGATTCCGTAGAAATGTTGGAACACGTGAGGCAATACTGACCCTACGACTTATCTTAGAAAATAGATTAAGAAAAGGCAAACCTACGTTTCGAGCATTTGTAGACTTAGAGAAAGCTTTTGACAAAGTTAACTGGAATACTCTCTTTCAAA
Source organism: Schistocerca serialis cubense (assembly GCF_023864345.2). NCBI lineage: Eukaryota > Metazoa > Arthropoda > Insecta > Orthoptera > Acrididae > Schistocerca > Schistocerca serialis. The sequence goes on from NC_064647.1 coordinate 109,693,013, forward strand.
TTCTGAAGGTGGCAGGGGTGAAATACAGGGAGCGAAAGCCTATTTACAATTTGTACAGAAACCAGATGGCAGTTATAAGAGTCGAGGGACATGAAAGGGAAGCAGTTGTTGGGAAGGGAGTGAGACAGGGTTGTAGCCTATCCCCGATGTTGTTCAATCTGTATATTGGGCAAGAAGTAAAGGAAACAAAAGAAAAATTCGGAGTAGGTAATAAAATCTATGGAGAAGAAATAAAAACTTTAAGGTTCGCCGATGACATTGCAATTCTGTCAGAAACAGCAAAGGACTTGGAAGAGCTGTTGAACGGAATGGACAGTGTCTTGAAAGGAGGATATAAGATGAACATCAACAAAAGCAAAACGAGGATAATGGAATGTAGTCGAATTAAGTCGGGTGTTGCTGAGGGAATTAGATTAGGAAATGAGACACTTAAAGTAGTAAAGGAGTTCTGCTATTTGGGGAGCAAGATAATTGATGATGGTCGAAGTAGAGAGGATATAAAATGAAGACTGGCAATGGCATGGAAAGCGTTTCTGAAGAAGAGAAATTTGTTAACATCGAGTATTGATTTAAGTGTCAGGAAGTCGTTTCTGAAAGTATTTGTATGGAGTGTATCCATGCATAGAAGTGAAGCATGGACGATAAATAGTTTAGACAAGAAGAGAATAGAAGTTTTCGAAATGTGGTGCTACAGAAGAATGCTGAAGATTAGATGGGTAGATCACGTAACTAATGAGGAAGTATTGAATAGGATTGGGGAGAAGAGGAGTTTGTGGCACAACTTGAGAAGAAGAAGGGATCGGTTGGTAGGACATATTCTGAGGCATCAATGGATCACCAATTTAGTATTGGAGGGCAGAGTGGAGAGTAAAAATCGTAGAGGGAGACCAAGAGATTGATACACTAAGCAGATTCAGAAGGATGTAGGCTGCAGTAGGCACTGGGAGATGAAGAAGCTTGCACAGGATAGAGTAGCATGGAGAGCTGCATCAAACCAGTCTCAAGACTGAAGACCACAACAACAACAATCTAACTGAAAGCAGATTTCATCGCTAAACCTAATCATATTCACATCAAAGTCCTGTTCCTCAATTCTGTGGACAATAGTGTTGGCGAAACACAACCGCTGTTCCATGGCCTTGGTACTTAATGTGTGGTGTCACCGCCAGACACCACACTTGGTAGGTGGTAGCTTAAATCGGCCGCGGTCCATTTAGTACATGTCGGACCCGCGTGTCGCCACTGTGTAATCGCAGACCTAGCGCCACCACCAAGGCAGGTCTCGTGATACGAGAGAGCACTCGCCCCAGTTGTACGAGAACCTAGCTACCGACCAGATGTACGAAGCCTTTCTCTCTCATTAGCCGAGAGACAGAATAGCCATCAGCTAAGTTAATGGCTACGAACTAGCAAGGCGCCATTAGCCATACAGTGATTGTACTTAAAGTCTTCTGTGTATCGTCAAGATCGATGTACCACAAGGAATGAGTAAAGTTAAGTATTAAACCTGTTCCGTACTTTTCTTCCTAACATTAATTACGTATCCTGTGCCAGTACTTCACGCCCGTCTGCGTTAGTCTAGCTTGCCTTTTCAGCCATCTCAACTTCACGGTGTCGGCCCAGCTACCGACACAACATAATGGCTGATGGGTTTGAATTTTTTGTGGGAAGAGACTCAGGTCTTCGACAACAATTTGTCACAGTGTCTCCTGGTTGATTCCCACCTGTTCCGCAGCTCATCTGATCGCTTTCCTTGGGTTGGTATGAAAGACAGCGCTTGTCTTCTCGATGATTTCAGGCGTTTTCACCCTTTTTGGACGACCGACATTGCCAACACTGTAATCACCAACGCTATCCATTCTCTCAAACTTGTGAATCAAATTTGGATTGCTAGCATATTTGAACAGGTTGTCTTCAGCTTGAACTCGGCGGCAAATTTCCTTTGAGCCGCAGTCGGGCTGTTATTGCTCGCATGGTAGGCCTCCACGTGAAATTTTCAAGTGCAAGTGGCCAACAACAAGAAGGCGCATGCGTATGTGCACACTAATTCCCATCATGCCCTGCGGCCAACTGTGCAGTTTGAACGTCCTAATTCAAACCGTTCAGAAGTTATACGATCTTGTTTCATATAGGTCAATAACTGTCAACCTGTATTTGAAACTCTTGCATGGGAGTATTAAAGCGTCTTGCTTTTGGATGACAATCCTAATTCTATCGTTCTTGTTAAATGAGGTTGATGCGTAAGGTTTATGCGAGAAGTGTTCCTGGCGTATTATATACTCGTCGTATTCCAGCAGCATATATCGAACGACACCACTGCATGGCTTCAGACCTACTGACTTAAGAAACTTGTGGTTTGGGCGTGTTGTGTCCTTTTTGTTCTGTTGCGAAGCGCCACAATGTGCACTTTGGTTTTATACCTTACGCCCATCCTGTCTTCATTAACAATACGGGACTGCTGCGATTCCTGACTGGCTGAAGCTCATCGCCGGCACTTCCGGTCTGGCAAGTTAAAGGTCATTGAGTCTGCCTCCAACAGGTCCCATTTGGTAGACGACTGCTTTACGTACAAGGTCACTGCTGGTTCCGCTTTAGATGTAACCTTAGAATGATTTACTCACTGCAAAAATCAACAAGTTGATTATCCTGTTCCACAATATGTAGCTCCAGATAGACTAAAGCCTGAACTGTTAGTGGAAGGTAAGTAGCGTCGGTGGGTGTCTCAACGACCTTACACCCTGTTCCCACTGATGGAAAGGATCCGTAAACTGTATGAATCAATCTGTTGTTGAGATATGAGTTTGTTGCAATGTTACACTCGATATAGATTGTACTGACATGGAATATATTCACTGGCTGGTCGGATCTGTAGAATTTATTGGGACCCTTCTTCAAAACCGGTCCTTTTGTGAAACCTAGTAGCTGTCCTATTGATCCTTTCTGGTTAAAGTCAGTCGTTGCACTCGCTGTCTTTAGTTCAGATTTAAGTGTATTGATGTTTGCACATAGCGCAATCCCTTTTCCAGACCGTTTCCAGACTTCGTTTAAATCGTCAATATCGTATGCACCACGTTCTATTTCCACAATTTCTTTTCCACTACTAATTTACAGAAGAAGTTTATTGTTAGCCTCTGTAATATTCGGAATGCTATTGTAAGTATCCAGGCCAATTACCACAATACTGCACTCCCCGTTGCATAAATAAATCGGTGGAAAGTAATTCACACACAATACTAACGATCATTCTTTTAAAGTCAGAATATAAAACACTGCATCTGAACCATGACCGATGGGTGAACATTTAATGCATGTCCTTATATACCGGGTGATCAAAAAGACAGTATAAATTTGAAAACTGAATAAATCACGGAATAATGTAGATAGAGAGGTACAAATTGACACACATGCTTGGAATGACATGGGGTTTTATTAGAACCAAAAAAATACAAACGTTCATAAATGTCCGACAGATGGCGCTTCATCTGATCAGAATAACAATAATTTGCATAACAAAGTAAGACAAAGCAAAGATGATGTTCTTTACAGGAAATGCTACACCATCATTCCTCAACAATAGCTGTAGTCGAGGAATAATGTTGTGAACAGCACTGTAAAGCATGTCCGGAGTTACGGTGAGGCATTGGCGTCGGATGTCTTTCAGCGTGCCTAGAGATGTCGGTTGATCACGATACATTTGCGACTTCAGGTAACCCCAAAGCCAATAATCGCACGGACTGAGCTCTGGGGACCTGGGAGGCCAAGCATGACGATAGTGGCGGCTGAGCACACGACCATCAGCAAACGACGCGCGCAAGAGATCTTTCACGCGTCTAGCAATATGGGGTGGAGCGCCATCCTGCATAAACATCGTGTGTTCCAGCAGGTATTTATCAGCCGGGCTGGGGATGCTGCGATTCTGTAACATATCGGCGTACCTCTCACCCGTCACGGTAGCAGTTTTGCTGTCCAGCGCCATCTGTCGGACATTTTGTGAACTTTTTTTTTGTTCTAATAAAAGCCCATGTCATTCCAAGCATGTGTGTCAATTTTTACCTCTCTATCTACATTATTCCGTGGTTTATTAAGTTATCAAATTTATACTGACTTTTTGATCACCCCGTATATGTGGCAACGGCCTTGCCGCAGTGGATACACCGGTTCCCGTCATATCACCGAAGTTAAGCGCTGTCGGGTGTGGTCGGCACTTGAATGGGTGTCCATCCGGGCCACCAGCTGCTGTTGCCGGTTTTCGGGGTGCACTCAGCCTCGTGATGCAAATTGAGGAGCTACTCGACCGAATAGTAGCGGCTCTGGTCAAAGAAAACCATCCTGAACGACCGGGAGAGCAACGTGCTAACCACACACCCCTCCTATCCGCATCCTCATCTGAGACTGACACGGCGCTCGGATGGTCCCCATGGTCCACTTGTGGCCTGAAGACCGAGTATATATATATACTTCTCTTTAAGCGTTAGGACGAATATGATGCACAAATGCCCACATAAGTAGGTTTTAAAATCTTGGTAGCGACGAAAATTGTATAACACACGTCTTCTGTTGGTGAAGTATGTTTGTAACTCTTCTAGCGGTTGCAAGTCTCCAAATGAGTCGAAATAGTAGACGTTATTTGTATTTTTCTTAACACACACCAGCCAGTGGGTTCCTGGCCCTCCAGCAGCATCTGCGCTAACAATTCCACATTGTCCGGATTTCCACATAGACTTCAGTAATGTATCCTGCATAAACACACCACGGAATCTTGAAATGCTTAATTTTTTCCTGACAGAATTGAGCTGATCTGTATCTGTAAGCGGTCTATCCAGTAGGATAGGTTATGGGCCTTTTTTTTTATTCATGAAGAGGCCTTGTCCTTTCAGTATGGCTTCAGGGATAGTTCTTTTCTGGTGGCCGCTGCTTCCATCATGTGGTTGTGTCTTCTTCTAGTTTCGCCTGGGAGTTCTATGCATTCTTCACTCTTCTGGCAATAGCTGCAGCACTACCAGCCAGTGAACCCATAGCTGGCAGACATGCAAGGCCAGGAATGGGGAATGGGGTATTCCACCTGAAGTCTTGGCTACCAGCAGAACCCTGGGTGCTTTAATTGGGTCTTTGTACTTCAGGGCGCTTTTAGCTGCACACTTCGCTGTCAGGATACAATTTTATAAACACCACTGCCCTGGCTTTTTCATCGCTATCTTCTTCTTCAGTGGACTATGTGCAGTGTTCATAACTTGCTTGAAATTCACACCCAACATAATTTTACCACACATTGTTTTATCAACTACAAATGCTGCAATGCACAGTCCTATACCAATGTCCTTTCTTGCACATATTGCCTTTGTTTTATAAGCTAAAATTCCTGACGTCCTGGAAGATATTTGTGCTTTGCATATATTGTGTCGTGTTCCAAACACACATCATCAAGCAGGTTAATCCCATTATCACCATTAGCCAAACGTTTTTGAAGCTTTCTATCAGATCCACAGTAATAGTACCCTGGAATGTGCAGTTTGACGAGAAGTTTGTCGAGAATACCACCACCTCCTATTACGCAGCTCATATCATGCATGTTATGCTACTGTACTGGTTGTGCTCTGTGCACCGCATTATACAGCTAATCGTCAGCGTTAATCCAGCTGTTTTGTATTGCAGGAAAAGTAAGCCATTTAACTAGTGCTCTATTCCCTTGACATCATATGACACACTCTATTGAGAAACATGTGTGGTTCTGAGCTCTTCTGCATTTCCTCGGTGTAAAAGCATCCCGTAATTTCAGTGCCGTTGCTATCCTTTAAGACATAAGTTCTATGATTTGTTCTCTGCAGTTCAGAAACTCTGAATATGATGTCACTCGACCAGTTTGGGAGTGTGACTTCTCAAATGCTGTCTTTTGTTTTGAGATCTGTACCAAATCACTACATAAAATTTCTGTTTACATGGATCCAGCATATTAACACGATAGTACACCGTATCCATGATTCCATGATCATGATCATCGATTGGTCTCATTTTTATTGTGCTATGTTTGATCCGATTATACTGTGCAATTATTTCTGGGACTATATCTGTCCATTTCTATGAACTGTGAAGATTGAAACCCATCCACATTTGAACTTTTTTTGTTCTGTTCAGATGTTCCATGATACTCACCTTTAGGTGGTTGAATGTTGAGTAGTGATGCATTCCATACCGCTGCATCACGGTCTTGAAATACATATTGTAAAATTCTCCACCATGATTGGTTTGGAGGTTGTCTGTGCATCAATTCGGCCCTATCTGCAACAAACGCACAATCACATCGACATTTCTCACAATTTTTATTTCAACAGATAGTGCTGAGTCAAATTGGAAGTATGTATCAATACCCATTAAAATATATTTGAATCCATTATTCTCATGTGAATATTCTCTCATATCTCTAAGATCAGCCTGTCGTAGGTCATTCAAACCTTCAATCATAATGTGCTGACGAGGGTATGTTTTATGTGCTGGTTTGTGCAGTTCTTGAACTACTTGTTTGATGATACCTCTCTCTCTAATATCTGAAATTATTGAGACAACCTCATATGAATGAGTGGTATTGCTGGCAGCAGCTGGTGCAATGAGCAGTCATAGGCAATGTATTATCTCATTGGGTTTCCCATAGTATATATATTGAAGAGGCTGATTGCTGACTCTTATGCTGAATGTCAATACCATCATCACTACTGTTATACTGACCATCTAATAATAATGGTTTTATTGTGTCTCTATATTTCGCACTGCAATGGTTTCTTGCTTTCCTATGTACACTGGTCAATGGTAGTATTTCTTCAGATACTTTGGTGAAAATTTTACTGTTTTTGAGGATTTTAGGAAAATGAGGTTCAGTAGACCTGGTGCTCTTTGAAATTGCCTATACCTTATCTGTATTTTTTTCTTCATCTAAAGTTGTAGGTTGTGTAGTTTTTTACCACTGACATCGAATGTTTTGTCTATCCAAGCAGTGTGATGGTTAATGAAACTGGAAACAGCATCTTCGTCATCATGTAATTTTGCTGAGAGTTCATTGAGAGATTCAGTAACTGATTTAAACATTTCTCACAGTATATGCTCTCGATCCAAATGTCCTAACCTTAGCAACTGTAATTTCTGTTGAATGACCTCATGCTTAGTTGACATCTTTTTACATACTAAGCGGGCTGCTTCCCTGGCTCCAACTTATATGCATTTCCCTCAGTTTTTGCAGGTACTGTTGTACTTTCTTTTCAAATCCATCAATCTTTACAACAAAGTCGTCTATTTTCTTTCTCAGAATGATGCAGGTGTACATCTCTAGTTCCCTAACACTAGCATTTAATTCGTTGATCAGTCTCAGAAGGGTCTGGACATACATCTCTAGCTTCTTAACTTTATGTCTGTGAGACTGAAATTTTCCATCTATGTACAGACGCATTCTCTGTTTATGCACATCTATCCTCTCAGGCTGAATGCCTGACATACATGCAAACTTGTCCATGGTGTGATGTATACTAACATACTCATCACTTTATACATAGAAACTCCTGGAAGTTCTGTCTATAACTGCTGTCATTCAGTTTTCTTGACTTATTAATAACAAAAAGTCCACACTGCGTGTAATTCCAGCAATCGGCACATATCTTTATAAAATCATTGAATAACATTTCAGCTCCTACATGTAACTGGTAAATAGGTTTTAGATTGAAACTGTCTTGTCTGAAAGCTATAATGAGATCTGCATTATCCCTCTGTTTCAGGATTCTGAAATATGTCTGACTCAAATAAAATATGTCAATATCCATGTGACGACCAAAACAGAAATATTGTAGAATTTATGTTGGTTTTCCACAACAACATAATCAAATACAGACATTGTATTTGGCTTTACTTTTTCTGCCAGGGGGATCTCACTGCTGTGACTGAATGTCGTGTATGTTACACCACCAACATTCTGCAGTATCTTTAGTAGTAGCTGACACTTGAGTTGAAACAGCATTTTTGAAAATACATATGCATGCTCAAAGTGGACACCATCTGGGTGTGTTAGCAGTGACACGAGAACATTTGTCTTGCCACAGTTGGGTGGACATACAGTTATTGTTCTTATGTCATTGGGTAGAAGTACCCAAAGCTTCTTCTTCTGCACCATCACAGTACTACTCACTTACAACAAAGTCCTGGTGCTTCACCCAGCTGGCCATCATACTGACTACATCAGATTTGGGTGTGTAATGGGCTCTCAAAGAAAAGAATGCTTGTAATAATAATATATGCAGCCACTATATATATAATTTACATTTCGGCGTTGATACAAACGCTGCATTACATCAACAACAGAAACAACTGATTAACTTTTTTTACAGTATATCCCGAGTAACTGTTTCTTTGTTTCTTGTATGCAGTAAATTCAGCATGTATTTCTCTCAAAATGATGAGTGTTCCTTTAGTTTCTTCTTTTGACATATTAATGCACTGTTCTAAATCATCCATGTGTATACTATATGTACAGAGATAGTTCACAATGCCTTTATACACGCTTTGAATACACGGCAACCCACAGTTCACTCTTTCCAGCACATGGAATAGCAGCATCCATAGGCCAAACAATTTTGTAACGGTGGACTGTTGCAGATAAATGGATCGACCTCCAGATCCCACCATGAATGTCATGCCATCAAACAATAATGCCATAAATAGCACCAGGTCAGCACAGTAAATGTCCAGAAATGGTTGATGTAGTGTTCTGCACGACACAGTTCACCCCGTTCCAAGTCCATAAACTGCACGTTAACACTTCTTGATGCATTTTCAATCTCTGACACAACACGCCAGTCACTGTCCACTGATGCTTCTATACCACTATTTAAGTTCTCTGGACCTATATCTGTTAAATCATAAGTTGAAGTGAAAAGGGGGTAGAGCACAGGGAGGCATTGGTGGCTTATCATCCACCTCATCAACACTCTGCCCTTGCATTAACACGACAATGTTCTGGGATGGTGAGAATGTCAGAGACCAGTACTGACCTGCACCATGTGGTGTAGGGCTTCCAGAAAAGTTCTTCTAAGAGTCACGGACTTGCTGGGTGTCTTCATTACACAAATCACCGAGCAGGATGGATAATTGCAACTCATTGTCCTGCTCCAACACCATGGTCACGTGCACTGCAGGATCCCACTGCTAGTCCTGACAGGTCAGAGTTTGCTGCAGATCCCAATGAGCCGATGGTAGCTGCTGCTAGCCCAGATACGCTGGATGTTGCTACAGTTCTGGGCATGCCAGAGGTTTCTGAACAAAGAAGAAGAAGAAGAAGAAGAAACAATAAACATCCACGGACAATGACATGGAGTTGAACAAACAAAGGATACTTGACAAAGAGGAGGAAGAGGAATCACTACATGCAGTAATAGTAGCAATGACATACTTTTTTGTGATGGAGAGGCAGAGAAGGATCTAGGCTGCTATTGATACTTCATGGTTCATCTTCTTCCAGTCACTGACTGTTACTGAGATCAGTGAGCTACTGCATCCACCTTATAACCTTTACATCATCATTACATTTCTGGAAATTAATAGTAAATCAATCTAGTGACTTCAGCAGTATTTCTGGATCGATTTCCTGTCAGGCATTTGCCTTGGGATGAGCTCTGGCATGTCCTAGTGTCCTGCAGGAGAGGTTTGGGGGTTTCCCAGGTAAATGCTGCTTCGTTTCTGGTTCAGTTTGGTCATGACCAATGGCACATGTGGGCCCAGTAGTGGCATGCTGCAGGAAGTGGCCACTTGAGAGAGAAGGAGAGATGGAGAGAGAGAGAGAGGAGGGGGGGGAGGGAAGGTGGGGAAGGAGAGATGGAGAGAGAGAGTGAGGGAGGGAGGGAGGGAGGGAGAGAGAGAAAGAGAGAGAGAGAGAGCATGTGTTTTGACAGCAATTTCTCAAGTATAAACTTTAATATCAAAGGGTTGCCATAAACTGACACTTTGTTTGGCGATAGCGCGACTTCCGGTCTGCACACTGCCCGAGCCAGCACTGCGTGCGTGGTGATACACAAGGCAGTAGGGGCACGGGTGCACAGTGTCCCGGCCGGTGTGGATCCCGTCGTGACTGTCCTGAGCTTGGAGCGAAGAAAAGATCGGAAAACTATTTAACATTATAATTACATGTGGCGAGTAATGTTGATGTCGATTTTGTGACAGTATTCCTTGTGCAATTAGGAAAAAGCAATCTATTTAATTACTTCTTTTTGGTTTTACAAGACGTGCATCTTCTCAAACAGCAGAGATTGACGAGTTTTTACCACCAAATAAAATAGGGGTCTAACCCCTGTGCATTGAGTTTTATAAATACACAGTACATCGTTTGATACATAATTGACATTGATTTGAATTTCCTGTCATGAGATCCTTCCACTCCATCACAGACTGAGTCCTTTTCCCACCATTTTCCAGATGGGGAGGGCAGGAGTGAGTAGGGGGTGGTGGTAGGAGAGGTAAGTGAGGATTGGAGTAGAGAGCTGTGAGATTTCCCAGAGGGCGAAAGGTTAATTAATTTACAATTTAATTAATGAGTCAGTAATTTGATACCAAAAGTATGCTTGTTGCAGTGAGGGGATTTCCCAGAGAGGTGGGGGAGGAAGAGGAGGAGGAGGGGGAGGAGGGGGAAGTGGGGAGGGGTTTGTCAGAGGGGCAGAGTACCCCCAGGTAGTCACAAAGCAATTAACAGAATTATAGGTTGGGGAGAGGGAGGAGGTCGTAAACCAGTCAAGTTTGCCCCTCAATGTATAGAACTGGCATTAACAAAATCGACTGATCCCAGCTTTGCTCCTCTACTGGTGAGGTGTACTACGAATTGCTTCCCCGAGGTGTAGCCTCACCGCCGACATTTCTTGTCAACGACCGACACGTCTTGCAGATGAAGTCGAAGAATAATGATCAGGATAACTGTGCGAAGCGATGCTTCTCCACAGTAGCGCCCACCTGCATTCTGTCAAAAGAGATGTAGGCCTATACATAGGCTGGGTTGGGAAATCATTCTGCATCCACCGTATTCACCTCATCTTGCGCTGTGAGATTTTCGCCTTTTCTCCTCTCTATCAAACTACCTTCAACGAACTTCCTTTGCAGATGAAAATGCGCTCTGAACATGGCTTGGCGAGTCCTTCACCCCGAAACTATGTAATTTATACAGTCACGGAATCGAAAAGTGGCAGACTGTTGTAAATTGTGAAGAAGAATATATTATTGATGACTAAGGTCTCTTTTATGTGTATCTCTTGTGTTTATTAAACTTATGAAGAAATGCAATGAACTAACGCTCCAATCCAATATAAGTACGAGGGTGAGTTAAATGAAAACCTTACATCTTTAAAAAAATATTATTTATTGTGCAGAAGTGGTACAAAGCTGTATCACTTTTCAATATAATCTCCCCCACGCTCAATGCAACACCTCCAGCGCTTACAAAGTGCATAAATTCCTTTAGAAAAAAGTTCTTTTGGTAGTCCGCGCAACCATTGCGTCTTTGAGTGATCCAAACATATGGAAATCACTTGGGGGCAAGGTCTGGTGAGTATGGTGGATGAGGAAGGCACTCAATATGCAGGTCTGTGATTGTTGCAACTGTTGTACGGGCAGTGTGGGGCCTTGCATTGTCATGTTTCAAAAGGACACCTGCTGACAGCAATCCACGTCGCTTTGATTTGATTGCAGGCCGCAGATGATTTTTTAGGAGATCTTTGTATGATGCACTGGTGACAGTGGTCCCTCTAGGTATGTAACGCTTCAAAATGACGCCTTTTTCGTCCCAAAAGCGAGTCAGCATAACCTTCCCTGCTGATGCTTCTGTTCGAAACTTCTTTGGTTTTGGTGATGAGGAATGGAGCCATTCCTTGATCGCTCTCTTCGTTTCCGGTTGGTGGACGTGAACCCAAGTTTCGTCCCCAGTAACGATTCTCGCAAGGAAGCCATCACCTTCTCGATCAAAGCTCCGAAGAAGTTCTTCACCAGCATCAACACGTCGTTCTCTCATTTCAGGAGTCAGCTGCCGTGGCACCCATCTTTCAGACCCTTTGTGAAACTGGAGCACATCATGCACAATGTGGTGTGATGACCCATGATGCTGCAGTGTCATTCAGTGTCACTCGGCGGTGTTCCTTCACTATGGCTTCAACTGCTGCAATGTTCTGTGGAGTCACAACTCGTGCCTGACCTGGACGAGGAGCATCTTCCACTGAAGTCACACCAGTTGCCAACTTCCTACTCCATTCGTAGACTTGCTGCTGTGACAAACATGCATCACCGTACTGAACCTTCATTCGTCGACGAATTTCAATAGGTTTCACACCTTCACTACGCAAAAACCGAATAACAGAACGCTGTTCTTCCCTGGCGCAACTCGCAAGTGGGGCGGCCAACTTCACACTGATTCTGTGACAGTATGTGTGCATGCGCACTATGCTGCCGCCTGCAGGCCATTCTGATGGTGTGTATGCGGCCACTAAAACGCATATTGACAGGCAAATGATCTCATAACTGTCGATTTACGTTAGGTGTCATCTACACCTTCTCATTGCGATTTGTAAAGGTCTCATATAAGGTGCGAATCAGACAATTTATTCTGCCACCTTACAAGGTTATCAATCAGTAATAAGATGCAACAGTTTGTGGTCCAAGGTACCACTCTCCAATTTCATCATTAGCCCTTGAGCAAAGAAGTACGACGACTAATGTTACACGCAGAATAGGGAATGGGCAGATGTTGCTGCTGATGTAAGACGATGTCAAAAGCACCAATGCTGTTCAAGATGCTAAGGCCTAGCACAGCCTTTACTTCGGCCACCAACATCTCCTGACGTCAATAGACAGAAATTACTAAACCTGCTATCAGACCATACATGGGAATTACATCCTCCCAACATATTCTAAAATTATAGAAGACCTATGCAATCCATCGTCACCTCTGTCCAGTCTCGGCACATGGTTTTAATCTGCCAAGAATAGATCAGCACATACGCTGCCGCAGTGTGAAAATTCATTTCGGGAATGATCAATATACACTCCTGGAAATTGAAATAAGAACACCGTGAATTCATTGTCCCAGGAAGGGGAAACTTTATTGACACATTCCTGGGGTCAGATACATCACATGATCACACTGACAGAACCACAGGCACATAGATACAGGCAACAGAGCATGCACAATGTCGGCACTAGTACAGTGTATATCCACCTTTCGCAGCAATGCAGGCTGCTATTCTCCCATGGAGACGATCGTAGAGATGCTGGATGTAGTCCTGTGGAACGGCTTGCCATGCCATTTCCACCTGGCGCCTCAGTTGGACCAGCGTTCGTGCTGGACGTGCAGACCGCGTGAGACGACGCTTCATCCAGTCCCAAACATGCTCAATGGGGGACAGATCCGGAGATCTTGCTGGCCAGGGTAGTTGACGTACACCTTCTAGAGCACGCTGGGTGGCACGGGATACATGCGGACGTGCATTGTCCTGTTGGAACAGCAAGTTCCCTTGCCGGTCTAGGAATGGTAGAACGATGGGTTCGATGACGGTTTGGATGTACCGTGCACTATTCAGTGTCCCCTCGACGATCACCAGTGGTGTACGGCCAGTGTAGGAGATCGCTCCCCACACCATGATGCCGGGTGTTGGCCCTGTGTGCCTCGGTCGTATGCAGTCCTGATTGTGGCGCTCACCTGCACGGCGCCAAACACGCATACGACCATCATTGGCACCAAGGCAGAAGCGACTCTCATCGCTGAAGACGACACGTCTCCATTCGTCCCTCCATTCACGCCTGTCGCGACACCCCTGGAGGCGGGCTGCACGATGTTGCGGCGTGAGAGGAAGACGGCCTAATGGTGTGCGGGACCGTAGCCCAGCTTCATGGAGACGGATGCGAATGGTCCTCGCCGATACCCCAGGAGCAACAGTGTCCCTAATTTGCTGGGAAGTGGCGGTGCGGTCCCCTACGGCACTGTGTAGTATCCTACGGTCTTGGCGTGCATCCGTGCGTCGCTGCGGTCCGGTCCCAGGTCGACGGGCACGTGCACCTTTCGCCGACCACTGGCGACAACATCGATGTACTGTGGAGACCTCACGCCCCACGTGTTGAGCAATTCGGCGGTACGTCCACCCGGCCTCCCGCATGCCCACTATACGCCCTAGCTCAAAGTCCGTCAACTGCACATACGGTTCACGTCCACACTGTCGCGGCATGCTACCAGTGTCAAAGATTGCGATGGAGCTCCGTATGCCACGGCAAACTGGCTGACACTGACGGCGGCGGTGCACAAATGCTGCGCAGCTAGCGCCATTCGACGGCCAACACCGCGGTTCCTGGTGTGTCCGCTGTGCCGTGCGTGTGATCATTGCTTGTACAGCCCTCTCGCAGTGTCCGGAGCAAGTATGGTGGGTCTGACACACCGGTGTCAATGTGTTCTTTTTTCCATTTCCAGGAGTGTATAAAAAAAAACACATGTGCAGTATGTCACATGGTTCATTCTGAAGATGGCTGGATGATTCACAACCGAAATACCACAAGAATTCCTAGAACTTCATGGATCAATAAATAACAGCTGTCCATAAATTATATTTTAAGAAACAAACATTTAAATAAGCTCAAAACAGGTGCACCGCCTTACATGAGTATCATTACATTCTCAGTGACTGTTTAGTTGAGTCGAGCAAGCACCTCAGGTCTGGTAGCAACGAGAGTAATACCAGCTACAATAGGTCTAACAGTGAATAAGGAAACATGATTGCGGTTCAGCTACTGTGAACTGTACACTGAGGTGACAAAACTCATGGGATAGCTGTATGATCATGTACGGATGGCAATAGTATCTCGTACACGAGGTACAAAAAGAGTAGCGCATTGGCGGAGCTGTCATTTGTACTCAGGTGAGACATACGAAAAGATTTCCGACGTCATTTGGCCGCACGACGAGAATTAACAGACTTTGAACGCGGAATAGTAGTTGGAGACTAACGCATGGGACATTCCAATTCGGAAACCGTTGTTGTTGTTGTTGTGGCCTTCAGTCCATAGACTGGTTTGATGCAGCTCTCCATGCTACTCCATCTTGTCCAAGCTTCTTCATCTCCCAGTACCTACTGCAACCTACATCCTTTCGAATCTGTTTAATGTATTCATCTCTTGGTCTCCCTCTACGATTTTTACCCTCCACGCTGCCCTCCAGTACCTAATTGGTGATCCCTTGATGCCTCAGAACATGTCCTACCAACCGATCCCTTCTTCTGGTCAAGTTGTGCCACAAACTCCTCTTCTCCCCAATCCTATTCAATACTTCCTCATTAGTTATGTGATCTACCTATCTAATCTTCAGCATTATTCTGTAGCACCACATTTCGAAAGCTTCCATTCTCTTCTTGTCCAAGCTATTTATCGTTCACGATTCACTTCCATACATGGCTACACTCCATACAAATACTTTCAGAAACGACTTCCTAACACTTAAATCAATACTCGATATAACAAATTTCTCTTCTTCAGAAACGCTTTCCTTGCCATTGCCAGTGTACATTTTATATCCTCTCTACTTCGACCATCATCAGTTATTTTGCTCCCCAAATAGCAAAACTCGTTTACTACTTTAAGTCTCATTTCCTAATCTAATACCCTCAACATCACCCGACTTAATTCGACTACATTCCATTATCCTCGTTTTGCTTTTGTTGATGTGATATATATATATATATATATATATATATATATATATATATATATATATAGTTGGCAAATGAAAGATTTTGATAGAGAGCAAACAATGTAATTACCTTAATAGTGTTAAAAAGCATTATATATATATATATATATATATATATATATATATATATATATATATATATAACTATGATTATCAGTAGTTAGTGCCTTCAGTAGTTAGAATCTTTTATTTAGCTGACAGTAGTGGCCCTCGCTGTATTGCAGTAGTTCAAGTAACAAAGATTTTTGTGAGGTACGTGATTCATGAAAGGTATAGGTTATTGTTAGTCAGGGCCATTCTTTTCTAGGGATTATTGAAAGTCAGATTGCGTTGCGCTAAAAATATTGTGTGTCATTTTAGTGATGATCAGAATAAGTAAGGAGAGTAATGTCTGTTGCTCAGCTGTTTGAAAATCAAATAACGTAGAGGTTTACCAGCACAGTAATTCATTAATTTCTCTAAGGGGACGTTTCAATCTTTAGGGAATTCAATATTCCGAGATCCACATGTCAAAAGTGTGCCGAGAACACCAAATTTCAGGCATTGCCTCTCAACACGGACAACGCAGAGGCCGACAGTCTTCATTTAACGACCGAGAGCAGCGTAGTTGGCGTAGAGCTGTCAGTGCTAAGAGACAAGCAACACTGTTGCAATAAGGGCAGAAATCAATGTAGGACGTACGACGAACGTACTCGTTAGGACAGTGCGGCGAAATTTGGTGTTAACCGAGACCGAGGCGAGCGCCTTTGCTAACAGCACAACATCGCCTGCAGCGCCTCTCCTAGGCTGTTGGACCTTATACGACTGGAAAACCGTGGCCTGGTCAGATGTGTCCAGCTGGTGGTGGTGTGGGCTGTATTTACATGGAGTGGACTTAGTTGGCCCTCTGGTCCAACTGAGCCAATCATTGACTGGGATGGTAATGTTCGGCTACTTGGAGACCATTTGCAGCCATTCGTAGACTTAATGTTCCCAAACAACGATGGAATTGTTATGGAAGACAATGCGCCATGTCACCGGACCACGACTGTTCGTGATTGGTTTGAAGAACATTCTTCACAATTCGAGCGAATGATTTTTCCACCCAGATCACCCGACATGAAGCTCATCGAACATTTATGGTACATGATCGAGAAGACAGTTCGTGCATAAAATCCTCCATCAGCGACACTTTCGCAGTTATGTACGGCTATAGAGGCAGAGTGGCTCAATATTTCTGCGGGGAACTTTCGACGACGTGCTGAGTCCACACCACGTCAAGATGCTAAGCCGGACGAAACGAGATCAGACCTTTATTAGGGGGCGCCCCATGACTTTTGCCACTTCAGTGGGTAGGAAACGTATTATCGTAGCCAAAATAGACACGAATCCAACACTTTTGAAAAACGTGATGTTTGTAAGTAGGCTGTTTAGGTTTTTATGTTGGTAACGCCACGTAGCGCTCTGTATGAAAATCACTGGCTGTGCTGTGTGCAGTCTGTGATTTTGTTCCATCGTGTCTAACTGTTGCCGTGTGTGTCTGATTTTGTTTCGTTTGTTGCATTAATTGCAATAATAATGTATTAGTGTCTGGAATCTGTTCCTCTACGCACTTCGGCAGTGCATTTTCACCGAAAACATTCACATTTTGACAAGCAGAAAATGTGTCTTGACTCATTTGAGAAAACGGTGATGACCCAAAACCTGAATCTGAAGTATTTGCAAGATTGTGTCCTATTATTTCGGATTCCTGAAGCGAGCTGTTGCCGACCGATCGATCGATAATGCTTCCCTGTTCACTAATTGTTTCACTATCTACACCATTGTTTGCCGCCCGCTCCATTTCCCTATGCACAGTTACCAAATTACTATGTTGAACATTAGTTAATTCATTACAAGGTGGCGCTAACACACTGCTTTCGTCTTCACTGTCATTTCTCAGTTTACTTTGGAGCCTAGTATTACGTTTTTCACTCGCCATAATTATCACAATATTTCACTGGATAACACAGAAAAGCACAATTTGAAGAGCAAAAATAATAAAACACATAAACATAGCACTGAAAATAATATCTAGTTAATTGCAAGCGCAGCTGCGAAATACTTGGTGCAAATCTACATGCATGCCACAACTGTTTTACTGTACAACAATGAAAGACTGCAACTACAAAGGAGATTCTCTCTACAATTACGAGCTACCAATAAACAAAAGCTACACTAGTTACATAAACTACAAGAAAAAAATCAGAAGATTCCAGTGAGATATCCTCGGCTAAGGGTCGACATATGAAACGTCCCCTTAGAAAAGTTATAAATGACTGTGCTGAAAAACCTCTTACATTATTTGCTTTTCAAACAGCTGAGCAAAACTGAACGTACGCAGACATTTTTATTCTGATCAACACTAAACTGACACACAATATTTTTAGCGCAACGCAATCTGACTTTCAATAATCCCTACAAACGAATGGCCCTGACTAACAATAACCTATACCTTTCATGAATCACTTACCTCACAAAAATCTTCGTTACTCAAACTACTGCAATACAGCGAGCGCCAATACTGCCAGCTAAATAAAAGATTCTTCTACTGAAGTCACTAACTACTGATAGGCATAGTTAGCAAATGAAAGATTTTGATAAAGAGCAAACAAAGTATTTATCCTAATAGTGTTCAAAAGTCATTATATATATATATATATATATATATATATATATATATATCAGTTCATGACATCCAGTCTTACAAATTTACTGTCTCTGATGGACACGCGTCCAGATCGTCCGCTCTCAAAACTCCGCCATTTCTCTCCCCACATCCACCACTGCTGGCGGCTCACCTCCAACTGCCCAACACTACAATAGCGACTATTCCAATAATGCCACCCAGCAGAGCACAGCACAGCACAGCACAGCCAGACTGCACACAGCATAGCCAGTGATTTTCATACAGAGCGCTACGTCGCGGTACCAATACAAAAACCTAAACAGCCTGCTTACATGTTTCACTTCGCCGCGCGGAATTAACCGAGCGGTCTAAGGAGCTGCAGCCATGGACTGTGCGGCTGGTCCCGGCGGAGGTTCGAGTCCTCCCTCGGGCATGGGTGTGTGTGTCTGTCCTTAGGAAAATTTAGGTTAAGTAGTGTGTAAGCTTAGGGACTGATGACCTTAGCAGTTAAGTCCCATAAGATTTCACACACATTTGAACATTTTGTTTTACCTCCAAGAGGAGCTGATATATATTCTCTATTGAGCAACCATTTTCGGTCCAAGGACCATCATCAGGTTCATAAAACACTTTCATCATACTAGGCGATATAAAATGAATGGCATCAAATAATAAAATCCATGTATTCGTCACTGTTGTCAAATAGTAATACAAATTACATCGTCTGTCATAAAAATCTGCCAAGCAGTGCACTGATTCATATTATACAAACAGCCAACATTAACGTTACTGTGGCATTCTACATACTCTAATATTGACAATATCATGTATTTCATTATTTGACGCTATTGATCGCCAGGATGAACAAACGTTACGAATTTTGTATAACTTCCAACAAGGAATTGTACCAAAGAACAGATAATTGTAAAGGAGCCTGAATCAGGAGCGGTTCTAGTAGTTGGTCAAGAGGGGGCTAATTGGGGGAGGGAGGGTATTGGGGGAGTGGAATATCACCTAACAAAAGGAGAGTTGGGGTCCTCCGCCGACAAATTGGTAAAATTTGGTGTTGCTTAAAAAACTGTTTTGGAGTTCAACGTAAAAGAAACTTATTTTCACGTGGGAGATTTTATAAATTACATAAACCATGAAAAAGGTCGACTTACAACAAATAAGTTTTCATTAATTTTCTGGATACAGAAGGTGACATGAATGTAGAAACTTGAACTTGACTTGAATATAAAAAAAATCTGTAACAAAATTCACTATATATTTCCGTCTTCTGCCCAATTTGTCATGCTCATTCGCCTCTGTTTCTTTTTACTGAATATGTCAATGATATTTTCAATGTCCATATCTCTTTCTTTATGGATATTTGCAAGAGCCAATCCATTTAGTCTCACCTGCCCCATTGTGTTACGCAAATAAGTCTTTATTCGTCTCAAAGTAGAGAAGCTTCGTTCAGGAGTGCTTGTGGTGACAGGAATAGTCCCAAATATTTTGAGTGAAACATATACATTTGGGAAAACTGCTTGTCACAGTTCTTTAATGCTTCAGTTACTGTTTCAGGTCTTTTACTTTCATCAACCCACTTTTTCTTCCATAGTTTCAGTTCTCCTTTCATTAAAAACGAAGAACTGTCCAAAAACTGTTCATATTTCTCGGATGCCTGGATCACTTCATCCTCACTGTATTTTAAACAGTATGCAGGAATAAGTCCTTCAAGTGGTAATATGGTGCGAAAATCTTGGTGAAATCTTGTATCTAACTCGGCAATAAAACGATCCACAACAGGTAAAAGTATTCCTCGGCGTTTGAAGCAGGAACGTTGTCTCTTTTGGTTTGTGTTGAAATAGTTCTTGGCATTGCTATTACACTTCCAATATCTTCTGCCAGTTTAACAGCGTCTTCAAAAATACTTCCGAATTCTATTTCCGAATACGTCCTTATATTGTTGAACACCTCAAGCACATCATTGACATGATTTAAGGCAGTTGTTAAATCCATTTTAGGACTTTGGAGCTGTTCGCTTAGTCTTAAAGAGAAGCAATATGCTGCAGTTGCTAATGCTACTACGAAGTCTCCTCTTCGGACAGCAGAACTAAACATGCAAGCTTTACTAGCCGTTTCTGCATTGGTTTCACGACTACTTGAAAGTTCATCAAGCAAGGCCACGACCGGGACAAATAGCTCCTTGAAAGTAATAAGGGTATCGTGTCTTTCCCCCCATCTTGTTGGACACATTGCCTTCAACTTTGTTTTCTTTGACTCCGTGAACGGTACTCGTGATATAACTTCCTCTAGGGAACTTTTTCTGTTTGCAGAGGCAGACAAGAATGCTGAAACTGGTCCTACAATTCCTATCATATTTCTAACTATTGGAGTATCACAAGACTTAGAAATGCATAAGTTCAAAGAGTAGCTAAAACAGTGGGTATAAAGAGCCAACGGTTGTTTACTTAAAATAAGAGCTTGAACTTCTTTAAATCTCCCAGCCATGTTTGAGCCGCCATCATAGCCCTGTCCACAAAGATATTGATAGCTCAGCCCCAGTGTCTTGAGTTCTTCATCGATGGCTTCTGCAATCGAAGCGCCAGAAGCTGATTTAAGCTCAGTAAAACTCAGACAGTCTTATTTGGTAACAAAGGTCTCTATGTCAATGTACCTAACGCAAAATGTCATCTGTTCCTTGGTGGTGACATCAGTTGTTTCATCACATATAATGCTAAAAAATTTCGCCTTTTTCACATCCCTCGATATTGAGGAGCGAATAGCGTCACCAATGCAATGTATGACTTCGTTTTGGACTGTGTTACTTATCATAGAACTGTTTCGGCCACATGTACTGAAATGATGTTTTAAATCTTCATCTCCAGCATCCATACGAAAAGCCAAAAGACTCTGAAACACTCCATGTTTACCCTCTAGAAGATCATCAGTTTTTTCTTCTTTTATCTGAGGAATTAAACCATGATCACAATGTCCTCGTAAAGGTAGGTTATTTCTAGCACACAGGACTATAGTCTTTATAATAGGCCTCAAGCGTTTCCGGTTTTCTTCAATAACTGAAGATTTCTTGGTATCGAGGACAACGGCAACACTTTTTTTACTTGATTCCATAGACTTTGTGAACTCTATAGACTTCTCCATGGAAAATTTGTGATGTTTTGTGTTTTCATGGTGTCGAGGATCTTCCGCAGCCTTCATGTATTTGACCAATGATTCTTTTACCAGTGTTTTCAACGCCTATAAAAATAAATTAAAAATGTCTTAGGCAAAGAATTAAGTAAAGAAAAAATAGCGCAAACAGCAAACCTTGCAAGCACTCGAAATGTTAGCAACATAGAAATTTTTGCTGAGAAAGCAAGCCTGAAAACTATTTGAATAATTATGTTTTTGTATCTGAAGTGTTTCCATTTAAAAACGACACCTCCAAGTTATTTACGTTTTTTATCAAGCCAGTTAAAGGTTTCAGTTATTTAGAATAATCGGAAGCTGTAATAAGTACCTGGGAGCCGATTCCGGCACCTGGAGCAGAAAACAGAACACATGCAGTATAAAATGCACCACGCAACATTTTACTGTATGAAAGCCAATTGTACTGGCTCATCCATTCATGCTTAAATCCTCGGTTTTGCTTCCCTTGTAATTGAGTAGGAAAAGAAAAGTGTGCAGGAGGCTTCCAAGTATTCTTTAAAAACTTAAGCTTCTCATCATCACGTAAGGCGCCTTTAACAGCTCTTCCTATGTCATATGGGTCATAATATGTTTCAGTCCTTTCTGATCTTTCTTCCTGTGAATTAAATATGCTTTAAATGTCAGTATTAGGTACAAGTGGCTCAACACAAAAGTATATAGCGTTATTTACACATATAAAAAATTTAAATATATTATGACCACTAAAAAGTCACAATTTGTCTTCCAAAACATTAACGTTACCTCATATCCCTCGGTCTTGCTCCCTCCCCCTACAAACATTCGTATGGGCGCCCTCGGTAAACAGTATTGAAATGGTCTTGTGTATTGACATGCTTAATGAAAGTACTAACTCCAGCAATTCCGTACAATAATGACAAGGAAAAAAGACACAGAACAGTGAAGCAGTAAAGAGTAAGAAAGCAGACAACCATGGCTTCTTCAGGCAGTGTTTCAGCTACCTAATGTTACCAGCAGCCCGGAACAAGTGACTGCCATCACCTGACTTTTACCAATTCAGGACTGTCAAGATAAGTTTACACACTGTAACTCTTATTTGTTTGTGAAACTGGTCTGTGAACGGTATTTATGAGTCCAAAGATACATAAAATCTAAGTTTCTCTTAATTTAGTGGTCTCTGCCTGGAAGTTTTGTTTGCAAATGTTCCTACAGAAAGGCTTCAAAATTTAGCACGACATTAGCTGTCAGTGAAGGTCGTTGGTTGGTTCTCCCTGTGCCATCAGTCGGTCACAGTCAGATTAATAACAGCAAAACCACGAAAGATTCCGCATCACATTATTTACTGCGGGCCTATAAGTTTTCTTCTAGTAGTTTGAAAAGCTTTTTAGAAACTTCAGAAATGCTCTCACATGTTTATAGACTATTACTGAAAGTTGGTAGATCTTGTTGAGAAAGAAAGCTTTGAATAATTTGTAAGATGACAGAATAAATGAAGGTCAATTTAGCACCTTACATAAGAGCTTTGCCGGCCGAAGTGGCCGTGCGGTTAAAGACGCTGCAGTCTGGAACCGCAAGACCGCTACGGTCGCAGGTTCGAATCCTGCCTCGGGCATGGATGTTTGTGATGTCCTTAGGTTAGTTAGGTTTAACTAGTTCTCAGGGGACTAATGACCTCAGCAGTTGAGTCCTATAGTGCTCAGAGCCATTTGGACCATAAGAGCTTTATATATCGTAGAAGCTGAATATGACAGCTAACTTAATTAGGCGGTAATGAGCAAATTTGCCTGTAAGTATGTAACGCAAAAGGGATGACACTCAATCGACGGTATTAACACACCGATCATGTAATGCATGTCTATGAGCAGAAGGTGAGACAAGCAGCGAGGAAAAACGTTTCGATTTGGAAGCAATCGCGAGGAGAGGCGAAGGCCACACCACAGGGGGTACCACGGAAAGCACTTAGGGCGCGACCCAAGGCGGGTCAACGACCGACCGACCAGGGGACTCTGACCCTATTGATCGAAGAAAGCCGTGACACGGAGAATGAAAGAACCCAGGTGTGGAGACAGTTCGGCTACGAGAAAGACAAGACGGAAATTTTCGAGGACTCATCTCTGACCAGGCGTCAAGTGCATAACGCTCTGTACGACGCAGAGGAGGAATTTGTGTGAACACTGCGTTCACAGCGGCTGACGTCCAGCTAGGAATGAGCTCCAACAGCGGAGAAACGAACCAGACAGTTAGTTAATTGTTCTTGAGAGTACTGAGAGGGCATTATAATATGCAAGCTGCTCCAGCCATGCGCGTGTATATTGCCATATTCCAAAACTAGGGATGAGTACTTATTTTCTCGCATAACGAGAAACTTAGGGAAAAATTCAGCAAACGTTTAATAAGCTTTTATAGGAATTTCAGAGGCAGAGAGCGGCCATGCATATGATAGCTCATCACAGCAAAGGTAAATACCGCGTGCAGAGGCGTAAACTTGTAGGTTCACCAGTTTGTGTTCACTGTAAAATCGAGCGACCTTGGGTAATCTTTTGCTCAACTTGTCGCAAAACTAACCATCCTCCGTGAACTTGATTGTCATCCTAAATAGAACCGAACTTTGAAACGGAATCGGATATTTTATCGTTGTACTAACCAACATCATAACGTAATTGTAAGAATAATTTTGTAAAGAAACTTCTAGTTAAAATTTAATATTGTTGTGTAAAAGGTCTCTGTTGGATTCCTTTCATGTTTAATTTCTTAAATCTGTTGTCATTTATGGAATAAATTCCTCTTCTAAATTTACTGTGGCGTTTCTGACTATCTGGGAGGAGACTGAGTAGTGGAACGTGTTACTTTTACACGTAAACAAGAACGATCTGTCACACTACTCCGGCTAAGCGCGTGTCTGCTAAGTCCGTAGGACAATGGATTTGTTAAGTACAGCGTAACTGAAAATTTAATCATCTTTATTTCGGGTTTAGCTCTAAAATATCAAAGGTTATCTTAAATTGCAGCGAAGTGTAATTCTCGTGTGAAGTTCATATTATTTTCCGGTTGTTGCTTTGTTACTACTTTGTGAGTAAAGTCGAACCACGTGTTGATCAGTAACTCTAACTAAGTTCATCAATCTTAAATGTGAATGCTTGTGTGATTATAACGTCTCGTCTTGACAATATTTTACAATATAGCAACTTTTCTTTATGCTTTTCTTTATGTTAAACCCACGTGGAGTGTACTTTGCGAGACCAGTACCACGTGCTTATATAACTGTTTGACCCATCAGGTTAATAGTAAGACGTTAGTAACCAGTTCAAGGTTTTTCTTTTGTCAATTGCTTTTCGATCGAATTTATTTTAATTATCAAAATTACTGTGGAGTTATACGCTTTCTGTAAACCAAGTTGACCACGTGGAGCATGTGGTGTAATCATCAAAGTAGCCTTCAGCTATTCCTTTTGGGAAGATTTTACAAAGAGTTAATATGAATTTAGTATACCAGTGTGTGGTAATTACATGACGGACAGGATTGTGTTACGAACGTAATTTCTTTGGGTGAAAACTGAATCTGTTGGTTGTGGTTAATTTCTCCTTGCTTATGTTTCAACGTTCTTTGGGTGTTGTTTTGTGAATGCAGGGTTGTATGCAGTCTCCCAATCTTGGCTCCATATTTGATGTGTTCCGTAAGATTAAAATCTCACATTTTTACAATCCTTAAACAAGGCACCAGCTCAGTTATAACTCACGTATAATATGCTGAAATTTCAATGAACAATCTTAAAATAAATTTCCAAATATAAACTGATTTCTTTCTTTTTATTTAAATTCTCCTTTTTATATATAGATATATTACCGGTTGTTGTATTACTGTAAAAGATTATAATCAATGTTAGTCTGTTTGGGAATTTGGTAAACTTAGACTAGATACCTGATGAAACAGTTGCTTAGTAATACAAGATTAACTTCGCCAGACAGCTCACAGCTTTTAACCCGCTTTTATTCTACTATTAGCACCCGATTTCAGCATAGCACAATTCATGTAGCAATATTTCACATGGCGACCCTGTTCTGTGATTCCGCTAGACTCTGGAATCTCTGAGACGTTAGATTGCAAGCGTTGTATAATCTTAATTTTTTTCCCTACAGCGCTCAAACAACTTCTGCGTTGTTTCTGAGGAGACTTTCTAAAGATTCACTGCGTTGTTGAGCGGCGTTGTGTTGTTTGTCTTGTTGTTTTGTTTTCTATATTTGTGTGTTTTATATGTGTGTGTGGTTTTTTTTTCTCGCTTGTAAATTCCACTGTTTCGATCAAAGATAAAAATTTGTTTTGCGTGTGAAAAAGTGAGTACTAGGTTGGGTACCTTTCGTGTAACTGTCGAAATTTTTGGGGGATACATTAACTGTGATTAGTGTGTTGCGTACTGGGTATAAATTGAACTAATGCAGACACGTAACCAAACTAAAAGTAAGCGGTCCGACAACTTAAGCAACATGGACCAAGGGGATAATTTGATTTCGAATGTTAACGAGTCGGGCGGTTCCGAAAATGCAATGGGAAATACTTCAGACGAAATGCAGAACAGCACGAACGGGCTCACATCAGAGCCACAAATTAATTTGCCTCCTACTAACCAAAATGATTTGGCAGAACTCATGAAAGCCTTATTGCAACAAAATAAAGAAAACGCACAGAAATCAGAAAAATCGTTCCGAGAACAAAAAGAATCATCCGAAAAATCGATCCGCGAGCTAGGGGAACAAATGACGCAGAAATCTGAAAAATCAATCCGAGAGCTAGGCGATCAAATGACGCAGAAATCTGAAAAATCGATCCGCGAGCGAGGCGAACAAATAGACGAAAAACTAATCCAGCAGACAAATAAAGTCGACAAGTCGATGCAGAGAGTGTCCGATGATATCTCACAAAGAATAAACAATCTGGCAAGTGAAATAAAAAGTGATATTATGAAAGAATTAGGCCGTACATTTGAACAAATCGATGATCGTCTGCAAGCCTTAGAACAGAGCAAGCGGAGTCGCGATGCCGAATCTAAAGAAAGCGAAAAACGGCTACTTAGGAATTTCCAAGAGCTGAGGGAAGAATGCCAAAGGGAACATCAGCAGGTACTCTCGAGGGTCCAAGAGGCAGAAACGCATTGTCCCACGTCCGTTAGCAACACAATAGCGGACAACAGTTTAGCGATCCACGCGTTGGAACAGCAAGTAGAACAATTGAAACAGACTGGGGCGGAGGACAAGAGACAAATAGATGATAAGATTGCGGCATTAGCGGACATTGTAGGCACGATGAAGCTGACGGAAAGCGAGAACAATACTACACCGGTAGCGGCCGCAGAGACCGAAGAAGTGCGTTCGCTTCTGAGATTTCAGAAGGGACAATTCGAAGTGAACAGGCAACACAAGGCTGTAACAGGCGAATTACAAGAACGCGTGGCGCATCTGGAAAACCGCATGGCGTGTGATTCCGAACTCGCCAATAGCACTAAAAATAGCCGTACGAACAGTGCAGAGAGGGACTCCGGCCACGAGGGAGATTTTGACGACAGGGAAGAATGTAATTTGAGGGGCAGACATGAGAAAAATAGAAACATTCAAGGGCCTCGACAGGAGGAAATGCGGGGATTTGATTTCAAACATTTCCTTACGGTAAGAAAGTTTGAGATATTCCGAAATTCGCAAAAAGGAATACATCCACGAGCATGGCTCGAGCAATTTGAGTTCTGTCTTCCTCCCGACTGGGCAAGTTCACATAAGATAGAATATATGTGTGGCTATTTGGAAGGCGAACCGGCGATTCGCATGAGGTCGGCAGCGCGTCACTGCAACTCCACTCGGGAGTTTCGACAAGCCTTTCTCTCCGCCTATTGGTCGGAAGCGGCACAAGATAGGGTCAAACATGGCATAATTATGCTGCCAAATTTGAACCAGTCTGGTTTCGGCAGCCCTGCACGCCTATTCGACCACATGCTGCAGGCAAATCAATTTGCGGTTTATTGCGGTTACGTCTTTAAACGCTCACTCCAATCTCTAATACACTATTTCTTCAGAAAAAAATTGACACTTCTCGACGCATGATTCGGTCACACTACTCAGTTACATACTTCAGTAATATCAATAATTATATTCGGAAAACAAGTGTTCGCTGACAGCACGTGGAAGAGTTGGGAGGACAACTGACTGTTTTTAACAATCGATTGGTCAGTCGATTGTTTTTTCGCGCAGTCATTTTCTTCACTCGTCTGCAGCCGTTATATGAATTTTACACTCAGTTTCCGGGTGTGAGTTATTTTATTTACTTTCTCTTTCGGACTTTTCGGTTATCATATCAATTTTTGGTTGGTTTTTAAAATTTAATATCAGAGGCTGCCCTTTAAATTTATGTATATATAAATGAACCATCACCTTTTAACACGTTTCTGAAATATCTATAAGTTGTAAAGATCGTTTTGGAACACCCTGTATTTTCCTTACTTCTTTATTGAGATAATGAGAAGCCGCCAACAATCGGCGATCGTATACACCGCGACGTTGCCCCGCTCGCCAGACAACTGAATAATTTAAATATCATTTGCCTTCTACTCATTGAGCTGTATTAAAACAGTCTTAATTTACGTTCATATTCCTTACTACAAACGTGTACTATGTTTCAACAAATTCCTGTAACTCTCGTGTGTAGTTTATATCTACTGGTCGGAAGGTGGCGCGCACCCGCTGGCGTTGCCAGCACTACAACGCGTCTACAGAATGTATGTGCCCGGGAAAATAATACGATTTGACCCAGATGTCCAGCTATTTTGAAGTTTTTGTCTGGGGTTAGTAATTTAAGTATTGGTAGGCATACCTGGCATATTTAGCTTTCATGATTATTGTAAGTGGTACATTAATATACATCCAGTATATTAATAAATAATAAGACACCCATTTTAAGTTAAATGATATTTATTGGTTTAGATAGTAAGCTGTTTGCCGCTCTTATTCTTTTGTTAAAATGTGTTTGAAATACATTGCAACCTATATTGCTACATAATTATAAAAAAAAAGATTGAATCTGTTGAAGTAATATATTCGCTGATTTCTGAAGTCATTTTATCCAGTATAAAATGGTACTCCTTTAAGGGGGGGCTATAGCCCCCATAGCCCCCCCCCCCTTGCCACCGCCCCTGAGCCTGATGGAGATGAAAGAAAGTAACTTAATGGTCCGGTGTGGGCAAACGCAGTAAATACGCTTGGTTTCCATGTTCCGTCAAAACGTCGGTTCATTATTTCTGGCAACTCTTCACACTAATTGATTTGAACGCAAATACCCTCAAGCAATGACGTAGATACACATACTGGACCATTTACTTTTATTTAAATCAATTAGTAGTCTATAGTTGTGCCGTCGCTAAACGTGATTCTTCCCGAACGGCGTTCAGCCTTTATCGCCTCCCAATTAGGCTACCTGCAAAACAGTACCGTGTAATGTATTATCTATCGGCCAGGCGTAACGAACAGCTGTGCACACAATTACATTCCGTGACCCTTCAACTAGAGAGCTTTCTGAACAAATAATATATCGCTGTGTATGCCTGACATCTTGTGGTAGTACACTGCTACAACGATCAGTTTCCGTATTTCGTAGGATCACTACGGTTGTCGGAACACATTGCTTCGCTTCTGCAATACACATAATTGTGACCTGTATCAGTTCACACCTTTATTGCGTGATAAAGTTTCAAGAACTATTTTCACATTGTGGTAAGTAACAATTAATGTCGGTAACAAATTATTTTTTAAATACAGTAAAAAAACATAAAATAAAAGCAGAAAACACTGTTCATTATTTTTTACGTGTAATGGCAACACTTAACAGAACATAAAAGGGAAGAAGGAAATCCATTTACCATCAATTTTAATAGCTCAGGACGGTGTCGTGGTAATATATGTACCACGATTATTTTGGTTCCAAATCACAAAAATAAAATTATCAAAAAATAAATATAATCACTCGATCACATTTCTAATAGGATAGTAAAAAAATTATCTTCGCTGAGTTGCTACAAAAAATGCACCCGCGAAAGGGTTAAATGTAAGTACAATTATTGTTACTGATATCGCCCATGGTCGAAACTCCCTTATAACACAATGTGAATGCCGTTATATCGAGTACAGTAACGTCAGATGCGAAATTATTAGCATTACAAAATCATCAAATGGCAATTAAAACTCTCAAAATTATCCGGAATTACGTGCGGTGAACATATCAGTTTATCTTTCAATGCAACAACAGAATTATCATCTTACTTTGTCTACACAAAAATTGTATCGCTTTAGCTCTTCGTCTTTCAGTCCAACTCATTAGTGTTCTTCTTCGAGGTACAGCCTCAAACAAATATTTTTCCGTATGACAAGGAAAGTTGTAGTTATTAAGAGTGAAGGAACTGAAAATTAGAAACACTTTAAATGTTGTGGTAACTGCGGCAAACGAACACAAAGTTAGTTCCGTTTACTCTTAGACGAATGCAAGTAAAAACGGGACGTTAATAAACAGCGCGTTTGCTGCCCCCTTACTTCGTTACTGAGTTTCATATTCCACTGCTGACAGCATCGGTCAGTAAATTGTATTGTAGCATTGTAGCCACCATGTATGCATGAGTTACTGCAAATGAACTTCTGCAACATTTAAACATGAACGTCCCTAGAATGTGATTTGACGGACCTTTGTTACTTTCGTATTTCATTCTACCGTAGCACCTGATCGGTGTTGGTACCAGTGTTTAGCAATGTGGAACGAAGAAAAACTTTTATCATGTATGTCTACTTCCTTTTACCTCTCATATTGGCTATTTACACAAGATTTTTTCTTATTCTTGCATGACGAAGTTCCTTACGAACTAAGGACATAAGTCTCATTGGCCTCCTTGTATAATTAATTTTAGAAATCGGTACTTCAATTTTCGATTTTCACGTTTTAATATTATTACAGTTCAATAAAACAGTAGCGTTATCATTATGAATGTACACATTTCTATTACTTTCTCTATTCAAAAATTGCGTCTGTCTAGTTCTGTGTCTTTCATTCAGAACCATTAGTGTTCTCCTTGTAGACAAAGTCTAAAACAAACATGTTTTCCGTAAAATAAAGGAAGTTCGAAGTCATACATATTCAAAATGAATAAATCAAAAATTAGGAACTTAATTCAAATATTCTGGTAACGGCGGTAAATGGCCGCAAAGTTACTCTCACAGAAAAGTAAGATATATAACGACGGCAGTATACTACGCTACTTTACAGAATTCGTCACTACGATATTTTGATTCCCACCGTGGAAACGTAATAGACCTAGCAGTTGTTGCACTGTAGCTGCCTGGTATGCCCGTGTCATTGCAAATGAATCAAGGAAACATGAACGTCCCTAGGTGGCGATTTCATGAAACGTTGTTACTTTCACGTGTCATTTCTACCATAGCGCCTGATCGATATGCAGGGCAGACGTTGGTAGCACTTCAATTTTCGATGTTCACTTACTAGAGATTTTGATGGCCTATTGAGAAGGTGCTACCGGAGCTATGAATATGAAAGCACCTACTTCGTTTTACCAATCTTAATGGCTAGGTATATACATAAATTTTTCTTTCTGTACATTTATGGCAAAGTGTCTTTCGAATTATGTAATTCATTGGCCTCCTTGTGTAATTCATATTAAAAATCGGTACTTCAATTTTCGTGTTCACGTATTAATATTATGATTAATCAGTTAATCATCTGCTGGCACAGGCAACACAACAACACTTTGTCAGACAGTTACAGTGTCACAGCTTTGGGTGGTCAAACGTAGCAGCAATCTGAAACAGAACAGTTGATACGAAGTGTTCCGAATTGTGCCGACTTTTAACGATCAGTACTCGAGAGCCAGTGGCCAATATATTGTAATCCCACTATAGCAAGTCTATTGGGGGTTCGTAACATGTTAATTAATGCAGGTCAGCCCTTTAACAGTGAAGAGTGACGACGACCAGTCTACCTCTTGTTCAACCACGCCAGTATTTTCACTCTCATCGTTAAAGTGTATCTCCTGTAAATATTCGGGCTCCATCTTAAATAACTACCTTATCTTTACCATAAAACTTACAATCTAACTGAAGTTATATACAGGGTGAGTCACGAAGATATGCAAATATTTTAATACATTATTCTACAAGAAACTCTAAGGAAAAAAGTTCATGTAAACATAGGTCTGCAGCTGGTTAGTTGGCAACTTCGCTGATATGAAGCCATCGAAAAACTGTATGAGGTTAAAGTAAAGCACGATTCCCATTTATTTTATTGTTATTGGTCTGTTGTATCTAATATAACATGTCCCAGACGTGTCCCCAGAGAACCTGTCTCCCGTAACATTCGAAATATTCCACTAATGGTTCGTGCATTCGGAATCCTGCGAATTGGATAACGTACGCGATATTTGTTAATTGGAGCCGTAGCATTATCATCACATTTGCCACCAATAAACACCATATCGGCGTATTCCTCTGTCGTAAATTTGAAAGGCATCCCTTTTTCACAAACTATCTACAAACTACAACAGTTACCATGTAGTTTCACTTAAATACACTGCTGTTATTACGTTTTTTCACTGAACAAAACAGAGAACTAACACGTTTCAAGGTTAGGAAACAACTGAAACAACTCATTGACGATTGCCAACAATGACATAAACGTTTCTATATTCTTAATAGTAAATAAATAAATTTACTTATACAGGGTGAAAAGTATTTAAACCGACAACCTCTGGGAGGTTGTAGGGGACATAAAAACAAATATTTTTCGCTAATGTCATTTTTTCCTATGAGGAGTTTTTAAACCGGTAGAGGAAGATTTATCTGGCCTTAAATTAATTAAACCGACAAACACTTTTCCATTTTTTTATGACCAAGAGACAACACATTAAGATAGCCCAATTTCAATTACAGTAGATTTTCTAAAATGCCTTCATTGACACGTAAACAAAGGTTACACCGTCGGATCATGTTCTGTCTGACTCGGGAAAAACTCCAGGAGTATCCTGAATTGTTCCTGCTGCTGCTACTATCCGGGCAACCACATCCTTTTCTGATGCAACAGGAGTTGCGTAAACAAGGTTGCGCATCTCCCCCCACACAAAAAAGTCCAGAGTGGAATATCTGGGGATCGAGCAGGCCATGGTACAGGAACACCTCTGCCAATCCACGTTTCTGGGAACTGTCGGTCCTGGAATCGATGCACACGACGACCGAAATGTGCCGGTGCCCCGTCACGTTGGAACCACATGCGTTGTCTTGTAGGGAGCGGGACGTCTTCCAGCAATTCTGGCAATGCTCTGGCGAGAAAATTGTAATAGTGCCTGCCATTTAATGGCCTAGGAAGCTGATATTGCCCAGTTAAACAGTCCCCAACAACACCGACCCACACACTAATAACGAAGAACCGCACTTGATGAGCGCTAGTAACTGTGGCATGTGGGTTATGCTCACTCCAAATATGGGAATTGTGCATGTTGAAGACTCCATCACGCCCGAACGTTGCTTCATCGGTAAACAACACAGAGGATGGAAATGTAGGATGCATTTCACACTGTTCCAGGTACCACTGCGAAAACTTGAAACGTCCCCTTAGAACAATTATACAGGACTGTGCTTAAACTGACACACAATATTTTGTTAGCGCAACGCAATCTGACTTTCAATAATCCCTACAAAAGAATGGCCCTGACTAACATTAACCTATACCTTTCACAAATCACTTACCTCACAAAAATCTTCGTTACTCTAGCTACAGCAATACAGCGAGCACCACTACTGCCAGCTAAATAAAAGATTCAAACTACGGAAGGCACTAACTACTGATAGGGATAGTTAGCAAATGAAAGATATTAATAGAGAACAAACAATGTATTTACCTTAATAGTCATAATATATATAGCAGTTCATGACAAATTACAAAACTCCGCCATCTCTCTCCCCACATCCACCACTGCTGGCGGCTCACCTCCAACTGCGCAACGCTACGCGCTGTTCACATCCAGCTGCCGCTGCCCAACACTACAATGGCAGACAACAATGCAAACCAGCCACAGACTGCACACAGCACAGCCAGTGATTCTCACACAGACCGCTACGTAACGTTGCCAATAAGAAAACATAAACAGCCTACTTACATAGCCCCCATGCTCCCCACAATAAATTTTACAAATTGTTTTGGGCACTGGCCAATAATGATTTGATAAAATTTTTCATAATTACAATAACAAAGATATTAAATGCACACACTTATTGATACAATGTTGGTCAAAAGCTAAAATTTTCTCACAGTCCATAAAGACAGTCCTGATCATCCATCACAGCAAAGTAGCAGTGTTTTTCTCAATGTCTGAGCAGTAAAAGACAATGCACACGGAAGCAGTGGATTTCCATGCAGTCTTGAAGAAGTAGTGTTCTCCTTCCAACGGAAAGACAGTGCTGACTCTTGACATGCTGACAGGTAATTGGCCACAATAGAGCAAACCCACAGCAGAGTCATTCGACGTTTTGAAGAATATTGGTAGGTAGGTCATCACAGAGCAGACCCACTGTAGTCCTGGTAGAGAGTATGGTATTGATGAGTCAGCAAAGGTGTAGACCCACTGTAGTCCTTGTAGAAATAATGGTATTGGTGGGCCATCAAAGATGCAGACCCACTGTAGTCCATGTAGAGGTGGCCAGCAGCCATCTGCTGTGACTGTGCAGGTGCACAATCACCATCGAAGAGTCTTGCGGAGAATATAGCAAGTCCATACCCATCACTTATGCACTCACAAAGTTTTTGGAATTGTCCTTAGAACTAGCAATGCTGTTATCCAGTCCCTTGCTGAATTATTAACACACGTGCAAACACTAACAGTCCCTACTTCTCACCTATTGTCCATATACTATGACCAACAGAAACGTGTGCAGTGAAATGGAACTTACAAGTTAATAATATGATGAACTGGTGTCAATCACAATTTTATGACATAAGAATTCAATTACAAGGGTACAAAATACATCATTAAAGAACATAACAATACAGATAAATTTGTGGTACAGGCCTTACAAAAGAATCGAACTAACATATACATCAGTGTTACAGGAATTATGACATAAGTAAATACATAAAAGATCAGAATAATTATTGAAACATCGACTTCACACATGAGCATTAAAACAGAACAGAATTAATAATGTCTAACATCTTTACGAAGTAAATAACATATTATTAATGCAAATTATATTTGAGGATAACAGTATTCCTCATCATAGTTCATGTAGCTGAGTATGAGAAAAATTCTACAACATAAGTCTTATGAGGTAAACATATAAAGACAGGAAGAACATAAATATACAAGAGTACACAAACACAGCGGAATAACAGAAAGGGAAAGGACAGGGTTTGTTTTACTGCAGTATCTTGCAAACAAAACTTTCTTTACTTCTTGGAGATCTCCCTTCGTTCTTCATTATTTCAAAAAGTGCTATCTATACCTGCTTTTTGTATTCTATTCATATTTCTTTCAAAATAATTATTTCTCAGTGTACAATACTCGTTTTGGCCCAAATCTTTTTCATATAACTTCTCAATTAATTTTTTTCTATTGTCCATAGTCAGTTTCTTATGTAGTCTACCACCTCTTAAGCTAACTTAAATCTACTGAGCTCAGATGCTAAACTAAGGGACGAGGCAATGCAGCAGCACAAAACAATTAACACAAACATCAATGACAAAAAATCCAAACTGGCAAAGCAATTGCAATATTACCACTAATATAAGGCACTGTGCAGCAAACAAGAAAAATAAATCAGTAGTAAACTGGCTTAGAAGAGTAACACAAAGTCAAATTCAGTAATACTATGCCTGGCAAACAGCAGCAGAAAATGAAATACCTAAACATGACATAGCTGAAGCAGAAAAAAATATTACACTAAAAATGGCCATGTCTAATACCTATGTCACATCTTAACACTAGAGTGATGCATCACAATTTATTCTACAAAAGAAATTACCAAGTACTTGAAAAGAAAATTATGAATGCAGTTCCTGTGAAGGTAAAAATCTTTTGGGGCTCCCTCACCTTTTTAAAAAATTATTATTTACTCGATCTGTAGACAGAAAATATTTATATTAGTACATCTATAAAATTTTATTTTAACCAATGCTGCAGTGCCGCTAGAAACTAGATATTAAACGAAATGAGCAAATATATACATAAAGCAAGCCATATGGCATTTCTCTCAATTCGCAAGACAATAGCCGTGAAATGTTTCTCATCGTTTCATTAGGCATTTTAGTAAATATCATAAATTAAGAGCTCCACAGTGTAATCAAATGTTTTCAAGTTTGAGAGTGTCGTATTTGCGATGCTTTCTACAAAGGAATGTCAATAGCGAGGATAATGGCCTCCCTTCTTTTTTTTTTTTTTTTTTTTTTGCACCTAATGGCTTTCTTTTGTCAGATGTCTACCTCTCAGCTGGGCGCTCAAAACGCATTACGCCAAGGTCACTTACCTTTCTTGCTGAAATATTTACGACGGCAGTTTCCGCCACAGTGACAGTCTCATATAAAAATATTTCACAGGTCGAAAATTTGCGTTACAAATGTGTAGAAACAAAATCCTGTAAATATAACAGAGTCCAAAAAATTTTCAGTGGCATTGTAATACATTCATGCATGTACACACATTTCATAATTCTTAAAGTACGATTCTTGGTTTCCAACAACCTTTTTCACAAATCAGCGTCCCTAACCACTACTCATTATTTCTTACCTTATTCGTCGACACTTCTTCAATATTTCATCATCACAGATACGTAGCATAATCAAATAACTCATACAGCATCAGCTTATTGATCATAAACATACCGCAACAGCGTAATACACATCGTTATCATAACATCGTAAAACCTCAGCCAAATCTCAAAATCGTCGTAGCCTCCTTCAATAATTTCAAAACCTAAAAAAATTCTCTGCTCATGTCAAAAGTGTCATCTACCTCAAACATACTTTAAAAATCATGATCCCACACCAAATACATCATTCAAAGCTCTCATAGTATCACAATGGTTCTGAAAAAATATGAACAGTTCACAAAGTACAGACAAAATACAGTTTCGTAAGTGTGAAGTAATCCAACTCTGTAATTGCGTAAACATGTGTCACTGATGTAGTAAAAAAAATGTTTATCTCTCAGTTAAATGATCAGATAGCTGTGTAATTTGTGTGCTAGAGAAATATGCTTGATAATAATTATTTTGGTTCCCATATTGTCTGTTTCTCTGATTGTCTCTGTGATAGTCATTACCGCGGAGAGGTGATCTTTCCCTGTAATTGTTACTACTCTGCCAACGGTTGTCATACGGGTGGTGTCTGTTTCGGTCACGATTTACGTTGAATGAATAGCCTTGTCGTATATTATTTCTGTCATCACGGAATTGTGACGGATGTGATCTGTAATTGTTGTGCTCCTGTTTCCGCGTTCCCCGATTGTCAGTGTCAATTTCCAGTTCTTGTAACAGTCCCTGAAAAGCCTCAATGTCTTCTTTGCAACGTCCTGCTAAAATAATATGTCGTAAATGTTCAGGTAATTTGATTAAGCAAATGCGGATGAGTTCTGAGGGGCTGTATGGGTTTGTCAGGTACTGATTCTTGTGCAACATGTCTTCAAAATATTTCACAAGACTGGAAAATTCAGATTGTTCGAAATGTTTCATCATTATGATGCTATGTTTTACTCGGTCTTGTGTAGCTTGAGACCAATATGCTGAGAGGAAGGCATGATAAAAATCTCCTTCATTGTGGCAATCGTGGATGACCGATCGCATTCTTACAGCTGGTTCATTCTCCAAGTAGCCACACATAAATTCTAACCTGTGCTCCAATGACCAGTTGGGAGGAAAACAATGAGAGAATTGATGGAGCCACGCTTGTGGATGAATGTCGTTGCCAGAATTCTTAAATGTTTTGAATTTACGTGTAGTAATGAACAGCTTATAGTCAAAGTCATCATGTCGGCGAGTCGCATATCGGTCATTGTTACGTCGTGTCGGCGGTTCCATCTCAAAATGCGGTGCACCTTGCCAATTTCTTTCATAATTTCCGAAATGCCCTGTGTTATTATTTTGTGGCTTTTCTGTATTTCTAAGTTCCTCTTCCCGTGTTGGAGTGCGAGTGTCCTCTGAAATATGAAATTTTTGTATTACTTGTGCCAACTGATCTTGTACTTCCCGAATTTCTCTTTTGTATTGCGTATTAATTTGATTCTGATTTTGTTTGAATTCCTTAATTTGTTCATACTCTTCTGTGTCAGTGATGGTTACAGGTCTTGTGTCATTCAGGTCATCATCTACCTTTGCAGATAAGTTAGTGAACTGATCTGAAAGTTCGGCTACTTTCTCCGATAGTGTACTTATTTCCTCAGTGTGTTTTTCTGAACCAAGTTTCAGAGTGTCCGTTTGTGTTGAAATCGTATCTACTGTGTCCTTTAAGTTTTCTTGAGTTTTTGCAAGTTGCGTAACCAAATCGGTAGATGCAACTGAGTCAATTTTAGCTTGCAAGGTGTTGTGATTTTCATGAACAATAGTTTGCAGTTCTTTTATAGCTGCTTCGTGATTCTGTAATGCATTTTCATGACGCGAAAAAATAGGTTGGAAATGATTCTGTAATGCATTTTCATGACGCGAAAAAATAGGTTGGAAATGCTCACAAATTTGTGTTTTTACGTCGTTACAGACTTTTTGACATTTCGATTCGATGTTATGTAACTCAGTAGTTACATCTTCACGTGTTTGTTCAAGCGTGGTGTGAAGATTTTGTTCCATTGCGTCTAACTGTTGCTGTGTTTGTCTCTGGTGTTGTTCCATTGTGTCTAACTTTTGAAGCTTTTGCTGTGTTTGTCTCTGATTTTGTTCCATTGTGTCGAACTTTTGAAGATTTTGTACCATTGTGTCTAACTTTTGAAGATTTTGTCCCATTTGTTTCTGATTTTGTTCAAGCGTTGTGTCTAACTTTTGTAGCCTTTGTCCCATTTGTTGCATTAACTGTAATAACAATGCACTGGTGTCTGAAACATGTTCCACAGTGCTTTTCGGCAGTGAAGTTGCACTGGCAACATTTACATTTTGACAAGCAGAAAATGTGTCTTGACTTATTTGCGAAAACGGTGAGGACCCAAAACCTGAATCTACAGTATTTGCAAAATCGTGTCCTGTCATTTCGGATTCCTGAGGCGAGCTGTTGCCGAGCGATCGATCGATAATGCTTCCCTGTTCACTAATTGTTTCACTGCCTACGCCATTGTTTGCCGCCCGCTCCATTTCCCTATGCACAATTACCAAATTACTACTTTGAACATTAGTTAATTCATTACCGGTGGCGCTAACACACTGCTTTCGTCTTCGCTGTCATTTCTCAGTTTACTTTGGACCCTAGTGTTACGTTTTTCACACGCCATTATTGTCACAATATTTCACACGATAACACAGAAAAGCACAATTTGAAGAGCAAAAATAAGAGAACACATTAACATAGCACCGAAAATAATATCTAGTTAATTGCAAGCGCAGCTGTGAAATACTTGGTGTAAAACTGCATGCATGCTACAACTGTTTTACTGTACCACAATGAAAGACTGCAACTACAAAGGAGATTCTCTCTACAATTACGCGCTAGCAATAAACAAAAGCTACACTAATTACACAAACTACAAGAAAAAAATCAGAAGATTCCAGTGAGATATCCTCGGCTAAGGGTCGACATATGAAACGTCCCCTTAGAACAATTATACAGGACTGTGCTTAAACTGACACACAATATTTTGTTTGCGCAACGCAATCTGACTTTCAATAATCCCTACAAAAGAATGGCCCTGACTAACATTAACCTATACCTTTCACAAATCACTTACCTCACAAAAATCTTCGTTACTCTAGCTACAGCAATACAGCGAGCACCACTACTGCCAGCTAAATAAAAGATTCAAACTATGGAAGGCACTAACTACTGATAGGGATAGTTAGCAAATGAAAGATATTAATAGAGAACAAACAATGTATTTACCTTAATAGTCATAATATATATAGCAGTTCATGACAAATTACAAAACTCCGCCATCTCTCTCCCCACATCCACCACTGCTGGCAGCTCACCTCCAACTGCGCAACGCTACGCGCTGTTCACATCCAGCTGCCGCTGCCCAACACTACAATGGCAGACAACAATGCAAACCAGCCACAGACTGCACACAGCACAGCCAGTGATTCTCACACAGACCGCTACGTAACGTTGCCAATAAGAAAACATAAACAGCCTACTTACAAACTGTGCTCTGGGTGGATAATCAACTGGTTCCAGGTTATGGACACGCTGTAAGTGAAATGGACGTAACAATTGCTCTCGAAGGACTTCTTACATTCGTCTGATTCGTCGCCATGTTACGTGCAATTGCACGAGTTCTGATTGAAGGATCCTGCTCCACATGCTGCAAGACAGCTTCCTCAAATTGCAGCGTTCTTACCGTGCGACGGCATCCCTGTCCAGGCAATCTGCTAAATGATCCGGTTTCACGCAGACGTTGGTACACAGCAGCAAAGGTCGTATAATGCGGGATACGGCGATTAGGATATTGTTGTTGATAAACCCGCTGTGCAGCTCGTCCGTTGTGGTGCGCTACGTAGTACGCACCAACCATATCAGTGTACTCACTCCAGGAGTATCGCTCCATTAGTAAACAGAGACAATGCACTACTACACTGGTGGACAGCAGTTGCCTACAACTGAAGATCGTAATACACCCTCTAACAACTAAAGAACGGAATACGGCCTCCACCGGTTTAAATAAGCCTCACAGGAAAAAATGACATTAGGGGAAAATATTTGTTTTGATGTCCCCTACAACCTCCCAGAGTTTGTCGGTTTAAATACTTTTTACCCTGTATAATAATGTTTGCTTCTCTTGATGTTACGGAAAACTACCGCATATACACGTCTGGGACATGTTTTATTAGATTCGCCTGACCAATAACCACAAAATAAATGGATATGTTGCTTTACTTTAACCTCCTACAGTATTTCGATGGTTTCATGTTAGCGAAGTTGCTAAATTTCAAGCACCGTAACTAAACATTTGCGGACCTATGTTTATATGGACTTTTTTGTTTAATTTTACTTGTAGAATAACATACTAAAATATTTGCATATCTTCGTGAATCACCATGTATTTGATTTAGGGTATTAATAAACTTCTTCAGCTGTATTTAATTCTTTATTATTGAATCACAACTGGTTTTGTGGCATTAAAAGCTTCATCTTCAGGTGAACACCTAATAACAACAAATCCACAAGGAATACCAACCCTGAGATATACACTGGCATGTAAGTTATTTTAAGATTTAAAAAAAAATTTTTAAATATTAAAAATTTTTACATGAGAATATCAAAAAGTCTGAACTCACATTACTAAAACGTTACAGCGGAAAAGGTCAGAAGTTTGTACCCAACATTCGTTGTCTGTCAGGACAAAACTTCGTTAAAAGGCGGTACCAGAATGAAGCAGCCGGATTCCAATATAGTGGATGGGTCCTAAACAAATCACGCCATAGTGATACATTGATATGATGAAAGTAAGTGAAAAACTATTAAGACCTAATTTTGGGCCAGATTGAAAAACCAAGAAGTGGTTGCCACGAAAAGTAGGTATGTTCTACCTGGATGAATCGCGTCAAGTAAACAGCTATTGACTGAAAAGTAGAACGCGAAACCGCACTTACTGCTTTTATTTATTTGGCCCTCCGAGCAGCAACTCAATTTAGCCATCAGTCACACGTAGTTACAATGTACATAGGACTGAATATAAATGTAGAGAAATGTCAAACCTTCGTAGCTGTATCCACTATATTTTTTCAACAATTGGATTGAAAGGTAGTTAAAATTGTGTTGAGTTACAGTTCACACCATTCCTGAAATACTTTCAGAAGCGAGACAGTAAAATAGAATATCTACACCAGCCGCTTCTCCGATCTGTACGGAATCGTGAGCAGGGGACGCCGCCGCCTGTGTCATACTGACGGCAGAAAACAAATAAGCAGCTTGCCTGTGGACGGTCCACGCATGCGCTGAGGATATATGGGCTCGACCGAGTTGTTGGCGAATTTACGTAAACAAAATTACGGCGATACACAATTGCAAAAGCATGTAAAACAAGAATGTTTTCGAATACGGCCTCAACAAAATGCAACAGTCGACCGTAGCTATGTATCTACGCATGTTTGCGCTAATGATTTCAGCTAGGGTGACCAGATGCAATTGT
The DNA here is from genome assembly GCF_023864345.2 of Schistocerca serialis cubense. Lineage (NCBI taxonomy): Eukaryota > Metazoa > Arthropoda > Insecta > Orthoptera > Acrididae > Schistocerca > Schistocerca serialis. The sequence goes on from NC_064647.1 coordinate 109,734,890, forward strand.
TTAAAAAGGAGGACAAACAGCTTCAAAAAGGAGGGCAAAGGAAGAAAAAAGAGGCCACATCAAACGGGTCAACTGCAGATGAGGATACCACCCGTCAGCTTTGGACAAGTCACGTGACTGCCGGGAATTACCAGTAAAACTAGTAGTTAATTGTTACTGATGGTCAGGTGGTGGCTAACTGAGCAGTATAAAAAAAAGTAAAAACATTGTGGTGACAGTGTGGCGTCAATTGTTTTTTTATGGCAACAACACGGAATTGTTTACAAAGCGGGAAACGTAAGACCATTCATCTCCCTTCATTCGACGCACCGCCAAGTCAAGCAGCAGCTGACGACATGTAAACTGCACTTTAACCTTCCGAATACAAATAAACTGAATGACGATGAAATAAAACCAAGACAGTTAATCTGTCGAGTTATTTCTTACCTTTATTCGCCACTGAGACGTACGTTCCAGATCCACATATCTTACATTCCGCTTCAGATTCATTTCTCCCTTTCTTAAAGCCGGATATTTGCAGGAAACGACATCAGAAAATGTATACTTTCGTTTAGGCATAGCCAAATATTTCACGTAACTCACTCGGTTAAAAATTATACTCACAAATGACATGTACACTACAGGAACCCAAGCCAATACAAAGCGAAGATACGAAACGAAAATTTTAAATAATCAATATTTTCATTCGCTTATAAGTAGATCAACAATAACATCGACAATCCTGGTGCTACCTACTAACACCGCCTTCGTGCGTGTTTATCACGAAGGCTGTGCCAATACTTAAACTATTAACGAAATGAGCAATAGAACGGGACGAATTGTAAATTTAACTGTGAAACGTCCCCTTTGAACAATTTTACATGACTGTCCTTAACCTGACACAAAATATTTTTAGCGCAACGCAATCTGACTATCAAAGATCCCTGCAAAAGAATGGCCCTGACTGACATTAAACTATACCTTTCACAAATCACTTACCTCACAAAAATCTTCGCTGCTCAAGCTACTGCAATACAGCGAGCGCCACTACTGCCAGCTAAATAAAAGATTCAAACTATGGAAGGCACTAACTACTGATAGGGATAGTTAGCAAATGAAAGATATTAATAGAGAACAAACAATGTATTTACCTTAATATCATCACAAGTCATAATATATATATCAGTTCATGCCAAATTTCAAAACTCCGCCATCTCTCTCCCCACATCCACCACTGCTGGCGGCTCACCTCCAACTGCGCAACGCTACGCGCTGTTCACAGCCAGCTGCCTAACACTACAATGGCGAGTATTACAACAATGCAAAGCAGCCACAGACTGCACACAGCACAGCCAGTGATTTTCATACAGAGGTGGCGTTACCAATAAAAAACCTAAACAGCCTACTTACATAGAGAAAACATAAACAGCCTACTTACATAGAGAAAACATAAACAGCCTACTTACAACTGTATTACGCTCAACTATGCGAAAAATCCGGACACTGTAAACATCCGCCCGGACCCCGGACAAAGAGCTAAAAAGGAGGACATGTCCGGATTAATCCGGACGTCTGGTCATCCTCTTGCTCAACTAAGCTGCTGGTTATTGTTAAGTCTAAATACTACTAAAAACATTTAAAGCAGAACCCCAACCCTGTACGAGTACTCTACACTCGGAAGAGAAGAGGAGGAAAACTCTATACTCAAGGACAATAATAGACTAAGTCTTTCTTATCTGCTATTTTATAACGACATATAGACATCGATAATTTTTCTAATTTTATATTTATGATTCTAATCCAGTACTTCAGTTCTTTTGTTTTTGTATATTTATTATTTTCATATTCTTTTTTAATGAATATATACTCTTGTCTTTGTCGCAAACAATGCATTGTTTCCATCAAAAGAAATAAAGAATAATTATAGCAATGTGACAGACACAATCATGTAATAATTGCAATTCCAAAGAATGCAGGTGCTGACGGGTGTGAATATTACCGAACTATCAGTTTAATCAGTCATATTTGCAAAATACTAACAAGAATTCTTTAGAGAAAAATGGAAAAACTGGTAGAAGCCGACCTCGGGGAAGATCAGTTTGGATTCCGGAGAAAGTAGGAACAAGAGAGGCAATACTGACCCTACGACTTACCTTAGATGGTAGGGGAAGGAACGGGAAAGCTCAGTTTATAGTATTTGTTGGCTCCGAGGAAATTTTTGACAATGTTGACTAGAATATGCTCTTTGAAATTCTGAAGGTAGCAGAGGTAAATAACAGAGAGCGAAATACCATTTACAACTTGTAGAGAAACAAACTACTGTTATAAGTGTCAAGGGGCATGAAAGGGAAGCAGTGGCTGAGAAGAGAGTGAGAGAAGGTTGTAGCCTAATCGCCTTGATTATTTAATTTGTACACTGAACAACCAGTAGAGGAAACAAAAGAAAAATTTGGAGTAGGAATTAAAGTTCAGCGAGGAGAGATAAAAACTGTGAGGTTTGCCGATGACATCGTAATTCTGTCAGAGACAGAAAAGTACTTGTAAGAGCAGTTGGACGGGATCGACAGTGTCTTGAAAGGAGGATATAAGAAGAGCATCAACAAAAGCAAAACAAGGATAATGCAATACTGTAGAATTAAATCTGGCGATGCTGAGGGAATTAGATTAGGAAACGAGACACTTAAAGTAGTAGATGAGTTTTGTTATTTGGGCAGAAAAGTAACTGTAACTGATGGTGGCCGAAGTAGAGAGGATATAACATGAAGACTAGCAATGGCAAGAAAATCGTTTCTGAAGAAGAGAAATTTATTCACCTCGAGTATAGATTTTAGTGTCAGGAAGTTCTTTCTGAAAGTATTTGTATGGAGTGTAGTCATGTATGTAAGTGAAACATGGACGATAAACAGTTTAGACATACACAGAATAGAAGCGTTTGAAATTTGGTGTTACAGAAGAGTGCTGAAGATTAGATGGGTAGATCACGTCAGTAATGCGGACATACGGAATAGAATTGGGGAGAAGAGGAATTTGTGGAGCAACTTGACTAGAAGAAGGGATCTGTTGGGAGAACACATTCTGAGGCATCAAGGGATCACAGATTCAGTATTGTAGGGAAGTGTGGTGGGTAAAAATTGTAAAGGAAGGTCAAGAGACGAATACAGCAAGCAGATTCAGAGGGATGAAAGTTGCAAAAGTTATTCGGAGATGAAGAAGCTTGCATGGGATAGAGATGCACAGAGAGCTTATAATGGTACTTGAACTACGTAACCATTACGGCACCTCACCTCAACCTCTCGATACCAGCAATATTCTACTGTGTTTCTGTAAAATAGTTAACATATTTCTGTGACAACATTCAGATTTGATTTCATTAATGTAGAGGTACTTCGATACATCGGTATGTATAGATTGCAATGATATTATTCTTATGTGATATCTTTCTTTTGTCACTATGATCATTGACGAACTTGTAACTCTGATTTTTGGGCGCGTAAGCGGTTGTTAGAGAGTCAAGCTTTGGTCGTCATGTTAAAAAGACGCAAATTGTAGTCAGTTTATGAAATGTGAACTTTAACAGTGAAGAAGATATTTTCATGTATGTTTTATATTGTGAAGTGATGTTTTGGAACGAGTTACGTGAAACTGCAACAAAAGTAATAAAAAAAGAAGTGTAACTTAAATTCGGAGTCCTGATTACTTTTTTACATCACCATTGCCCTACCTTGCAAAAGCTTAATCTTCAAGAATGGTTTATGAAACACATCTATAAAACTTTTGAATATCGCAGAATAACACCTAGGCCTCTTTGCATCCGAGCTTGGAATCATTACTACCTAGATTTTCGACGATTGAGCCATGAGTTCACAACGAGACCAGCGTGGGAAACACGAGAAGATGAGTGCCTAGTTTGTCCATTATTTCAAGAAATGACTTTATTAACTGTGCTCTAATGACACCTGCCACATAATATAACTTTGTAGTTGCCCGAAAATGCAATATTTAGCAGCGTGAGCAACACTACAATCATAATTAATTTTTGACCTTTGTTGTGGTAGGGTTTTTAGAAGCCACACCAAACCGATCTTTGCTCTGAAGTCAACAACAGCATCATACATGTGGTCCTGTTAAAAGAAGTCCTGTCTCTGTATGCCCCAGTGTATCTCACCCGATAAAAAGGGGAGAGAGGGGGTGGGAAGAAGAGAAGGAGGGAGAGAGAGAGAGTAGCTAAAATGTTTTTCTTTTGTTAAATAACATGAATAGAAGTTCGTTTAATAAATTTAGATTGCAAAGGTTCGACTTTTCTGTAGTGTGCAAATCAGCACACAATGGCGCGTGGTTTGCGCGCAAATCGACAGCTCACCAAACTGCTCTCCCTCCAACTTCAGTTATGCTAAAATAGAGAAAGTTTTTATATCATTAGTGACAAAAGATAACAACAATGATCTACAAACGAAACATGGACGAAAGTAATGATTACTACTGTTGTTACCAAACTTCATGCTAAGCTCATCATCATCATCATCATCATCATGATTCATGCTAAGCTGCTGCATGAGGGAAAGGGAGAGGGAGAGAGAGAGAGAGGGAGAGATTTAAAAAAGAATGTCGTAATTCACATGAGGGATTGCTGTGGAAATGTAACAGCAACACCTTAGGTTTATTTTCCTATCGAAATATTTACTTACAGTATCACATTTTATAGGGATATGAAGTGGAACGATGACAGAGGCTCAGTCGTACGTGCGGGCGGTGCAGGGTTCGTTTCATTGGCAGGTTAGTGGGGAAAAGCAGTCAGTCTACAAAGAGAGACTGCATACGAATCACTTGCGCATCCCGTCTTACAAAGTTGTTCAAGTGAGTGGGATCCGTATCGAGTGGATTTAGCAAGTGATACCGAACATATACAGAGATGGGCGCCGCAAATGGTCACCGATATGCTTGACAAATTGGAGAGTGTCACGAAAACGTTGAAAAACTTGAAGTAACAGATGTTTGATGATTAGACGCTAGTTATACCGCGAAAGAGTACTTACGAGGGGTGTTTGAAAAGTCCGTGCAAAGTCCAAGAGATGGCACCACCGACGCGTATCGAGGTCGTGTTTAGTTAGTACTCGAGAAGCCAATTAAAAAAAAAATTAATAGCATCTTTGGAAAGAACGCACACCAAATTTCAGCCATATTTGTCTATTTCTTTGTGTCTGGCATTCGTGTGAATCAAGGAAGTCGAGTGATTGTCAAAAAATGGACGAAGAAGAATATCGTGTGGTGATTAAACATTTCGTTACGAAAGGCAAAACGCCTCAGGAGACTAAAGAGAAGCTTGATAAACATTACGGTGACTCTGCATCTTCGATTAGAAAAGCTTGTAAGTGGTTTCAAAATTTTCAGAGTGGCCATATGGGCACAAGTGATGCTGAACGTTCTGGACGCCCTGTGGAGGTTACGACTCCAGAAATCATTGATAAAATCCGTGGTATGGTGATGGATGACAGAAGAGAAAAGGTGGGTCAGATTGCTAGTGCTGTGGGCATCTCGAAAGAACGGGTACATAATATTTTGCATAAACATTTGGACTTGAGAAAGCTATCCACAAGATGGGTTCCGCGATTGCTCACGCTTGACCAAAACGGAATCGCGTGAAGTGTTGCAAGAATGGTTTGCAGCTGTTCAGGAAGAATCCGCAGGGCTTTAAGCGTCGTTTCGTCACTATGGATGAAACATGGATACATTATTGTACTCCTGAGACCAAACAACAATCTGAACAATGGGTTACAAAGGGATAATCTGCACCAAAGAAGGCGAAGACCAGTCCTTCGGCCGGAAAGGTTATGGCGACTGTCTTTTGGGATTCGCAAAGGATAATCCTCATCGACTGTCTGGAAAAGGGTAAAACTATTACAGGTGCATATTATTCATCGTTATTGGACCGTTTGAAAACCGAGCTGCAAGAAAAACGTCGGCGATTGGACCGCAAAAAAGTCCTTATCCATCACGACAATGCACCAGCACACACCTCAGCAGTTGTGGTTGCAAAATTATTTGAAGTAGGATTCCAACTCGCTTCACTCCCCTCTGTTCTCCAGACTTGGCTCCCTCAGACTACTATTTGTTCCCCAATTTGAAGAAATGGCTGGCAGGACAAAGATTTTATTCAAACAAGGAGGTGATTGCAGCAAGTAATAGCTATTTAGCAGACTTGAAAAATTCCTATTATTCGGAAGGGATCAAGAAATTAGAACAGCGTTGGACGAATTGTATAGGTCTAAAAGGAGACTATGTCGAAAAATAAAAAAGGTTTACCCCAAACACGTAAGTAGTTTTTATTTTTGCACAGACTTTTGAAATGCCCCTCGTACAAAGTTTCTGCATGCGTGGTTCCAAAGGCTCGACGTAATTTCTGGATGGTAAAACTGTTTTGAGGGGGTAGAAGGATGACGCTCGATTTTAGAAACTATAATTGTGGTTTTTTTCAATAAAATAACAAACTAATTACAAAACTGATTTTAGAGCTTTATTGTGCACCCTTAAGAATGTATTATGTGTTTTATAAGCAAATAACTTGCACCCATAGGGCACTACAGGACATCGACGAAAGGGCTTCGCGGAGTGCAATGGCATTTGATGGGAGCCCTGAACGTCACGATTTTCAACCAAAGAACAAAATTTCAAAATCTGCTTTGAAACTGATGATATGGTCTAACGTTCTACATAGGGATTTTTTTTAAAAATGGTTTTTAACAAAATGGCGACACTCTGAAATAACAGTCAATTTTTTCGACAAAAAGGTCGACATAAAAACGTGCACCAAAAATCGAAATTAAAATATATCGCATAAATCCTAAGTACGCCAGTAGGGAAAACGCCGACTCACGTGTTACAAAAAGTTACAAAGTAATTGCATGTGTATTTTACGAGCTATGGCTCCCGCCAACTCGAAAAATGTTGATCTGAAGAAAACGAGACTTTAAAGTTTCATCTCGTGCTTTTTAATATTCAGATTTAACAAACCGCCTCGCGGGGTAGCCTGGTCATCACAAATTTCAATTTAACAAACCTTTTGTCGGAAATGCCAACATCGTACAGTTTCCGCTTTTTCGCCAATGTCGAACAGTCTCATTTTGACGAAATTATATCAATTAATTGTCTTCCTTTCCCCAGCAAAGCGTTTTTTGCACGACTGGAATTACTTTTTCGAATCTTTTCTATCCGTGTAAATAAGCTTGTTTGTCATTTTCAAGCACTCTCGTTTTACTCCGTATAAAGAACAAGCTAAATGACAAGTTAAGCAGACGCGAGACAGTCACGTGCTTTCAGACTGTTTACCATAATCAAAGTATTGTTGAGAATAGTATTTTGGTTGATAGTAATGCCCTCTGTGATAATGTCCAAAACTGACACGAGTCCTATTCCATTACAGTATTACATCTGTTGCATTCTGGCGCTCGGATGGGCCACATCTCCATGCAGTTAAGTCGCGGCCTTAACATATTTTGACATTTATTTCGAAACTCTTGAAATGTTCTACGCGAGATTGCTGAAGATTAAGTGGTTAGATCATGTAATTATTGAGGAGGTACTGAATAGAACTGGAAGGAAAGAAATCTATGGTGCAACCTGGGTAGAAGAAAGGACATCAAGGGATCACCAATTTAGCTGCTGCTGAAAGAAAGTGGGGGGGATTGTAGAGGCAGACCAAGAGATGAATATAGTAAGCAGATTCAGAAGGATGTAGGGTGTTGTAGTTATTCGAAGATGAAGAGACTTGCACTGGATAGAGTAGCATGGAGAGCTTCTAAAACCCTACGACAACAAAGCTCAAAAATTAATTATGATTGTAGTGTCGCTCACGCTGCTAAATATTGCATTTTCGGGCAACTACAAAGCTATATTATGTGGAAAGTGTCATTAGAGCACAGTAAATAAAGTCATTTCTTGAAATAATGGAGAAACTAGGCACTCATCCTCTCGTGTTTCCCACGCTGGTCTCGTTGTGAACTCATGGCTTAATCGTCGAAAATCTAGGTAGTGATGATTCCAAGCTCGGATGCAAAGAGGCCTAGGTGTTATTCTGCGATATTCAAAAGTTTTATAGATGTGTTTCATAAACCATTCTTGAAGATTAAACTTTTGCAAGTTAGGACAATGGTGATGTAAAAAAGTAATCAAGACTCCGAAGTTAAGTTACACTTCTTTTTTATTAATTTTGTTGCAATATCACGTAACTCGTTCCAAAACATCACTTCCCAATATAAAACATACTTGAAAATATCTTCCTCACTGTTAAAGTTCACATTTCATAAACTGACTACAAATTGCGTCTCTTTAACATGACGACCAAAGCTTGACTCTCTAATAACCGCTTGTTGTTTTTGTGGTCTTCAGTCCTCAGACTGGTTTGATGCAGCTCTCCATGCAACTCTATCCTGTGCAAGCTTCTTCATCTCCCAGTACTTACTGCAACCTACATCTTTCTGAATCTGCTTAGTGTATTCTTGGTCTCCCTCTACGATTTTTACCCTCCACACTGCCCGCCAATGCTAAATTTGTGATACCTTTATGCCTCAGAACATGTCCTACCAACCGGTCCCTTCTTCTTGTCAAGTTGTGCCACAAACTCCTCTTCTCCCCAATTCTATTCAATACCTCCTCGTTAGTTATGTGATCTACCCATCTAATCTTCAGCATTCTTCTGTAGCACCACATTTCGAAACCTTCTATTCTCTTCTTGTCTAAACTATTTATCATCCATGTTTCACTTCCATACGTGGCTACACTCCATACAATTACTCTCAGAAACGATTTCTTGACACTTAAATCTATACTCGATGTTAACAAATTTCTCTTCTTCAGAAACGCTTTCCTTGCCATTGTGAGTCTACATTTTATATCCTCTCTACTTCGACTATCATCAGTTATTTTGCCCCCCAAATAGCAAAACTCCTTTACTACTTTAAGTGTCTAATTTCCTAATTCCCTCAGCATCACTCGACTTAATTCGACTACATTCCATTATCCTCGTTTTGCTTTTGTTGATGTTCATCTTATATCCTCCTTTCAAGACATTGTCCATTCCGTTCAACTGCTCTTCCAAGTCCTTTGCCTTCTCTGACAGAATTACAATGTCATCGGCGAACCTCAAAGTTTTTATTTCTTCTCCACGGATTTTAATACCTACTCCGAACTTTTCTTTTGTTTCTTTTACTGCTTGTTCAATATACAGATTGAATAACATCGGGGAGAGGCTACAACCCTGTCTCACTCCCTTCCCAACCACTGCTTCATGACTCATGTCCCTCGACTCTTATAACTGCCATCTGCTTTCTGTACAAATTGTAAGTAACCTTTCGATCCCTGTATTCCAGTCAACATGGTCAAAAGCTTTCTCTAAGTCTACAAATGCTAGAAACGTTGGTTTGCCTTTCCTTAATCTTTCTTCTAAGATAAGTCGTAGGGTCAGTATTGCCTCACGTGTTCCAACATTTCTACGGAATCCAAACTGATCTTCCCCGAGGTCGGCTTCTACCAGTTTTTCCATTCGTTTGTAAAGAATTCGCGTTAGTATTTTGCAGCTGTGACTTATTAAACTGATAGTTCGCTAATTTTCACATCTGTCAACACCTGCTTTCTTTGGATTGGAATTATTATATTCTTCTTGAAGTCTGAGGGTATTTCGCCTATCTCATACATCTTGCTCACCAGATGGTAGAGTTTTGTCAAGACTGAATCTCCCAAGGCTGTCAGTAGTACTAATGGAATGTTGTCTGCTCCCGGGGTCTTGTTTCGACTTAGGTCTTTCAGTGCTCTGTCAAACTCTTCACGCAGTATCGTATCTCCCATTTTATCTTTATCTACCTCCTCTTCCATTTCCATAATATTATCCTCAAGAACATCGCCCCTGTATAGACCCTCTACATACGCCTTCCACCTTTCTGCTTTCCCTTCTTTGCTTAGAACTGGGTTTCCATCTGAGCTCTTGAAATCCATGCAAGTGGTTCTCTTTTCCCCAAAGGTCTCTTTAATTTTCCTGTAGGCAGTAACTATCTTACCCCTCGTGAGATAAAGCCTCTACATCCTCACATTTGTCCTCTAGCCATCCCAGCTTAGCCATTTTGCACTTCCTGTCGATCTCATTTTTGAGACGTTTGTATTCCTTTTTGCCAGCTTCACTTACTGCATTTTTGTATTTTCTCCTTTCATCAATTAAATTCAGTATCTCTTCTGTTACCCAAGGATTTCTACTAGCCCTCGTATTTTTATCTACTGATCCTCTGCTGCCTTCACTACTTCATTCCTCAAAGCTACCCATTCTTCTTCTACTGTATTTCTTTTCCCCATTCCTGTTAATTGTTCCCTTATGCTCTCCCTGAAACTCTGTACAATCTCTGGTTCTTTCAGTTTATCCAAGCCCCATCTCCTTAAATTCCCACCTTTTTGCAGTTTCTTCAGTTTTAATCTACAGTTCATAACCAATAGATTGTGGTCAGAGTCCACATCTGCCCCTGGAAATGTCTTACAATTTAAAATCTGGTTCCTAAATCTGTCTTACCATTATATCTGAAACCTATCAGTATCTCCAGGCTTCTTCCATGTATACAACCATCCTCATGATTCTTGAACCAAGTGTTAGCTATGATTATGTTATGCTCTGCGAAAAATTCTACCAGGCAGCTCCCTCTTTCATTTCTTAGCCCCAATCCATATTCACCTACTATGTTTCCTTCTCTTCCTTTTCCTACTGTCGAATTCCAATCACCCATGACTATTAAATTTTCGTCTCCCTTCACTACCTGAATAATTTCTCTTAACTCATCATATATTTCATCAATTTCTTCATCATCTTCAGTGCTAGTTGGCATATAAACTTGTACTACTGTAGTAGGCGTGGGCTTCATATCTATCTTGGCCACAATAATGCGTTCACTATGCTGTTTGTAGTAGCTTACCCGCTCTCCTATTTTTTTATTCATTATTAAACCTACTCCTGCATTACCCCTATTTGATTTTGTATTTATAACCCTGTATTCACCTGACCAAAAGTCTTGTTCCTCCTGCCACCGAACTTCACTAATTCCCACTATATCTAACTTTAACCTATCCATTTCCCTTTTTAAATTTTTCTAACCCACCTGCCCGATTAAGGGATCTGACATTCCACGCTCCGATCCGTAGAACGCCAGTTTTCTTTCTCCTGATAGCGACGTCCTCTTGAGTAGTCCCCGCCCGGAGATCCGAATGGGGGACTATTTTACCTCCGGTATATTTTACCCAAGAGGACGCCATCATCAGTTAATCATACATTAAAGCTGCATGCCCTCGGGAAAAATTACGGCTGTAATGCCTCTTGCTTTCGGCCGTTCGCAGTACCAGCACAGCAAGGCCGTTTTGGTTAGTGTTACAAGGCCAGATCAATCATCTAGACTGTTGCCCCTGCAACTACTGAAAAGGCTGCTGCCCATCTTCAGGAACCACACGTTTGTCTGGCCTCTCAAGAGGTACCCCTCCGTTGTGATTGCACCTACGGTACGGCTATCTGTATTGTTGAGGCACGCAAGCCTCCCCACCAACGGCAAGGTCCATGGTTCATGGGCGGGGGGGCTTATATTTTGTGGAACAAAATTACAAATTTTTGAGTCTTAGTTGACAAAAAATGACACTTCTGAACGCATAAATCCATGCATAACTAATTATCCATACTAAGAGCTCCTGTGCAGTCAGAATTAAGGGTTTGTTGGATATGCTAGCGTGTCAGTAAATCAAATCCGCTTATATTATTCACTAATGCGACAATATTCCAAATTTTAATTAATTGTGTTCGTAAGGCCACGAGTGAGGAAGGAACGAGGTATGTAAGCACGAATCTGATTAGTTTTGCTGTGTGTAGTAATGGTGACCGGCATGCGCACGGCTAACAATCATACGCCCCAGTTTGTCTTGAGTAATTGTATAGGCCTACACATTATATCATATTGTCTACTGTATAAATATTGTCATACAAACACAAATGAGGTGCGAGAGCGCCAATCATATCGCAGAAAGTATGAAAATTTCACTTAGGTGTCTTGGAAGTTTCGTATTTCCTGCAGCAAATGCGCTGCTTTCATGTCATGTGACTTTCATATTTTCCAATTGGCTGTATGTTTGACATAAGAGATTTTGCCTAACTCGTTTCCCTGTATTCTAGTGCCTAATTCTGATAGGTTTCATGAGTGATGATCTGTATGTGCTCTTGAAAAGGCGTATCATGGGATATAATTTACTGAGATAGCATGCTGGGAAGTGAGGCAGTGAATTAACATTGACTGTGCCACTCACACTTTTCTTACTCACAGTTAAATTTTCCATTGTTTTCGGTATGTTTCCTTGAAGTATAAAATCCAGACTAAAATTTAAAGCAATTCATACAGTGTAATGCCTTTGTGATACCTATATCATGGTGCAGATCTGGGTCTACACCACTTACAATTCTTGTTAAGGAAGTCTGTTCGATGTACAGGTATATGGAGTGCCCTCAAGTACTCACAGGAAGCAGATATATTATCATTTTATTACAAACTTCCACAGGAAATCGGAGATAAAGTTAAGTTGCTGTTGAAATTCAATTTTTATCATAGTATCTGAAAGCCAAAAATGAAAGTATCAAAGTACCGTTTTTGATTTGACTGAGAATTATTTATGACACACAAGTACTAAGATCCCTATATTGTGTAATAACCAAACATAGCACATTTACAACACACAAACATATACATACATAACTCAGATAATTATTCTGGAACACATAAATAAACATACTAAAAAAATTAAACTCACTGAATGGTGAGCAAAAACATAAGTGCCTTCTGCGTACAACAAATCTGAGAAAAAAGTTCTTGTAAGATAGCTAGATGTAAGATTTAGTGGACTAAACAAAATACAGTCAAATACAAATTCAGTGTATATTGGCCAGAGAAGAAGAAAATCATCTGAAGGTTTACCGTTTCATTTCTGAGTAGATCTACTGTACCTATTCGAAGTTGTAGTTTAGAAATGTCATTTTTAATACTGTTTAACTTGTAAGACGCGATCGTCTGTCTGTTATTGTTTGCCCTGCTTTGAAAATATACGCTCACGTGGAACAGAGGTTGTTGTTGTTGTGGTCTTCAGTCCTGAGACTGGTTTGATGCAGCTCTCCACGCTACTCTATCCTGTACAAGCCTCTTCATCTCCCAGTACCTACCGCAACCTACATCCTTCTGAATCTGCTTAGTGGATTCATCTCTTGGTCTCCCTCTGCGATTTTGACCCTCCACGCTGCCCTCCAATACTAAATTGGTGATCCCTTGATGCCTCAGAACATGTCCTACCAACCAATCCCTTCTTCTAGTGAAGTTGTGCCACAAACTTCTCTTCTCCCCAATTGCCGGCCGAAGTGGCCGTGCGGTTAAAGGCGCTGCAGTCTGGAACCGCAAGACCGCTACGGTCGCAGGTTCGAATCCTTCCTCGGGCATGGATGTTTGTGATGTCTTTAGGTTAGTTAGGTTTAACTAGTTCTAAGTTCTAGGGGACTAATGACCTCAGCAGTTGAGTCCCATAGTGCTCAGAGCCATTTGAACCATTTTTTTTTCTTCTCCCCAATTCTATTCAATACTTCCTCATTAGTTATGTGATCCACCCATCTAATCTTCAGCATTCTTCTGTAGCACCAAATTTCGGAAGCTTCTATTCTCTTCTTGTCCAAACTATTTATCTTCCATGTTTCACTTCCATACATGGCTACACTCCATATAAATACTTTCAGAAATGGCTTCCTGGCACTTAAATCTATACTCGATGTTAACAAATTTCTCTTCTTCAGAAACGCTTTCCTTGCCATTGCCAGTCTACATTTTATATCCTCTCTAGTTCGACCATCATCAGTTATTTTGCTCCCTAAATAGCAAAACTCCTTTACTACTTTAAGTGTCTCATTTCTTAATCTAATTCCCTCAGCATCACCCTACTACATTCCATTATCCTCGTTTTGCTTTTGTTGATGTTCATCTTATATCCTCCTTCCACGACACCATCCATTCCGTTCAACTGCTCTTCCAAGTCCATTGCTGCCTCTGACAGAATTACAACGTCATCGCCGAACCTCAAAGTTTTTATTTCTTCTCCATGGATTTTAATACCTACTCCGAATTTTTCTTTTGTTTCCTTCGCTGCTTGCTCAATATACAGATTGAATAACATCGGGGATAGGCTACAGCCCTGTCTCACTCCCTTCCTAACCACTGCTTCCCTTTCATGCCCCTCGATTCTTATAACTGCCATCTGCTTTCTGTACAAATTGTAAATAGCCTTTCGCTCCCTGTATTTTACCGCTGCCACCTTTAGAATTTGAAAGAGAGTATTCCAGTCAACATTGTCTAAAGCTTTCTCTAAGTCTACAAACGCTAGAAACGTAGGTTTGCCCTTCCTTAATCTATTTTCTAAAATAAGCCGTAGGGTTAGTATTGCCTCACGTGTGCCAACATTTCTGCGGAATCCAAACTGATCTTCCCCGAGGTCGGCTTCTACCAGTTTTTCCATTCGTCTGTAAAGAATTCCCGTTAGTATTTTGCAGCTATGACTTATTAAACTGATAGTTCGGTAATTTTCACATCTGTCAACACCTGCTTTCTTTGGGATTGGAATTATTATATTCTTTTTGAAGTCTGAGGGTATTTCACCTGTCTCATACATCTTGCTCACCAGATGATAGAGTTTTGTCAGGACTGGCTCTCCCAAGGCCGTCAGTAGTTCCAATGGAATGTTGTCTACTCCCGGGGCTTGTTTCGACTCAGGTCTTTCAGTGCTCTGTCAAACTCTTCACGCAGTATCGTGTCTCCCATTTCATCTTCATCTACATCCTCTTCAAATTCCTTAATATTGTCCTCAAGTACATCGCCCTTGTATAGACTCTCTATATACTCCTTCCACCTTTCTGCTTTCCCTTCTCTGCTTAGAACTGGGTTTGGTAGCCATAACATAAAGACGTCGTTTCATTATTTCAAACAGCGTAGGAAACAACATATGATTTTCTTTCCACCATAGCAATGGATCTTGTGATCTGTGTATCAGGGGCATCTTCATATATTTATCAAGCTCGACTATAGTTGCAGCACGTGTATGTTATAGGAGGTGTGTAATTTGACTGAATTTTTTTTCGCACTTTTATTATTTTGAATGCAAATAGTGTGCGTTATGTTATTGTTTGTTGGTCTTCATAAAGCAGATATTACGCTATTTCGGAATAGGGCAGTCAATTAGAAACGAAGCTTTGTTTTCGGAAATCTTAAGTGTCGTTCTGTTGTGTGTCAAAAAGATTTCAACACACTTTAAAGTGTTTCATGTAGTGAGATGTTAAATGTCTTTCAGTATCTGTACCGTGCCCAAACCACGTCCGAGACAGAGCGGAATGAAAAGTCACTATTTCGATACAATTAGTCCGTTCTAAGTATAAGCGGACTGAAACAGCGACACAGTTTCTGTATCTGGCAAGAGATCGAATCTGATCCTGGTATCCGAGACACCGCTGTTTCAAAACAGTGAAACATAGCCGTTTCGAAACACTGAAACACTTCCACGTATCGATACACTGTATCGAAACAGTGGCCAAGTCTACTCACAGTCCTGTGTTATACTGCACTTGTCAAGAAGGAAAGCTATAGAGTTCAAGGCACTTCATCAATACTGTCTAGCTTTAAAAGGCAAAGGACAGGTGGTAAGTAAATATATATTACAAAATATATTCCAATTTACTCGGTTTTACCTCTTCAGTGTAGTAGAACACCTCGTTTATAGGAATTATTACTTCAACATCTTCGATGACCACGTGTCACCTTTCATGTAGTAGAGATGACACCTTAAAGTGCATCCATACCACATAAAGATGTAACAGCTGTTGTGTTGGCAGAAGAGCCAACACTGTGTTACTAGAGGAGGCCGAAATGCACGCGTTTAGTTCACGCAGGCTGGCGTGAAGAGTGAAGAACTATACTGACGTGAGGTCTGGAATATGACAAGGAATGAGAGTTCAGAAAGCGGACATAATTAGTTTGATACTTTAATCCATTAATCAGGAACGTCGCTCTTGACGCTACATGATTCACAATCTT
Source organism: Schistocerca serialis cubense (assembly GCF_023864345.2). NCBI lineage: Eukaryota > Metazoa > Arthropoda > Insecta > Orthoptera > Acrididae > Schistocerca > Schistocerca serialis. The sequence goes on from NC_064647.1 coordinate 109,750,987, forward strand.
ATCTGTTCAGAAGACATATAGTAACGGAATATGGCGCCTTGCTGGGTCGTAGCAAATGACGTAGCTGAAGACTATGCTAAACTGTCGTCTCGGCAAATGAGAGCGTATGTAGACAGTGAACCATCGCTAGCAAAGTCGGCTGTACAACTGGGGCGAGTGCTAGGGAGTCTCTCTAGACTAGACCTGCCATGTGGCGACGCTCAGTCTGCAATCACTGATAGTGTCGACACGCGGGTCCGACGTATACTAACGGACCGCGGCCGATTTAAAGGCTTCCACCTAGCAAGTGTGGTGTCTGGCGGTGACACCACACTAAGCGGTTGTCCGAGGGCATGGTTCCATAAGCATTTCCGTCGCTTGAATACTTTACAGGCAAGAATATTCTGAAATGGCTGTCCAAGTGGTTAGGCATGGAATACTTGGACAACCTGGCATTAAGAAGTAGGTTTCCTTGGAAAAATTATTGTTGCAGAAAAAACGACACGATATGGTAGCTCCATACCCGGAAACCAATATTCGATTTTTGAAAACGGATCTTGAACTCTTTCGTGTAGGATACAACGTAAGATCCCTGAAAGACGCAGAAGACGTTTTGGTTGCTATGAAAAAGAAAGCCTGTAATTACTTGCTACTGCTGAACCACTGGTAAGATTTACGCTTTTGTGCCCAGCTTCAAGCTGCGAAGCAAAACTCAGTTTTACTGCAGTGCGGCAACAGAGGAACACTTTGCGTTCAACAATGAGACAGCAATGGCTCAATCGTGTAGCAGTTTTCAGTGTGCGCGACTTATTGTTGGATCAAAGAGACTTTAGATATGTTGCAAGAATATTTACATCCAGTTTTGACAACAGGAGAGGCTCGTAGCAAGTCAGTCGCACTCCCATTATCTTTTATTATTATTGCAGATCTAGATTTCGGCTATAAATAGCTACATTCAGTGCATTTTCGTTACAATTCAACACGGCAGTTGAACAGTAACGAAAACGCACCGAAAATGGCTATCTACAGCCGAAATCTAGATTTTCAAGAATAATAAAAACTGATGTGATTGCGACTGGCTGCTGTGTGCGTCTCCTTCCTTACAGTCTATGGAATCAGAGTTAATTAACAGGAGAAATGTGTTTGGAACACCATAGAATGAACATTGTGTTTATTTTATGCTCTTGACGAAGCATTTAATTTACGTTTCTGCCTTTTTTTTCTGCTTGCAGTTTTATTCCTAGTTCTCATTGTTTTCCGTATATGATTTTAAATGTATTTTTTTATATTTGAAGAATGAAATAAATAAAATCGTGTATGTACTAGACTTAATGTCCACATTTACAATAAAAATCAGACAGAATTTAGTTTGAAAAACTATTCCGTTTGAAATAGCTTCCACAGTTGTTTGGTACATAGTACATAACAATCGGACACACGCTGTCGAGAAATTTAAATGTTAACATTATGTAACTTTTTTATACTTGGTAATCGCCAAATATTTTAACCAGGCCAGAAAATTGGTATGCTTTAGGTATGCGGTCTGAGTGGGGTACAGTCACGTCCCCCAGTCACGTGCCCCAGGGATCAGTGTTGGGGCCACTCCTGTTCCTTATTTATGTAAATGATATGCCCTCTGGTATTACAGGCAACTCTAAAATATTTCTGTTTGCTGATGACACTAGCTTGGTAGTAGAGGATGTTGTCTGCAACATTGACTCGGTTTCAAATAGTGCAGTTCATGGCATAAGTACATGGCTTGCAGAAAATAAACTGACGCTGAATCACAGAAAGACTCAGTTTTTGCAGCTTCTAACACACAATTCACCAAAACCTGACGTTTTAATTTCACTGAATAAGCATATGATTAGTGAAACTGAGCGGTTCAAATTTCTGGGTGTTCAAATAGATAGTGAACTGTCGTAGAAAGCCCACGTTCAGGATCTTGTTCAAAGGCTTAATGCTGCCATTTTTACTTTTCGAACGGTATCTGAAGTGAGTGATCGACACGGAAATTAGTCTACTTTCCCTATTTTCATTCCCTATGTTGTATGGCATTATATTTTTGGGTAACTCTTCCCATTCTAAAAGGATATTTTTGGCTCAGAAACGGGCGGTGCGGTGGTGTAAGTTCACGAATCTCTTGTCGACCCCTGTTCACGAGTCTGGGGATTTTGACATTGGTCTCTCAATATATTTTCCTTACTGTCATCTCTTGTTAACAACATCAGCGTATTCCCAAGAATAAGCAGCTTTCACTCATTTAATACTCGGCAGAAATCAAACCTGCATTGGGATCGAATAATTCTTGTGCAGAAAGGTGTGTAGTATATTGCTGCATCCATTTTGAGTAAGCTACCACCAGAATTCAAAACTCTTAGCTGTAATCCACGTGCTTTCAAATGGAAACTAAGGAGTTTCCTCATGGCTCAATCCTTGTACTCTGTCGAGGAGTTTCTTGAAAAATTAAGCTAGTTGTTGTATTGTTGATTGCAATTGCTTAAACTTTTGACTTGACCTTTTTCGGGTTCATAAACATTTTACTTTTATATGTTATTACTTTTATGTCGTAATTTAATGTACTGACACGTTCCATGGCCTTGGAAATTTGCTCCTCAATTTGGCCCTATGGAACTTGACATGTAAGTAAAATAAAAATAATAAGAAACCCTTCTTATCCATACCTTATCCATCGAATCGTCGTCCCCAATAATTTAGTGCTGGTGACGCCCGTGTGTAGCACTCTCTGCCGTGCATTTCACAGTCGTTTGCAATCAAGTACACTTTTCCGCAAATGCGCTTTTCCCCGAAGCTGAAGTCCCTGTTGCTTTCGAGGCACGCCTGCTGTTTCGTGCAGATGCCGGCGCGCGAGCGTTGTTTTTCCTCTCTGTCCCCCCACCACTCGCCAGCCCCCACCCCACTTAACTGTGACGTCGCTGGCTTGCCAGACCTCGGTCTCGTGAAAACGGCTAGCGGCAGTAGATGAGGGAGAGAAGCAGCGTGAGGAGATTGTCAGTTGACCGTGTTTCAGCGCTGTGCAGTGCAACCTTGTCAGTTTCTAGCATTATTCATCCGGAAACCAGTTCTACGTCCTTCTAAGGTACGTAACATGACGTACGTCATTAAACAATCGATCGCGTCGAGATAATCCTAGGAAAGACAGTATGTTCTTTGACTGTAATATCTTTGTGGGTTTGTTATTTCAAACCTTATAGTTGTGAAGCTCAAGACTGCTGTGGTGTCGTTCGTTGCAGAGATGCCCTGATTAATAACAAATGCAGCTGGGGAAAGATATTCAATTGTTCTCCTATTATGGCCTGTATGCTAGGATGTGTGCATGTGACGGGGAAATATTGATTTGCTGATGTGTGCGTGGGCGAGCTGAAAGGAATATATTGTGAGGTACCGGCAGTTTTGTTTTCATAACATGACTTTTAGTTTTGTTTACACCTTTAGTGTATTACATTTTAGTACCGTGGCTGTGACAACATGAAACTGTGAACGTGAAATCAAAACTTTTTGTAGCCGTCCGCTGTCACGCTTTTCCGTTCGTAAACGTGTAAATGTTTTACGATAGATTTGTGTGAGTACATTCAGCAGGAAGAAGTATTGAGAAAGTTTATCGGTTGCATGTCTTTGACATAATGTAGGATATTTGCTGATGTATGGATGGACCTGTTTTAGTAGAAATGGGTTCATATTACGTTCTTATAATGGTTAATGGTCTAATAAATTGCGTATTACATTCATTATGAAAGCTCGCCTCCGCGACCGTAAACGGTTGTCTGTTCATTGTCATCAGTACTACAAAACTTACGAACAAGAAGCAGCAAATATAGCTTGAATTTAATTGTCCTTGCTGCAGATTCCTGTTCGACAGCATTCCCATGCAAGTTAATCTTCTGAACTCCCCCGAGCAGTTTACGTGAAATGAATCAGCGATGCTGCCAGTAAAGATGGGTGTGGGTGGGTGCAGGTGTGATGCAGGGGACTACCCAGAGCTGTGGAAGAATTCCAGTAATGGAGTTTTAACTGTGGTGCCTATGATTATTCATTGCAACAGAACTCCTTTGAATAGCAGTGTAATCAGTGTACTGTTCTGTCTCCCGTCTAGGCAAATCCCCTTTGCAAATTAGCAGGCTGTAGGAGAAACGTCCAGTTCTGAAGCTCATTTCATGGCTTAAAATTGTATCTTATTATTAACGTTTGACGGTGTTTAGCAAACACTTGCTTACTGCTTCAGCTGTACTTTATTTTGAAAATGCGGGTCTAGTGCAGCAGGGGATACAACCACCACCACCTAAAGAGAAGGCCGCGGCGCGCTCTTGTGACGTCACGCAAAGCGGGCCAGGGTTGGCTTGGCGCTGCGCTTAAAGAATCGAGACGCACGGCCTGCAAATCTTTGTCAAACAGTTTTACAGAACCTATTCCGTAAAAAATAATTAATTTCTGAAATACTTTTAGCTTTATATGGCAGCTTCATGATGAAGTGCCAACCATTTCGATAATGGTCATAACTATTGTGGTATTTCACAGATGAGTATCAAATTTGAGAACGGTGCCATCAAAAGTAGGGGTCGCTATGAATTTCTGTTTGATGCATATTACACATTCTATTGCTGAGTATGAAATACAGATGAGGTTTTGAAATTTTCGTAAAACTTTGGATCAATATCTGCTTCCAATCTCGAAAAAATTGAGCATCTGCAGCAACTTCACTTCCGATCGCAACGCGCGGGAATGAAATTATCATAACGCTTGTCATACCTCGTAAACCGCTGGAGATAACGAAACGAGATCTTGGCAAATGATACCTCGCAAAGAGGAGAGTACTTTGCCTAATGGTTAAAATAAGTAACTTTATCAATCGCGATATAGCAGAAACTATAGTTTAAAATTCTTTTTTACCGGTAATGTAATTGCATAAGACTTATCAATAGTCAGTGAAAACTTACGAGTGCGGGATGTAAATAATATTGCGATATATATGATAAACAAGGTACATTTGTGAAAAATGCACTGTGATAAAGTACATTCTTTCTGGACCAGACAACTATTATTTACGCTCACTTGAAAAATTCTGCACTAATACAGTGTATAATACTAAATTCCTCTGCCTTCAGTATCCTAAATAAATATTGTGTAACTGTTTATAGAGCTCCCTCAGGAAAGCTGAGTACATTCCCCAAACAAACAATCACTTAACTCACCTCACAAAAACAATTATGCGTTGTTATTGTAATGTAAATTTTCTTTCCTGTAAAAATATGGCAGATTTTGAGCATAAGTCAACAGTGAAAATCTACAAACCTTCAGCAGACATTTGCAGCAGTTGGAATGAGACAATGTGTCAAGCTAAAAACGTCAATAATAAATTTAACCTATTTCTAGATTAATTTGTTCCATTGTTTGAGACATCGAAAAATAACACAGATATGCTTCATACAGAGAGATCGCTTTTTAAACGTGAAAACAGTAGTTTCAACATTCGTTAGCACGCATGCTAACTAATGCGAGAGTGAAAAACAACACCCACTCACAAATAGAGAAAAAAACGTATCGGTAATGCGTAACAAAATACGAACTGCAGAGAAATTTAAACACGAATAAAAAGTAACACGAGCCACAAATTTGTATTTCGTTTTCAAAATCAAAATAAAGCCACTTGATAACGAATACTAGGCCTATTTACTGCGAACTTTTGCTCACAATCTTAGTCAAATGTATCCAAAATGCAAGATATTCCACCAGCAAAAAATAATAATTGTACTAGATATATAGTTTTTACATACCTTCGTGTGCTCAGTGGGTTGGAAATTGTCCCGATGAATCGCTGAAAGACATTTCCAACGCAGATTCGCACCTTTCGGAAAGGAAAACAACATTACTTTCGGTCGAGTTCCGTAATTCCCACGACACCTTGGCACACGACACTTGTAAACCATGTTCACAGTAGCTTCACTACACGTAAACACTGTAATTGCTAGTTTTAAGCACGAATATAGCACTCGATCCAACAAACGTGTAGATAAACAAACGCTTCGAAACACAACATGGTTGCCCGCTTGGAGTGACGTCACGACCTGCTATGAATTTCGCGCCGCGGCCTTGTCTCTAGGAGGTGGTGATACAACCCGTCGGCTTTGAACAATGACGTCATTCCTTAGTCATAGATCTTAATGTCTTCACTTCGAGGCATAGATAATAAAGCAGTTCTGTGTTCTAATAAGCTTTTGCTGTTATGTTTCAATTTCGTTTTTTTTACTGATTGCTTAATAAAGTAGGATCAGTTTATTCTATCTCGTGAGATTTTTTTTAAGCCAAAAGACACTTATTAGTTACTGAATGGAGCTACAACACTAAGAAGAATCGCTTCTCGGTTTTTGACAAAATATTGCTTAATAAAGTAGGATCAGTTTATTCTATCTCGTGAGATTTTTTTTAAAAAAAGCCAAAAAAACACTATTGCTTAATAAAGTAGGATCAGTTTATTCTATCTCGTGAGATTTTTTTAAAAAAAGCCAAAAAACACTTATTAGGTACTGAAGGGAGCTGCTTAATAAAGTAGGATCAGTTTATTCTATCTCATAAGATTTTTTTTAAAAAAGTCAAAACACTTATTACGTACTGAAGGGAGCTAGAACATAAAGAACAATCGCTTCTCGGCTTTTGATAAGATATTGCTTAATAAAGTAGGATCAGTTTATTCTATGTCGTGAGATTTTTTTAAAAAAAAGTCAAAAAACACTTATGCTTTTGACAAAATCAATGTTTATCTCTCTCGCATTCCTTTGTTTCTCAACATTCTCCTCAGCTCTTTCATCTCTGTAATACATGCTCTCTGGCGACTTGTGACGTCGTTGTTCAAAGCCGACGGGTTGTATCCCCTGCTGCACTAGTCCCGAAAATGCAGTCGGAAAAATGACATACAAACTTGAATAGTACATCAGAAGTCTGTTCATAGGCAGGTAGAACCAAAATCAGAACATTACGAAATTTGTTATGTACTCGAATGCCTCTCCTTCCTTCCCCATGAGAAAGAAGGTAAGAAGGGGATGGGTGGTGTGACCCCCCATTACGTATACGGTACACATCAAATGTCGTGTTGTTCCCTTGATTCTGCCTGTTTGTAAGCACGCTTCCGATACTACTGTTAAAAGATATGCCCCCTCTCATTTCATTTCAGTTTGTTTACAAAATCTTTCAGATCGCTTCACAGGTTGTAATGAACTCCTCCTGTTACCATGTATTATGCGCAGGACGGTTTTATTTATAGAAGCGTAGGTGTTGTAACTTTTAGTTATTGCTCATATCAACCAGTATCTCCTTGCAAGATCTAGTTGATTCCCCTACATCTTGCCGATAATCCAAATCTTTTTCATTTTGCGTCGAGTGTAACAATGACACCCCCCTCCCAAAAAAATAAAAAAGTCTTGTAAGTTTCGATGCCAGACTGGTAGTTCGACGTCTAGGTTTGTGGTTGCAAACTTGCCCTTTTTGAAAATCCAAAATCTTGAAGTAAATTCAATGACCCTGTGTTGTATATTTAACGAATCTTCGCTTATTTTGTAGAATATTACGCACGACATTGAACAAAAGGTCGATACAAGGAGGCATTGCCTTTCATTGGGCTACTTTTTACTGGTAAACGTTTGACTTCGGTTTTTCTCTTAACAGTTTCTTGGGAAATGTTCGCTTTGCTCACAACTACACAAATGATTCCGTCGTTTGAATTTTTATATATTGTCACCCACCCCCAGCAGAAGTCTCACCACCAATTAAAATATGTGATATGGATCTTAGTGCAGTGCTAGATCCAAAATATTCCTCGCGAAAGACAAAATAAATTTTAAAGTGTCACAGTTGTTCGCTGGCGCCGGCCTGAGTGGCCGAGCGGTTCTAGGCGCTTCAGCCTATTTTTTCATCCGGGAGAAAACCGGGAAAAACCCGGGAATCTTTTCGAGTTCCGGGAATTTTTCATTGTTTTAGTTTTCAGTTAAATTTTTGTGATTTTGACTGGTAAGGACCAGTACTCTAACAAAAAAATTTACTGTATCCCGCTTCTGCAGAATAATACTGCAGCAACAAAATATGAACGAGAGAAAAAAACGAAAATAAAACTTAAGTCGCAAAGAAAATGCGCCGTATACAACAACAAAACAGTGCTCATACAAGCGTCTGCCAACAGCAAAGTGTGTCAAAGGCATTAGGAAGACTGTGCAGTGCTTCTTAACAACAAATTGCCTCCAATGAGCGTGACGTGACAGTTTCTTTACGTTAGATTCGTTTTAATGCAAGATCTTTTAATGTTTCACACGTACGAACATGCGGGCTTCCTGAGTCATCGTAGCTGCGCAAGTGCAGTGACGCCTGTTATCTGGCGCTCTCTGGCAACTGCTGAAACGTACCTTTCGAATAGGTCACGGAAAAATATTGCGAATAGTGCTTTGAAAAGCGTTACTTTCAAAGTAAATTTCCTTTTATGTAAGATAAACTATGTGAGACAGTGTATGACAAATTTCTTAAATCACAGAGCGTTTGACTCTCATTTAAAAATCAACTCTTTGGGGACGACCTTATGAAGAATTTCGAGCCCAGAAGATCAGACATTTACGTCGTTATTTAAAAATTTTACTGGCACATTTATGTGATGTATGACGCGCAAAATAGATCAACAATATATGTGGCAGCTTAGCTTCTCTTGCAGCTTATTAATCTTAGAGATCAATATTATATGTGATAGCTTTACTTTTCTTGTAGCAACAATTATACATTAATTTAAGCCATTAATTTTTCTTATTTGTGTGTTCGCGCTACTTAAGAGTGATCTTGCTATTGGCTGACTACATCACATGTCAAATGCTGTCATCAGCTGGCGAGATCAGGTGACACGAGCTGTGACTGGCTTACAAAAGCGCGTCGCAATCTCGATTTTAATGCTTCGGAAAGTAACATGCGGTGTTTCGTGGAATTCGAATCTATACCTTCGTAACACGGAAATATGCAGTGTATATGTTGCTACACATCAAAGATCTTTCCAAAACGTGTTTCTTCCCCCTGAGTGCCGGGAAATTCTACGTCGGTGTATAAAACCATGAACCATAAAAAGATTGATAAGTGCCGAGAAAAAGTATACTGTCGCTTAACACGGAAAAAGTGTATTTTCAGCTGGGAGAAAGTGTATTTTTAACCGGGAAATCCGGGAATTATTTTTCCTTGTAGACACCCTGCCTGGGCAGCTTTAGAAGTGGTGAAATGTCCCTGACGGATTTGTTACTTGGTGACGTCCAACGACTAGTTCACATCGATCGACTGTGTGCTCCTGGCCCACACACTGCTGTTCCTGCTGCTCTAGTTCAAACACAATACTCCCTGCCACCCTTGGCACTTCCAGATCCATCCCTCATGACATCGAGTCGTCAGTTCCGCATTACATATGGCTGTCCAGATTCTGTTGATCAGGGCAAAACTACGTTTCTGGCATTTGTAGACTTAGAGAAAGCTTTTGACAATGTTGACTCGAATACTCTCTTTCAAATTCTGAAGATGGCAGGGGTAAAATACAGGGAGTGAAAGACTATTTACAATTTGTACAGAAACCAGGTGGCAGTTACAAGAGTCGAGGGGCATGAGTCATGAAGCAGTGGTTGGGAAGGGAGTGAGACAGGGTTGTAGCCTCTCCCCGATGTTATTCAATCTTTATATTGAGCAAGCAATGAAGGAAACAAAACAAAAATTCGGAGTAGGTATTAAAATCCATGGAGAAGAAATAAAAACTTTGAGGTTCGCCAGTGACATTGTAATTCTGTCAGAGACAGCAAAGGACTTGGAAGAGAAGTTGAACGGGATGGACAGTGTCTTGAAAGGAGGATATAAGATGAACATCAACAAAAGCAAAACTAGGATAACGGAGTGTAGTCGAGTTAACTCGGGTGATGCTGAGGGAATTAGATTAGGGAATGAGACACTAAGAGTAGTAGAGGAGTTTTTTTATTTGGGGAGCAAAATAACTGATGATGGTCGAAGTAGAGAGGATGTAAAATGTAGACTGGCAATGGCAAGGAAAGCGTTTCTGAAAAAGAGAAATTTGTTAACATCAGGTATAGATTTAAGTGTCAGGAAGTCGGTTCTGAGAGTATTTGTATGGAGTGTAGCCATGTATGGAAGTGAAACATGGACGATAAATAGTTTAGACAAGAAGAGAATAGAAGCTTTCGAAATGTGGTGCTACAGAAGAATGCAGAAGATTAGATGGGTTGATCACATAACTAATGAGGAGGTATTGAATAGAACTGGGGAGAGGAAGAGTTTGTGGCACAACTTGACTAGAAGAAGGGATCGGTTGGTAGGACATCACCAATTTAGTATTGGAGGGCAGTGTGGAGGGTAAAAATCGTATAGGGAGACCAAGAGATGAATACACTAAGCAGATTCAGAAGGATGTAGGCTGCAATACGTACTGGGAGATGAAGCAGCTTGCACAGGATAGAGTAACATGGAGAGCTGCATCAAACCAGTCTCAGGACTGAAGACCACAACAACAACAACTGTGTTCTTGCAACCGATTCCTTTTACTGAGGCGATGTACTACACTGCATCTGAAACAGAGAACAGGAAACTACCTGGAGAAACATTGTTGAGCAAAGATACCCACACTAAAGGAAGCACGTTTGTTATAAGGTCAAAAATACATTCTACGATAGCCTAGACTGTTTTAAGCTAATACAGGGTGCTTATAAATGAATATCGGGGTTCTAACGCTCTGTAATATTTTACAGTTATAAATGATATGTCAAATGAAAGAGCAACTCAAATAGTTTTACCAAGATCCTTATAAATGGTCAATGGGAGCACCGTTTGTCACATGGCACACATCAAGTTTATAGCCGAGTTCTTCCCAAAAGTTGATAAGTGTGTCTTCATTGATTGTAGCAACAGCTGCTTCAATCTGATTTCTTAATTCAACGAGGTCTGCTGGTAGCGGAGGCACGTACACAAGATCCTTGATGAAGCCGCAAAGGAAAAAAATCGCATGGCGTCAGGTTCGGGTGCACGTGGAGGCCATGTAAAGCAAGGCCTGTCATTGGCCCCCTTGCGGCCTATCCAGCGTTTGGGTACAGTGAAGTTCAACCAATCGCGTACTTGGCTGCGCCAGTGAGGTGGCGCACTGGTGCCAAACTCAACTGTTTGAGTTTCTCTTTCATTTGACATATCATTTACAACTGTAAGTTTAATGTAATAAATATTATAAAGCGTTAAAACCCTGATATTTATTTATAAACACCCTGTATATTCAGTTACATTGCAGATACACACCTCACATAGAAATGTTTTTAACACTGTTGGAAAAGCCGTTTCCTTCTCCAACCTCTGTATGTCGGCAGTGCATTATAAGATATGACACCAAAGTATGGCAGCGGCCGCCTTGCATTGAGTCCAGAAAACAAGGAGATACGTCAACAGCTGGTTTAACCGAAATTGAAAGAAAAACAGTAAACGACATGTTTCGTAGATGTGAAACGAATCTCTCACGCCTATTCTACGAGGTGGTATCCAACAGTTCCCGAAATATATTTATTACAGTTATTACATGTTACCTAGACATTTTTATGCAGCGTCAACTCCCATGGGAGCTAATACTACGATCGTAACGTTTTCGTCGCTTTTGAAATGTATCCTGTAAGTCTTTCTCTGTTACAGTGTATGCACACTCCGCAAAGCTGCTTCAATCTCCTCCACTGTATCAAACCTTCCTCCCTTCAGCTTAGCTTTCATCTAGCTGGTGAGGGGGAAGATTCTTTTGATTAAAAATTTCTGAACAATGTAGGCTGTATGGCATCGAACATTGTCATGGCGGACATATTCCCCTCCTGCGCCCTACCTCAGGCATCTGAGTACATCGTGAAGAACTGTTTATAGACTGTATGACCAGGAGGGACGAACTCTTTGAATAGTCCCGTCTCTGTATACGGGTTGATGTTGCTAAGGCCGGTATTACACTATCAAATTTCTTTGTCAAATATCTTTGTCCAATATCTTTGTCAAAGATATTTGATGGTGTAATAGGGAACTTTGTGAAATGTCGTCCAATATTTGATCAAATCTAGGGCCTCGGTGTAGATTTGATCAAAGAAGTCGCTTGTCTTCTGTTCACTGCAATGTGACATGCTACCACATGGAGCGCTAGCATCGCTGCGGCATTCTGTCGTCTGTAGTTTTTTTTATAAACATTACCAGTTAACACAATTGGTGTGTGCCGACAACTACAAAATTAATTTAAATGTATGAAACTGATGAGGCGCTTTACAACGTGAGGCACGCTGAATACAAAAATAGATTAAGAAGATTGGAGACCTGACCTGACCTGACCTAACCTAACCTGCCCCTGTCCTGTAGCAAGGAATCGGAATGTTACAGTGAGCCTGTCTTCTGCAGATGTAGCAGTTCTTAAGTGAATATTGTGCTTTGTGATATGAGGATACACTTCATTGAGCACATACAGAAATGTATGCTCATCCATTCTTAAGTAATAGATGTACGACTTGACGCCCTCCGCTATAAGCTCACATAACAAGTTTTGTTGAATGCTTTTATCGTGTCGTCGTAAAACCCACGGCTTCACCCAGGTACGTTTCCTTTTTTCCCCCTGCTTCTCTTCCGCATGTGCACACAGTGCAATTGTGGTACATGCAACTTCTGTGGTTAATAACAAGTTGTTGTTGTCAGCCATCTTGAACTTTGACAAAAAATATGACAGTGTAATACCCCTTCTAGCGCTACGTCAAAGATCTTTGTCAAATACATTTGATGGAATATTTGATCACATCTTTGATCAAATCTTTGGCAAAGAAATTTGATAGTGTAATACTGGCCTAAATGCTGACAAACTTCAAGAATCCCTGAGAGGATAAGGACCCAAAAAGGTCATATGGATATATTACCGGAAAAGGAATCCAAGGGAGGTACAACCTCTTGAAAGTAGAGAAAAAAGATTTCTGACAATGTATGTTTCAGTGGTTGAAAGTAGACGTGAGGATACACCAGGCAAGTTGGAATGTTATGTCTGTACGAGGGCGGTTCAGAAAGTAACCTCCGATTGGTCACAGTGCGGGTTGTGGGGGGAGTAGCGACGCCATCTGTGCGTTCACGCACTCAACAGGTCAGTCGGCATCAAGCCGTGGTCGAGTGAACGTCGTACCTGCGCTAGTTTAGTTTTTGTGGCAGTTAGAAATGTGTGCTGCAATAGAAAACCCCGCCAAATGTGAAGTGCGTGCTGTCATAAGGTTTTTTACAGCCAAAGGATATTCTGCAGCAGCTATTCATCGTGAGCTTTGTGCCGTGTACGGACCAAGAGTTATGAGTGAAGGAGTTGTCCGTGAATGGGTACGTTTATTTAAAAGTTGACGAGAAAACGTTCATGATGAAGAGAGGAGTGGTAGACCATCATTGGTGACTGACGAACTCGTTCAGACAGTTGATGCAAAAGTTCGTGAAAATCGACGTTTCTCAATGTCGGAGTTGTCTACTGGTTTTCCACAGATTTCTAAGACTCTCTTGTACGAGATAGTGACAGCAATATTGGGTTACCGTAAGTTCTGTGCACGATGGGTGCCCAAAATTCTTACCGACCACCAAAAAACTCAAAGAATGGCCTCTGCATTAGACTTTCTGTCACGTTATGAGGACGAAGGAGAACCATTGTTAAACAGAGTCGTGACCGGTGACGAAACCTGGATTAAGTACGTGAACCCTGAGACAAAAGAACAATCAAAGATGTGGGCACATTCAAATTCGCCTACCAAACCAAGAAAAGCCTCGCAAGATTTTTCTGCCAGAAAACTGATGGCAACGGTGTTTTGAGATGCCAAAGGGGTGTTGTTGGTTGAATTCATGGAACGTGGTACGACCATTAATCAAGACGTGTACTGTGAAACAAAAAAGTTACGACGGGCTATACAGAACAAACGCCGTGGTATGCTGACTTCCGGTATCGTTTTTTTGCACGATAACGCCCGTCCTCACTCTGCTCGCAGAACAACGGCCCTTCTTGAGTCCTTCAAGTGGGACGTTATCAACCATCCACCTTACAGCCCAGACCTGGCGCCAAGTGATTGTCACCTCTTCATGCATTTGAAGAAATGGCTCGGGTCACAGCGGTTTGATGACGACGAAGAGCTCAAAGATGCGGTCACAGGCTGGCTCCAGGCACAAGCGGGTGATTTTTATGCAGAAGGAATTTCAAAGCTTGTGAAGAGATACGATAAGTGCCTCAATCGCTATGGAGACTATGTAGAAAAATAGTGCAAAGATGTAGTTGTAAGATGTATATATTAAAATATTTTTATTTAACTTGGTGTATTTTTTTAAATCAACCGGAGGTTACTTTCTGAACGGCCCTCGTACTAAGGTTTCAACTCCTCGATCAAGAGGCCAGAGAGCTGGAGCATCCATCATCTTGTATGAGAGTCGTTCGATAAGTCTGACGAATTTCCATCAAAGAATGGAACATTTCTGTCGTGTCTTCGTGGTTGATAAGCTCGATTATTCCAAGGATCACATAAAGTATTTCAACAATGTAGAGCATACAATTTATTGTTGACAGCCGTCTGAATTGTTCAGTGTGTCGACTGTGTTTGAAAATGGAGGAAACAGAGTTTCGGGCTGTTATTAAACATTTTAATTTGGATTGGACTCTTGCACAGAACTGGATGAAATTCACGCTGACTCTGCACGGTCATTGAAGGCCATTTACTTTTGGATTAATGAATTTAAACGTGGCCGGACAAGCACCAAAGACGAAGCGTGCCCTGGCCATCCAACTGAGGTCATCACGAAGGAAATCAGTGACAAAATCAGTGACATGATAATGCCGAATAAAATTTTTCTGAGACTATAGGTATCGCAACTAAGCGAGTGCATTATATCCTGCATTGAGAACTGGGTATGAAGAAGCAGTGCACGAGGTGAGTGCCGGGATTGCTTACAGTCGACCAAAAGCCGCTCCAGGAACAACATTTAAACTCAACGTCTGGCGATGTTTAATCGCAATCCGCAAGACTTTTTGCTGCGACATGTGACTGTTGATGAAACCTGGATCCGTCATTACACACCAGAGTCAAAACCGCAGTCAAAACAATGTACAGCGGCCGGTGAAAGTTCAGAGGAAAAGGCAAAGACCACTTTGTCAGCTGGTAAGTTGATTGCCGCTCTTTTTGGGATTCCCAGGAAATAATCATCGTAGATTACTTGGAGAAAGGCAGAACTGTGGTGTAGAATCGTTTCAGAATTGCATTGGCTCAAAACAGACGAAAGTCTGCCACACAAAAAAATGCTCTCTCACCAGGGTAATGCACCATCCCACAATCAGTAACACTAATTGTGAAAGTGCATGAATTGTTCTTTGAGCCGGCCGGAGTGGCCGAACGGTTCTAGGCGCTACAGTCTGGAACCGTGCGACCGCTACGGTCGCAGGTTCCAATCCTGCCTCGGGCATGGATGTGTGTGATGTCCTTAGGTTAGTTAGGTTTAAGTAGTTATAACTTCTAGGGGACTGATGACCTCAGAAGTTAAGTCCCATAGTGCTCAGAGCCATTTTAACTTTTTTTTAAATTGATTCTTCACCCACCCTATTCACCAGACTTAGCCCCAAGTGACGTCTTACTGTTCCCTCAGTTGAAACTGTGGTTTGCTGGAGAGAAATTTTCATCAAATGAGGAAGTGATGGTTGCAGTTACCGAGTATTTAGGAGAGTTTGAGAGAACTTATATCTCCGATAGAATGGAAAAGGTGGAGGATCGCTGAACCAAGAGTATTTAACTCAGAGTAGCCCATGTCGAGGAATAAGGTGATCGTTTACGAAACTAACATTTTTTTCTTGCTGTTCTACCAGTCTTATCAAACCACTCTCGTAGTAGCCACATTATGCTTCTCGCAGGGTTGTCAGATTCAAAAACAGAAACGCCGGACCTTGGATTATGTTTAGCCCAAGAGTTTTCACTAAATGGAAATAGTCCGTTGAGCAATTTCAATAGTTTATTAATAATCAGTGACAGTATCTTTTTGTGAAATCGACCTTAAACATGCCTAAAAAAAATCAGTGAACAGCTTTCTAATTTGGCAATTACAATAGCGACTAAGTCCTCTGTCTTCTTAATTGATGTTTCTTCCTAATATGATTTTATGTCAAAAAAATAACAATTATCTATTCTTCTGGGACGGAACACTGAAAGATATTCAATAACGTTGGTCATTTCAATTGGACTTGCAAATACACTACTATTATTATTATTATTATTAAGCATTACAATCCATGAAGGCTTTTTGCTGCAGAATGGACAATGTTGAACCACTTTGCTCTGTCTTTACAAGTAATTTGCCACTGTCTGTCATGTCCTAGTTTTCTGAGATCGTCTTGAATATTGTCCAAGTATCTCATGCGTGGGCGTCCAAGAGGTCGTCTTCCGGTGGGAATCTCTTCAGTCACTTTCTTGATACACTACTGGCCATTAAAATTGCTACACCAAGAAGAAATACAGATGATAAACGGGTATTCATTGGACAAATAAATTATACTAGAACTGACATGTGATTACATTTTCACGCTATTTGGGTGCATAGATCCTGAGAAATCAGTACCCAGAACAACCACCTCTGGACGTAATAACGGCCTTGATACACCTGGGCATTGAATCAGAGCTTGGATGACGTGAACAGGTACAGCTGCCCATGCAGCTTCAACACGATACCACAGTTCATCAAGAGTAGTGACTGGCGTATTGTGACGAGCCAGTTGCTCGGTCACCATTGACCAGACGTTTTTAATTGGTGAGAGATCTGGAGAATGTGGCCACAGCAGCAGTCTAACATTTTCTGTATCTAGAAAGGCCCGTACAGGACTCGCAACATGCGATCGTGCATTATCCTGCTGAAATGTAGGGTTTCGCAGGGATCGAATGAAGGGTAGAGCCATGGGTCGTCACACATCTGAAATGTAACGTCCACTGTTCAAAGTGCCGTCAATGCGAACAAGAGGTGACCGAGACGTGTAACCAATGGCACCCCATGCGATCACGCCGGGTGATACGCCAGTATGGCGATGAATACACGCTTCCAATGTGCGTTCACCGCGATGTCGCCAAACACGGATGCGACCATCACGATGCTGTAAACAGAACCTGGATTCGTCCGAAAAAATGACGTTTTGCTATTCGTGCACCCAGGTTTGTCGTTGAGTACACCATCGCAGGCGCTCCTGTCTGTGATGCAGCGTCGAGGGTAACCGCAGCTCTCCAATGCTACACTATCCTGTGCATCCTCTGGATCTGCTGATAGTCCATGCTGCTGCAAATGTCGTCGAACTGTTCGTGCAGATGGTTGTTGTCTTGCAAACGTCCCCATCTGTTGACTCGGGGATCGAGACGTGGCTGCACGATCCGTTACAGCCATGCGGATAAGATGCCTGTCATCTCGACTGCTAGTGATACGAGGCCGTTGGGATCCAGCACGGCGTTCCGTATTACCCTCCTGAACCCACCGATCCCGTATTCTGCTAACAGTCATTGGATCTCGAGTTCTCGACCAACGCGAGCAGCAATGTCGCTATACGATAAACTGCAATCGCTATAGACTACAATCCGACATTTATCAGTCGGAAACGTGATGGCACGCATTTCTCCTCCTTACACGAGGCATCACAACAACGTTTCACCAAGCAACGCCGGTCAACTGCTGTTTGTGTATGAGAAATCGGTTGGAAACTTTCCTCATGTCAGCACGTTGTATGTGTCGGCACGGGCGCCTACCTTGTGCGAATTCTCTGAAAAGCTAATCCTTTGCATATCACAGCATCTTCTTCCTGTCGGTCAAATTTCGCGTCTGTAGCACGTCATCTTCGTGGTGTAGCAGTTGTAATGGCCAGTAGTGTAACATTCTGTAGTTATGTATTGATACATTTCATTTGAACCCACTTTATCTGGAACGTTATTTTTCTTGGAAATTATTTCGTGGAACTAGTGGCAGAATAATTTTAAATTGCACAACAACATCATAATCTTGCTGATTGTGCCGGTTTGCAATTTATTGCGTTCCTTTGCCCATTGGGCGTTTACGAAGACCACTCTTTCGACGTTGGCGTTATCTTCTAGAGTTGCAAAGTAATATTCTGCGAATTGCAGTTGCTCCGCATAAAATTATTCACTACGCACGTGTTTTCAACATGGATCGGAGCGACGAGCGAGAGTAACGGAGCGCAGCGGTTTGGCATCGGCTGGTCGGCACTTTCATTCTGTACTTCGGCGCGGTTATGTGTGATGTTGTGTGACACTCGTTCGGCCTACGAAGGAGAGCATAGAGTACACTCATAAGAACAGCATTCGTTAGTATATCTGCATATCCTTATGGTGGTGTTGTGGTATTCAGTCCGAAGACTGGTTTAATGCAGCTCTCCAATGCTACACTATCCTGTGCAGCCTCTGGATCTGCTTACAATAGTCATCCCTTGGTCGGCCTCTACGATTTTTACCCCCCCGCAGCCCCCCCCCCCCAAATACTCCCCATCAGTAACTACTAAATTGGTGATCCCTTGATGTCCTTTCTTCTAGTCAAATTGTACCACAATTTTTTTTCCCGCAATTCTGTTCAGTACCTCCTCATTAGTTCGGTGGTCTTCACCTCTAATCTTCAGCATTCTTCTGTAGCACCACATTTCGAAAGCTTCTGTTGTCTTTTTATCTAAACTGTTTATCGTCCATGTTTCAGTTCCATATATGGCTACACTCCACACACACCATCATAAAAGACTTCCGTATACTTAAAACTACATGCAATGTCAATAAATTTCTCTTCAGAAACGCTTTTTTTTCAGTCTACATTTTATACAGCACTGAAAGACTTGAGTCCAAACAAGACCCCGGGAGTAGACAACACTCCATTAGAACTACTGTTAGCCTTGGGAGAGCCAGTCCTGACAAAACTCTACCATCTGGTGAGCAAGATGTACGAGACAGGCGAAATTCCCGCAGACTTCAAGAAGAATATAATAATTCCAATCCCAAAGAAAGCAGGTGTTGACAGATCTGAAAATTATCGAACTATCAGTTTAATAAGTCACAGCTCCAAAATACTAACGCGAATTCTTTACAGACGAATGGAAAAACTCGTAGGAGCCGACCTCGGGGAAGATCAGTTTGGATTCTGTAGAAATGTTGGGACACCTGAGGCAATACTGACCTTACGACGTATCTTACAAGAAAGGTTAAGGAAAGCCAAACCTACGTTTCTAGCATTTGTAGACTTAGAGAAAG
The DNA here is from genome assembly GCF_023864345.2 of Schistocerca serialis cubense. Taxonomy (NCBI): domain Eukaryota; kingdom Metazoa; phylum Arthropoda; class Insecta; order Orthoptera; family Acrididae; genus Schistocerca; species Schistocerca serialis. The sequence continues at coordinate 109,770,267 of NC_064647.1, forward strand.
CTTTCGACATTGTTGACTGGAATACTCTCTTTCAAATTCTGAAGGTGGCAGGGGTAAAATACAGGGAGCGAAAGGCTATTTACAATTTGTACAGAAACCAGATGGCAGTTCTAAGAATCGAGGGACATGAAAGGGAAGCAGTGGTTGGGAAGGGAGTGAGACAGGGTTGTAGCCTCTCCCCGATGTTATTCAATCTGTATATTGAGCAAGCAGTAAAGGAAACAGAAGAAAAATTTAGAGTAGGTATTAAAATCCATGGAGAAGAAATAAAAACTTTGAGGTTCGCCGATGACATTGCAAAGGACTTGGAAGAGCAGTTGAACGGAATGGACAGTGTCTTGAAAGGAGCGTATAAGATGAACATCAACAAAAGCAAAATGAGGGCAATGGAATATAGTCGAATGAAGTCGGGTGATGCTGAGGGAATTAGATAAGGAAATGACACTTAAAGTAGTAAAGGAGTTTTGCTATTTGGGGAGCAAAATAACTGATGATAGGCGAAGTAGAGAGGATATAAAATGTAGACTGGCAATGGCAGGAAAAGCGTTTTTGAAGAAGAGAAATTTGTTAACATCGAGTATTGATTTAAGTGTCAGGAAGTCGTTTGTGAAAGTATTTGTATGGAGTGTAGCCATGTATGGAAGTGAAACATGGACGATAAATAGTTTAGACAAGAAGAGAATAGAAGCTTTCGAAATGTGGTGCTACAGAAGAATGCTGAAGATTAGATGGGTAGATCCATAACTAACGAGGAGGTATTGAATAGAATTGGGGAGAAGAGGAGTTTGTGGCACAACTTGACAAGAAGAAGGGACCGGTTGGTAGGACATGTTCTGAGGCATGAAGGGATCACAAATTTAGCATTGGAGGGCAGCGTGGAGGGTAAAAATCGTAGAGGGAGACGAAGAAATGACTACACAAGCAGATTCAGAAGGATGTAGGTTGCAGTAGGTACTGGGAGATGAAGAAGCTTCCACAGGATATAGTAGCATGGAGAGCTGCATCAAACCAGTCTCAGGACTGAAGACCACAACAACAACAAAAACATTTTATACCATGTCTACTTCGACCACCATCAGTTAGTGTGGTGCCCAAATAGCTAACACCACACTTATGTATGCATAGGTACTCTGTAAGTTTGCTACTTTCAACTAACGAAGCGAAAGCAGACTGCCAAAAGAACTTCGCTAAAAACTCTCAAACGTCATAGTACATGGCAGAAAAATGTTTTCCCGCATAACAATGTCATGCGTAATCTGTTAAAGAAAAAATCGCCATCAGCGGGTTGCGAACTCGTGAACTTTTGTACTAGGATCCGACGCTCTACTACGTCACCTAGCAGAGATGTTCGCAGTTAGAGCTCACAGATAGCGTTTACCTATACTACGTAGTTCTCGTGTAACTTTTAATTATCGTTTTCGCATCTTCTACTGGGCGACAGCACACAGCACGAATTAAATTGGTGTTTTGGTTGGTGCGCTATCGTCACACAATGTTTGGTACCAGTGTGAGTGGCTGACATCTGGAGGTTTGGGTGTCAGAGTCTTAAACGGTAATATGAGACATGATTTTAAATGTTTAATAAACACACTGACTGAAAAAAATCGCAACAGCAAAAAATAATTAAATCGGGCAATGAAATTTCCGGAATATATTTGGCTATACGAGCGTTGGAAATTCATTAGTGGCAACTATTTATTTACAGCTCGTACAGATACGTGATTCAGAGTAGTAACCAACATTGTGTATAACCCGTTGCCAGCGATGAGAAAGTCGTAGGATATTCTTAGCAATGCCAGTTGTGTCAGGTCCTGCAGAAGGTGTCATCACGTCTGTCTCTGTGCCGTTCATTTCTGGAACACAACCTATGACCATCTTAGTGACGGAAGTGATGACACTTTCTGCAGGACCTGACCATCATTTTGCAAGACAATGCTCAAGCACGTACAGTGCAAGCTGTTACTGATTTGTTTGACTGATGGGGCTGCTGAGTGCTATACCACCTACTGCACTCTCCTGAGTTAAGCCCTCGTGAGTTCAACTCGATTTCTAAACTGAAGGAAACACTTCACGGCATTCGCTTCAGAACTGCTACAAATTCGTCGGGCAATAGACCGCGCCGCTCGAACTGTCAAGGCGGCCGGTGTGACCAAGCGGTTCTAGGCGCTTCTGGCTGGAACCGCGCGACCGCTACGGTCGCAGGTTCGAATCCTGCCTCGGGCATAGATGTGTGTGATGTCCTTAGGTTAGTTAGATTTAAGTAGCTCTAAGTTCTAGGGGACTGATGACCTCAGATGTTAAGTCCCATAGTGCTCAGAGCCTTTCCTTCGAACTGTCAACACAACTGGCACTGCTAACAAGGGAACCTCTCCATCGCACCCCCATCTGATTTAGTTATAAGTTGGCACAGTGGATAGGCCTTGAAAAACTGAACACAAATCAATCGAGAAAACAGGAAGAAGTTGTCTGAAACTATGAAAAAAATAAGCAAAATATACAAACTGAGTTCTCCATGCGGAAGATGGGCAACATTTAGGATACCGAGAGATCACGAGCGCCGTGGTCCCCTGGTTAGCGAGAGCTGCTGCGGAATGAGAGGTCCTTGGTTCAAGTCTTCCCTCGAGTGAAAAGATTATTTTTTTTTTCAGACAATTATCAAAGTTCAGGCACTCACACATAACTTCGCTCTCCAAAATTCCAGGACATGTTCAGATTTGCTTGGACATGTGCAGGATTTGACGGTGCCGGCCGCGGTGGTCTCGCGGTTGTAGGCGCGCAGTCCGGAACCGTGCGACTGCTACGGTCGCAGGTTCGAATCCTGCCTCGGGCATGGATGTGTGTGATGTCCTTAGGTTAGTTAGGTTTAAGTAGTTCTAAGTTCTAGGGGACTGATGACCTCAGATGTTGAGTCCCATAGTGCTCAGAGCCATTTGAACCATTTTGAACAGTTTAATGTAAGTACGAGATAAACCATTCTAAAAGTGAAATGTTGGTACGTTAATAACTTGTCCAACTGCCAGAATGTTGAATATATGCATACAAACAAGCATGGATTCGGTTTTACAGATGTAGAATGTCCGTTTATGCGATGGAGGACGGGTTCCAGAGTTCGATTCCCTGCGGGGTCAGGGATTTTCTCTGCCTCGTGATGACTGGGTGTTGTGTGATGTCCTTAGGTTAGTTAGGTTTAAGTAGTTCTAACAAGGGAACCTCCCCATCGCACCCCCCTCAGATTTAGTTATAAGTTGGCACTGTGGCTAGGCCTTGAAAAACTGAACACAGATCAATTGAGAAAACAGGAAGAAGTTGTGTGGAACTGTGAAAAAATAAGCAAAATATACAAACTGAGTAGTTCATGGGAAGACAGGCAACATCAAGGACACTAGGAACGCAGGAGCGCCGTGGTCTCGTGGTAACGTGAGCAGCTGCGGAACGAAAGGCGCTTGGTTCAAATCTTCCATCCAGTGAAAAGTTTAATTTTTTATTTTCAGTTTATGTGACAAACTCTTATGTTTTCATCACTTTTTGGGAGTGATTATCACATCCACAAGAAAACCTAAATCGGGCAAGGTAGAAGAATCTTTTTACCCATTCGCCAAGTGTACAAGTTAGGTGGGTCGACAATATATTCCTGTCATGTGACGCACATGCCGTTGCCAGTGTCGTATAGAATATATCAGACGTGTTTTCCTGTGGAGGAATCGGTTGACATATGACCTTGCGATCAAATGTTTTCGGTTCCCATTGGAGAGGTACGTCCTTTCGTCTACTAATTGCACGGTTTTGCGATGCGGTCGCAAAACACAGACACTTAACTTATTACAGTGGACAGAGACGTCAATGAACGAACGGACAGACAATAACTATGCAAAAATAAAGAAAGTAAACTTTTCACTCGAGGGAAGACTTGAACCAAGGACCTCTCGTTCCGCAGCTACTTACGCTACCACGGGACCACGGCGCTCCTCAACTCACATTGTCCATTATGTTGCCTATGTCGCCCTTGAACTACTCAGTTTGTATATTTTGCTTATTTTTTCACAGTTCCACACAACTTCTTCCTGTTTTCTCAATTGATCTGTGTTCATTTTATCAAGGCCTATCCACTGTGCCAACTTATAACTAAATCTGAGGGGGGTGCGATGGGGAGGTTCCCTTGTAAGTTCTAGGGGACTGATGACCATAGACGTTAAGTCCCATAGTGCTCAGAGCCATTTTTTGCGATGGAGTTCCACGCCTCTTGCTCGTTAATGCTGTTTGTGGATGATGCTAGATTTTTTGAGCGATGATGTGCCAATGTACTTGATTGGAGACCGATCTGGCGATGGAGCAGGCCAAGACTACACGCTGACACTCCTTAGAGCATGTTGGGTTACAACAGTGATATGTGGGCGAGCGTTATCCTGTTAGAAGGCACCCCCCCCCCTAGATTGTTGTTTGTGAATGGCAGCACAACAGGTCGATTCACGAGATTGACGTACAGATTTGCAGTCAGGGTGCGTGGAGTAACCACGAGAGTAGTCCTACTGTCAGACGATAACTGGTTGTAGGGCTACTGTGTCTAGGCCGACGACAGGTTGGTTGCAAGCGCTCACCTGGCTTCTTCCTAACCAACATACTGCTGTCACTGGCACCGAGGCAGAACCAGCTTTCACCAGAAAACACATCAGACCTCCAGTGGGCTCTCGCTTGGCACCACCGAGGTACCAAACAGCGGTGCATTGGGGCCCGTGGGACGCACGCTACAGGGTCTGGCTCGGAGCTGTCCTTGAAGTAACTCTCTGTAACTGTTCGTTCTGCCACTGTGACGCCAACTGCTGCTCGAATTGCTTCGTCAGACGCAGCTCTGTACGAGGCACCACAGCCATGCCTCTACATCTACATCTACACTCCGCAAGCCACCTGACGGTGTGTGGCGGAGGATACCCTGAGTTCCTCTATCGGTTCTTCCTTCTATTCCAGTCTCGTATTGTTCGTGCAAAGAAGGATTGTCGGTATGCCTCTGTGTGGGCTCTAATCTCTCTGATTTTATCCTCATGGTCTCATCGCGGGATATACGTAGGAGAGAGCAATATACTGCTTCACTCCTCGGTGAAGGTATGTTCTCGAAACTTCAACAAAAGCCCGTACCGAGCTGCTGAGCGTCTCTCCTGCACAGTCTCCCACTGGAGTTTATCTATCATCTCCGTAACGCTTTCGCGATTACTAAATGATCCTGTAACGAAGCGCGCTGCTCTCCGTTGGTTCTTCTCTATCTCTTCTATCAACCCTATCTGGTACGGATCCCACGCTGCTGAGCAGTATTCAAGCAGTGGGCGAACAAGCGTACTGTAACCTACTTCCTTTGTTTTCGGATTGCATTTCCTTAGGATTCTTCCAATGAATCTGTCTGGCATCTGCTTTACCGACGATCAACTTTATATGATCATTCAATTTTAAATCACTGCTAATGCCTACTCCCAGATAATTTATGGAATTAACTGCTTCCAGTTGCTGACCTGCTATTTTGTAGCTAAATGATAAGGGATCTATCTTTCTATGTATTCGCAGCACATTACACTTGTCTACATTGGGATTCAATTGCCATTCCCTGCACCATGCGTCATTTCGCTGCAGGTCCTCCTGCATTTCAGTACAATTTTTCATTGTTACAACCTCTCGATACACCGTCAGCGTCATTTCGCTGCAGGTCCTCCTGCATTTCAGTACAATTTTTCATTGTTACAACCTCTCGATACACCACAGCATCATCTGCAAAAAGCCTCCGTGAAGTTCCGATGTCATCCACCATGTCATTTATGTATATTGTGAATAGCAACGGTCCTACGGCACTCCCCTGCGGCACACCTGAAATCACTCTTACGTCGGTAGACTTCTCTCCATTGGGAATGACATGCTGCGTTCTGTTGTCTAGGAACTCTTAAATCCAATCACACAGTTGGTCTGATAGTCCATACGCTCTTACTTTGTTCATTAAACGTCTGTGGGGAACTGTATCGAACGCCTTGCGGAAGTCAAGAAACACGGCATCTACCTGTGAGCCCGTGTCTATGGCCCTCTGAGTCTCGTGGACGAATAGCGCGATCTGGGTTTCACACGACCGTCTTTTTCGAAACCCATGCCGATTCCTACAGAGTGTATTTCTAGTCTCCAGAAAGGCATTATACTCGAACATAATACGTGTTCCAAAATTCTACAACTCATAGACGTTAGAGATATAGCTCTATAGTTCTGCACATCTGTTAGACATCCCTTCTTGAAAACGGGGATGATCTTTGTCCTTTTCCAATCCTTTGGAACGCTACGCCCTTCTAGAGACCTACTGTACACCGCTGCAAGAAGGGGGGCAAGTTCCTTCACGTACTCTGTGTAAAATCGAACTGGTATCCCATCAGGTCCAGCGGCCTTTCCTCTTTTGGCGATTTTGTTTCTCTATCCCTCTGTTGTCTATTTCTATATTTACCATTTTGTCATCTGTGCGACAATCTAGAGAAGGAACTACAGTGCAGTCTTCCTCTGTGAAACAGCTTTGGAAAAAGACATTTAGTATTTCGGCCTTTAGTCTGTCATCCTCTGTTTCAGTACCATTTTGGTCACAGAGTGTCTGGACATTTTGTTTTGATCCACCTACCGCTTTGACATAAGACCAAAATTTCGTAGGATTTTCTGGGAAGTCAGTACATAGAAGTTTACTTTCGAATTCATTGAACGCCTCTCGCATAGCCCTCCTCACACTACATTTCGCTTCGCGTAATTTTTGTTTGTCTGCAAGGCTTTGGCCATGTTTATGTTTGCTGTGAAGTTCCCTTTGCTTCCGCAGCAGTTTCCTAACGTGACGGTCTTCCTTCTCGGTAGTGCCGCATGACCGACCGGAGCCCTGTCTTCTTGTCACCATACTGTCTCATGACCTACTTTTTTGGATGGGGCCCCTCCACGCCCACACCAACGTGGTGACCAAACCAAAAGTTCTACTGCCACCTCCGTATGACATGTTAGTTTTTGAATCAGGAGTCACATGATGCGGGCTGTGATGTTATCCATGCGTCTGTTACTCATTAACGTGGTTCATCAGGAGATAGAAAGTGGACGAAAGCGATCGAAGGGTAGCGGCTGTAAGGGCAGAGGAAAAAAAGTGCCAAGGCAAGCGCCAAGGGAAAAAAATCTCTGCGACAGTAGGACGGGTAGTAAGGGCAGTAGCGGCTTGCTATCTGCGACAGTGCATGCAAGGTGTGGTTATGTTAGTGCGAGGTATCGTGCATCGTTACCTTTGTCGTTGCAGAAGCTCGCTGCGGGGCTTGCTGCAGTTGCTGCGTCCCTGCAACAGTTCAAGGTCGTTGTACATTAGTGGGCGATCGGTCATAGATCGGCTCACAGACAGTGTAGGGGGTGTGTGTGGCTGGTTTGCGTGCTGTGTACAGTACGGTTTCCCTGCGGCTGCCTGTTTTTCGGCGGGTCATGCATCTGGGGTTATCAATAGTAGCTGTGTTGCAGGGGCTCGCCGGTACTGTCGTGTTAGCGTGCTATGGACCATAGATGTTTATTTCCTAGCCAATAGTGTCTTTGGTCTGTTGTGCTTCCATCTATGGTTGTGGTCGTAGTTACCCAGATAAAGGATAAACGGGTTGCGCGAGTGTCTCGTGTTATTGTACAGTCGTGTGGAGAGTTTTTGGAATACCTGCAAGGTGGTATCTAGCCGGTATTCCCGGTGAAGGTCCGTGATGCGTGTGTAGCGCGGAGCATTGCTTATGATTTTGAGTACTCTGTTTTGTATCAGCTGCAGACGGCGCAGGCGTGTAGGCGCAGCGTATCCCCAGACAGGGGCTGCGTACGTCATCAGGGGTCGAATAAGTGTCATGTACATGGACCTAGACACCCTCCTATTCAGTGTGCTACGCCTGTTAAGCATAGGGTAGAGTTGTTTGAGCCTCGCGTTTGCTTTGTTGGTCACGTGTTGAATGTTGGCCCCCCAGAGTAGTTTCCTGTCCAGCCAGACACCGAGGTATTTGACTTTCTCGCGTAAACGTATTGGGCGTGCATGTAGAGTTATCGGTCTGCAGTATCGGTGTTTGCGCAGTTGCTTCGGTCTTCTAGTGAACGGAACGGCTTCGCACTTGCGACGTTTACTCTAACACGCCATTTCTCCAACCAAGACTCAGTCACTCTGAGTGCGGTCTGTAAGCATGACGTAATGTTTGATGGTTTCCAATCTTGCGCGATGATGGCTGTGTCATCCGCGTAGATTGCCATTGCTGTGTGTGGTTGGGAGATCTTTTATGTAGAGTTTAAACAGTAGGGGCCCTAGGATGCTTCCCTGGGGTACTCCCGCGTGTATACCGTGTCGTGTTTATTGTTTTCCCTGCACGTCAGTGTTGAAACTCCTGTCTCTGAGGTATGAGTGTATTAGACGCACCAGCCCGTCGGGGGATCCCGCGTCGCTGAGTTTGCGAATGAGGCCGTTGTGCTACAGACGGTCGAAAGCCTTTTTGATGTCCAGGAACACCGCCCCAGTTGCTTTGTTTGTGTTGTATCCGTGTGTTATGTATTCGCGGGGGAGTTTTTGTGTTGTTGCGTGGTGATTCCTGAAACCGAATTGCTCCGGTCTCAGGGTGTCGTTTGTGATACAGTGCCTGGAGAGTCATTTTAGTGTTACCTTCTCAACGATCTTGCTGAGGGCGCTCAGCAGACGGATGGGTAGGTAATTTTGTGCCGCCGCTGCTCTCGGTCATGCACGATGCTTCATTCTTGTTAAGTCTTTCTGCAGTACCATGGAAGGAATATCCACCTTCTCGTAGCTCTAGTACACGACCTCATTCAAACTAAGCGAGTTCATGAGAATGGCGTCTTCGTCGTCTTACAGGAATTTTTGACGAACATCAACTCACTTCGTCCGATCTTACAAATAACTAACGCTCACGACCGTTACAGCGCATACTGAAACCAAATCTGATTTGAATCCTCATAGTGGCGCTACTAACGCCACTGCTTCGACCATAGATACTTTTAAAAAAAATCCCGGGTTCGGGCACACATTTCCAGCTGTCCACATCGAGGTATATCAACAACACCTCTCGGCAGCTGAGGTTTTCAGTTATTCATCATTTACTCCAGGGAAAAGCTGCACGGTCATCAACTGTTCTTTCGAGAACAAGTTACTGTCTTCGTATATATAAGTATTTTATATTAGGCGCAGTGTGCTGCCACCTACTGCCAGGTGCTCCATATCAGCGACATCAGTAGTCATTAGACATCGTGAGACAGCAGAATGGGGAGTTCCACAGAAATTGGGTGTCACTTGTGTCATACGTCTACGCGAGATTTCAACACTCCTACACATCCCTAGCTCCACTGTTCCGATGTGATAGTGAAATGGAAACGTGAAGGGACACATACAGCACAGAAGCGTACAGGTCGACCTCGTCCGTTGACTGACAGTGACCGCCGACAGCTGAAGGGGGTCGTAATGTGTAATAGTAAGACACACAAATTCCGAACTCCATCAGGACCCACTGCAAGTACTATGGCATTTAGGCGGGAGGTGAGAAAACTTGGATTTCATTGTCATAAGCCACACATCGCGCCAGTAAATGCCAAACGACGCCTCGCTTGGTGTAAGGAGAGTAAACATTGGACGATTGGACAGTGGGAAAACGTTGTGTGGAGTGACGAATCACGGTACACAATGTGGCGATCCGATGGCAGGGTCTGGGTATGGCGAATGCCCGGTGAACGTCATCTGCCAGCGTGTGTAGTGCCAACAGTCAAATTCGGAGGCTGTGGTGTTGCAGTGTTTCTTATGGAGGGGGCTTGTACCCCTTGTTGTTTTGTGTGGCACTATCACAGCACCTTCTTGCTTGCCACAGTTGAAGAGCAATTCGGGGATGCCGATTGCATCTTTCAACACGATAGAGCACCTTTTCATATTGCGCGGCCTGTGGCGGAGTGGTTACACGACAATAACATCCCTGTTATGGACTGGCCTGCACAGAGTCCTGACCTGAATCCTATAGAACACCGTTGGGATGTTTCGGAACGCCTACTTCGTACCAGGTCACACCAACCGACAATGTTACCTCTCCTCAGTGCAGCACTCCGTGAAAAATGGGCTGCCATTCACCAAGAAACCTTCCAACACCTGATTCAACGTATACTTGCGAGAGTGGAAGCTGTCATCAAGGCTAAGGATGGGCCAACAATAGCTTCCTACTTTTTCTATTTCACTGATTCAAATTTTTCGGATCTCTGTTCTAATTAATTAATTACGTTACAGTAACGCTGTATAGGGCACCGAAGTCTCACGAAGAAAGAACGCATTTGGCACTGTAAAATTGTTACAGTTAATAAGCTAACCACACCACCTGTTTCTCCGTTGTTATTTTCAATTTTGGACACTTTGTTCATCATCCGGTAAACTAGAATCCAAAAAAGCCAATAGTGTAGAGAACATGTAGACTACTTCGATACACACAACTATTTAAGAGCCTACATAAATTGGAGGAAATTAATCAGATTGTCACGTATAAATTTTATCAGCATATGAACATAGCGTGAATATTTATACACTGACTGGCATTTTATTCAAAAGCACCTTGAAAATTCGTCTAGCAATTGTCTCGTAAGCACATGGCCAAAAAAAATGGCAGAAATTCCCTCTACAGCACCAGACATGATAATACCGTTTTTTCAACATATAAAGTGCCGCATATCAGAATGACACAATTTTACATTTCTTGTGGTTACCTTTGAAAGGCTTCTCCATGCACATACTTCTCTTTACTTCTGTAGCAGCCGGCTGCTGTGGTCGAGCGGTTCTAGGCGCTTAAGTCCGGAACCGCGCTGCTGCTACGGTCGCAGGTTCGAATCCTGCCTCGGGCATGGATGTGTGTGTGCTGTCCTTAGGTTAGTTAGGTTTAAGTAGTTCTAAGTCTAGGGGACTGATGACCTCAGATGTTAAGTCCCGTAGTGCTTAGAACCATTTGCACATCCGTAGCAATAACAATATAGCACCATAGCTGTTACTAATACTCAGATATGCAGAAACGATTATGAAACAAGGTGAGTACGTGTAGTATACAAGTTTCGCTACTACTGCAAAGTGTAGACAAACAGCTTCGTCCCAAATACACGCGACGAGCCCGGTTTAATGTTTAAAACATGCGCAGCAGGCCATGCTCACTCCGTAGAAATATGTGCACTATTGTCGGCAGCTTACGTGATAGTAGGCCTAATCAGGGAAGGCAGGGTCACTCGTAGATATGTGCTTCGTCCTTGAGACTTTGTGGAAGGGCGACTGGTCCGACGAGGTGGTCGCCGATAGTCCCCACCCGTACGTTGACATCTACGCCTACACCTAGGCTATTCACAGTAAAGTGCCTGGCAGAGGGTTCAATGAACCACCTTCAAACTCTCTCTCTCTACCGTTCCACTGTCCGGCGGCGCGCGGGAAAAAAGAGCACTTAAATTTTTCTGTGCGAGCCCTTATTTCTCTTATTTCATCGTGGTGATCATTTCTCCCTATGTAGGTGGGTGCCAACTGTAAAAATTCAGTACTGCTACCTGCTCCTAAGATGGAGAGAGAGAGTTATCCTATATATTTTTTCCCCTCTGACAGCTTATACAAGCCCTTGTCAAGTGCATGTGAAATGTTTAGGTGTCATCTGCAACAGCTAGGTAGCAAGCAGAAAGTTCACTAAATCTATTTATTGAGCTTCCATTAAATTTTTCAAGGATAACTTGAAATCGTCATCTACGAAGTAAATGTTTCTCTCTGAGCTGAATAATCAGATTTTGAAATGAGCCTCGTTACAGGTGTTTCAGTGGGCTAAGTGCAGAGGCAATGGGGGTTATTCGCAAGTTTTAGTCCTGTTGTTGTAACAGGATATTACTAGTAGAAATACTGTTTGTTTTTAGTGTAGCAAGCGCAGAAAATTTATGTTAAATCTTGTGTTTTTCTGAATTACTGCACATATAGTAAAGGTTGATCATCAAAGCAGCAGAAAATATTTTCAGTAACAGTGATGACTGTCACTATTTTTACACTACTGGCCATTAAAATTGCTACACCACGAAGATAACGTGCTACAGACGCGAAAGTTAACCGACAAGAAGAAGATGCTGTGATATGCAAATGATTAGCTTTTCAGAGCATTCGCACAAGGTTGGCGCCGGTGGCGAGACCTACAACATGCTGACGCGAGGAAAGTTTCCAACCGATTTCTCATACACAAACAGCAGTTGACCAGCGTTCCCTGGTGAAACGTAGTTGTGAAGCCTCGTGTAAGGAGGAGAAATGCGTACCATCACGTTTCCGACTTTGATAAACGTCGGATTGTAGCCCATCGCGATTGCGGTTTATCGTATCGCGGCATTGCTGCTCGCGTTGGTCGAGATCCAATGACTGTTAGCAGAATAAGGAATCTGTGGGTTCAGGAGGGTAATACGGAACGCCGTGCTGGATCCCAACGGCCTCCTATCACTAACAGGCGAGATGACAGGCATCTTATCCGCATGGCTGTAACGGATCGTGCAGCCACGTCTCGATCCCTGAGTCAACAGATGGGGACGTTTGCAAGACAACAACCATCTGCACGAACAGTTCGACGACGTTTGCAGCAGCATGGACTATCAGCTCAGAGACCATGGCTGCGGTTACCCTTGACGCTGCATCACAGACAGGAGCGCCTGCGATGGTGTACTCGACGACGAACCTGGGTGCACGAATGGCAAAACGTCATTTCTTCGGATGAATCCAGGTTCTGTTTACAGCATCATGAAGGTCGCATCCATGTTTGGAGACATCGCGGTGAACGCACATTGGAAGCGTGTATTCGTCGTCGCCATACTGGCGTATCACCCGGCGTGATGGTATGCTGTGCCATTGGTTACACCTCTCGGTCATCTCTTGTTCGCATTGACGGCACTTTGAACAATGGATGTTACATTTCAGATGTGTTAGACCTGTGGCTCTACCCTTCATTCGATCCCTGTGAAACCCACCAGGATAATGCACGACCGCATGTTGCAGGTCCTGTACGGGCCTTTCTGGATACAGAAAATGTTCGACTGCTGCCCTGGCCAGCAAATTCTCCAGATCTCTCACCAGCTGAAAACGTCTGGTCAATGGTGGCCGAGCAACTGGCTCGTCACAATACGCCGGTCACTACTCATGATGAACTGTGGTATCGTGTTGAAGCTGAATGGGCAGCTGCACCTGTACACGCCATCCAAGCTCTGTTAATGCCCAGGCGTATGAAGGCCGTTATTACGGCCAGAGGCGGTTGTTCTGGGTACTGATTTCTCAGGATCTATGCACCCAAATTGCGTGAAAATGTAATCACATGTCAGTTCTAGTATATTTGTCCAATGAATACCCGTTTATCATCTACATTTCATCTTGGTGTAGCTATTTTAATGGCCAGTAGCGTAATTCATTAAAGTGATAGATGCTGAACGATTAGTGTATACATTAATCTTCAGACTAAGAACCTTCAACATCGCAGCGCGTCACCAATCGTTGGTTAATATATTAAAAAACTAAAAACCCGCCTCGGGTTAAGTTAAGTAGTGGTTTTGACTTTGTACATATGTATTGTTCGTTTTTTCCTTTTTTTCGTTTATAAATGTACAGCTATGGTGTTCTTTTAATCATTGGCAAAGGTCTTCCTAGGCACTTGTGGGTTTTATTGTTGTTCTGAAGAAGTTGTAGTTATCTACGCCGAAACCTACGTTAACACTAGGTGCTTTTTTTTCGTAATCGAGGCGGGTATTTAGTTTTTTAATATAAATCTTCAGACTACTCTGCAGTATGGCACTGAAATGTTTTCAAGGACATGGTTTCATAAATCTTGCTGGTGGGTGTTACGAACGTTGACGGTACCGCCCCTCTTTTACGTAGCCTTATCTGTAAATAGGATGAATGACAGAAAATCCAGCACCCTGGTGGCCTGTGCGACGTACCGACGACAAAGTCGCCTCCGCGGAGGCACGTCTGTAGGTAATAAAGCCCGCACGTGTTGCTAAGTGGTACGGATAGCAGCAGTTGCGGAGAACGTTCTTCGCGGTCGTCTGGCGTAGGCCCGCCTCACACTGTGCGCAGCGGAGGCAGAACAGAGGCGGCGCGGGTTTTGAAGCACGCTTTCCAATAAGGCAGGATCCACTGGACGCAGCCAAGGCGCAAGTCAGAGGATGCTTCTGTCGTGCCGTGTATAAAGGTTCCCTCTGGTTACATTCACGTATGAATGACAGTTTGTATCCTCTATGCGAATTGTCGTTTCTGTAATTTTATCTGCACAATCGCTACGTTATACTTGCATAAGGGATTGAAGAATATTTCCAGTTTCTGCCCTGAAAGATAATTTTTGAAATTTGCGAAGATTCTCGCAAGATGTTCGGTGTCTTTATGTTGAAGCCATCTATTCCCCGGTCGTCCTACATCCCTTTCCCACTGGTTTATAATTGTTTATTTAATCCTTTATTACAAAAACTGGGTGTGTAATTCCAACATTAGGGTGGCAGAAGAGCTAGCAACATTATTTAACGTTGCTATAGGGTGTCCAAAAAGAATACAACTTTTGAAATGAGCGCCATTGCTCATGTCGAAAGTTGGCAACACTGAACGTGGCACGATTTTCATCTGTTTTCTTTGGATACGTGACGGAGCGATTCACGACGGAGCAGCGAGCTGTCATAATGAAAACTTGCTACATAATTTGTATGGTGAGTGTTGTGCAAATTTTGTGAATGTTTCGGTCGACATAATACACCGGGTAAGTCGACTGTGGCGAGTCCGTATGCTAAAAATGAAAAATCCGTTTCCGCTGTGGACGTTCCTTGGGTGTGTCCGCGGGAAACATCGCCATCGTCAGTGATAAAGTTTTTGTAAATCCTATGAAATCTATTCGCCGACGTTGACGACAATTGGATTTTATCAGAACCAGTATGCAACGAATTTTAAAAGATGATCTCCACCTTTGGTCTATAAAATCTGACACAAGATCTGAAGCCTTACGACCACGAAAGCCGCCGAGCATTTACGCATTGCATTGTTGCGAAACAAAGAGCGGACGACAACTTCATCACGAAAACAATGTTCACTGATAACACGGACTTTTCTGTTAAATGGCTTCGGGAACAAGCAAATTACAGGCTTTTGGGGCACAGGAAACTCTATAGAGTAGTTACGAAGAGCCCATTACATCGACAACTAGTGACTGCGTGATGTGACATTTAGGCCGAGAGCGTAATTCAGTCGTAATTCTTCGAAGGTGGCTCCAGAAACTCATTAACAGTGGACTGCGAACGCTACAGCAATAACGTAGGAGAGTCTTTTTGGTCTGAATTGGATCGTGTGAAGGCGGAAGACGTATGGTTTCAGCAGGATAGCGCAACCTGTCACAAATAGATGTCAGCAATATAAAGGGTGATTTATCGCAATGGTGACGTAAACTGGCCTCCTAGATCTCGTGATCTGATTCCATGTCACTTCTTTATGTGGGGGAAAATGGGAGTGCGCGCCAAGAAACTACGATCATTTAGAGAGCTTAAGGCCAAGATTTAGCGTGTGATTTCAGATCTAATGGTGCAAGAATCATCGAAAGAACGACCTGCAGAGTCCTGGAGGCCATTTGAGTAATCATATTTTGTACGTGTAACACACTCTTCAATAACACGTAAATTACTAAGGTTCATCAATAAATTTGTTATGACGCACTCGAAAGTTGCGTTCTTTATGGGACACCCTTTATTTCTTTAATTTTCCGTCGTAGCTGCATTTAGATATGAATTGATGGTGACTAGTTTCAAACGTATTTAGAGCTGTACGCACTAGTTCTCATCTGAACTTTTAAAATGTGAACTGCTGAGAACAGCTCGAAATAAATAAATGTTATACAATGAAATTAATGAAATAATCACTTAAGAACGATTCAGGTAATGGTTTGAAAGTGTACAAACACGTTCGATATTAGTCACTGTAACTCAAATGTGAACGCAAATATGGCAGAATATTAAGAAGTAATCAGAAGAGAAGGGTCAACTGAACCTACCGATACCGGATGTCGCTTTTGACCCGTGACGTTGTTGTCGCAAGTTAGTTCATACGTCCGTTAACAGAAAGAGAATATCTCACTGACAATATTTGTTTCGCATAATTGTGGAACACAGTTTGTGGTGACAGTCTGATCTGTAACGTAACCCGAAGTCTAGGTTATACTTCAAGTTGGCAGCTTGATTGTGAGTTGGCAAAGTGCACTAACATGTCACAATAATTGTAATTCCTGTTATGGTGCAGGACATATTTGATTTCAATGAGTCGGTTATCTCCGCGATTTGGATGACGTTGTCGATTAAAATCGACAGCCAGTATTGAAGGCTTCAATTACCCTTACTCGTTCCATGTAATTTTGATTTAAAAAATCTTGCGGAAGATGTAGCCAATTAGTTGATTACGAGCGAGCTCACATAGGTTTGCACAGTGTTCCAGCAAAGTTCTTTATGAGCAGTCCATCTGGTTGACAGATTGTAGTTTTAGCAGTTTGTTAACAATGTAACGAAATCTGCCGTCTGTCTTTCCAAATGATGAGTGTGTGTGACAGGTCCATCTCACATTTCGTTACAATTTTTAGACGATACCAACATCAGTAACACTTTTTACAACCCATAATTAAAGGCTTGCTCACTGTGCACAGGTAGTGGCTGCAACCTTACCTCATTCCCTTCTCAACTACTGCTTCCCTTTCCATGTCATTGGAATGTTATTACTGCAATCTGGCTTCTATAGGATTTGTAGAGAAACTTCCTGTATTTTGGATGTGCTACGTTCACAGTTACAAAGAGTGTATTGTCAACACCGTTATTAAAATCTACGAATACTATGAATGTAGGGTTGCCTTTATTAAGTCTGTTTTACAAGATAAGTTGCATTCGGAACCCAGAGTGATCTTCCCAGATGTCGGCTTCTACCAGTTTTCCCATTCTTGTGTCAATAACTCGAACCAGTATTTAGCATCCATGAAATATTAAACTGATGGTGTCAGCATCTGCTTTCTTTGCAGTTGGAATTATTAGATGCTTTTCTCGAAGTCTGAGGGTATTTCGCCTGTCTCACGTATGTTGAGTATAACATGGAATCGTTTACCACGGATGGCTATCCCAAGTATCTCAATAATTAAAGAATGTTTCAGATGGCTCTGAGCACTATAGAACTTCTGAGGTCATCAGTCCCCTAGAACTTACAACTACGTAAACCTAACTAACCTAAGGACATCACACACATCCATACCCGAGGCAGTATTCGAACCCGCGACCGTAGCGGTCGCGCGGTTCCAGACTGTAGAGCCTAGAACCGCTCGGCCACCCGGCCAGCTCAGTAATTAAGAGGGTATATCATCATATCTATCATGCGTGTTTCGAGTTATGTCTTTCAGTGCTCTGCCATATTCGTCTCGCAGTATCATATCCACCAACTCATCTTCCTCTACTTACTCCTCTCATCTCATAATATTATCGTCTAGTTTGTTTCCCTTGTTTATAGCCTCGATATGTTCCTTCCCCCTTTCAGCCGTGACTCTTGTTAAGTACGAGTTTTCCTTACGAGTCGTTAACAGTCATACACGTGTTTCTCTTTTCTCTAAATGCCTCTTTAATTTTTCTATAAGGGGCATCTATCTTTCCCCTAGTTGTACATGTTTCTGCAACCTTGCATTTCTCGCCTAGCGTTCCTGCTTCGCCAGTTTTCACTTACTGTCAATTACGTTTTTAGTGTTTATATTTCCATCTAACAGCTTCATTTTTATTTCTCTTGTCGGCAGGTAAATTCCATATATGGTATCCTGAATTATCACTGGTCTCTAAAAGGCCTTCTCTTTTTCACACTGAAGCGCCAAAGGAACTAGTATAGGCATGCGTATCCAAATACAGAGATATCTAAACAGGCAGAATACGGCGCTGCGGTCGGCAACGCCTATATAAGACAATAAGTGTCGGGCGAAGCTGCTAGATCGGTTAATGCTGCTACAATGGCAGGTTATCAAGATTTAAGTGAGTTGTAGTCGCCGCACGAGCAATGGGACTCAGCATCTCCGAGGTAGCCGTGAAGTGGGGAATTTTCCTTACGACCATTTCACGAGTGTACCGTGAATATCAAGAATGCGGTAAAATATCAAATCTCCAACATCGCTACGGGCGGAAAAAGATGTTGCAAGAACGGGACCAACGTCTGAAGAGAATCGTTCAACGTGACAGGAGTGCAACCCTTCCGCAAATTGCTGCAGATTTCAATGCTGACTATCAACGTCAGCGAGCGAACCATTCAGGCAAACATCATCGATATGGGCTTTCCGAGCCGAAAGGCCACTCGTGTACCCTTGATGACTGCACGACGCAAACCTTCACGCCTCGCCTGGGCCCGTCCAACACCGACATTGGACTGTTGATGACTGGAAACATGTTGACTGATCGCACGAGTCTCGTTTCAGATCGTACCGAGCGGATGGACGTAGACGGGTATGGAGACAGCCTCATGAATCGATGGACCCTGCATGTTGGCAGAAGAATGTTCAATGTGATGGAAGCCTTGTAATGGTGTGGGGAGTGTACAGTTGGAGTGATACGACTCTGACAGCTGACACACACTAAGCATCGTGTCTGATCATCTGCATTCATTCATGTCCATTGTGCATTCCGACGAACTTGAGTAATTCAAGCAGGACAAGGCGACACCCTACATCTCCAGAATTGCTACAGAGTGGTTACAGGAACACTCTTCTGAGCTTAAACACTTCCGCTGGCCACCAAACTCCCCAGTCATGAACACTATTGAGCATATCTGGGATGCCTTGCAACGTGCTGTTCAGAAGAGATCTCTACACCCTCGTACTCTTACGGATTTATGGACAGCCCTGCAGGATTCATGGTGTCCAGCACTACTTCAGACATTAGTCGAGTCAATGCCACGTCGTGTTGCGGCACTTCTGCGTGCTCGCGGGGACCCTACACGATGTACCAGTTTCTCTGGCTCTTCAGTGTACCTACTGGAGCTTTGGTAAGGGGGTTGAAGTTCAGCGAGAACAAATAAAGACATTAAGGTTTGGCTAAAATTGGTTCAAATGGCTCTGAGCACTATGGGACCTAACTTCTGAGGTCATCAGTCCCCAATAACTTAGAACTACTTAAACCTAACTAACCTAAGGACATCACACACATCCATGCCCGAGGCAGGATTCGAACCCGCGACCGTAGCGGTCGCGCGGTTCCAGACTGTAGCGCCATTAAGGTTTGCCGATGTAATTCCATCACAGACGTCAAAGGACTTGCAAAGCTGGCTGAACGGAGTGGATGGTGTTTTGAAAAGAGGTTGTAAGATGAACATCAACAAAAGAAAGACAGCGGTAATGTTGGTAAAATGCTCAGCTTTCCAGCCGGGTTGCAGTGTTAAAGTACCATGACGTTTCGACAATTATCGTAGTCATTATCTACTGGCGAAGCGGTGACATCGTTGAAATGTCGCAGTATTTTAACACTGCAACTACACACATAAAAAAAAAGTTTTGTATTACCTTGATTCTGACAGTTCCGGAACACGTACAGAAAATTAGAATAGATGTCAACATAGTCATCATTTTCGCCTTTTTATTGCTCATAAAAACCACACATTGCATGTTGTACCACCACACAGCGAGACATTCAGAGGTGGTGGTCCACATTGCTGTACACACCGGTATTTCTAATACCCAGTAGCATGTCCTCTTGCATTGGTGCATGCCTGTATTCGTCGTGACATACTATCCAGAAGTTCATCAAGGCACTGTTGGTCCAGATTGTCCCACTCCTCAACGGCGATTTGGCGTAGATCCTTCAGAGTTGTTGGTGGCTCACGTCGTCCATAAATAGCCTCTTTCGATCTATCCCAGGCATGTCGGTAGGGTTCATGTCTGGAGAACATGCTGGCCACAGCGATGTCTTTATCCTGAAGGAAATCATTCATGACATGTATGAAGACGAATGCTTCGCCAGTATGCTGCCGAAATGGTTCCACTATCGGTGGGAGGATGGCATTCACATTATTGTACATATGATGTTGTTTGTTCCATGACTCGATGTATACTAAATATCTTTGACAGATGTCATACCAACCAAACAAAAAAAAAAATTAAGGCTCGTTCACAACAAATGTTCCCTATCAACACATTTGTATCTTAACGCTCATTTTATACCGGTACACCTGGTACAATATTACATCAAAATATTACGCCACACTGTATAACAGCAGAGAATCCAAATAAAATAGATATTTTAGAAATTCACGTGAAATATAACAAAAAATGTCATCAGAAACGGTCACAGCAGATGTTATATATACGTCAGGACAACGTAGGCGTAAGTATCCCTCTTACTTGCATAATTTATGAACATAAAAATTAATTAGGATATAGTTGTTTGTTTATTCGTGATAATGAAAATGACTGCAATTTCAGTTGTATCTCAATAGATCACCAAATTCTTCATTTGTAAAAAAATTAATTCCAAAATTTCTATAGAATTTAATTCTCAAACTTTGTGTACGCAGTCAGTTGAAAATGTCAATCTTCCGGAACAGCTGTCTCAATCGTCAATGGGCGTTTTAAGCAGTGATACTGGAACCATACTTACAATGTCCTTCCAAGTCACGTATTTCACTGCAGGCCCAATCATCAAGAAACCAAAACAGACATGTAAGAGAGAGCCGATTCCTTAACACAAATCTTTCTTTATTGGAACGTGATTCCGCGTCCCGAGAACACTTGCAGTATTTGGCGCTGTAGTTCCCGGTACATTTTCAGTATTCTGCGCCGTAGTTTCTGCCTGTGCTGCTGTTTGTGCGCACGAGGACGGCGGCTGACACGCCCACGCTCACAGGCGGCAGCAGGTCGCTTCCACAGAAATCGATTCTCGTCCGCTGCGCATTACCGCCCCCGACGTGCGACGTATCTGAGTTGGCTGCTCGCCCCTCAGACCTTCACCATCACTTTAAATGACCCAGTAGGCAGAGTGAAATTGTCAAATATGAGTATTTTTTGCCCTCGAGAAAGACACAGGTGGTAGCCTTTGACTGTTGTTGTTGTCCCGCTTTCCCAGCACTTCCCCGCCTTTGCAGCTAGTGCCGATTGCAGCAAGACAGCCACAGTGCGTCCTCTTAGACAGTGCAGATTTTTCGTGGACTGGTCCCTAGCTGTGCCTGCAGTTTCCCATCGCTGCCCCCCCCCCCTCCCCCCGCCCTCCCACCCCCCCCCCCCCACCCCTCCCCCGTCAGTCGACAGCCCGTCAAAAACAGAGTACGGATCAAGCATGAAATCAGGAATAACTGAAAAGAAAGCAAAATAGAAACAGTGAACGGTCTAACATAAACAAGTGGAACACAGCGTAATGCAATAACCATGGCATCGAGGTTAAGTAGTCACGGTGTTGGACTGCAAAGTGAACGAGTCGCGTTGTAAACTCTCTCGTGTCACTTCTTTTCACAACATTTTCCAATCATTGAAATATCTGTTCTCTTTCTGTAGTCTTCGCAGCTGTCCTACTATTATACTGATTATACAGGCCAACGATGGAAAAACTTTTTGCTGAAAATACCTTATGCTTACGTTTTTTAGGGTGGGAAAGCCAAATATGATACTTAAACTATTAGCCACCATTTCGTCACATTTTACAGTTAAATTTATTAAATTAAGCGATTTTTAAATAATTTAACAGCTTTTATATAGTTAAAATAATTTAAAAAGGTGTAATGAATGTAGATGACTGCTGAAAAACATTTGCTGGCAAAACAAGGTCGATTCTATTTTTGTGTTAACAGATGGTGTTCTGAAACTTCCTGGCAGATTAAAACTGTGTGCCGGACCGAGACTCGAAATCTGGACATTTGCCTTTCGCGGGCAAGTGCTCTAACAACTGAGCTACCCAAGCACGATTCACGCCCCGTCCTCACAGCTTTACTTCGTCTCCTACCTTCCAAACTTTACAGAAGCTCTCTTGCGAACCTTGCAGAACTAGCACTCCTGAAAGAAAGGATATTGCGGAGACATGGCTTAGCCACAGCAGTTCTACAACGTTCGCAGGAGAGCTTCTGTAAAGTTTGGAAGGTAGGAGACGAGGTACTGGCAGAAGTAAAGCTTTGCAGAAAAGAGAAGCAGCTGTATGACCACCAAGCTAGAACTGCCCAAATGGAGGCGGGCCTCTGAATGCGAGAAGAATGTAATAATACCAATTCCAAAGAGGGTAGGCCAGGATCGTCTACATCTTCATCCGTACTCCGCAATCCACCATACGGTGCGTGGCGGAGGGTACCTCGTACCACAACTAGCATCTTCTCTCCCTGTTCCACTCCCAATCAGAACGAGGGAAAAATGACTGCCTATATGCCTCTGTACGAGCCCTAATCTCTCTTATCTTATCGTTGTGGTCTTTCCGCGAAATGTAAGTTGGCGGCAGTGAAATTGTACTGCAGTCAGCCTCAAATGCTGGTTCTCCAAATTTCCTCAATAGCGATTCACCAAAAGAACGCCTCCTTTCCTCTAGACTCCCACCCGAGTTCCTGAAGCATTTCCGTAACACTCGCGTGATGATCAAACCTACCAGTAACAAATCTAGTAGCCCGCCTCTGAATTGCTTCTATGTCCTCCCTCAATCCGACCTGATACGGATCCCAAACACTCGAGCAGTACTCAGAAATAGGTCGTATTAGTGTTTTATAAGCGGTCTCCTTTGGAGATGAGCCACATCTCCCTAAAATTCTACCAATGAATCGAAGACGACTATACGCCTTCCCCACAACTGCCATTACATGCTTGTCCCACTTCATATCGCTCTGAAATGTTACGCCCAAATATTTTCAGTCTGTATATTGAGCAAGCAGTAAAGGAGACAAAAGAAAAATTCGGAGTAGGTATTAAAATCCATGGAGAAGAAATAAGAACTTTGAGGTTCGCCGATGACTTTGTAATTCTGTCAGAGACATTAAAGGACTTGGAAGAGCAGCTGAACGGAATGGACAGCGTCTTGAAAGGAGGATATAAGATGAACATCAACAAAGGAAAAAGGAGGATAATGGAATGTAGTCGAATTAAGTCGGGTGATGCTGAGGGAATTAGATTAGGAAATGAGGCACTTAAAGTAGTTTTGCTATTTGGGGAGCAAAATGGTTCAAATGGCTCTGAGCACTATGGGACTCAACTGCTGAGGTCATTAGTCCCCTAGAACTTAGAACTAGTTAAACCTAACTAACCTAAGGACATCACACACATCCATGCCCGAGGCAGGATTCGAACCTGCGACCGTAGCGGTCTCACGGTTCCAGACTGCAGCGCCAGAACCGCGCGGCCACTTCGGCCGGCTGGGGAGCAAAATAACTGATGATGGTCGAAGTAGAGAGGATATAAAATGTAGAATGGCAATGGCAAGGAAAGAGTTTCTGAAGAAGAGAGATTTGTTAACATCGAGTATAGATTTAAGTCTCAGGAAGTCGTTTCTGAAAGTATTTGTATGGAGTATAGCCATGTACGGAAGTGAAACATGGACGATAAATAGTTTGGACAAGAAGAGAATAGAAGCTTTCGAAATGTGGTGCTACAGAAGTATGCTGAAGATTAGATGGGTAGTTCACATAACTAATGAGGAGGTACCGAATAGGATTGGGGAGAAGAGGAATTTGTGGCACAACTTGACTAGAAGAAGGGATCGGTTGGTAGGACATGTTCTGAGGCATCAAGGGATCACCAATTTAGTACTGGAGGGCAGCGTGGAGGGTAAAAATCGCAGGGGGAGACCAAGAGCTGTATACACTAAGCAAATTCAGGGGGATGTAGGTTGCAGTAGGTACTGGGAGATGAAGAAGTTTGCACACGATAGGGTAGCATGGAGAGCTGCATCAAACCAGTCTCAGGACTGAAGATCACAACAACAACAATAATATTCATCATCATCGAAGGTGGAATGGCGCGCCATGGCCGTCAGCGATGATAGGAGAGTCGGGCTGCACGCAAGTGGTGGTCGTTTGCGCCTACGGCGTAGACCTGGTGATGGCTGTCTCGTAGAGTGCGTTCGTCCAGGACAGACTGGCCCCACCTCAGGCCTCGTCGGTTGGGGTGCGAGAAACTGCAACACTCGTTCGCCTTTCGTGTTTATCGAGGGGAAGCTAATCAGCGCTCGGTACGTGCAGAGTGTTGGTAGAACCGTTCTTTTGACGTTCTTGCAACAGGAAGATGTGTGGTTGCATCGAGATAATGCTCACCCACACACTGCACTTGAAACTCAACGTGCAGCAACTTCCCAGGCCAGCACGACCTCCGGACTTGTCTCCAGTTGAGCAAGTTTGGGATTTGATGGGATCTGAAGTGACTCTTGCTACTCGTCAACAACAACTCTTACAGAACTACGTAAACAGTTCGAGGAGACGTGGCATAACGTAACCCAGGACAGTATTCACCATCTGTACGGTCTGTGCTGGATGCCAGTCAACACCCGAATTGCCGCGAATGGATTCTACACCACGTCCTCGGCTGATACTCGTATTCGAGTTTTCATTTCTCTCCTGAGATTTCCTTTGCCACGGTTCAGGCGTGGAAGTGTCGTTGATGGCTTAGCAATCCAATCCTAGCGTGGAACAGGCGGCCACAGACATTACAGCTGATGGAAGGTGGAGGACGTGGCTGAGCCGGGAGGAGTTTACGTCTCTGGCGTTTGTCATTCTCCATTCTTCGACGTTCCAGCTCAAAGTTTTGAAGAGCATTTGAGGTAACTGAGCGCCAGCGACTTCGGTCTTCTGCTATTGTGGACCAGTTACTCGGATCGATGTTCAAGTTTTTCAGATTTTTCTCGTACTGGTCCTTATAACGTTTGAGAGGGGCACCTCGTGGCCTTTTACCTGTGCTCACTTCGCTGTACAGCATTTGGCGTGGAAGTCTGTCATTTTTCACCCGCTGGACATGTCCGACCCATCTGAGTTGATACCCAATGATAAGAGCTTCCGTGCTATACATTTTTGCTTTCTCAAGAACAGCCGTGTTGGATATGAAGTCATCCCATTTCAGGTTCATGATATATCTAAGCTTCTATTGGTTGAAGCGTTTTAGTTTCTTCAGATCACAGCGATATAACGTCCAGGTTTCGCAACCATATAGCAGGGTGGAAATGACTACAGCTTTGTACACCATCAGTTTGGTGTACAGTGTTAGGTCTTTATTCAGGAAGACGCGCTTTGTGAGACGTCCAAATGCTACATGGGCAGCACGTAATCTATTCTCCACATCTTTTCCAGATGAGCAGTTAGATGACAGTATGCTTCCTAGGTAGAGGAAATGGTCCACTTGTTCCAAGGGTGTATCATAAATGGATATGCTGAAGTCAGGAACGGAGGAGCCAGGAGTCGGCTGCACCATCACCTTTGTCTTTGGAATATTGATGGAGAGACCAAATCGTTCGTACGCCCTGCTGAAGGAATCAACTGACAGCTGCAACTCTGCAGGTGAATGAGCTGGAGAAGCATTGTCATCAGCATACTGCAGCTCTGTCACACGAGTGGTACTGGAGAACCTTTTTGAATGGAGTCTGGACTGGTTGAATAATCCTCCATCGAACCTGTACTTTAGTTCTATTCCTGCATTGTTTACGGATGTCTCGTAAAGCTTAGCTGCCAGATACACCACTTACTAATACACAATACCTATTATTCAACATGGGTCGATACCTGGAACCTCAGAACCGCTTGTGCTACTGATCTGTAAATGTAATCGTGTACTCCATATGCAGTGTTGCAACAGTAAATTTTGAGTGAATTGGAAACCTCTAAAAGGGTGTACTAATTTGTTTTTTGGCAATTTAGCTTTTGAAATGTAATTCTGCAGCAGAATCTCGAATTCTAAATTGATAGATAGATCGGATAACTACAGTACCGAATTGGGAGAAACTAAATTCGTGGTACGTGTTGTCTAAAAGAAGGTATCGGTTGACAGAACAGGTCCTGAGGTATCAAGGCACTCTAAATTTCGCAGTTGGAGAAATGCATGGGGAGCACCTAAAAGTAGTAGAGGAAGACTACGGCTGAATACAATAAGCAGTTTCAAAAAGATGTAAGTTGCATTAGTTATTGGGAGATGAAGAGACTTGGACAGGATAGAGTAGCATGGAGAGCTACATCAAACCAGTCTTCGGACTGAAAACAACAACAACAGCAACACGAGAAATGTGAGGATCTATAAAATAAAAAAGAGACAGATGAAAAAAAGCGAGTAGAATGTTTATTATTTTAAAAGTAATCGCCATAACTGGCGCTGAGCACTATGGGACTTAACATCTGAGGTCATCAGTCCCCCAGAACTTAGAACTACTTAAACCTAACTAACCTAAGGACAACACACACATCCATTCCCGAGGCAGGATTCGAACGTGCGACCGTAGCGGTCGCGCGGTTCCAGACTGAAGCGCCTAGAACTGCTCGGCCACAAAGGCCGGCAATCGCCATAACTGTTAACACATTTATCCTTTGTGAGACGAGTCAGTGCCTTCATGGAAAAATGCACATTTTCGTCCGAAGCAAATCGGCACCCACAAACGTCTATCTTCCGGGTTCCAAAACTACGGAAATCGCATAGGGAGATGGTTCAAATGGCTCTAAGCACTATGGGACTTAACATCTGGGGTCATCAGTCCCCTATAACTGAGAACTACTTAAACCTACCTAACCTAAGGACATCACACACATCCATGCCCGAGGCAGGATTCGAACCTGCGACCGTAGCAGCAGCGCGGTTCCAGACTGAAGCGCCTAGAACCCTTCGGTCACAAAGGACGGCGCATAGGGAGAGATCGGGACTATACGGAGGATGTGTAAGGGCTTCCCAGCGAAACTTCTGAAGCGTGGCCGATACCTTTGCAACCTGTGGATCGCCCACAGTTTACTTTGTTTTTTCCATATGTTTACATTTAACTGGCTTTTATATAATGTGTGAGTGAAGGAAACTTCTTAATCCGAAAATTTCTACTAAGATACGGCGCAAGCATGAGCAATGGATTTTTAAAAAAAAGCTTCCCAATTAAGCTGCAGCTATTCTAGTCATGTTACGGCTGCTGGCGTGCGTTATCGTCACTGGCTGTGTGCCATCTCAGTGTGTTCCTTCCAAATATCGCTGCCTGAGCTACTGGCAGTAAATACTAAAATGTATGATTACATTCCCACGAAATAATTTGTGATACAGTGAGAAAACACAACGAATAAATATTGTAGTGCGGTGAATGGACGATTGGAGTTATGGGGATTATTCTGACGTAGCGAAAGCGTATTGCAGCTGCGAAAGTCAACGGCCAATAAGTACCTCTCTCTCTCTCTCTCTCTCTCTCTCTCTCTCTCTCTGTGTGTGTGTGTGTGTGTGTGTGTGTGTGTGTGTGTGTGTGTGTGTGTGTGTGTGTGTGTGTGTGCCTATATTGCGTTCTGAGAAAGTCTCACGCACGCAGCCTTCCCTGTTATATTCATAATTAATAATGCATTGCAGTCAAATAAACGAAACAAATATCTCGGAGAAAGGATTAGTTGGAATACTGGGGAAAGCAAATCAATAGAATCCAGAAAAAATGAACTTGAATTGGCCTTCCAACTAACAAAAAATACATACAACAAAAAATCCCTTTCATGGGGGATCCAAAATTACACATTACAAGACAGTGATTAAGCCAGAATCACTGCATGCAGCAGAAACACTAAACATGAATTTCAAAGGCCAAATGGAAAAATTTGAGCTAAAAGAAAGAAAAATTTAAGGAAAATCATAGGACAAAACTTTCAAGACAATAAGATTACATACATCAAAAATGAAACTCTATACAAGAAAACTGAAAAACTTTCAGATACTATGCGAAAAAGGAAGATACATTTTTAAGGTCATCTTCTCAGAATGAATTCCAACAGATTAACCAAACAAATATTTTACTTTTTCCGTAACCGCAAAACGAAACCCAACTGGCTTAAAGAAACTGATAAAGATATAGTAGAATTAAAGATTTCAGAAAATTCACTTATCGACCGAACAGCTAAATTAATTACTAAAAATGAAAACATAAGGTTCCAAGACAGTTCCAAGACAAATCTACACCAAAGTCCAAACCCTTCATCTCTGAAGAAGAGAGGAAAAGTAGATCAGAAAGAATGAAGAAATACTGAGCCCCAAGAAAAGAACAACGCACAAAGAAATGATTGATCCAGTGTACCTCAAAGAGGGTGAAACGAAAGAAGAAGAAACGGAACAAAACTTCGTAGTGTTTGCAGACAACTTTCTGTACCCTTCCTTATTATTGCCGGATAGCCAAGTGAACCAGAAAAACTTTTGAGAGCGTAAAAACCACGTTCTTTTATCTGATTATATCGTTTTAGAAGTCCGCAAAGGACAGTTCAGTTTCAACGTCTAGTAAACATACCTCCTAGCTCTCCAGTATCTACATCGACATCTATACACTGTGAAGTGTATGGAGGAGAATAATTCCCGTTTTACCACGTAGTGGAGTATTTTTTTCACTAGCCCGCGTCTGGAGCGTCGGAGGAGTGACTGCTTAAGCATGTCGCAATTACATGCCGCAGTTAGCGGCACTAGACATCACAAACCTATATTAAAATATACCTGTTAAAGAAGCTATGGGAGAAATAAAGAACAACTTACTAAAGTGCGCGTCATTTATGACGGCGGGCGAGTTTAGGTTCGTTCTGCGCATCTGACGTCACAAAACACAGTCAACCAATGAACAGAGAACGACGTTGCCAGAGCTCGGCTGCACTGCAGAGCACGGACGAGTGTCTTCAGTTTTAGAAACGTTCAGTCATAAATAAAGTAACTGATCTAAAGCAAAGTCTTGACAGCAGAATTTCTTTTATAGAAAGTTTGGAAAAAGCATTCTTTATACCAATTGCTTCATATTCTATTACTTAATTAAACCAAAGAAGCAATAAGCCTCCTAATTCATGCGATAGCAAGGAAAGGTGTTTGTATCATTCTCACTAACCGATTTTTCGCAATAAAGAACAGTGGTAATTGTTTATTTCCTATTGTACTTCGACGAAACGTGAGTAATTCATAGTCATACCAACAGTGTTTGTCGATATTTTGCGACCTAGTTTAAAGTCCTCCAGGAACTATATTCAATGAAGAGCTGCGTTAGCGTAATGGTTATAGTGTTTGGCTGCTAAGCGAAAGATTCCGAATTCAAACATTATTCTGTGCTTAATATTTTCTTTATTTAAAAACAACATCGAAGTGTCTTACTTCATGAATTTTATTCGTTTGAATGTAATTTTTTGAAATTTCTAGTGGCAAGTGAAATCAACCATACGGAAAGTATACGCTAAGGACTTTTACCTCTGCAAACTGTTCAAAATTTCGTGCAGTGGTTTACTACATTTAATGCTGCACAATAGCTGCGTTGAACATCGAAACAAAATTAAGTCATTTATGGGGGGAAGGTATCAGTAAAGAAGATTTGTAAAAATCAAATTTTTGGGCCTAATACCTTTTGTGAAATCGAATGATAAGTGTGTCAAAGCAGTCGGAACACCATGTGTCTGCACAGGCGAGCAGTGCAGTGATGACAAAATCGCGCACAGCGCGGAATGCGGGGAGCACGTCTCTGTAGCAGCGAAAGGGTTAATGCGGCCGTGGTGGATTTACTTCATAAACTGCGCGCTCCCCCCTAAACGTAAGTTTGCTTGGCGCGTGCAACTGGCAACGCACCAATCTCCCGCGTCTGGGTGGGCATGCGCGAACCGCCAAGATAAAAGAATTAGAGCACAAAAAGTGTTCACAAGTTGAAATTATTGAATTTACGGAATTACTGGAAATAATCCTTAACTACAACTACTTTGCATTCAGTGGTAACATTTATGAACACCAAGATGGGCTAGCCACGGGTTTATCCGTATCTAACGCAATAGCAGACATTTTCATAAACCACCTAGAACAGAAAATACTCAGCACCCAGGAACACTGCTTAAAAAAAAAAACATTGTATACTACAAAAGATATGTAGATTATACCTAAATTTTACTCAAAGGGGACACCAAAGACACCAAGATCATCATAAACTTGTTCAATAAGGTATATAAGAAAAAAAGTTTCACACCTGAATGCCAAAAAAAAGGTCATCAATTTTCTAGATCTGTGCATAGAAACAAAGACAGCATGCACAATTTTAGCATGTACAGAAAAAGACAACCTCAAGCAACACATTCCCTGCCACATTATGTCACCCAAATGTACACAAGAAAGGTGCATACAAAACGAACATACACAGAGGAAAAGAATTAACAAATAGGAAAGGAAGAAAGAGCTAGACATCATCGAGGAGACTTATCCAGCTCAGTGATAGTATGCAGAGAAAAACTAAAAAAAAAAAGAAGAAATTCCTAGCTCTTCAGAAGGAGCCAATAATACCATCGAATATATGGCTGGCGTATCCTACGTAGGTAAAATTTCTTAAAAATAGCAAACCTACTTAGATCGCATGAAGTGAAAGTACCTTCCTCAAGAAACAACAGAAACTAGTCCATATCTTAAACAATAAAAAAGGTAAATTCTCAGACTCAGGAATGTACAAAAAAACACGTGAAACTTGCTCAAATTACTAGGATAAACTGGCAGGCTTTTTCAAATTAGATACAATGAACCTATCTTAACTGTTACATACATAACAATTTACAAATTCAGCAATAGTAACACACACAAAAACCTCTGGACACCCATCCTAAAACGTAGAAGATCTTAAGATACTCCAGCACTTCCAAAAATGTCATGCAGTCGATTTAATGGAGGAGCTCGAAATTTTTGAACACCAGAAAAAGTCCTCAATGACAAACTAGATAGTGAATCGGTTAACTTCTTCATATGTTTTTTCTGCATATGATAACAGTAACAATTATTATAAGTACGCACGTTCCCTCATTAGAAGAAAATGCAATCGATAATTTAGTAGTCAATAGTGGTAAAACACGTTTTATAATTGGCAATATAATCCAAAACCCACCAGGGTAGCTGGACTGAGGTAGGTGCCTGGATGTGGTTTTTGAAGGTCATCCGGCTACCCGTGAAGAATCTTTTATAACATGATTTTGTAAACACAGTCTATGTGATGGTTTGCGTCTTGGTGATATTCTGTATAATGGAGGAGGCACAATACCTATAAGTAGTCAAACAAAAATGCTGTTACCAACTTTAGCGTCTAAAAACACTCAGTGATTCATTTTGTTCGATGTTCCAATTGCAGTCTAACTTCAAAAAGACGCAAGAGAAGCAGTCACACATGCAAACATCACCAGTCATTCATGTAAACAAATGTACTTGACAATGAGAATAAATTCTCGAAACGGGTTCTGCCAAGCATCAACAAATAAGTAACTGGTGTGCAGTTTTTATCATTTAAATCATGAATGAAATATGTTTCAGCTTTTTTGGAAATTCGACCACTAAGGGGGTGAATAAGTGGGCGCAAGTGAAAATAAATCGTTATTGAAGAAAGACTAAAGCATTTTTAAAGCTACATTT
The DNA here is from genome assembly GCF_023864345.2 of Schistocerca serialis cubense. Classification (NCBI taxonomy): domain Eukaryota; kingdom Metazoa; phylum Arthropoda; class Insecta; order Orthoptera; family Acrididae; genus Schistocerca; species Schistocerca serialis. The sequence goes on from NC_064647.1 coordinate 109,801,811, forward strand.
ATGAAAATTGGTGCTTCTCGGTTACGAGGGTGGTTTGAAAAGTTCTCGGAATCACCACGACAGGTCAGCGCAAGCGCAACGAGTTGTTCACGTGTTATTCGTTGATTGGAGTGTAAACACGTACCACGTCAATGCTCGTGGAAGAGAGCTGTGGCGGTGACATGGCTCCGTTGTTGTTCCCGCGTAGTGATTTGCGAAGATGAAAAAAATAGTGTCGAGCAGTGATTAAGTATTTCTTAAAGAAAGGTGTGAAAGCCAAGGACATTCATGCCTATTTCCAGAATACATTGGAGGTCTGTGCTCCTTCATATTCAGCTGTTGACAAGTGGACAAATGAATTCAAATTTGGTCGGGAGAGCCTAGATGATGATGATGCGCGCAGTGGTCGGCCAAGATGTGTCGCTACTCCAGAAATCATTGCAAAAGTGCATAAAATGGTCATGGAGGCTCGCCGATTGAAAGTGCGTGAAATTGCTCGCGCTTGCCAGATGTCATCTGAAAGGCTATATATCACATTTTAACTGAAGAATTAAAAATGAAAAAAAAATATCTGTAAGATGGATGCCACGACTCTTGATGCTGGATCAAAAACGCATGAGAATGGACATACCGGAACAATGTTTGGCCAGTTTTAGGAGAAACGAACAAGATTTTTTGCGCCGGTTTGTGTCCACAGATGAAACTTGGCGCACTACTATACTCCACAGACAAAACAACCGTCAGAGCAGTGGAAACATGCTGATTTTTCGCCACCAAAGAAAGCAGACAATTCCTTCGGCGGGGAAACTGATGGGATCAGTGTTCTGGGACGCGAAGCGGATTCTGTTTCTAGATTATCTTCTCACTGGGCAAACAATTACTAGAGAATACTATGCTAACCTCCTGGACAAATTGCAACAAAAGACACGCAAAAAAAGGTGAGATTTAGCAAGGAAGAGAGTAATCTTCCACCAAGACAATGCCCACCCGCACACCTGTGCCGTCGCCATGGTGAAATTACACGAACTAAAGCATAAATAATTGTTGCAACACCCGCCTTGTTCATCTGGTATGACTCCGTTAGACTTGCATCTCTTCCCAAAACTGAAAATTTTTCTTGGTACACGAAGATTCACTTCAAACGAAGAATTGATAGCAGGAGTTGACAACTATTTTTCAGGCCTGGAGGAAACTTATTTTCCAGATGGGATGAAGGCACTGGATTATCATTGGACCAAGTGCATTAATCTACTAGGAGACTACATTGAAAAATAAAAAAGTTTCAGGGATGTAAGTACTTTTTTTCTCTTCCGTTCCGAGAACTTTTCAAACCACCCTCGTAGGAATAAAGAAATACTTGTTTCGGAGTTTTTGAAAATTCAACCCCCGAAGGGAATGAAGTGAGGATGAAAAGTTTTGCGAATTTTGTTCATTATGAAAGCATTTTCAAAGCTAAGTCTGAGAAAATTTGTATTGGCTTGTGTAGGAAATTTTTAAAAAAATGTTTCACTGTTTTTGGAAATACAATGCCTAAGGGGGTGAAATGTTGTTGTTGTTGTTGTTGTGGTCTTCAGTCCTGAGACTGGTTTGATGCAGCTCTCTATGCTACTCTATCCTGTGCAAGCTTCATCATCTCCCAGTACCTACTGCAGCCTACATCCTTCTGAATCTTCTTGGTGTATTCATCTCTTGGTCTCCCTCTACGATTTTTACCCTCCACGGTGCCTTCGAATACTAAATTGGTGATCCCTTGATGCCTCAGAACATGTCCTACCAACCGATCCCTTCTTCTTGTCAAGTTGTGCCACAAACTTCTCTTCTCCCCAATTCTATTCAATACCTCCTCATTAGTTATGTGATCTACCCATCAAATAGGGGACGAAAATTTTTAGGGAGATATGTCGTTACATTAAAAAAAATCGAAGTTAAATCTGGGAATGTAGTATTTCACTTCTCGGTTAGATGCAAAGGAATATGTGTGAGGAAGATGAAAGTTTCTATGGAAATGCCACCACAAGAACGCAAAAGGCATGATTAATAAAAGCTTTGGACTCGAGTTGTCAGAAGCGCTTTTTTTGGACAGAAGTACATTCGGAAAAGGCCATGTTTAATTAACGTGAAAAGTTTGGAAGGCACTGCAGTTTGTGAACAAAATAAAAATTCTATTAAAGAATAACAAAAAATCTGTGCAGACCATACACACTACGCGAGTGAAGCAGGGGGCGCTAAGCTTATTTTTGTAAGTATGGAGTCTGTAAAAAGCCAGAGGTTACTGTTGTGTAGTAAGCCAGTCGCTAATGGAAAGAAATGAAATGATCGTGTGGCATTCGTGGCCAGGAGGCCCCATCTGGGGAAGAGTTCGGCCGCCGAATTGCAAGTCTTATTTCAGGTGACGCCACATTGGGCGACTTGCGTGTCAGTGATGATGAAATGATGATAACACAACAGCCAGTCCGCAAGCAGGAATTGAACCCGGGCTCCCTGCATGGTGGGCAAACACACTACCGCTCAGCTAAGCAGGCGGTCAGATCGCTAAAATACAACACGAACAGCAAGAATGCCACCGGGGAACACCTGAATTTACTTCTGCTTTTGTCGGTGACTCTCCATCGAAGACACTATAATGCGTCATTCCTACCAAGAAATCCTCCATCTAATCACAAATTTGAATTGATACCACATACGACAGTATCTTCGGTAATGGAAATGCCCTGTGGCTAGGGCCTCCCGTCGGGTAGACCGTTCGCCTGGTGCAAGTCTTTCGAGTTGATGCCACTTCGGCGACTTGCGTGTCGATGGGGATGAAATGATGATAAGGACAACACAACACCCAGACCCTGAGCGTAGAAACCCGGGCCATTAGGTGTGACATTCCGTCGCACTGACCATTCAGCTACCAGGGGCGGACTTTTCGGTAATAAGCGTTCGTGTGGTATTGAGTCAAATGCCTTTGGGAAACCATGAAATACTGCGCATCTGAGTGCCCTGACTCATGGTTTTCAGGATGCCATGTGAGAAAAGCCCGAGATGGTTTTCGCACGACTGATGTTTCCAGAATCCATGCTTTGCGAGATACCTCATTGTGTTTGAATTCGGAATATATTCTAAGACTACAACAGACATCAGTGATGTTGGACTGCGGTTTTGTTGATCACTGTCTCCCTCACTGCAGATGGAAGTGACGTGTTTCCATGCAACTACTGGGTACAGTTTTCTTTAGTTAGAGAACGCCACGTTATGTTCACTAAGAGCTTATATTTCATAAACTGAATCTCTTTTGATAATATTTGAGCACTCCTTTCAATATTGGTCGCTTCTTAAGAATGCTCAGTGAGACAGGGTACTGCAACAAATACACTCCCTGGCTAAAAGTGAAACATGCAGAAGACACAGCTGTCAGCGTAACTTCGTACACAAACAAATCATCAAGCGAGTATCTAAATGACATCAAGTGAGTATCTGAATGATTGCAGTTCTCTGTGAAGAGAACAACGTACAACGGCCACGAGAGTGCATTACTGTTGCTCGAGTTTAGTGTTGATATCAGGCTTGGTAGGGTGCGTGAAGAGCGTCAGATTTTGAGTGATGACTGTTGTGACTTGGCAAGACAGCCAAGTCACTGTGAGAGGAAGCCGAAAGGCACGCGCTTAAGCTCACGCAGGCTGGCGCGAGGTCTGGAACAGTTAAGGGAATTAATAGTAGCAAATAAAGTACGTAGTTGATATAATACTTAACTTTAATCCATACTTGGAGAACATCGCTCTTGACGGTATATGTTTCATAATTTCAATATTAACTGGTAATGGCGCCTCGCTAGGTCGTAGCAAATGACGTAGCTGAAGGCTATGCTAACTATCGTCTCGGCAAATGAGAGCGTAATTTGTCAGTGAACCATTGCTATTAACGTCGGCTGTACAACTCGGGCGAGTGCTCGGACGTCTCTCTAGACCTGCCGTGTGGTGGCGCTCGGTCTGCAATCACTGACAGTGGCGACACGCGGGTCCGACGTATACTAATGGACCGCGGCCGATTTAAAGGCTACCACCTAGCAAGTGTGGTGTCTGCCGGTGACACCACAATGACTGTGAAATACACGGGGATGCAGTGTACTCGTGTGAGGCAGCATTATCAGCACCGGACAGAGTTTTAACGGGGCCTCACTGTGGGTCTCCATTTCGCCGGCTGGTCGAACTGCAGAGTATTCAGATTTGAGGAGCATTCTCATGTGACAGTGACGCGACGTTGGACTTCACAGGAACGTGAGGGGCCAGCCGCTGTGGCCGAGCGGTTCTAGGCACTTCAGTCTGGGGCCATGCTGCTGCTACGGTCGCAGGTTAGAATCCTCCCTCGGGCATGGATGTGTGTGATCAAAAATGGTTCAAATAGCTCTGAGCACTATGGGACTTAACTTCTAAGGTCATCAGTCCCCTAGAACTTGGAACTGCTTAAACCTAACTAACCGAAGGACATCACACACATCCATGACCGAGGCAGGATTCGAACCTGCGACCGTAGCGGTCGCGCGGTTCCAGACTGTAGCGCCTAGAACCGCTCGGCCATCTCGGCCGCCTATGTGTGTGATGTCCTTCGTTATGTTTAAGTAATTCTATGTCTAGGGGCCTGATGACTTCAGATGTTAAGTCCCATAGTGCTTAGAGCCATTTGAACCATTTTTAACGTGTGGGAACGTGTACTCGTGTTCAAGGTTCCGCGGCAACGTCTCACCACCGCAATGGGGGAGGGGATTCCCGTATTTTGCTCAAGCATATCTTAACTCCACCACATCTACGCCTGCCATCCGAGAACGAGGAATGAACTATCTGCAACATCCCCCCCCCCCCCCCAATTGGTCGGTATTAGTAAATGGCTGATTCTATATTCCTAGATTTCCGGAAGGCGTTTCACAAGTTGCCTCATTATACAGGGTGAAAAGTATTTAAACCGACAACCTCTGGGAAGTTGTAGGGGACATCAAAACTATTATTTTTCCCTAATGTCATTTTTTCCTATGAGACTTATTTAAACCGGTGGAGACCGTATTACGCTCTTTTTTATTTTATTTATTTATTTATTGTTCCGTGGGACCACATTTAGGAGAAGTCTCTATGGTCATGGAACGAGTCAATACATGAAATTATAACACGATTGTAGAAACAGATAAAATGAAATATAAGAAAAATATTCAGGCGACAAGTCGTTAGTTTAAATAAAGAAAATCAAGAATGTAACACTGGAATTTGCTTAATTTTTTAGCTCTTCCAGGAGCTCCTCGACAGAATAGGAGTAGTGAGCCATGAGGAAACTCTTCAGTTTAGACTTAAAAGTGTTTGGGCTACTGCTAAGATTTTTGAGTTCTTGTGGTAGCTTATTGAAAATGGATGTAGCAGAATACTGCACTTCTTTCTGCACAAGAGTCAAGGAAGTGCATTCCACATGCAGATTTGATTTCTGCCTAGTATTAACTGAGTGAAAGCTGCTAACTCTTGGGAATAAGCTAATATTGCTAACAACAAACGACATTAAAGAAAATACATACTGTGAGGGCAATGTCAAAATTCCCAGACTATTGAATAGGGGTCGACAAGAGGTTTTCGAACTTACACCATACATAGCTCGAACAGCCCGTTTTTGAGCCAAAAATACCCTTTTTGAATCAGAAGAATTACCCCAAAAAATAATACCATATGACATAAGCGTATGAAAATATGCGAAGTATACTACTTTTCGTGTTGAAATGTCACTTATTTCAGATACTGTTCTAATGGTAAATAAAGCGGCATTTAGTTTCTGAACAAGATCCTGAACATGGGCTTTCCACAACAGCTTACTATCTATCCGTACGGCTAGGAACTTGAACTGTTCCGTCTCGCCTATAACATGCCCATTCTGTCTGATTAAAATGTCAGTTCTTGTTGAATTGTGGGTTAGAAACTGTAAAAACTGAGTCTTACTGTGATTTAGCATCAAATTATTTTCCACAAGCCACGAACTTATATCATGAACTACATTATTTGATAATAATATTACACACAACATCCTTCATTACCAAGGTGGTGTCATCAGCAAACAGAAATATTTTTGAATCACCTGTAATACTAGAAGGCATATCATTTACATAAATGAGAAACAGCAGTGGCCCCAGCACCGACCCTTGGGGAACGCCCCATTTAACAGTGCCCCTTTGGGACTGAACATCATTACCACTCTCAATATTGCGGAGGATTACCTTCTGCTTTCTGTTCTTAAAGTAGGAGGCGAACCAATTGTAAGCTACTCCCCTTACTCCATAATGTTCCAACTTCTGCAGTAATATTTTGTGGTCAACACAGTCAAAAGCCTTCGTTAAATCAAAGAAAACACCTAACGTTCGCAACCTTTTATTTAATCCGTCCAAAACCTCACAGAGAAAAGAGACTATAGCATTTTCAGTTGTTAAGCCATTTCTAAAACCAAACTGTACATTTGACAGCAAATTATGTGAATTTAAATGCTGCAGTAACCTTGTATATACAACCCTCTCGATAACTTTAGCAAACACCGATGGCATAGAAATAGGTCTATAATTGTCAACATTATCCCTGTCTCCCTTTTTATAAAGTGGCTTCACTACCGAGTACTTTAATCGGTCAGGAAACCGACCACTCCTAAAGGAAAAGTTACAGATATGGCTAAGTACTGAGCTAACATACGTGGAACAATACTTCAGTATTCTGCTAGATACCCCGTCATATCCATGAGAGTTCTTGGCCTTTAGTGATTTAATTATTAACTCAATCTCCCTCTTGTCAGTATCATGGAGGAGCATTTCAGGTAACAGTCTCGGAACACTTTTTTCTAAGAGCGCTATATGATTCCCTGCTGGGACTAGGTTTCTATTTAGTTCACCTGCTATATTCAGAAAGTTATTATTAAGTACTGTACATATATGCGACTTATCAGTAACACGGACATCCCCACTACGCACTGATTCTATATTCTCGACCTGTCTCTGCAGACCAGCCACTTCCTTTACGACTGACCATATGGTTTTAATTTTATCCTGAGACTTAGCTATTCTATCTGCATACCACATACTTTTTGCCTTCCTAATAACTTTTTTAAGCACCTTACAATACTGTTTGTAATGGGCTGCTGCATTTAGATTTTGACTATTTCTAACGTTTTGATATAATTGCCACTTTGTTCTACAAGATATTCTTATCCCTTTAGTCAGCCACCCAGGCTGCCTGTTTGTGCTAGTACCCTGTTTTGAACGTTCTAACGGAAAGCAACTTTCAAAGAGCACGAGAAAAGTTTTGAGGAAGGCATTATATTTATCGTCTACTGTATCAGCACTATAAACATCTTGCCACTCTTGTTCCTTGATAAGGTTTACAAAAGTCTGTACAGCAACTGGATCAGCTTTCCTAAAAAGTTGGTAACTATATTTAACATGTGTTGCAGCACAAAAATCTTTTAGACTTAAAATTTGTGCATCATGATCTGAAAGGCCATTCACCTTTTTGCTAACAGAATGCCCTTCTAATAATGACGAATGAACAAAAATATTGTCTATGGTTGTTCTACTGTTCCCTTGCACTCTCGTTGGAAAGAATACGGTTTGCATAAGATTATATGAATTAAGGAGGTCTACCAGCATCCTTTTCCTTGCACAATCACTTATACAATTAATACTGAAGTCACCACATATAACTAACTTTTTGTATTTCCTATAAAGTGAACCAAGAACCTCCTCTAGCTTTAGCAAAAATGTTGTGAAATCGGAGTCTGGGGATCTATAAATAACAACAGTAAGAAGTTTAGCTCCACTAAATTTAACCACACCTGCACAACATTCAAACACCTTTTCAGTGCAGTACTTTGAAACATCAATTGACTCAAATGGGATACCGTTTTTCACATACATGGCTACTCCCCCACACCGCAAAGAGCTCCTAGAAAAGCTGCCAGCCAACCTGTATCCTGGTAAAGGAAGCCTCTGAATTATCTCCTTATTTAAGAAGTGTTCAGATATACCAATAATTTCAGAGTCGGCATCTATAAGCAGTTCACTAACTTTATCTCTAATACCTTGTATATTTTGATGAAATATACTAATTCCCTCATTAATCGGATACCCAAGCTTTGTAGAAAGTGGTTTCTTTGTTAGAGAGACTTCCCTTCAGCAGGAATACCTATCAGCTAACTTCAATCTAAGTTCTTAGAGGCCGTTCTTCTTCAGTTCTTAGAGGCCGTATTACGCTCTTCAGTTGTCAGAGGCCGTATTACGCTCTTCAGTTGTCAGAGGCCGTATTACGCTCTTCAGTTGCTGTCCACCAGTGTAGTAGTGCATTGTCTCTGATTACTAATGGAGCGATACACCTGGAGTGAGTACACTGGTATGGTTGGTGCGTACTACGTAGCGCACCACAACGGACGAGCTGCACAGCGGGTTTATCAACAACAATATCCGAATCGCCATATCCCGCATCATACGACCTTTGCTGCTGTGTACCAACGTCTGCGTGACACTGTGTCATTTAGCAGATTACCTGGACAGGGACGCCGTCGCACGGTAAGAACGCTGCAATTTGAGGAAGCTGTCTTGCAGCATGTGGAGCGGGATCCTTCAATCAGAACTCGTGAAATTGCACGTAACATGGGGACGAATCAGACGAATGTAAGAACAGTCCTTCGAGAGCAATTGCTACGTCCATTTCACTTACAGCGTGTCCACAACCTGGAACCAGTTGATTATCCACCCAGAGCCAAGTTTTCGCAGTGGTACCTGGAACAGTGTGAAAAGCATCCTACATTTCCATCCTCAGTGTTGTTTACCGATGAAGCAACGTTCGGGCGGGATGGAGTCTTCAACATGCACAATTCCCATGTTTGGAGTGAGGATAACCCACATGTCACAGTTACTAGCGCTCATCAAGTGCGGTTCTCCGTTAATGTGTGGGTCGGTGTTGTTGACGACGTATCTGCTACCTAGGCCATTAAATGGCAGGCGCTATTACAATTTTCTCCTCAAAGCATTGCCAGAATTGCTGGAAGACGTCTCGCTCCCTACAAGACAACGCATGTGGTTCCAACATGACAGGGAGTCGGCACATTTCAGTCGTCGTGTGCGTCGATTCCTGGACCGACGGTTCCCAGAAACGTGGATTGGCAGAGGTGGTCCTGTACCATGGCCTGCTCGATCCCCAGACATGTCCCCTCTGGACTTTTTTGTGTGGGGAGAGATGCGCAACCTTGTTTACGCAACTCCTGTTGCATCAGAAGAGGATCTGGTTACCCGGACAGTAGCAGCAGCAGCGGGAACAATTCAGGATACTCCTGGGGTTTTTGCCCATGTCAGACAGAACATGATCCGATGGTGTAACCTTTGTTACGTGTCAATGGAGGCATTTTGAAAATCTACTGTAATTGAAATTGGGTTGTCTTAATGTGTTGTCTCTTGGTCATAAAAAATGGAGAAGTGTTTGTTGGTTTAATTAATTTAAGGCCAGATAATTCTTCCTCTACCGGTTTAAATATTCCTCACAGGAAAAAATGACATTAGGGAGAAATATTTGTTTTGATGTCCCCTCCAATCTCCCAGAGTTTTCCGGTTTAAATACTTGTAGATTGTTGAAGATGAGAGCACACGGGGTAGGTAGGTTTTCAGATGTGGATAGCTCGAAAATATTTTAAGAAATAGAGCCCACACGTTGTCGTCGACGGCGAGTGTTCATCAGGGTATCGACAGAAGTGCTCCAGGAAAGTGTGATAGGACGTCTATTATTTTCTGTATACATAAATGATCTGACGGACAGGTTAAGCAGCAGTCTAAGGCTGTTTGCTGATGCTAGGGCGTACAGGAAGCTGTACACTGACTGTGGGAGGACACACGATGATTCAGACAAAATTTCCAGGTGATGTGATGAATTGCAGCTTGGTCTGAGTGTAGAAAGATTGTAAGTTAATGCGGATGAGTAGGAAAAATAATCCTGCAACGTTCGAATGCAGCATTTGTAGGCTGTGGCTGGACACAGTTTCTTTGATTAAATACCTAGGCAAAGCGATGTTAAATTAAATGAACACGTTAGGTTGGTAGTAGGGGAGGGGAACGCTCGACTTCTTTCGCTGTAGATTTGACTCGATTCTGTACTCACCGAAATAACATCACATACCCTCTCAGCTACTGAAGTTTTATGTCATTTCCTCCTCCTGTTTGTGTTTCAATTCGTTTGTCAGACTGTGTACAGGTTATTCTAAGGCTTGCGTGATAGGTCTATGCACCTCATGTTCCGCGCATGCGGGAGAGTTGCGTGTATGTCCAGATATCTTACTTCAGAATCATTGTGAGAAATACGTGCAAGGCACGTTTCTTCGTTTACTGGCGTAGCGAAGGGAATTGTTGAGCTTTTAAGAAGGAGAGTATCAGACTAAGTTTCGTACTTACAGGGTTTATTAGCCCCATTACACAGGTCTGCAAAAAATATTTTTTGAAAGTTGTTTGAAATTTAATAACTGACTATGTACTTTTCAGCGCTGATTTCAAAAATGCAATCCATTTTTTCTATCACGTCAGGTTTTCTCACAAAAAAGGGAGTATTTTTGGGTATAACAACAAAATTTAAGCAATTTATCACATTTCTCCCAACGTTATAAAATTTTATTTTATTTATAAATCATGTTCCTAACTAAATTTCCAGTACACTTCCATTTCTATTTAAGCTCATAAGTCCTTATAATAACGCTTTCGCTTTCTGTCCAAGCTTCTTTCATTGCTTTTCAGGCTGAGGATCATCTCTTTTTATCATCCAGCAGTAGTCCGCTATCATGTTGACGTTCCATTTCTTTGATGTCTTGGTGGAATCTTTCGCCCTGCTCTGCACATACATCACCAAGGTTTCCAGGGAAGTAGTCAAGATGTGAGTGGAGAAAATGAACTTTAATGCTCATGTTACAGCCCAGCTTCTTAAAGTTGTCGAGCTTGTCTGCGACGATTGTCTTGTAGTTTGGATCTCTTTTGTTTCCTAGGAAACCGGTAACAACTAATTTAAAAGATGTAATTAGGAGAAACCAGCAGTAGTTTCATGTCAGCGCCTGTCCTCGCTATCATCAAGCAGTGAGTTTCTGCTGCCTTTTCTTTTGTTTCCATTTTGTCCACAAAGTTGGGATCTGTCATTAGTTTTCCCTCGATCGATACCAAGAAAAGGATGTACGCGGAGCCAAAATGTGTTTATCTTTCAATCTAGATCAAAAATGGTTCAAATGGCTCTGAGCACTATGGGACTTAACATCGGAGGTCATCAGTCCCCTAGAACTTAGAACTACTTAAACCTAGCTAACCTAAGGACATCACACACATCCATGCCCGAGGCAGGATTCGAAACTGCGACCGTAGCGGTCGCGCGGTTCCAGACTGAAGCGCCTAGAACCGCTCGGCCACACCGGCCGGTAATCTAGATCCTAAAACCTCTGCCGATTGTTTAGAAAGGCCTAGGTCTCTAACTAAATCGTTCAGTTCACATTCTGAGAATGGAATGGCATCGGTTGTGCCAGGGTCGTAACAGACTCTGTCTTCTTCACTTACGCCTTCCTGAGCCAATGGCTCGTGATCGTCTGTATCATCCAAATAATCTGGAGGAGAGGGTATTGGTACTACAGGTCCATGAGAAACAGGGCGAATGGCTGATTGAATGCTAGAGTAAGAAATATCCTTTTTGTTTTTGAAATTGAAACCTCGTATGTTGCAAGAACGAAAACAGCAGTCGTTACTATGATTTTTGGTCACCCTCCAAACCATTGGTGTTCCAAAACGTAAGGACTGCTTTTTACGTTGAAACCATTGCCTCAGTTCTTTAACACACACTGAACAAACTTTGTGTGGGGCCCAAGGCTTATCTTGATCACCTAACTTTATACCAATTTAGGCGAAATATGCTTTTTCAACAAAATCGGAAATGTTTCTTTGTTGCTTTTTAACGGTATAGGTACCACAAATGTAGCAGAAGCAATCTGGCGAGTTCATACATCCTCTGGTAGCCATTGTCCATAAAACAACTTCAAAACACAAGCAAACAGTCACTACCTTAAAGCACCAGTAACAACACGTGAACAGCACAGAGAGAAGAGGCACTGTGAACTGAAGGACAATTGCAGAAGCTCACTGCTTGGTGATAGCGAGGACAGGCACTGACATGAAAATACTGCTGATTTCTCCTAATTACTCTTCATTTTACGTGTATCTAGTATAAAAACGGCTAAATAAGTTTATGGAGATCCTAAAAACCAAAATTCAAACTCGCTAGAGTGCTGAATTATCGAAAAAAGGTATAACTAGACGAGCAGTTTGTGAAATAACTATACGTGATGGAATTTGTTCAATATTTATTTTCGAAATCAGCGTTGAAAACACTAAAATCACTTGATAAATTTGAAACAATTTTTATGCCGCAGACGTGCGTTATTAATCGAATGGAGAGCCGAGGGAGAAGTGCTCGGATTTGACATGGCGTAAAGCAAGGATGCAGTCTTTCTCCCAAGCTGTTCATCACGTACGTCGAAGAAGCGATGGTGGAAATAAGACAGGTTCAGGACTCGGGTCTAAGTCCGAGGTGAAAGGACATCCTTAATAAGATTCGGTGATGATCTTGGTTTCCCCAGTGAAGGTGCGAAAGAATGGCAGGACTCGGTGAATGGAATGTACAATCTAACGAGCACACATTGTACGTTGAGAGTCAACCGAAGAAAGACGAAGTCTTGAGGAGTAGCATCAATAACACTTGCAATAAACTGAACAACAAAACTCGAGACAATGCCGTTGGTAAAATGAATGAATTCTGGCATCGTTCTCAATTAAAGGTAAAAATTTCTGAGATTTTATCTTTTGGAGCACAGCACTGTACTATATATGGGAGTGAATCACGGACTGTGACAAAAAAAGGAAAAAGGAGAGAATAGAAGCAATTGAGATGCGGTTCTACAGCTTGTGACGAAAATTAGGTGGACTGATAAGATAAGGAATGAAATCGTTATTAGAATCGTTGAGGATAGGAATATGTGGAATCAACTGATAAGGAAAAGGGTTAGGATCATAGAACATGGGTTAATACGCCCGAAAGTACACTGAAGCGCCAAAGAAACTGATATAGGTGAGCGTATTCAATTTTCGAAAGTAGACGCACGCCTCAGTGCATCAAGGACTTCCATTAAGAAATTAACAGCATTTGTGGAACCTGGAACCATACATAATAAATATACTTATATGGATATGGTGTCTGTTCATTCGGACATGTCCGAAAGAACAGACACCATTGATGACCTACAGTCGTTCAGAACGAAATTAGAATTATATTAATACCTTCAGATGCTAACGGGCGTTGATATAAGGTATTAATATAATTCTAATTTCGTTCTGGACGACTGTAAGTCATCAATGGTGTCTGTTCTTTCGGACATGTCCATATAAGCATATAGTTCTGGCAATACCGGCCATGACCTACTTCTTCTGTGCGGATGCACACACATTCCCCGGACTCTTACGGTACTTGGTAAGAGTGTCTTCCACGAGTAAAGAGTGTGTTGGGTAGGGACACTAAAAATGTACTGTGTGGACGTATAAGGTGAAAATGTGGTCTCGCGGGAGGTGTGCAAGGGATAAGTTCCTGCAGTCGCACTATCCTCTGTGCCCTCGGTGGCTCAGATGGATAGAGCGTCTGCCACGTAAGCAGGAGATCCCCGGTTCGAGTCCCGGTCGGGGCGCCCATTTTCACCTGTCCCCGTTGATATATATCAACGCCCGTTAGCAGCTGAAGGTATTAATATAATTCTAATGCATAATAAAGGTTACATGCAACCATGACTAGTAGGCCTGTATACCAGTGCAGTGTTCAAATCAACCTCCGGGTTAATTACGGCAGGAGCACATTTTTTTTAAATGAAGTTTTGATTACACCTGTCATTTCCTGCCAGAGCGTATTCTGTTAGCTAGGCAGCACTGTGGAAGGGTTCCGCCATCTGCAGCCTTCCGGTACCATGATTTCCTAACGACACCCTCCCCGCTCGCACAATGGTAGTGCCAAACTGCGCACAGTGCGTTCCGGCCTATAGGTTAACAACACCAACACCTGCTCTCGCCAGACGTAAACACTTCTGCATCTGCCGTATACTTTCAAGTGTAGTAACCTGAATTTAATTGACGAAAGGAGAAAATATAAAAATGCAGTAAGTGAAGCAGGCAAAAAGGAATATAAACGTCTCAAAAATGAGATCGACAGGAAGTGCAAAATGGCTAAGCAGGGATGGCTAGAGGACAAATGTAAGGATGTAGAGGCTTATCTCACTAGGGGTAAGATAGATACAGCCTACAGGAAAATTAAAGAGACCTTTGGAGAAAAGAGAACCACTTGTATGAATATCAAGAGCTCAGATGGAAACCCAGTTCTAAGCAAAGAAGGGAAAGCAGAAAGGTGGAAGGAGTATATAGAGAATCTATACAAGGGCGATATTATGGAAATGGAAGAGCGTGTAGATGAAGATGAAATGTGAGATATGATACTGCGTGAAGAGTTTGACAGAGCACTGAAAGACCTGAGTCGAAACAAGGCCCCGGGAGTAGACAACATTCCATTAGGACTACTGACGGCCTTGGGAGAGCCAGTCCTAACAAAACTCTACCGTCTGGTGAGCAAGATGTATGAGACAGGCGAAATACCCTCAGACTTCAAGAAGACTATAACAATTCCAATCCCAAAGAAAGCAGGTGTTGACAGATATGAAAATTACCGAACTATCAGTTTAATAAGTCACAGCTGCAAAATACTAACGCGAATTCTTTACAGCCGAATGGAAAAACTGGTGGAAGCCGACCTCGGGGAAGATCAGTTTGGATTCCGTAGAAATGTTGGAACACGTGAGGCAATACTGACCCTACGACTTATCTTAGAAGAAAGATTAAAGAAAGGCAAACCTACGTCTCTAGCATTTGTAGACTTAGAGAAAGCTTTTGACAATGTTGATTGGAATACTCTCTTTCAAATTCTGAAGGTGACAGGGGTAAAATACAGGGAGCGAAAGGCTATTTACAATTTGTACAGAAAGCAGATGGCAGTTATAAGAGTCGCGATGTTATTCAATCTGTATATTGAGCAAGCAGTAAAGGAAACAAAAGAAAAGTTCGGAGTAGGTATTAATATCCATGGAGAAGAAATAAAAACTTTGAGGTTCGCCGATGACATTGTAATTCTGTCAGAGACAGCAAAGGACTTGGAAAAGCAGTTGAACGGAATGGATAATGTCTTGAAAAGAGGATATAAGATGAACATCATCAAAAGCAAAACGAGGATAATGGAATGTAGTCGAATTAAGTCGGGTGATGCTGAGGGAATTAGATTAGGAAATGAGAAACTTAAAGTAGTAAAGGAGTTATTTGGGGAGCAAAATAACTGACCATGGTCGAAGTAGAGAGGATATAAAATGTAGACTGGCAATGGCAAGGAAAGCGTTTCTGAAGAAGAAAAATTTGTTAACATCGAGTATAAATTTAAATGTCAGGAAGTCGTTTCTGAAAGTATTTGTATGGAGTGTAGCCATGTATTGAAGTGAAGCGTGGACGATAAATAGCTTAGACAAGAAGAGAATAGAAGCTTTCGATATGTGGTGCTACAGAAGAATGCTAAAGATTAGATGGGTTGATCACATAACTGAGGAGGTATTGAATAGAATTGGGGAGAAGAGGAGCTTGTGGCACAACTTGACCAGAAGAAGGGATCGGTTGGTAGAACATTTTCTGGGACATCGAGGGATCACCAGTTTAGTATTGGAGGGCAGCGTGGAGGGTAAAAATCGAAGAGGGAGACCAAGAAATGAATGCACTAAGCAGATTCAGAAGGATGTAGGCTGCAGTAGGTACTGGGAGATGAAGAAGCTTGCACAGGTTACAGTAGCATGGAGAGCTGCATCAAACCAGTCTCAGGACTGAAGACCACAACAACAGCAACCTGTGCTGCTATGCTTCCGCATTATCGGTGGCAATGTTTGTTCTTCTCTGATCGATCACTCACGTACGGTTCATCCGTAAATAATTCACTATGAGACTTCCTAACAGTCTAAAACTGTGCTGGACGGATCCTAGCTTTTCCACACTGGACTCGCATTCGGGAGGAGGACGATTCAAACCCTGCCCAGCCATACTGATTTAGGTTTTCCGTGATTTCCCCAAATGGTTCCTTTGAAAGGGCACGGCCAACTCCTTACCCATCGTTCCCTAATCGGATGGGACCGATGACCTCCCTTTTTGGTCCCCTTCCCGAAATCAGCCAACCAACCTCCGTTTTCGCGATGAACTCTCCGCTGGCTGACTCACTCAAATGGTTCAAATGGCCCTGAGCACTATGGGACTTAACTTCTGAGGTCATCAGTCCCCTATAACTTAGAACTACTTAAACCTAACCAACCTGAGGACATCACACACATCCATGTTCGAGGCAGGATTCAAACCTGCGACCATAGCGGTCACGCGGTTCGACTGCAGCGCCTAGAACCGCTCGGTCACTCCGGCCGGCTGACTTACTCAGGCACCAGCCACCGGGCTGTCAGAAGCGACTTGAACCTACCGAGTACAGACAGGGACGTATGGGATTTAATGCAGAGGGTACGGACAGGCAGTCTTACGAATCACCTCGAAGGGAACGATCTATTGATACGTAATCAGCAGGGGTTTCAGAAAACATCGTTCTTGTGCAACGCAGCTAGTTCTTTATTCGCACGAAGTAATGGCCGCTATCGACAGGGGATCTCATGTTGATTCCGTGTGTCTGGATTTCCGGAAGGCTTTTGACACCGTTTCTCACAAGCTACTTGTAATCAAGCTGCGGGCCTATGGGGTATCGTCTCAGTTGTGCGACTGGATTCGTGATTTCCTGTGAGAAAGGTCGCAGTTCGTAGTAATAGACGGCAAATCATCGAGTAAAAGTGAAGTGATGTCAGGTGTTCCCCAGGGAAGCGTCCTGGGACCTCTGCTGTTCCTGATCTATATAAATGACCTGGGTGGCAATATGAGCAGTTCTCTTAGGTTGTTCGCAGATGATGCTGTAATTTACCGTCTAGTAAGGTCATCCGAAGACCAGTATCAGTTGCAAAGCGATTTAGAAAAGATTGCTGTATGGTGTGGCAGGTGGCAGTTGACGCTAAATAACGAAAAGTGTGAGGTGATCCACATGAGTTCCAAAAGAAATCCGTTGGAGTTCGATTACTCGATAAATAGTACAATTCTCGAGGCTGTCAATTCAACTAAGTACCTGGGTGTTAAAATTACGTACAACTTCAGTTGGAAAGACCACATAGATAATACTGCGGGGAAGGCGAGCCAAAGGTTGCGTTTCATTGGCAGGACACTTAGAAGATGCAACAAGTCCACTAAAGAGACAGGTTACGCTACACTCGTTCGTTCTCAGTTAGAATATTGCTGCGCGGTGTGGGGTCCTTACCAGCTGGGGTTTACGAAGGACATCGAAAGGGCGCAAAAAATGGCAGCTCGTTTTGTATCATCACGTAATAGGGGAGAGAGTGTGGCAGATATGATACCCGAGTTGGGATGGAAGTCATCAAAGCAAAGACGTATTTCGTCGCGGCGAGATCTATGTACGAAATTTCAGTCACCAACTTTCTCTTCCGAATGCAAAAATATTTTGTTGAGCCCAACCTACGTAGGTAGGAATGATCATCAAAATAAAATAAGAGAAGTCAGAGCTCGAACAGAAAGGTTTAGGAGTTCGTTTTTCCCGCGCGCTGTTCGGGAGTGGAATGGTAGAGAGATAGTATGATTGTGGTTCGATGAACCCTCTGCCAAGCACTTACATGCGAAATGCAGAGTAATGATGTAGATGTAGAAGTACTGTTGCCAAGTTTTCAGTAAACTGTGGACGGCTTGTTCAACGACGCAACCGCGCTGGTAATATTTCAGACGTTGGAATTACAAACGGCCTGACCTTTTCGACGGAGTCAGTATAGAACAGGGATTAATGGAAATGAAGTCATCATGACGACGATGGTTACTAAAATTGTAACATCCCTGTAATGGACTGGCCTACACAGAGTCCTGACCTAAATCCTATAGAACGACCTTGGGATGTTTTGGAACGCTGCCTTCATGCCAGGCCTCACCGACAGACATCGATACCTATCCTCAGTGCAGCACTCCGTGAAGAATGGGCTGCCATTCCCCAAGAAACCCTCCAGCACCTGATGGAACGTATGCCTGCGAGAGTAGAAGCTGTCGTCAAGGCTAAGAGTGGTCCAACACCATGTTGAATTCCAGCATTACGGATGGAGGGCGCCACTAATTTGTAAATCATTTTCAGTCAGGTGTCCCGATACTTTTGATGACATAGTCTATGGTGAAACATGGATAGGCAAAGTACGGCTTGTTCCATGGCTTTCAAGGTCACCTGTTCTCAGGATCTTGCTGTCTTGAGTCTTCGCAGAAGTGACAGCACTCCCGTTGATACGGTAAAAGAACTGGAGCAGTCTTGTCAATACTTAGGAGATGAGACATCGATATTTTGAGGAATTTCTAACACATTCCAGAGAAGAGTGCAGTACTGCATTTAAATGCGGGGACGACACGTGGAACACTTTCTTGTAACATGAGAGTGTACAGTAACAGCCGCACGGAGTGGCCGCGCTGTTTGAGGCGCCATGTCACGGATTGCGAGGCCACTCACGACGGATGTCACTCCTCCCTCGGGCGTGTGTGTGTGTGTGTGTGTGTGTGTGTGTGTGTGTGTGTGTGTGTGTGTGTGTGTGTTCTTAGGATAAGTTAGTTTAAGTAGTGTGTAAGTATAGAGTCCGATGACCTCTGCAGTTTGTTTTGTCCCTTAGGAAATCACACAAATTTGACCATTTTATTTTGTACAGTAACATGAGGAATTTCCAAGAATCGTTAACTATCGAACGCACAGGCAGCGAACGATATATATCGAATGATGAAATACATCGAACGCAGATATGGAAAGCGTTCAGTGCGTTGTCAAGGGTGTATCGTGTAACGTTTAGAGTTGTGAATAGGAATGAGTTACGCTGTTCCAGTTTCGAGTCCCCATACTCTCATCTGACGAAATTTAATTCTTGTTATTTGGATTTCTGTTGGAAATATAGCTTGCTGCCAAATGACAATTTCAGGAATTGTGTGAATTTTCATGGGGGCCACTGTGCGAAACGTCGTAAGAAATACGCCAATGCTGATTTCCCTTTTCAGTTGTTCTGCGCGCCTTGTCAGAAACGGACATGGTTCAATAGTTACAAGCTGCCCATCGAAAAGGGTATTACTTTCGTCACGTCTTGGGTAAGAGAAGCGACCCCTTCCGAAACCGAGGGATTGACAAACACCGTTTGTGACTACCGTAGGCTCTGCCGAAGAATCTGCTACGTGATGATCACGAATGATAATATGCGTGTCAGTGAACGAAACAAGATAGTTGTAATAGACGGATCACATACGGCCACTCGGAGATATAAGGACAACCCCTAAAAGATCATACTGAATACTTAAGGATCTTCGGAGACGCTGAAAGGGAATTCCGGAAGGCCTTCATAGTTAGAAAGTATTCGAGAGGCAGGAAAACTAAGTGTTTCTCCTAAAGCACTTCGTTTTGCCAGGGGCTAAAATTACAACAGCCGGCATTAAGTCCTACAGCACCTAGAGGAAGAAGGAGTCCAACATGAATTTGTGAATTCAGTGGAATTTGTCTCTTCGGACAGTCCATCTGCCTCCACACAGAATATAGAGCGATTGTGGAAATCTGTCAGAACGCCGAGTAAAAGACAAGGCCGACGGGGAGACGGGGACGAACTGTTCCTCTTCCAGTACCTGTACTTCCACGTTTGTGGTTTGCATGGGAAGATTCAACCTTCTCAGACTCTCCAAATATTTCTCAGATTCACGTGTAGAATGTGTTCGATTTACGGGAAACAACGATTGCTTCCGGTGGCATGTGCAACACACGGAATAGTCTGACGAGCAGAGTAAGTCAAAGTACTAGTTCCCTTTCTAATTAGTGTTAATAAACGTTTGTCTCCTGTCGACGCCCTAGTCACAACAATAAACAGTATCCATATTTGCCGCCACGAGAGTCGCACAGTCGATATACAGGGTGTTACAAAAAGGTACGGCCAAACTTTCAGGAAACATTCCTCACACACAAAGAAAGAAAATATGTTATGTGGGCATGTGTCCGCAAACGCTTACTTTCCATGTTAGAGCTCATTTTATTACTTCTCTTCAAATCACATTAATTATGGAATGGAAAGACACTGCAACAGAACGTACCAGCATCACTTCAAACACTTTGTTACAGGAAATGTTCAAAATGTCCTCCGTTAGCGAGGATACATGCATCCACCCTCCGTCGCATGGAATCCCTGATGCGCTGATGCAGCCCTGGAGAATGGCGTATTGTATCACAGCCGTCCACAATACGAGCACGAAGAGTCTCTACATTTGGTACCGGGGTTGCGTAGACAAGAGCTTTCAAATGCCCCCATAAATGAAAGTCCAGAGGGTTGAGGTCAGGAGAGCGTGGAGGCCATGGAATTGGTCCGCCTCTAGCAATCCATCGGTCACCGAATCTGTTGTTGAGAAGCGTACGAACACTTCGACTGAAATGTGCAGGAGCTCCATCGTACATGAACCACATGTTGTGTCGTACTTGTAAAGAGGCATGTTCTAGCAGCACACGTAGAGTATCCGGTACGAAATCATGATAACGTGCTCCATTGAGCGTAGGTGGAAGAACATGGGGCCCAATCAAGACATCACCAATAATGCCTGCCCAATCGTTCACAGAAAATCTGTGTTGATGACGTAATTGCACAATTGCGTGCGGATTCTCGTGAGCCCACACATGTGGCGGTGAATCGAGGAAGTACAGTACATACTAACGAAACTAAAATGAGCTCTAACATGGAAATTAAGCGTTTCCGGACACATGTCCACATAACATCTTTTCTTTATTTGTGTGTGAGGAATGTTTCTTGAAAGTTTGGCCGTACCTTTTTGTAACACCCTGTATATACACACGCCAAAAAATGTTTTGCGTCTCCCCGGTTCCCAGAACTCCTGAAGACAGACGTTGGCTATGAATATTGTATCCCTTTGCTTGATCAGAGATGTCACTAAACCCGCCCAAAGATGTAAAGAACCATGCATGAGCAGCGCCTACTAGACGGAGTAGGTCCGACAGCCCATCATTTCCAATCATTCCACCAGGAAGGAGGTACACGTCTCGTGTTGTCTGTAGTTCAACCATGCCTAGACGGTCGATACCGCGGTTGGATCGCGTCCGCATTGTTACTTTGTGCCAGGTAAAGCTCTCAACAAAGGAAGTGTCCAGGCATCTCGGAGTAAACCAAAGCGATGTTGTTTGGACATGGAGGAGATACAGGGAAACAGGAACTGTCGATGACATGCCTCGCTCAGACAGCCCAAGGGTTACTGCTGCAGTGGACGACCGCTACCTACGGATTATGGCTCGTAGGAGCCCTGACAACAACGCCACCATGTTGAATAATGCTTTTCGTGCAGCCACAGGACGTCGTTTTACGACTCAAACTGTGCGCAATAGCCTGCATGATGCGCAACTTCACTCCCGACATCCATGGCGAGGTCCGTCTTTGCAACCAAGACACCATGCAGCGCAGTACTGAGGGGCTCAACAACATGCCGAATGGACCGCTCAGGATTGGCATCACGTTCTCTTCTCCAATGAGTGTCGCATATGCCTTCAACCAGACAATCGTCGGAGTCGTGTTGAGAAGCAACCCGCTCAGCCTGAACGCCCTAGACACACTGTCCAGCAAGTGCAGCAAGATGGAGGTTTTCTACTGTTTTGGGGTGGCATTATGTGGGGCCGACGTACGACGCTGTTGGTCATGGAAGGCGCCGTAACGGCTGTACGATAGGTGAATGCCATCCTCCGACAGATAGTGCAACCATATCGGCAGCATATTGGTGACCCATTCGTCTTCATGGACGGTAATTCGCGCCCCCATCGTGCGCATCATCTGAATGACTTCCTTCAGGATAGCGACATCGCTCGACTAGAGTAGCCAGCATGTTGTCCAATATGAACCCTATCAAACATACCTGGGATAGATTGAAAAGGGCTATTTATGGACGACGTGACCCACCAACCACTCTGAGGGATCTACGCCGAATCGCCGTTGAGGAGTCGGATAATGTGGAGCAACAGTGCATTGATGATCTTGTGGATAGTATGCCACGACGAATACAGGCACGCATCTATGCGAGAGGACGTGCTACTGGTTATTAGAGGTACCTGTGTGTACAGCAATATGGACCACCCCCTCCGAGGGTCTCGCTGTATGGTGGTACAACATGCAATGTGTGGTTTTCATGAGCAATAAAAAGGACGAAAATAATGTTTATGTTGATCTCTATTCCAATTTTCTGTATAGGTTCGGGGACTCTCGGAACCGAGGTGATGCAAAACATTTTTTGATGTGTGTATGTAGTTTGGAGCTAGCGCGTTCGATAGGCAACGCTTTTCGGAAATTACCCTAATACTGCCTGAAAAACCGCACAAGAGACGTAACCTAGCACTACAGAATGTAAGCTTGAGGGCTTACAATAAAGTGGGCATTAACTGTTATTGACAATAAGTTCTGTGAGTGAATAGAACAACTTTGTTTCTAAATAAGACACACAGCGCATAACGTTGGTCTGCAGATATTTTCAGTGCATTACAGATACAGGGATAAAGAAGGCCATCATATTAAACGAAATGAAATTAGTCAGTAACGAGCCACCGAAGATCATCGGTGCCTTGTACCAAAATACACAAAAAATATCCCAGAAGCATCTCCGAAATTTTGTCTGTAATGTTCGGACTCCATCAGTAGACGGGAAAGCTGAATGTAAGTACACCTGCAGGTAGCTCCGCAGGATTCGAAATTCATCGTGCAACACGCCGACGTGAATATACCGTTTATTGTGTTCCCTTTGCAGTTATTTAGGCAATTGCTACTCATCGCTAACTCCAACCCGGAAGACTCAGCGCAGTGCTATTACACGCCGTATCCTGCAATAACGAAGGCCTACTTCTCTTGGGGAGGGGGGGGGGGAGGGAGAGGCTGAAGGGAGATCAAATTATAGTGATTCGGCGAGACGCGGATCTTGGCCTGGTACAAAAAGGTAATGAGACTGCGCATGAGCAGTTACGCCTGTGGTAAGGGTGATGCGGGGACTGCAGGAAATCCTTGAGATAAGTGGTACTGTGGACTCCGCCAAGAACTGGTTCTGTCTGGTCCGTAGTTAACCTGTCGAAGCGTCTGAGAAACTGACGCGAATTCGAAATTCGCAGAGAAAAATATTTTCTCCTGAATCATAATTTTACTTGCATAAATGTTCATCCTGTGGAATTCTTTTTGCTAAGTGCTTCACTTAATCCAGTGATGTGAAAATTAACTTTGTTAGCTTAAAGCTCAAACGGAAATCATTCCTGCTTGTTACCTCTTTCTGCTACAGAGAAGTGTATCTAAATGTGTAGTATTATAGTGCATGAGAGAGCGGGGGGGGGGGGGGGGGGGGGGGGGGGAGAAAGGGGGGGTCCCTAATAGCGTTAAATGTAAATCACCATAAAGAAAAGCTGTCATCGAATCGAAAGTCGGTCCGAATACCACAGATGTTTGGTTTGTGGGGCGCTCAACTGCGCGGTCATCAGCATCCCGTACAAAGTACCAATTTTTACACAGTTCATTTTTTTTTCACAATCCAATCTAGCCACTGTCACAAATGATGATGATGATGATGATGATGATGATGATGATGATGATGATGACACAAATACCCACTCCTCGGGCAGAGAAAAACTCGAACCCGGTCGGGAACCGAACCCGGGACCCTGTGATCCAGATACTAGATGTGGTCCCACTGTAAGTGATTAGTCCTAACTTTCGTCTACACTTTTCTTTTTTTTTAATTTATTGGATTTTGGGGACGTGTTTGCACATCCGTGTCATTTATGGAATGTCAGTTAGCGCGATACGAACGTGAGGACAACACCCAGTCCCCGCGCGAAGAAAAACTCCTACCCTGCCGCGCAGCTACGTAAGCGGACATTCATCTGACCTTCGAACTGTCTTACCCAGACTGTTTTGGGGTGACCTGCACTTCAAAGAGGGCACCATACCGCGGTACAAAAACAGTAGCTTAAGATTGATGTAAAGCACGGTCATGTCCACTGTAGCGTCAAACGTGTTCGGACACATATCAGTGGTCGTTAATATGGGGTCCCCCCCTCCTCCCCCCCCCCCCCCCCCCCCCCCCCCCACCTCCCGTCCCACAATCATGACGGCTCGAACTGTTCTGAGGATACTTTCAATGAGATAGTTGAATGTCTGTGGAGGAGTGGCAATCCATTCTTCCTCAAGAGTCGACACCATTAAAGGTAACGGTTTTGGTTATTGGATGTGGAGCGAAGTCGACTTTCTGACTCCACCCAACAGGTCGGGACTATGGGCAGGCCACTCCGTTCCAGGCGGCTTTCGAAGGTTATTCCTTGGAACGAACAGCTATGAATTAAAATATTGACTAAATTGTTGATCAAACAAAAATTTCCGTCTGCAGATTGTATTTTCAGGAGGTTAACGTCACCAAAGATGTGAAAAAGTCACCCTGAATAATCTTGGCGTACGTCGGTGACTATTTGTGTAAGTGCCAGTCTGTAGTTCAAAAGGCATGTGGTTAGATTCCTGGTGAGTCGGAGGAGTTTTTCTTTCTCTTATCACTTCTTTCACTTCAGGCATCGATTTATTAATGAGAAAATTGCTAAGATCCACTATGGGCTAGAGTCCATGTTAAACTGTAGGTCTGTGTAAGTCAGTTCAAAGATTGGAGGGAGACTAGTCATATCTTCTCCAATAGTGTACTATAACACCCATAGTACTCAAACCAACCTTCGGCTTGACGACAGCTCTATTTTATTAGAAGTGTAAGCTAATGTCAACAATATATGTGGAAACAACGTATGTTAATGCAGGAAATGAGTAGGAAAAATAATCCTGTGATGCTCGTTTGGAGCATTAGTAGTGTGGTGGTTGACACAGACAAGTCGGCTAAGTACCCAGTGGTAACGATATAAAGTGCAATAAAACGTAAGCTCGGTAGTAGGGAAGGGTAATGGTTCATTGGAATAGCTGTAGGAAAATTGCAGTTCATTTTTATAAAGGTTGTGCGACCCATTCTTGAGTAATGTTAGAGTATTTTGTTAAAGGAAGACATGAAGACAATTCAGAGGCGTATTGCTGGGTTACTGGTAGATTCGATCAATATGCTGTTATTACAGATAGTTCGCGAGGTTAAAACTTGAATCCTCAGAGGGAAGATGTTCTTTTCGCGAACCGACATTTGCAACATACTGCCTAACGATGCTACTGTCACTAACCTACATCTCGCGTAATAACAACGAAAACTAGAGAAATCAGGGCAAGTACTGAAGCATACAGACTGTCGTTTATACTCCGCTCAGTTTCCGAGTGGACCCGGAAGGAAAATTGCTTGAAGTGGTGCAAGATATCGTCAGCCATGTTGAGTGTTGTGGCTTGCGGAGTATGTATTTAGATGTAGAATATATAGTAAAGAACCTTTTGTATTTCAAAGTATGAAAACTGTGTTACGCGACTCTCGTCGTCGTCGTCGGCTGATACTCGTATCCGAGTTTTCATTTCTCTCCTGAGATTTCCTTCGTCACGGTTTAGGCGTGGAAGTGTCGTTGATGGCTTAGCAATCCAATCCTAGCGTGGAACAGGCGGCCACAGACATTACAGCTGATGGAAGGTGGAGGACGTGGCTGAGCCTGGAGGAGTTTACGTCTCCGGCGTTTGTCATTCTCCATTCTTCGACGTTCCAGCTCAAAGTTTTGAAGAGCATTTGAGGTAACTGAGCGCCAGCGACTTCGGTCTTCTGCTGTTGTGGACCAGTTACTCGGATCGATGTTCAAGTTTTTCAGATTTTTCTTATAACGTTTGAGAGGGGCACCTCGTGGCCTTTTACCTGTGCTAACTTCGCTGTACAGCATTTGGCGTGGAAGTCTGTCATTTTTCATCCGCTGGACATGTCCGACCCATCTGAGTTGATGCCCAATGATAAGAGCTTCCGTGCTATACATTTTTGCTTTCTCAAGAACAGCCGTGTTGGATATGAAGTCATCCCATTTCAGGTTCATGATATCTCTTAGCTTCTGTTCTTCAGATCACAGCAATATAACGTCCAGGTTTCGCAACCATATAGCAGGGTGGAAACGACTACAGCTTTGTACACCATCAGTTTGGTGTACAGTGTTAGGACTTTATTCAGGAAGACACGCTTTGTAAGACGTCCAAATGCTACATGGGCAGCACGTAATCTATTCTCCACATCTTTTCCAGATGAGCAGTTACATGACAGTATGCTTCCTACGTAGAGGAAATGGTCCACTTGTTCCAAGGGTGTATCATACATGGATATGCTGAAGTCAGGAACGGAGGAGCCAGGAGTTGGCTGCGCCATCACCTTTGTCTTTGGAATATTGATGGAGAGACCAAATCGTTCGTACGCCCTGCCTAAGGAATCAACTGACAGCTGCAATTCTGCAGGTGAATGAGCTGGTGAAGCATTGTCATCAGCATACTGCAGCTCTGTCACACGAGTGGCACTGGTGAACCTTGTTGAATGGAGTCTGGACTGGCTGAATAATCCTCCATCGAATCTGTACTTTAATTCTATTCCTTCATTGTTTACGGATGTCTCGTAAAGCATAGCTGACAGATACAGTGCAAATAATGTTGGTGCAAGAACGCATCCTTGTTTAAGTCCACTTGTTATTGGGAATTCACCAGTTGTTTCATTCTGGCAGAGGACCTGTCCAGTCATATCATCGTGCAGAGCTTCATTCAAGTCAACAATATGTTCAGGGCAGCCGAAGCGTTTTAAGACCATCCACATGGCTTCTCTGGGAACTGTATCAAAGGCCTTTTCTAGATCGTAGAAAACAAGTAGTAAAGGCTTTTGCTGTTCTATGCACTAGTTGTCGTGCACAGAAAATCATGTCACTTGTCCCTCTTGATGGTCGAAACCCGTATTGAGACTAAGGTAGTATAGTCTCTGAAAGTGTCTGGAGACGATTTAAAAGGATTCTTGCAAAAATTTTGCAAGTGACAGAGAGTAGAGATATTCCCCAGTAGTCACCACAGACGCTTCTGTCGCGCTTCTTGAAGATGGTGACAATTGTGGAGCTCTTCAAGTCAGCTGGTACCTTGCGGGTTTCCCACATTAATAGAATGAGTGAGAAGAGTCTAGTTTTTAGAGGCAAGCCGCCACCCTCAATAAGCTCCATCGGGATGCTGTCAGGTCCAGGAGCCTTCCCAGGTTTCACACTCTTGAGTGCCTTGCAAAATTCTTGAAAAGTTGGAGGATCAGCCATCCAGGGTTGTGGAGGGTGCTGTGGGACATTTTTGAGAAAATCTCCAGCGGCAGTGGAAGGGCGATTTAACAGTGAGCTGAAGTGCTCTTTCCAACGATTTAAGATGTCCTTTCAGTAAGGATCGTGGAGTTGTCAGCAGCTTTCAGTGTTCCTGATGAGGAGCGGATAGGTCCATACAGCTCTTCAATACCAGCGTAGAAGCCACGCAGGTTCCTTGCATCGGAAAGATTTTGGAGTTCTGTGGCTTTCTGTTGCCACCATTTGTTCTTGATTACTCGTATATCACATTGACATTTCTGCTTGAGTTCTTGAAAGTGTGCTTTCTTTTCTGCGCAGGACGGATCTTGAGCAAGGGATAGGTAAGCATCCGGCTTTGCATTGATGATGGCTTGGATTTCTCCATTGTTGTCATCAAACCAGTCAGTTCTTTTCCGTGCACTAAAACCAGCAACATTGTCAGCAGTTTCTTTGATGATGTTCTTTAATGTTGTCCATTCTTGTTCGACATCATCTGTGGATGCTGGAGCTTTGTTAAGTTGTTCAGACAGTATGTCTTGGAAGCGTGAGCGAACGTTTTTGTTGTTCAGGTTGCTTATGTTGAATTTTCTGCGTGGTGGGTTTGAAAAGTGGGATAGTGGCTTGCGATACTTTGGTACTCCCAAACGGCTGACTAAAAGTCTATGGTCAGTCCAGCACTCATCGATGTTTAGTGCTACTTTTGTGATGAGACTCTAACATAAACAGTGTAAGTTAATATGTTGTTTAACATCAGCAGGTGTCTGCTTATGTGTGAAAATTGTTGGGAGTATTAATAGTAACAGCTGTAAGCTAAGCGCGTGGATGTACACCATGTGATCAAAAGTATCCGGACACCTGGCTGAAAGTAACGTAAAAGTTCGTTTCGCCCTCCATCGGTAGTGCTGGAATTCAATATGATGTTGGCTCTCCTTAGCCTTGATGACAGGTTTCTTGGGGAATGGCAGCCCATTCTTCACGGAGTGCTGCACTGAGAGGAGGTATCGATGTCTGTCGGTGAGGCCTGGCATGAAGCCAGCGTTCCAAAACATCCCAAGGTGAAACTTCCTGGCAGATTAAAACTGTGTGCCCGACCGAGACTCGAACTCGCGACCTTTGCCTTTCGCGGGCAAGTGCTCTACCAACTGAGCTACAGAAGCACGACTCACGCCCGGTACTCATAGCTTTACTTCTGCCAGTACCTCGTCTCCTACCTTCCAAACTTTACAGAAGCTCTCCTGCGAACCTGTGAGTACCGGGCGTGAGTCGTGCTTCGGTAGCTCAGTTGGTAGAGCACTTGCCCGCGAAAGGCGAAGGTCGCGAGTTCGAGTCTCGATCGGGCACACAGTTTTAATCTGCCAGGAAGTTTCATATCAGCGCACACTCCGCTGCAGAGTGAAAATCTCATTCTGGAAACATCCCCCAGGCTGTGGCTAAGCCATGTCTCCGCAATATCCTTTCTTTCAGGAGTGCTAGTTGTGCAAGGTTCGCAGGAGAGCTTCTGTAAAGTTTGGAAGGTAGGAGACGAGGTACTGGCAGAAGTAAAGCTGTGAGGACGGGGCGCGAGTCGTGCTTGGGTAGCTCAGTTGGTAGAGCACTTGCCCGCGAAAGGCAAAGGTCCCGTGTTCGAGTCTCGGTCGGGCACACAGATTCAATCTGCCAGGAAGTTTCATATCAGCGCACACTCCGCTGCAGAGTGAAAATCTCATTCTCATCCCAAGGTGGTTCTATAGCATTTAGGTCAGGACTCTGTGTAGACCAGTCCATTACAGGGAAGTTACTGTCGTGTAACCACTCCGCCACAGACAGTGCATTATGAACAGGTGCTCGATCGTGTTGAAACATGCAGTCGCCATCCCCGAATTGCTCTTCAACAGTGAGAAGCAAGAAGGTGCTTAAAACTTCAATATAGGCCTGTGCTGTGACACCGCCACGCAAAACAAGGGGTGCAAGCTCCCTCCATGAAAAACACGACCACAGCATAACACCACCGCCTCCGAATTTTAATTTTGGCACTACACACGCTGGCAGTTGTTCGCCGGGCATTCTCCATACCCACACCCTGCCATCGGACCGCCACATTGTGTACCGTGATTCGTCGCTCCATACAACGTTTTTCTGAGCTACCGCCTCTCATAGTACTTACAGTGGATCCTGATGCAGTATGGAATTCCTGTGTGATGGTCTGGATAGATGTCTGCCTATTACACATTACGACCCTCTTCAACTGTCGGCGGTCTCTGTCAGTCAGCAGACGAGGTCGGCCTCTACGCTTTCGTGCTGTACGTGTCCCTTGACATTTCCACTTCACTATCACATCGGAAACAGTGGACCTAGGGATGTTTAGGTGTGTGGAAATCTCGCGTACACACGTATGACACAAGTGACACCCAATCAACTGACCATGTTCGAAGTCTGTGGATTGCGGGGAGCGCCCCATTCTGCTCTCTCACGATGTCTAATGACCACTGAGGTCGCTGATATGGAGCACCTGGCTGTAGGTGGCATCACAATGCACTTAATAAGAAAAACGTATGTTTTTGGGGGTGTCCGGATAATTTTGATCACATAGTGTATGTACTCGATTTCGAGTAGCGTATAAATAAATAAAAAATTAGCCGTCAGTTACGGACTGTCGTTGTTTTGAGTGAATAGATCCCTATTACTTTGATACGAGTGTACTCCGTATTCAACATCAATACAGAATTATATCCCATACGAAAGCAGTGATGTAAGTTAATGTCGGCAGAGACGTTGACATCGCTCATGCATGTTTAACGGAATAGTCACTACAGCGACTACAGCCATTATTAAATACATTAAATGTATTCGCACTTGTGAATAAGGACAAACATCAGCTGTAGAATGGAATGACGATAATGAAAATTTGTGCCAAACTGGGACTCGAAATCGGATTTCCCGCTTATGGCGAGCGGTCTCCTTACCATTTGGCTAACCGTGCACGGCTCACCGCGAGATCCAAACTTCCATGTACTTCAGCCATGCGTCTACGACCTGTACTCGTGCATCCATTATGTATATTCCCGTGCAGGTGAGACGTTGTACTTGAAAGTCGCTTGCCCAGTATCGGCAGATAAATGCGATATTGCAGTGCCTTTATGGAACTTTGGGTGTGACCGTGAGTCGTGCACGGATTGCCAAATGGTAAGGCGACCGCTCGCCATAAGCGCGAAATCCGTGTTAGAGTCCCGCTCAGGCACAAATTTTCATTGTCGTCTTTCCATTCTACAGCTGATGGTTGCCGTCATTGTCTAACACATCTCAAGAAGCCAGAAGAAATAAAATTCTGGTGCCTAAACGTACGTACATGAAATACACTACTGGCCATTAAAATTGCTACACCAAGAAGAAATATAGATGATAAAAGGGTATTCATTGGACAAATATATTATACTAGAACTGTCATGTGATTACATTTTCACGTAATTTTGGTGCATATATCCTGAGAAAACAGCACCCAGAACAACCACCTCTGGCCGTAATAACGGTCTTGATACGCCTGGGCATTGAGTCAAACACAGGTTCAATGGCGTGTACAGGTATAGCTGCCCATGCAGCTTCAACACGATACCACAGTTCATCAAGAGTAGTGACTGGCGTGTTGTGACGAGCCAGTTGCTCGGCCACCATTGACCAGGCGTTTTCAATTGGTGAGAGATCTGAAGAATATGCGGGCCAGGGCAGCAGTCGAACATTTTCTGTATCCAGAAAGGCCCGTACAGGACCTGCAACATGCGGTCGTGCAATATCTTGCTGAAATGTAGGTTTTCACAGGGATCGAACGGAGGGTAGAGCCACGGGTCGTAACACATCCGAAATGTAACGACCACTGTTCAAAGTGCCGTCAATGCGAACAAGAGTTGACCGAGACGTGTAACCAATGGCACCCCACACCATCACGCCGGGTGATACGCCAGAATGGCGATGACGAATACACGCTTCCAACGTGCGTTCACCGTGATGTCGCCAAACACGGATGCGACCATCATGATGCTGTAAACAGAACCTGGATTCGTCCGAAAAAATGACGTTTTACCACTCGTGTACCCAGGTTCGTCGTTGAGTACACCATCGTAGGCGCTCCTGTCTGTGATGCAGCGTCAAGGGTAACCGCAGCCATGGTCTCCAAGCTTATAGTCCGTGCTGCTGCAAATGTCGTCGAACTGTTCGTGCAGATGGTTGTTTGCTTGCAAACGTCCCCATCTAAGAGATCGAGACGTGGCTGCACGATCCGTAACAGCCGTGCGGATAAGATGCCTGTCATCTCGACTGCTAGTGATACGAGGCCGTTGGGATCCAGCACGGCGTTCCGTATTACCCTCTTGAACCTACCGATCCCGTATTCTGCTAACAGTCGTTGGATCCCGACCAACGCGAGCAGCAATGTCGCGATACGATAAACCGCAATCGCTATAGGCTACATTCCGACCTTTATCAAAGTCGGAAACGTGATGGTACGCATTTCTCCTCCTTACACGAGGCATCACAATAACGTTTCACCAGGCAACGC
Organism: Schistocerca serialis cubense; assembly: GCF_023864345.2. Taxonomy (NCBI): domain Eukaryota; kingdom Metazoa; phylum Arthropoda; class Insecta; order Orthoptera; family Acrididae; genus Schistocerca; species Schistocerca serialis. Next base: position 109,833,785 of record NC_064647.1, read on the forward strand.
CGGTCAACTGCTGTTTGTGTATGAGAAATCGGTTGGAAACTTTCCTCATGTCAGCGCGTTGTAGGTGTCGCCACCGGCACCAACCTTGTGTGAATGCTCTGAAAAGCTTTTCATTTGCATATTACAGCATCTTCTTCCTGTCGGTTAAATTTCGCGTCTGTAGCATGTCATCTCAGCACCGGCTATCTGAGTACGGTCGCAGACTTCCCAGTGTCCCATTGTCTGTTTCCCACAGTGCACGCACAGTTGTGTAATTCCCTCACAGGGAGAGACACTTCTTTAGTTTTTTCGTCAGGTTGCATTTGCTTTTGCATGAAATACATCAGTGCATTGTCTGTATTTGAGAATGTCTGCGATGTTCGATGCAGGGTTCCCTCGGACATACATGCATGTCCGCAAGTACACAGCATCTAACTACAGGCACTGCACAAACGTATGAATGTATAAACAGGTTGTCCGTCTGCTGTTCCAAGTTATCAACCAAAGAGGGTACCTCTTTGATCAGTTTCTCGGCTGACACATATTGCCACCCGGATGTATACACTCGAAATTTCACGAGCACACACATTAGAGACAAAATGTGTTACACTCAAAGACAAAAGACGCGTCGCGAAGGAATTATTCGAATGGTACGGAAATTCGCAGATGTGATGTACATCCGCAGACAGACAAAAAATTACAGTTTCAGAAGAAATGGAAGATTTATTCTTGAGAAAGGGCTTCGTAAAATTGAGCAAGTTAGTAACGTGTTGGTCCACCCGTGGCCGTTATGCAGGCAAATTATTCGGCCTGGTATTGGTTGACAGAATTGTTGGATGCCCTGCTGATGGATATAGTGCCGAATTCTGTCAAACTGGCGCGTTAGATCGTCAGAATCCAGAGCAGCCGGCTGAAGGGCCCTGCCTATAATACCCCAAACGTTCTTGATTGGGGAGAGCTCCCGTGTCCTCGCTGGCAAAGGTCGGGTTTGGCAGTCACGAAGACAAACGGTAGAAACTCTCGGTGTGTGTAAGTGGAAACAATCATGCTGAAATGTAAGCTCAGGATGGCTTACCGTGAATGGTAAATAAACATTGCGTAGAATATCGTGGACGTACCGCTATGCTGTATGTGTGATAGAGATGACAACCAAAGGGGTCCTGCTATGAATACTCCTGGTTGTCGGGTTGTATGGGTGCGAGAGTCAGGTTGGTATCCCACCCGTGTCCGACATGTCTTCAAACACTTCGTCGCTGGTCATCGTGGCTCAGTTCGAAGAGTTTCATCAGTGAAGACAGTTCTGCTCCAGTCAAGGAGAGGAAGACGTGTCTGGCGATGTCCCGGACGGCGGTGCGATACCAACTGACTATCGCCCGCCATACAGCCCGACAACCAAGAGTCATAGTCTGGTGTGGCATTTCATTTTATACCAGTACCCTTATAGGCTGATGTCTTCGATACCATTGTCGTCATGGCAAGTCATCCTGGTCTTGCATTTCAGCAAGATAAAAACCGGCCGCACACGTCGAGAGTTTCTACTGCATGTCTTTGTGTTTGTCAAACCCTACATTGTTGTTGTTGTGGTCTTCAGTCCTGAGACTGGTTTGATGCAGCTCTCCATGCTACTCCATCCTGTGCAAGCTTCATCATCTCCCAGTACCTACTGCAACCTACATCCTTCTGAATCTGCTTAGTGTATTCATCTCTTGGTCTCCCTCTACGATTTTTACCCTCCACACTGCCCTCCAATGCTACATTGGTGATCCCCTGATGCCTCAGAACATGTCCTACCAACCGGACCCTTCTTGTTGTCAAGTTGTGCCACAAACCCCTCCCCAATTCTATTCAATACCTCCTCATTAGTTATGTGATCTACCTATCTATTCTTCAGCATTCTTCTGTAGCACCACATTTCGAAAGCTTCTATTCTCTTCTTGTCTAAACTATTTATCGTCCATGTTTCACTTCCATACATGGCTACACTCCATACAAATACTTTCAGAAACGACTTCCTGACACTTAAATGTATACTCGATGTTAACCAATTTCTCTTCTTCAGAAACGCTTTCCTTGTCATTGCCAGTCTACATTTTATATCCTCTCTATTTCGACCATCATCAGTTATTTTGCTCCCCAAATAGCAAAACTCCTTTACTACCTTAAGTGTCTCATTTCCTAATCTAATTCCCTCAGCATCACCCGACTTAATTCGACTACACTCCATTATCCTCGTTTTGCTTTTGTTGATGTTCATGTTATATCCTCCTTTCAGGACACTGCCCATTCAGTTCAACTGCTCCTCCAGGTCCTTTGCTGTCTCTGACAGAATTACAATGCCATCGGCGTACCCTACAGTGGCCAGCGAAGTCGCCAGATCTCTCCCCAACTGATAACGATTGGGGCATTACGGGCAGGGCCTTCCAACAAGCTCGGGATTTTGACGCTCTAACACGCCAGTTGGACAGAATTTGCTACGATCTGCATCAGGAGGGCATCCAACAACTGTGTCAACTAATACCAGGCCGAATAACTGCTTACATGAGGGCCGGAAGTCGATCAACGATTTATTGACTTACGCAATTTGCTCTTTCTCTCGAATAAATTATCCATTTTTCCGAAATTGTAGTCGTTTATTTGTACCTGTACATCACGTCTACCGATATCTGTCCAATTCGGATAATTCATTCGTGGTGTGTGTGTGTGTGTGTGTGTGTGTGTGTGTGTGTGTGTGTGTGTGTGTTTCTTTCTCAGTGTATGTTGTTTCCGTTTTTCAATACTAGCACACGACATTTTGTTTCTATCGTAACGGAAATTTACCACGAAGAATCGTTGTAACGCTTTTGTCCAACTTTGATATGAAAATCTTATGTTATCAGCTGCTTGTTGTTGTTGCTGTTTTTTTCAATTTTGATTGGAGGCTCATTGTTCGTTCTTATTCTGTTTCAGGTCAGTATGCAGCTACTGGCTGCTGTGCAAAGAATTGTGGTTGTCGTGCCTGGGTAACCTTACACTTAGTCTGACACTCGTGTTGAAAAATCAGCATTCTGCTGCAGTCAGCTGGGTAAGTGGAGTTTACTGGTGCAAGATAATTTGTAACATAATTATTCATGACTGTGTCTTGATAATTTTTACTTTGTGGACCGTCTAATTACAACTGAATGAAACTATTTTTGTGCCATACGTGTTTCGCCTTTGCTCTTTGCAAGGCACCTTCAGTGGCATAGAATATCTACATACTTTTGCTTGTACTATTTAGTTTACATTAAGAACAATACAAACAGTTGGGGCACTTTTTGCTTTCTTATGATGCAGTAATAATTTAAAGCTGTACTTGAGAGATTTAATGGATGTTGGTTTACATGTTGTATTTTTGTTCCTTTGCTGCCACTGTCCTGCTTATTATATGCACCATTTGAAATTTTGTTCCTTCACACGCGGACTTCCCACTCAGCGTCTCTTCGTCACCCGGGTGGTCTGGTGACAGGCGTGTTCTGCTGATCTTGAAAGGGTTAAGCCGACGGGTGTGAGGGAGTCAAGTGGATGCTTTCCAGACGCCGACATTGTCAATAGCGGTGGAGACACGCCCGCAGGGGCCTGAAGGAGCGGCTGGGCTAGAGATTCCATTACTTCGCAGAAACTTAGTGAAAACACTTTATGGCGGGCTATCAGCGAGGCGTGGGAATGACTTGTGTTCCCATGCAGTCTTGGCGGGCAAATTCCCGCGTTTTCTGCAAAATTGTAACTGTGATTGGCTTGCTCAGGGCATAGCTCCGTGACGTAGCAAAATCGGCGCAGAAATTGGCGCCAAGAATCTACATTGGTGGAATGGTAGTGCTTCGGCAATAGAGTGGAATTTTCCGCCGGTTTTCGAGTTGCTGATTGGAACGTTTAACCACGACCACTCTCGTGGGGGCGGGAATGTTCGATGTTCGGTTTGTACGGGTGCTCTTGTGGGAGTCTGCTCTCGCCTTTCGATCGGAGTAGGTTACAAGACTGAGCTGTCGCTGCTCTGGACAGCTTGCCTTCCGTTGGCTGTCTAATATACTTTTATTTGATTGTAACTGTTTGACGAAGTTGCTGAAGTTTCGACTTCAACGTAATTTTCCGAGTACAGTTGGCAATTGAGCGTTCTGCGTACAAGCGGCCTATATTGTCTGTCTTGGGCAGTTTTGGCTAAAGTTGACTGTATCAGAGTTACTTTGTAACTTCGCTTGTTAAAATCAATCACCGTACCGTCATTGATTGTGTGGCGAGCCTTCTTCGTCTCCCTCAGAGGCGCATTTGTATTGATAGGAAGTCTTTAGTCTGGAACAACCAGACCAGGATAATTTGTTTCGGGCTATACTCGCGACATTATCATCTCCACGACGGGATGTCGAAGCAACCAGCCATCGCTTCCAGTACGCCAGATCGTGTCCTTGCAGTTAAGAAGACAGCTTGGTAATGTATGTCCGCAGCACCGGCAGATTAGGGAATTTTGCTCTGTGTTAATCGGAGCTCAGCAGAGCGCGCCTGTTCCCGTCTTTTCTTACGTGGTTCTGTCTTGGATGTTCATTGTCTTGAGTTCTCACTACAGTAACAGCAATTAATGTTGGGCTGGCTGGGTGTTTCTCTTAAGATTTGAGTTGCAAGGAATTGGCTCCACATACCCCTTGGTCATAAACGTCACAAGCTAGTTTATGGACAACCTCCCATTCACAACATTTATTTATCCAATTTTATGTATTGCAAATGTTTCATGTGTTTTGTTTATTATTTTGAGTTAGTCATAATAAATCAAATTGTTATTTTGGACAGAACTTTCATTCTGTTAATCAGTAGAGTAACCCTTTCATTTCTCACTATGTTAATGAAACTTTCTTTATCTAATTAATTTCTATCGAATTAAATTATTGCAGGTGCCAAACTCTTTTCTACTCCACTTGCAGGGTCGATTACAGTCAGTTCGCGTTTTTTATTAATCCATGTGCAACAGCAAAAGTCGGAGTTAGAAAAGGAGGGGCTTGGAGCATCATTTCCATATGAAGATTCTACAAGAATTTAGTGTCAAATACACTGCTAGCCCCGGCACCTCGCAGCATGATTGACTGTATCGAACGGCTTTCTCAAAGTCCAGTGATACGATGGCGCACTTTATTTTACAGGGTGCAGCACTGGAAATAACATATCTGTAGTGGCACAGTGTCTGGTAGATGGACCTGTCTTTTCCTACACTCGATTGTTATGATCCAGTGACTGTGTTCAATACTGATTTTAATCTTTCATTTATGATGCGGGCAAATATTTTATAGTTAGAGTTCTGGAGAATTATAGGATTGAAGTTCGTTACCGCGTGTCCTGCAGGATGGTTCGGGATTAGAACTATGGCTCCTTCTTGGAAGTCGTGTGGGACGCCATTCGAGGTATTCATTAGTTCATTACAGATACACGCCAATTTGGGAATCAACTGCCCTTTGAACGTTTGATAAAACGCCAGGCCAAGGAAACTTATTTTTCGGGCTTCGTGTTATAGCGTCTGCGACTTCTTCTTCTGTAAATTGAGTTAAGAGGTTGTTTGCTTCTACCGGGTCGAGCCTGCGTGTTAATCCCGTCATGAAGTCATTGTCCGCCGGGATATCCGTTGTCGTATTGCCTAATAACTTTGCGAAGTATTTCTGAATTTCGTTCTTGATTTCACTTTGCTGCGTCAGTAATCTGCCGTCAGAAGATCTTAGTTCGGTTATTATTTTCCTACGTTGCTTTTTCCTCTCATTACTCACATGATATACAGATGTTTGTTCTCTATCTACGGCATCGTGAAGTCTTGCTCTTACTTTATGACCTTCCAGCTGTTTCCGCTTCAATCCGAGAAGTTTAGCCTGTTTTCGTTTTAGTTTCTCGTAGTTGGCAATTACTGACACATCAGATTGGTACAGGTCACGAAGGACTTGGAAGTAATATTCTACCGTCCGTTTTTGCCAAACATTTTTCTCGCAGGAGTAATTCATCAGCGATTTTCTTATCGCGGGTTTCACACATTTCATCAACCATGCCAGTGCCGAGGTATATGAAGTGAGTTTGTAGTCCCACGCGTTCCATAAGTCATTGAACATTTCACGGTATTCAGGGTCTATTAGGTGTTCCACGTACGTTTCTTGCCGTTTTAAGTTCATGGTGCATATGTACGCAGCGTGTTCCGAAAATATAGTGGGCCATAACTCTATTTGGAGGACGTGTGTTTTCAGGTCGACTGTTACATAGATCCTGTCGATGCGACTAGCGGAATGAAGAGTTCCTAGATAACAGAACGCAGCAAGTTATTCTCAATGGAGAGAAGTCTTCCGAAGTAAGAGTGATTTCAGGTGTGCCGCAGGGTAGTGTCGTAGGACCATTGCTATTCACAATTTACATAAATGACTTGTGGATGACATCGGAAGTTCACTGAGGCTTTTTGCGCATGATGCTGTGGTATGTCGAGAAGTTGTAACAATGGATAATTGTACTGAAATGCAGGAGGATATGCAGCGAATTGACGCATGGTGCAGGGAACAGCAATTGAATCTCAATGTAGGCAAGTGTAATGTGCTGCGAATACATAGAAAGAAACATCCTTTATCATTTAGCTACAATATAGCAGGTCAGCAACTGGAAGCAGTTAATTCCATAAATTATCTGGGAGTATGCATTAGAAGCGATTTAAAATGGAATGATGATATAAAGTTGATCGTCGGTAAAGCAGATGCCAGACTGAGATTCGTTGGAAGAATCCTAAGGAAATGGAATCCGAAAACAAAGGAAGTAGGTTACAGTACTCTTGTTCACCCACTGCTTGAATACTGCTCAGCAGTGTGGGACCCGTACCAGATAGGGTTGATAGAAGAGATAGAGAAGATCCAACGGAGAGCAGCGCGCTTCGTTACAGGATCATTTAGTAATCGTGAAAGCGTTACGGAGGTGATAGATAAACTCCAGTGGAAGACTTTGCAGGAGAGACGCCCAGTAGCTCGGTACGGGCTTCTGTTGAAGTTTCGAGAACATACCTTCACCGAGGAGTCAAGCAGTATATTGCCCCCTCCTACGTATATCTCGCGAAGAGACCGTGAGGATAAAATCAGAGAGATTAGAGCCCACACAGAGGCATACCAACAATCCTTCTTTCCACGAACAATGCGAGACTGGAATAGAAGGAAGAACCGAGAGGTACTCACGGTACCCTCCGCCACACACCGTCAGGTGGCTTGCGGAGTATGGATGTAGATGTAGATGTTTCGTAATAGGAGTGAAACCCGGCAATGCACCGTTCTTGAGCTCGCAGGTGTCAACTAAGCGGAGTTCTGTAATTACGGCTCAGAGTTCTGCACAGTTATTAAAATGCGGCGTCTGGCCTTTTGGAGACAGCACAGTAGGACTGAGCATACCGCCCACTAATAGCATCTAAATTACGTGGAAAACTTTGACGGTCGCTTTCTCGGAAACGGTTGAGTATCTACAGATAAGCCGAGACCGTGCTCGCTTGTTTTGGCTCCTCTTCCACTTGCTGTGCTACCCTCGCTAGGAGGAAGCAATATATCAGTTGAGTCTTCTAGGAATGCACGCTCTCCGAACTTTAGCACTGCTAACCGCGCCGTGATACACGGCGTCTCTATTGTAAACTGCCACTGCAGTTGGCCGAGCATCTCAGTGAGGCTTTCGCGCTTACTAAAACAAACCTGTCATGAAACGCGCTGCTCTTCTTAGGATCTTCTGTACTTCATATATCAATCCTGCTCGTTAACATTCAAAGTCTGTTAAGTCCCGTTGTGCGGCCATAGTCACGTGAGAAACCTTTTCACACGAATCACCTGAGTATAAATGACCTCTCCGCCAATGCACTGCCCTTGTATATCTTGTGTACGCGATACTACCGCCGCTATGTAGGTACATGTCGCTATCCCACGACGTGTCATCCCAGTGTACTTTTATTGCATTAATAACAGAGTCCGCGAATGTGTTACACACGCCAAGACGGAAATGAGAACATTAGAACATAACAGGTCCCGGACCATAAACTTTTACTTTCCGATTGTATAGGTCTGGAACAGTTCCAAATAATTCGGCTGTTTCTTTACGACATAGTGCTCTTTTGCGATATACTGTAGGTATGTCTGCGTTGTTGCTGTAGGATAAAAAGTACCGGGTGATCAAAAAGTCAGTATAAATTTGAAAACTGAATAAATCACGGAATAATGTAGATAGAGAGGTAAAAGTTGACACACATGCTTGGAATGACGTGGGGTTGTATTAGAACCCAAAAAATACAAAAGTTCAAAAAATATCCGAGAGATGGCGCTTCATGTGATCAGAATAGCAATAATTAGCATACTAAAGTAAGACAAAGCAAAGATGATGTTCTTTACAGGGAATGCTCAATATGTCCACCATCATTCCTCAACAATAGCTGTAGTCGAGGAATAATGTTGTGAACAGCACTGTAAAGTATGTCCGGAGTTATGGTGAGGCATTGGCGTCGGATGTTGTCTTTCAGCATCCCTAGAAATGTCGGTCGATCACGATACACTTGCGACTTCAGGTAACCCCAAAGCCAATAATCGCACGGACTGAGGTCTGGGGACCTGGGAGGCCAAGCATGACGAAAGTGGCGGCTGAGCACACGATCGTCACCAAACGACGCGCGCAAGAGATCTTTCACGCGTCTAGCAATATGGGGTGGAGCGCCATCCTGCATAAACATCGTACGTTCCAACAGGTGTTTGTCATCCAGGCTGGGGATGATGCGATTCTGTAACATATCGGCGTACCTCTCACCCGTCTCGGTAGCAATTACAAAACCAGAATCACGCATTTCCTCGAAGAAAAAAAGCCTGATAACGGTAGCTGTGGTAAATCCAACCCATACCGTGATTTTTCTCGTCGTGCAATGGAGTTTCCACTACAAATTCTGCAGTTGTGGACGTTGACAGACCCTCGGAGCGTGTAATGAGCTTCGTCGGTCCACAACACGTTATTCAGCCGATCGTCATCTTCCGCCATCTTTTGAAACACCCACACCGCAAATGCCCTCCGCTTCACTAAATCGCCAGGTAACAGTTGAAGATGCCTATGGATTTTGTACGGATAGCATCCGAGGGTACGCCAGCCAAACAGTAGTGTATGGAATGCCGGTGCGGCGTGCGACTGCACGAGCACTGACTTCCCCGTGCATAGACGAACCCGCTACAGTCTCCATTTCTTCCTGAACTGTCTCAGTAGCATTACGCCTTGTACTCGGTCGGCCACTACGGGGTCTATCGTCTAAACAACCCGTGGCTTCGAACTTCGAAATCATTCTCGCCACAGCTGCATTTGTCAACGGACCTTTACCCGTTCGAATCCCCCTTCCTATGGCGATAGGATCGTAACGCTGAAGTAGCACATTCCCCATTCTGATAATACAGCTCCACTAAAAGCGCCTTTTCAGGTAACGTCAACATTCAGCGACTGCTGGCGCATCTTTTTTTTTTTACAAGAGGTGAAGCCCCTCCACGTCCACACCGGCATGATGGCCCAACACAAAAGGTCTACTGCCATCTCTGCATAAGGGTTAGTATTCACTAAAGTGAGGTGTCGCAGGATGTGGGTACTGCGATGTTTGCGTACGTCTGGTTAGGATTAACCATTAATACGCGTTCATCTGGAGATAGATTGGTCGAAATCTGACGAAGGGTAGCGGTTTGAAGGGCAGAGGAAAAAAAGTGCCAAGGCAAGAGCCAAGGGAAAAAAACCTCTGCGAAAGTTAGGTCGGGCGGCAAGAGCAGTAGCGGTTGTCTTGCTGCCTGCGATAGGTTGTACAAGGATAGGCTTTGTTAGTAGTGGGTATCATGCATGTCGATACCTTGACGTTGTGCGTTTGTGCTGCTCGGCGGCTGGCGCTGGGTGCTGGTACAGGGTCCTCGTTCAGCGTCCTGCAACCTGCAACAGTTATGTTTGTTATCGGTCTTGTGTCCGATAGGTCATATACCGGAGGCACAGTGTGAGGGAGTGTTGGCAGATTGTTCGTGCGTCTGTGGGCGAGCTCGTCGGTGTCCCTGCTGTGGCCTGTTGGTCGGCTCTAATAGCAGCTGGTAGTTACCAGTCAGTGTTGCTGATATGCAGGGGCTTACCGGCGTTTGTCGCCGTTTGCGTATGTTAGTTTACCATAGGTGGTTATGCCCTAGCTAGCAGTGTCTTTGGCCGCTTGTGTTTCCACCTGTGGTTGTGATCGCTGCTGGCGCATCTCTCATTATAGCTCCTTTTATACACGATTGTCATGCGCAGTCACCGACGTTTTTCTGTCCAGAGCCATCTGTCGGACATTTTGTGAACTTTGTGTTTTTGCTCTAATAAAACCCCATGTCATTCCAAGCATGTGTGTCAATTTTTACCTCTATATCTACATTATTCCGTGGTTTATTAAGTTTTAAAATTTATACTGACTTTTGATCACCCGGTACATATTGTCGTAAGAGTCATATCGTGCTGCTGTTCTTTGCTAACGGGTAGTAATTCCACACTGCTCGGCGTCCAATTGATAATCGCCAGGAGATGCGGAAAAATACACGCGCACACACACACACACACACACACACACACACACACACACACACACACACACACGAGTCTCTAATTAGCTGAACGAGCTAAGGACTGACCGACTCACTGGGTGACTAATTGTCCTGTTGACGTCCTTGGCAGCTCTCTGACGCTCGCCCTACTCCGTGGGACTCCGTGTGGCACGTCATCTCTGCGTTGGCGGGATAACCGTTACCGGTTGCAAAGATTATGAAGAAACCGGGAAGGAAGTCAGCCAATTGTTCTGCTAGAAGTGCCACGGCGTTCGGAGAACCAAGTAGGCAGGCAGCAACTTTTTCACTTCCGTCACCACATTTCCGCGTCTTGATTCTGAATTTCTTCACGTCTTTTGTAGACAGGATATTCAGTATTCGAGGATATGACAGGAACGATCATTCGAAACAAAGATGTCCAGTAATCAAAGGCTCTACAATACCTAAACCCTAGAAAACTACACTGAGGTGACAAGTCATGAGATAGCGATATGCACAAACACTATGTGACCAAAAGTACCCGGACGCCCCAAAAAACATTTGTTTTTCACATTACATGCATTCTGCTGCCACCTGCTGCCAGGTACTCAATATCAGCGACCTCAGTAATCATTACACATCGTGAGAAACCAGAATGGGCCGCTCCGCGGAACTCACGGACTTCGAACGTGGTCAGGAGATTGGGTGTCACTTCTGTCATACGTCTGTACAAGACGTTTCCACACTCATAAAAATTCCTAGGTATACTGTTTCCGATGTTATAGTGAAGTTGAAACGTGAAGGGACACGTACAGCACCATAGCGTACAGGCCGACCCCGGCTGTTGACTGACAGAGACCACTGACAGTTGAAGAGGGTCGTAATGTGTAATAGGCAGACATCTATCCAGACCATCACACAGGAATTACAGACTGCATCACAATCCACTGCAAGTAGTACGACAGTTAGGCGGGAGGTGAGAAAACTTGCATTTCATGGTCGAGCGGCTGTTCATAAGCCACAAATCACGCCGGTAAATGCCAAACGACGCTTCGCTTGGAGCAAGGAGCGTAAACATTGGACGACTGAAGAGTGGAAAAACGTTGTGTGGAGTGACGAATGACGGTACACAATGAGGCGGTCCGATGGCAGGGTGTGGGTATGACAAATGCCTGGTGAACGTCATCTGACACCGTGTATAGTGCAAACAGTAAAATTTGAAGGCTGTGGTGTTACGGTGTGGTCGTGTTTTCATGGACGGGGCTTGCACCCCTTGTTGTTTTGCGTGGCACTATCACAGCACAGGCCTATATTGATGTTTTAAGCACCTTCTGACTTCCAACTGTTGAAGAGCAATTGGATGGCGATTTCATCTTTCAACACGATCGAGAACCTGTTCATAACGCATGGCCTGTGGCGGAGTGGTTACATGACAATAACATCCCTGTAATGGACTGGCCTGCACAGAGTCCTGACCTGAATCCTATAAAACAACTTTGGATTGCTTTGGAATGCCGACTTCGTGCCAGGCCTCACCGACCGACATAGATACCTCTCCTCAGTGCAGCACTCCGTGAAGAATGGGCTGCCATTCCCCAAGAAACCTTCCAGCACTTGATTGAACGTATGCCTGCGAGAGTGGAAACTGTCATGAAGGCTAAGGGTAGGCCAACACCATATTGAATTCCAGCATTACCAATGGAGGGCGCCACGAACTTGTAAATCATTTTCAGTCCGGTCTCCTGACACCTTGTATGACGTAGTGTATACAGATGGCGGTAGCCTTGCGTAGACGAGGGGTAAAAGGGCAGTGTGGTGGCGGAGCCGTCATTTGTACTCAGGTGATTCAGGGGAAAAATTTTCCGATGTAATTATGGCGCCGGTCGCTGTGCCCGAGCGGTTCTAGGCGCTTAAGTCTGGAACCGCGCGACCGATATGCCGATATGCCTCGGGCATGCATGTGTGTGGTATCCTTAGGTTACTTAGGTTTAAGTAGTTCTAACTTCTAGGGGACTGATGACCTCAGAAGTTGTCCCATAGTGCTCAGAGCCATTTGAACCATTTTTCTAGGGGACTGATGACCTCAGGCGTTGTCCCATGGTGCTTAGAGCGATTTGAACCTTTTTTTTATTTTTATTATTATTATTATGGCCGGGTGCCGGGAATTAAGACTTTGAACGCGGAATGGTTGTTGGAGCTAGAGGCACGGGACGTTCCATTTCGAAAATCTTAGGGATCAATATTCCGCAATCCACAGTGTCAAGAGTGTGTCGAGAATACCAGATTTGAGACATTACCTCTCACCACGGACAACGGAATGACCGACGAGTTTGACTTAAATACAGAGAGAAGCGGCGTTTGCATAGAGTTGTCAGTGATAGACAAACAGCACTGCGTGAAATAACGATAGAAATCAGTGTGGGACGTACGACGAATGAATCCGTTAGGACAGTGTGGCGAAGTCTGGCGTTAATGGGCTCTGGCAGCAGCCGACCGACGCGAGTGGCTTCGCTAACAGCACATCGCTTTCAGCGCCTCTTGTGGGCTCGTGACCGTGTCGGTTGGACCCGTGACCACTGGAAAACCGAGGCCTGGTCACATGGCTCCTGATTTCAGTCGGCAAGAACTGATGGCAGGGTCCGAGAGTGGCGCAGGCGCCACAGAGCCATAGACCCAAGTTGTCAACAAGGCGCCGTAGAGGCTGCATAATGATGTGGAATGTGTTTACACGTAATGGACTGGATCCTCTGGTCCAATTGAACCGATCATTGACTGGAAATGGTTCTGTTCGGCTTCTTTGAGACCATTTGGAGTCATTCATGGGCATCGTGTTGCCAAACAACTACGGAATTCTTCATGGTGAGAATGCGCCATGTCAGAGCATTTTGGACAATCCGAGCGAATAATATGGCTACCTAGATCGCCCAACATGAATCCCATCGAATATTTATGGAGCATAATCGAGAGATAAGTTCGTGCACAAAATCCTGCGCCGGCAACACACTTCCGCAATTATGGAAAGCTATAGAGGCAGCATAGCTCGGTGTTCCTGCTGGGGTCTTCCAACGACTTGAGTCCACGCCACGTCGAGTTGCTACTCTACGCCAAAAGGAGGTCCGACACGATATTAGGAAGGCTCCAATGACTTCTGTCATCCAAGTCTAAGGGGAGGGGGGTCATGAACCATCGTAAATTTTACTACTCCATTTTTTATTCAAAGCAAGTCCTAATGTATAGTTTATGCACTAGTTTATTCCTTTTATAAGGTTCAAATGGCTCTGAGTACTATGAGACTTAACTTCTGAGGTCATCAGTCCACTAGAACTTAGAACTACTTAAACCTAACTAACCTAAGGACAAAAAAATTCAAATGGCTCTGAGCACTATGGAACTTAACTTCTGAGGCCATCAGTCCCCTAGAACTTAGAACTACTTAAACCTAACTAACCTAAGGATATCACATACATCCATGCCCGAGGCAGGATTCGAACCTGCGACCGTAGCGTTCGCGCGGTTCCAGACTGTAGCGCCTAGAACCGCTCGGGCACCCCGGCCGGCATTTATAAGGTCTCCAATGGTATGTCACATACAAAATAAATACGAAATGTCCTGTTCGACACCCTTTACTGACAATACAGAAACCGCAATCGTAAATTGTACGAGGGTACTTTCCAATGATGGGAAAATCGAAATTTGCATTATTACTTTATTAAATTCAATTGTATTTGTTCAAATGTGTGTGAAATATTATGGGACTTAACTGCTAAGGTGATCAGTCCCTAAGCTTACACACTACTTAACCTAAATTATCCTAAGGACAAACACACACACCCATGCCCGAGGGAGGACTCGAACCTCCGCCGGGATCAGCCCCATAGTCCATGACTGTAGCGTCTTAAACCGCTCGGCTTATAAGGCGCTCTTAAATTGTATTTTCTGAGTCCATTGATTTAATTATGTTTTATCGGGTTTAGAATGAAAAATGAGAATATACTAAATGTTTTTTTTAAGGGATTGCCATACCCTTTCGGGTAGTGGCGGCTGCTGAGAACTCGGGTCCTTCTCAGCCTGGGGTTGTTTGATGCTGTTGGGACTCTGTTTATTAGTTTCAGTGGGGAAACCTGCCTACTTGGATTTTCTGTATGTTTTGGCTCATACCATTTTGTAGTCAGTTTTCTTATGTCTAAGTGGTGGAATTCCACATCCCGGCATTCGCCTTACAACTGGGGGAAACCACCAAAACCCCAGTCGGGATGGCACTGGGTTATCGTCTGTTGAAATGTGTTTATTATGCTAGGTGTTAGAATCACAGTCGCGTACGCTGCCACACCACGATTATTTAAATTACAGATAACAATTAGTATGTAGCAAAACACTAGAAAATTTTTGCTTTCAGCGGTTCTGTTTGAACTATACTGCCAGTTTCCAGCATTAGTACATTATTATCTTAGCTCTTGTTTATTTTCGCCTTGGTGAAACGTTTCGGTTACGTCCTACTTAAGGAGCCGAACGCATTTCTGCAAAACACCATCAGACGTCCGATTATAAATCAGCTAACGTGTTAAGTATTTAATGTTAAACATGTAGGCGAGAAAAAGTTTAGAAAAGGTTTGAAATTACGTTTGAAGTTCGTCGGAAGTCACCGAGTGCACACATTGTCTAACACTGGATCAGTATAATGTCTGTAATGACAGCAAAAGCTATTTTCTCACGCACGAGAATGTTGATGATACCATATCTCGAGAACTGCGCGTCATACAGCACATAATTTTGCAGCCACATTCTGTGGTACGTGTGGATACTACCTACAAAAACTGTTGTGAATACTTTGTAGTAAAGAAGTAATAAATTAGAATTTCATGCTTGATGTTGAAGTTTTGCCACATGAAAAGTGATAATGTAGTAAGCAATGTGCCTTTTTCCTTTCATTATTTTGTGGGAGGTGACAGCAGGAAAAATTTTCAAAGAGGTTGGAAATTGTATGTAAACTTTGTTGGAAGTCGCTAAGAGCTCTGTATGTCAAATAATGATGAACCTCAGGGAAGATCAGTTTGCATTCCGTAGAAATGTTGGAACACGTGAGACAATACTGACCCTACGAATTATCTTAGAAGAAAGATTAAGGAAAGGCAAACCTACGTTTCTAGCATTTGTAGACTTAGAGAAAGCTTTTGACAATTTTGACTGGAATACTCTCTTTCAAATTCTGAAGGTGGCAGGGGTAAAATACAGGGAGGGAAAGGCTATTTACAATTTGTACAGAAACCAGATGGCAGTTACAAGACTGGAGGGGCATGAAAGGGAAGCAGTGGTTGGGAAGGGAGTGAGACAGGGTTGTAGCCTCTCCCCGATGTTATTCAATCTGTATATTGAGCAAGCAGTAAAGGAAATAAAAGAAAAGTAGGTATTAAAATCCATGGAGAAGAAATAAAAACTTTGAGGTTCGCCGATGACATTGTAATTCTGTCAGAGACAGCAAAGGGCTTGGAAGAGCAGTTGAACGGAATGGACAGTGTCTTGAAAGGAGGATATAAGATGAACATCAACAAAAGCAAAACGAGGATAATGGAATGTGGTCGAAGTAAGTCGGGTGATGCTGAGGAAATTAGATTAGGAAATGAGGCACTTAAAGTAGTAAAGGAGTTTTGCTATTTGAGGAGCAAAATAACTGATGATGGTCGAAGTAGAGAGGATATAAAATGTAGAATGGCAATGGCAAGGAAAGCGTTTCTGAAGAAGAAAAATTTGTTAGCATCGAGTATAGATTTAAGTGTCAGGAAGTCGTTTCTGAAAGTATTTGTATGGAGTGTAGCCATGTATGGAAGTGAAACATGGACGATAAATAGTTTGGACAAGAAGAGAATAGGAACTTTCGAAATGTGGTGCTACAGAAGAATGCTGAAGATTAGATGGGCAGATCACATAATTAATGAGGAGGTACTGAATAGAATTGGGGAGAAGAGGAGTTTGTGGCAAAACTTGACCAGAAGAAGGGATCGGTTGGTAGGACATGTTCTGAGGCATCAAGGGATCACCAATTTAGTACTGCAGGGCAGCGTGGAGGGTAAAAATCGTAGAGGGAGACCAAGAGATGAATACACTAAGCAGGTTCAGAAGGATGTAGGCTGCAGTAGGTACTGGGAGATGAAGAGGCTTGTACAGGATAGAGTAGCATGGAGAGCTGCATCAAACCAGTCTCAGGACTGAAGACCACAACAACAACAACAAGTCTGTCTCCCGCCGGAGGTTCGAGTCTTCCCTCGGGCATGGGTGTGTGAGTTGTTCTTAGAATAAGCTAGTTTAATTAGTGTGTAAGTCTAGGGACCGATGACCGCAGCAGTTTGGTCCGTTAGAAATTCGCACACATTTGAACATTTTGAATTAAGTCTGTAACTATTCGCGCCACGAGTAACACTACCTCAAGCCATACATACAGTTCCCCACTGTACTGTCTGTGATAGCATTTTAAATTTGTGAATTCGGTCAATAATTGTACTGAAAAGCAAATTTGGTTTCCCCCTGATTGCCGTTAGAGAGGCAACCTGCAACAGGGGTCGTGCACCGTGGACTGCACCAACCGCTTAGTAATGTGCATTTTGAAGCGCCTGGCCAATGCAGCTGCACAGGTGTGAATACGTAGTTAATTTTTGGGGTTGCGAGTCTGAAAGGATCGTCTTCCACATGTTTTCACTGCAGAACAGTCTGGGACAGACTCTTAATAATCGAAGCAGAGACCTCACGTCTGTTGTCAACATCGCTAACTACCGGGTAGTTATAATTAAAAGCGCAGCTACTCACACAGTGTCGGCTGTAATTATAGTATAGCAGACAAACTTGCTACATTTAGTAATCCGTTAATGCGGAACCGATTTACACTGGAAGCAAGTTAGTTCCAGTTTTTGCCACCAGCTGCAAATCTGGCGCTGTGAATGCAAGAGAGGCGTGTAGAAATGTTTCCACGTGTAATGGATTAGAAACGAGACGTGGGCAGAAAAGATCAAATAAGTGAGAAACGGATAATGTTGCTATTTATTATTAACCGCCTCTTACACAGTTTGTTCAGTCTGAGCACCGAGACATCGACGAGATGCTGCACAGTGCCGGATTTGAATCTGGTGGCCAAAACTTGAACTTAGTTTTTCCCAGAGTAAATCGGTTCCTCATTAGGACACTAGTACACACGTCAAAAAAAAGGTTTGCATTACCACGGTTCCCAGAACTCTTCAGGATAGACGTTACTGCGATTATTGTATCACAGGCACAGTCCCTTTGACTGTTCAGAGATGTCACCAAACCTGCCCAAAGATGTAAACAGCCATTCATGAGCAGCGCCTATTCGACGGAGGGGGTCCGACAGCCGATCAGTTGCAGTCATTCCACCAGGAAGGAGATACACGGCTCGTGTTGTCTGTAGTTCAACCATGCCTAGACGGTCAATACCGTCGTTCGATCCTGTCTGCATTGTTACTATGTGTCAGGAAGGGCTCTCAACAGGGGAAGTGTCCAGGCGTCTCGGAGTGAACCAAAGCGACGTTGTTCGGATATGGAGGCGATACAGGGAGATAGGAACTGTCGATGATGTGTCTCGCTCAGGTCGCCCAAGGGCTACAAGTGGTGACCACTACCTGCGGATTATGGCTCGGAGGACCCCTGACAGCAACGCCACCATGTTGAATAATACTTTTCGTGCAGTCACAGGTCGTCGTGTTAAGACTCAAACTGTGCGCAGTTGGACCCAACAACATGCCGGATGGACCGCTCAGGATTGGCATCACGTTGTGTTCACCGACGAGTGTCGCTTATGCCTTCAACCAGACAATTGTCGGAGACATGTTTAGAGACAACCCGGTCAGGCTGAACGCCTTAGACACACTGTCCAGCGAGTGCAGCAAGGTGGTTCCCAGATGTTTTGGGGTGGCATTACGTGGGGCCGACGTACGCCGCTGGTGGTAATGGACGGCGCCGAACGATACGTGAATGCCACCCTCCGACCGATAGTGCAACCATTTCGGCAGCATATTGGTGAGGCATTTGTCTTCATGGACGACAATTCGCGTCCCCATCGTTCACATCTTGTGAATGACTTCCTTCAGGATAACGACATCGCTCGACTAGTGGCCATCATGTTCTCCACACATGAACCTTATCGAACATGCCTGGGATAGATTGAAAAGGGCTGTTTATGGACGACGTGATCCACCAACCACTCTGAGGGATCTACACAGAATCGCCGTTGAGGAGTGGGACAATCTGGAGCAACAGAACTTGTGGGTAGTATGCCGTGATGAACTTGTGGGTAGTATGCCACGACGAATACAGGCATGCATCAGTGCAACAGGACGTGCTACTGGGTATTATGGCCGTTCGGTTCTAGGCGCTTTATATGGAACCGTGTGACCGCTACGGTCGCAGGTTCGAATCCTGCCTCGGGCATGGATGTGTGTGATGTCCTTAGTTTAGTTAGGTTTAAGTAGTTCTAAGTTCTATGGGACTGATGATCATAGATGTTAAGTCCCATAGTGCTCAGAACCATTTGAACCATTTTTGAACTGGGTATTAGAGGTACCGGTGTGTACAGCAATATTGACCACCACGTCTGAAGGTTTCGCTGTATCGTGGTACAATATGCAATGTGTGGTTTTCATGAGCAATAAAAAGGGCGGAAGTGATGTTTATGTTGATCTCTATGTACGGGTTCTGGAACCGATGTGATGGAAAACTTTTTTTGATGTATGTATATCTACCAAATTTCGCAGCCGTACCATACTTAGAGCTCACACTGGGCGTCCGTGAGTAGCTGCATTTCGACCACCGTGATGATGAACGAGTTCAGTCATGATGTTTGAAGGAGGAAACCCTTTAGAAGCACTTCTTTAAGCTGACCGTTTCCACAGTCCGCTAGTGGGCAGAGTCGATGTCCTTGCGATCGCCGAGTCAAGGTAGTGAAAGCTGAAGGTTTCTGCTAACGCGACGTGCCTGCGAAGCAGATCGGCGTTGCCCTTTTTAGTACTTCGTGAGGCACTCACTGCTCACATAATTTTACACGAGTGGCAACAAGAGAATCATATAAATTACTCTAATATCTTGGTTACTGCGATGCAGTCCAAAAAGGCACGATTAGTGAACTCCATAGACAGCGAGAGTGAACTAAGATTATTCGTGTGCTTTATGGCGAGCAGACAAGTTTCGTGATTATGTACACAGGTAGAACGGACCAAAGCAAGACAAAAACGTGGACTGCAAAATGCTACCTCAAGAGCTATGAGTATTTCTTTATCTTCGCAACTCTGAAGTGCTTCTTGTGCAAGCTATTTTCTATTACGAGCAAATGAAGTATTCTCAGAACACAGAAACAATAAGCCTCCTTTGACTTATTGTTGCGTCATATTGCAAAACTTTCCTAGTACCCTTAATTTCTAATAGGAGCAGGTTGTGCTATGTTTAGTTTATGGACTTCTTTGGACTGTAGTTTTTTTTTATTTTTACACTTACCATCATAATGGGAACCTATTATCACATGGGAATGATCTGTGATGCTGTGATGGAACCAATCGTCTAGCCCGTGTCCTGTATGCTGAAAAATATCCAGAACGCACAATTACGCAGCCGTCTCTTCCAGAGACTGACGGTTTCCAGCTCCGTAGTTCTCACATCGGCAGATCGTCCCAGATCTCGCAACTTCCATATTCCTGTTGTGGAGGAGCGAATGTTGCAGTGCGAGAGAAGATCCTGGATCTGTAGTCCGATCCACTAACGATGGCTGTTCGCGCATATCGAGGCACGGACGGGGATTGCATTGTTGACAATCCCAAGCGACAGGTTCGGTAAGCCATGCGCGTGTTGTCTAAGGGTTCAAATTGCTCTGAGCACTATGGGACTTAACTTCTGAGGTCATCAGTCCCCTAGAACTTAGAACTACTTAAACCTAACTAACCTAAGGACATCACACACGTCCATGCCCGAGGCAGGATTCCAACCTGCGACCGTAGCGGTCGCGCGGTTCCAGGCTGAAGCGCCTAGAATCGCTCGGCCACCCCGGCCGGCTGCGTGTCGTCTGCTTGAAGAAAGCGTATGTCCTGCAAATTATGTCTCTTGCTTGCTTATGCAGAATGTACACTTACCCCACAATCAGCGATGATAACTCGCAACAAATAGAATCGAAATTCATTAAACAACTCGCTATAATCACGTTTAATGCTCGCATTAGTTACGGGACTCAGAGCAGAGCGCTCAGAACATGCTGAACGCTCATTGGCTGTAAGAGAATGCGTGACGTAGGTGCGCAGAACACGCCCATACTCGACCGCCATCTTTCGTGACTCTAGCTATAGTGTTTGTAGAATTTCAGCATCTAGCCTGGCCATACTGAATGAACACTTGTTATACTCAAATTATACAGGGTGAAAAGTATTTAAACCGACAAACTCTGGGAGGTTGTAGGGGACATCAAAACAAATATTTTTCCCCAATGTCATTCTTTCCTATGAGGAACATTTAAACCGTTAGAGAGTGGAGAAAGATTTCTCTGGCGGCAAATTAATTAAACAAACACTTCTCCATATTTTTATGACAAAGAGACAACACATTAACACAACCCAATTTCAGTTGCAGTAGATTTCCAAAATGCCTTCATTGACACGTAAACAAAGGTTACATCGTCGGATCATGTTCTGTCTGAGACGGGCAAAAACCCCAGGAGTATCCTGAATTGTTCCTGCTGCTGCTACTATCCGGGTAACCAGATCCTCTTCTGATGCAACAGGAGTTGCGTAAACAAGGTTGCGCATCTCTCCCCACACAAAAAAGTCCAGAGGGGAAATATCTGGGGTTCGAGCAGGCCGTGGTACAGGACCATCTCTGCAAATCCACGTTTCTGGGAACCGTCGGTCCAGGAATCGACGCACACGACGACTGAAATGTGCTGGCGTCCCTTCATGTTGGAACCACATGCGTTGTCTTGTAGGGAGCGGGATGTCTTCCAGCAATTCTGGCAATGCTCTGGCGAGAAAATTGTGATAGTGCCTGCCATTTAATGGCCTAGGTAGCAGATACGGCCCAATTAAACAGTCCCCAACAACACCGACCCACACATTGACGAAGAACCGCACTTGATGAGCGCTAGTAACTGTGGCATGTGGGTTATCCTCACTCCAAACATGCAAATTGTGCATGTTGAAGACTCCATCACGCCCGAACGTTGCTTCATCGGTAAATAACACAGAGGATGGAAATGAAGGATCATTTCACACTGTTCCAGGTAGCACTGCGAATACTGTGCTCTGGGTGGATAATCAACTGGTTCCAGGTTGTGGACACGCTGTAAGTGAAATGGACGTAACAATTGCTCTCGAAGGACTGTTCTTACATTCGTCTGATTCGTCCCCATGTTACGTGCAATTGCACGAGTGCCGATTGAAGGATCCCGCTCCTCATGCTGCAAGACAGCTTCCTCAAATTGCAGCGTTCTTATCGAGCGACAGCGTCCCTGTCCAGGTAATCTGCTAAATGACCCAGTCTCACGCAGACGTTGGTACACAGCAGCAAAGGTCGTATGATGCGGGATACGGCGATTAGGATATTGTTGTTAAACCCGCTGTGCAGTTCGTCCGTAGTACGCACCAACCACATCATTGTACTCACTCCAGGTGTATCGCTCCATTAGTAAACAGAGACAATGCACTACTACACTGGTGGATAGCAGTTGCCTACAACTGAAGAGCATAATACGGCCTCCACCGGTTTAAATAACCCTCATAGGAAAAAATGACATTAGGGAAAAAGAAATTGTTTTGATGTCCCCTACAGCCTCCCAGAGTTTGTCGGTTTAACTACTTTTCACCCTGTATACAGCGTGTTAAAGCTCTTTGGCCACAAGATCAGCCTGGCAGAATGCAGTCCTGCCAGTGGCTGTTGTAGAGAAGTGGTGAAGATCCACTTTTCATAGCAAAGATATTCCTCCTAGACGAGGCTGGTTTCATGCGAGACGACATTGTCAGTCTTGACAAGCGACATGTGTGCTGATGCGAATCCACACGCAGGTGAAGATGCAAGCTATCAGCTCAGATTTTCAATTAATTCGCGCACAGAAATGATTGACGATGGACTGATAGGACGTGACGTACTACCAAACACGCTGACTGGTGCAGCGTATCGACAGTTCCAATCAGACCGACGTGCTTGTTGTGCTAGAGGAGGTGCCATTCCAGCAACAGCTGGAGATGTTTATGTACCTGCCGATTTTGTCCGAAATGCCCACGAACACCTCACACAGACATGCGACTGCTTTGAAAAACTTCCATATTGAAATTGTTTACGCATTGGCACAGTCGTACGAAATTTCGACGTAGGTTACATGTTCCGGTCGTCATAGGTCATCTTCAGATTTGGAACAAACAACTGCGAATGAGGCTTAACAAGATACGTCATAATAGAAATATGTGAAATGTGGTGATAAAAAAACGTTACAGAAAAATCATATGAGGCCCTACAATTTAACATGGACCTCGAAGTACGGTGCAGCTCGGCAGTTTTCGCATCAGCAAACATTGCGATAGATGAAAGACTTGGTAAACGACTTAAAAAAGACGGCAGGGCTCCTTAGATTGAGAATTTAGGCATAAAGAACGAGTGACCAGAAATTAATATTTTGTTCCCAGAATGAGATTTTCACTCTGCAGCGGAGTGTGCGTTGATATGAAACTTCATGGCAGATTAAAACTTCTTGCCGTACCAAGACTCGAACTCGGAGCCTTTGCCTTTCGCGGGCAAGTGCTCTACCGTCTGAGCTGCCCAAGCACGACTCACGCCCCGTCCTCACAGCTTTACTTCTGCCAGTACCTAGTCTCCTACCTTCCAAACTTAACAGAAGCTCTCCTGCGAACCTTGCAGAACTAGCACTCCTGAAAGAAAGGTTTTTTGTTGTTTATTTTTTTGACAAAAAGAAGAACAACCATCTGTGATGTACATATGTAGACTGAAACGACGAGTGAAATGTGTACCAAGGCCGGGATTCGAACCCGGCTCTCCTGCTCACTGTGGCTCCCCGGCGCCGTGGCTTTGCACACCTGCATGGACTAGCCTACCACTCGTCCCTCCCGAGTCCAAATTTCCTTTCACGCCTCAGCCCACTTGGTTTTCCCCAGTATGTGTGAGACTTGAAAAGCTCTCTTGAACTACATAGTTCCATTTTATTAAAGCATATATCCCTGGGTTTCGTGCGTTATCACCCCGTTTCGTTCGATGCTGAGGTTCTGTTCCAGTTCAGTGGCAGAGTCAACAGTGCTGTTAGAGTTTAAGGGCAATACAAAGTCGGCTAGCACGTGAATGGGAATTTGGACTGAGGAGGGAGGCGTGTGCTGTAACAGTAGTCTGTGCCCTTGAACTAAGCCACTTTGTGAGGGTGGCGCAGTGGTTAGCGCACCTGGATAGTGAGCAGGAGACCCGAACAGGAAAACAGAACTGATAAACACGACGATCCTGTCGAAAGCATGGTACCTGGCGCAAATCTTAATCATCCCGACAGAAATTGCGCGAGCACTAACGAGCGCAGTTACCTGTTGTAGCGTCGAAATATATTCAAAGCGGCACAAGCAACGTGCTCGCTGCCAACGAAAAAAGGGGGACTAGGTCTAGTTGATATAAAGACCAAATGTGCAGCCCTTCTACTGAAACGAACGCTCGCCATCCAGGACAAAAACCCTGACAGCGTCACAGCCAAGATAATTGGAAGATACAAGCCCGCATCACAAGAAGCGCCGGTCGACACGAGGCACATTCCCTTCAGAATGCGACACGTCAGGCTGCACTACGCCAACAACACTTACGTTCTGGACACCGTGGCGAACCCCAGCCAAGAGAATATACTGGGCTCTCAGGGGGAAGCCGGCAAGAAACAAAACTGAACACAAACACCCGCAATACAATGGGAAACAAATATGGGGAAACGTCTCGGAAAACGTGTTGCCTAAACATGCGAAGGAGACATGGTGCAAAGTAGTCAACAGAACGGTACCAACTAATAAAAGACTCACGTATGAGCCATGACCGACACCCTCGAGCACCGATTCACCTGCGGGAATGCCATCAACATCTGGGGATCGTGCCAGCAGATGTTGGCCCACATCAACAGAACGGCGCCGGGAAGCATCGCAGTGGAAGCAATCACCGCCCCAGACTTCAACCCATGACCCAAGCGACTGGCGACTCTCTGGATCCTCGCCATGACGGCACACGCCCTCGTAGAGCGGAGGCAGACCGACCAGCTGGCCTTCCTGATGGACCTCTGGGAGGAGAACAAGACAGCCCAACAACACAGGCGCTACCGCGAGAACTTCAGAAACTTCCTGCAGATTCCACTGTAGACAGCGATCGCCAGAGTCCTCCCCAGCCTGTGACCCTCAGCACCGCCACCAGCCACCTCACCACACTCACCGCGAGAATAACGTGTGCAGTGATAGTGAACAAGTGCAGCACAAAAGATAAAGAGCTTTCTCTTCTCGCATCAAATAGTGTAGTAGTATAAAGTGTTTCTTCTTAGTGAAATCAGTGATACAAAGTGCTTCTCACCAAACATCTGTCATGCTCTCAGCCAAAACAGTGTCAAAACTATGCCCCTAGTACTACCAGTTTTTTTTACTATATTGTCTGGGAGACAAGCATTACTTAGTGCAAAGCGCCAACTACTCATAATAATAATAAAATTAAATGATTTCCTTTACTTTGGGCCTATAAAATTCTATTGTTTACTCACACTCTCCTTTCTGCTTCTCTTATATAATATGACAAAATTTTCTCTCTTTTTCAATTTAGGTATAATCTGTAGTATATGTAAAAAAGTGTCTTCCACTTCTGCTCCATCTATCATGGTGATACTGTCCCACCTAACAGTGTAAACTAGAGGAAGAGATCAAACCAGAATACACAATGTGCCTGTGGCATCACAAGTGCATCACATACAGAAACATGAACTCAGAATTAACGGATCGATGCTAAATATAAACTGTTATGCCTGTCCTGCAATGTCTACCCCGCCCCCCCCCCCCAAAAAAAAAGATGACAAATGGCCATGGAAAAGGGTTTAAGGAACAACAATAATAGAAAAAACGAAAAAAGAAAAATATAGAAACGAAAACCTATAATACGACAGTAATATTAACCAACACTAGGAATATAATAGGTTAATAGAATAAAATCTTTTTTTAATGTATCATTGTTAGTATATTTAAATAAATATATATGGTTACAAAAAGAAAAGTTTCGAATCCCGACCTCAGTACAATTTTTTCATTCGTTTCTTCAGTCTGCACATGTACATCAAAGATGATTGAGATTTGGAAACGTCTTTGAAACTCTGTGGTTTCATGTGATTTATATTAAAAAAAAAAAAGAACAGTTTACACGTTACGCTTACAGCAACAACCTGAGCTCATAGCAACCGTTGAAAGTTACGAGCTCCAATCTCTATGCATACGTTACAGCATGATCCAGTGGCAGTACTGAGTTGTGCATTCAGTAGTACTGTCTCCCACACGCCTTACACTAATAAGAAGAGATCCTCCAGTAGTGTGATCGACTTTTGAAACTATCTATGTGGTGATGTAGACTGAGATCCCGTGTATGACACGCTGCAGTTGTTCACGCTGGTGGGCCCTCGTTTGCGAGTAATTGGCGGAAAAACAATTGAGTATTTTATGTGACACTCAGTAGCCTTAAAGTTGCGCTGTATGGGCCGATTGTGTGGTGTAATGGATATGGTAGCAGCTTCGCATGCTGAAAGTTGTGGTTTGGAATCTTGTCAGGAGATGAAATTGCTTTTTATTTTTCAATCTTCATCGAATTGGCTTTGAAAATCACTTTTATTCCATTAAGTGATATGTTGTTGTTGTAGTCTTCAGTCCTGAGACTGGTTTGATGCAGCTCTCCATGCTACACTATCCTGTGCAAGCTTCTTCATCTCCCAGTACCTACTGCAGCCTACATCCATCTGAATTTGCTTAGTGTATTCATCTCTTGGTCTCCCTCTACGATTTTTACCCTCCACGCTGCCCTTCAGTACTAAGCTGGTAATCCCTTGATGCCTCACAACATGTCCTACCAACCGATCCCGTCTTCTAGTCAAGTTGTGCCACAAACTTCTCTTCTCCCCAATTCTATTGGCTCAAATGGCTCTGAGCACTGTGGGACTTGACATCGGAGGTCATCAGTCCCCTAGAACTTAGAACTACTTAAACCTAACCAACCTAAGGACATCACACACATCCATGCCCGAGGCAGGATTCGAACCTGCGACCGTAGCAGCAGCACGGTTCCGGACTGAGGCGCCTAGAACCGCTCGGCCACCGCGGCCGGCCCCAATTCTATTCAATACCTCATCATTAGTTATGTGATCTACCCATCTAATCTTCAGCATTCTTCTGTAGCACCACATTTCGAAAGCTTCTATTCTCTTCTTGTCCAAACTATTTATCGTCCATGTTTCACTTCCATACATGGCTACACTCCATACAAATACTTTCAGAAACGACTTTCTGACACTTAAATCTATACTCGATGTTAACAAATTTCTCTTCTTCAGAAACGCTTTACTTTCCATTGCCAGTCTACATTTTATATCCTCTCTACTTCGACCATCATCAGTTATTTTGCTCCCCAAATAGCAAAACTCATTTACTACTTTAAGTGTTTCATTTCGTAATCTAATTCCCTTAGCATCACCCGACTTAATTCGACTACATTCCATTATCCGCGTTTTGCTTTTGTTGATGTTCATCTTATATCCTCCTTTCAAGACACTGTCCATTCCGTTCAACTGCTCTTCCAAGTCCTTTGCTGACTCTGACAGAATTACAATGTCATCGGCGAACCTCAAAAGTTTTTATTTCTTCTCCATGGATTTTAGTACCTGCCTCGAACTTTTCTTTCGTTTCCTTTACTGCTTGCTCAATATACAGATTGAATAGCAAAGGGGAGAGGCTACAAACCTGTCTCACTCGCTTCCCAACCACTGCTTCCCTTTCATGTCCCTCGTCTGTTATACCTGCCATCTGCTTTCTGTAGAAATTGTAAATAGCCTTTCGCTCCCTGTATTTTACCCCTGCCACCTTCAGGATTTGAAAGAGAGTATTCCAGTCAACGTTGTCAAAAGCTTTCTCTAAGTCTACAAATGCTAGAAACGTAGGTTTGCCTTTCGTTAATCTTTCTTCTAAGATAAATCGTAGGGTCAGTATTGACTCAAGTGTTCCAAGATTTCTACGGAATCCAAACTGATCTTCCCCTAGGTCGGCTTCTACCAGTTTTTCCATTCGTCTGTAAAGAATTCGCGTTAGTATATTGCAGCTGTGACTTATTAAACTGATAGTTCTATAATTTTCACATCTGTCAACACCTGCTTTCTTTGGACTTGGAATTATTATATTCTTCTTGAAGTCTGAGGATATTTCGCCTGTCTCATACATCTTGCCCACCAGACGGTACAGTTTTGTCAGGACTGGCATTCCCAAGGCTGTCAGTAGTTCTAATGGAATATTGTCTACTCCGGGGGCCTTGTTTCGACTCAGGTCTTTCAGTGTTGTGTCAAATTCTTCACGCAGTAACTTGTACACTTGGCGAATGGGTAAAAAGATTCTTCTACCTTGCCCGATTTAGGTTTTCTCGTGGATATGATAATCACTCCCAAAAAAGTGATGAAAACATAAGAGTTTGTCACATAAACTGAAACAAATGAATGCAAGTTTCACAGCCGCATTGTTTTCCCTGTGCTCTGTCAAAACATATGTTTTTAACGTTTTCAAATTTTGCCGTGTGTAGAAAGTCAAATCCTGCATATGTCCAAGCAAATTTGAACATGTCCTGAAAATAAAAAATTGAACTTTTCACTCGAGGAAAGACTTGAACCAAGGACCTCTCGTTCCGCAGCTGCTCACGCTAACCACGGGATCATAGGGCTCCTGAGTTCTCATAGCCCTTGATGTTGCCTATCTTGTGCATGGACATTTGTATATTTTGCTTATTTTTTTCATAGTTCCACACAACTTCTTCCTGTTTTCTCGATTGATCTGTGTTCAGTTTTTCAAGGCCTATCCACTGTGCCAACTTATAACTAAATCTGAGGGGGCTGCAGTGGGGAGGTTACCTTGTGAGTACGCCTCTAGCTGCAGGTGCGGTGCACAGCCATCTCTGTTACTCCCCTCTTCCCCCCCCCCCCCCTCCCCTTCCTTGTAACGGGTCGGGCGCTTTTCTGCATTCTACGCTCCTTGGCACAGGTCGAGCTGAAGGGCTGCTTTGGAAAAGGGGAAAACGGGTTGAAGACACGTGACACGTCGCGTCCTTGGCGTATGGCGCCGAGTGAGAAGCGCGAAGGGGATTGCGTAAAACGTGGGCTCGCTTCCAGACGCGGATGCACCGACTACATCAAACGCCGACGGCTGCAGAAATAGCCTGGCACCAGCTGGTTCCTATCCTCTCCCACTACTCCAATTCTCGTGACACACACAGCTGTGAGCACATCCCCACTCATAAACTTCACATGGTTCAGTCAGTCAATTAAACACACACACACACACACACACACACACACACACACACACACACACAAACTCCAGTGATCACCTTCATTTCCACTTATCGCAGACTTGTACTAGAGGCAGTCATAAAGTTCTGATTATATCTTCGAAACGTTATTTTTTTTTATTTATTCGTCAAGTTCCGTAGGACCAAGTTTGAGGAGCAAATCTCCAAGGTCATGGAACGTGTCAGTACATGAAATTAAAACGTAAATGTAATAACAGATATAAATAAATGTTCATGAACCTTAAAAAAGTCAGTCCATAAGTATAAGTAAACGCTGAGTCGAAAACAAGGCCCCCGGAGTAGACAACATTCCATTTAGAACTACTGACAGCCTTGGGAGAGCCAGTCCTGACAAAACTCTACCATCTGGTGAGCAAAATGTATGAGACAGGCGAAACACCATCAGACTTCAAGAAGAATATAATAATTCCAATCCCAAAGAAAGCAGGCGTTGACAGATGTGAAAATTACCGAACTATCAGTTTAATAAGCCACAGCTGCAAAATACTAACGCGAATTGTTTACAGACTGGTAGAAGCGGACCTCGTGGAGGATCAGTTTGGATTCCGTAGAAATATGGGAACACGTGAAGCAATACTGACCCTACGACTTATCTTAGAAGCTAGATTAAGAAAAGGCAAACCTACGTTCCTAGCATTTGTAGACTTATAGAAAGCTTTTGACAATGTTGTCTGGAATACTCTCCTACAAATTCTGAAGGTGGCAGGGGTAAAATACAGGGAGCGAAAGGCTATTTACAATTTCTACAGAAAGCAGATGGCAGTTATAAGAGGCGAGGGACATGAAAGGGAAGCAGTGGTTGGGAAGGGAGTGAGACAGGGTTTTAGCCTCTCCTCGATGTTATTCAATCTGTGTATTGAGCAAGCAGTAAAGGAAACAAAAGAAAAGTTCAGAGTAGGTATTAAAATCCATGGAGAAGAAATAAAAACTTTGTTCGCCGATGATATTGTAATTCTGTCAGAGACAGCAAAGGACTTGGAAGAGCAGTTGAACGGAATGGACAGTGTCTTGAAAGGAGGGTATAAGATGAGCATCATCAAAAACAAAACGAGGATAATGGAATGTAGTCGATCTAAGTCGGTGATGCTAAGGGAATTAGGTTAGGAAACGAGACACTTAAAGTAGTAAAGGAGTTTTGCTACTTGGGGAGCAAAATAACTGATGATGGTCGAAGTACAGAGGAAAGGAAAGCGTTTCTGAATAAGAAAAACTTGTTAACATCGAGTATAGATTTAAATGTCAAGAAGTCGTTACTGAAAGTATTTGTATGGAATGTAGCCATGTATGGCAGTGAAACGTGGACAATAAATAGTTTAGACAATAAGAGAATAGAAGCTTTCGAAATATGGTGCTACAGAAGAATGCTGAAGACTAGATGGGTAGATCACATAACTAATGAGGAGGTATTGAATAGAATTGGGGAAAAGAGGAGCTTGTGGCACAACTTGACTAGAAGGAGGGATCGGGTGGTAAGACATGTTATGAGAATCGAGGGATCACCAATTTAATATTGGAGGGCAGCGTGGAGGGTAAAAATCGTAGAGGGAGACCAAGAGATGAATACACTAAGCAGATGCAGAAGGATGTAGGCTGCAGTAGGTACTGGGAGATGAAGAAACTTGCACAGGTTAGGGTAGCATGGAGTTCTGCATCAAGCCAGTCTCAGGACTGAAGACCACAACAACACATCAGCAATACAATATAAATTAGCTTAATTTTTCAAGGAACTCCTCGACAGAATAGAAGGAGTGACCCACGAGGAAACTCTTCAGTTTCTATTTGAAAGGGAGTGGCTTACTGCTAAGATTTTTGAATTCGAGTGGCAGCTTATTGAAAATGGATGCAGCAGTATACTGCACACCTTTTTGCACAAGAGTTAAGAAAGTCCAATCCGAATGCCGGTTTGATTTCTGCCGAGTAGTAACCGAGCGAAAGCTGCTTATTCTTGGGAATAAACTATATTTGTAACAAGAAACGACAATAAGGAATATGCGTATTGAGAGGACAATGTCAAAATACCCAGACTCGTGAACAGAGATTGAGAAGAAGTTCGTCAACTAACACCGCTTATTGCCCGAACCGCCCGTTTCTGAGTCAAAAATATCCTTTTAGAATGAGAAGAGTTACCCCAAAATATAATACCATACGACAATAGCGAATGAAAATAAGCGAAGTAGACTAATTTTCGTGTCGAACGATCACTCACTTCTGTTACCGTTCGAATAATACAAATGGCAGCATTAAGTCTTTGAAAAAGATCCTGAACAAGGGCTTTCCACGACGGTACTGCCTATCTCAACACCTAGAAATTTGAACTGTTCAGTTTCATTGATCATATGCTCATTCTGCGAAATTCAAACGTTAGGTTTTGTTGAATTGTGTGTTAGAAACTGTAAAAACTGAGTCTTACTGTGATTTAGCGTCAGTTTATTTTCTACAAGCCATGAACTGACGCCATGTACTGCACTATTTCAAACCGAGCCAATGTTGCACGCAACAACCTTTACTACCAAGCTAGTGTCATCGGCAAACAGAAATATTTTAGAGTTACCTCTAATACTAGATGGCACATCATTTATACAAATAAGGAACAGGAGTGGCCCCAACACTGATCCCTGGGGCACTTGACAGTACCCCACACAGATACTACATCACAGCCGTTATCAACATTATGAATAATGAACTTCTGCTGTCTGTTGCTAAAGTAAAATTGTGACCTACTCCCCACATTCCATAACGGCCTAACTTCCGGAGCAATATTTTGGATCAACACGATCAAATGCCTTAGTTAAATAAAAAAATATGCCAAGTGTTCGAAACCTTTTGTTTAACGCATCCAGTACCTCACAGAGCAAAGAGAATATAGCAATTTCAGTTGTTAAACGACTTCTAAAGGCGAACTGTACATTTGATTGCAAATCGTGTGATATAAAACGATCAATTATCCTTACATATATAGCCTTTTCAATAACTTTTGTAAACACTAATGGCATAGAAATAGGTCTAAAATTATCCACATTATCCCTTTCTCCCTTTTTATAAAGCGACTTTGCTACTGATTACTTTAATCGCTCAGGAAAGTGACCATTCCTAAAGGAAAAATTACAAATATGGCTAAATACAGCACTAACGTGTGCAGCACAGTACTTTAATATTCTGCTAGACACTCCATCATAGCCATGAAAGTCTTTAGTCTTCAGTGATTTAATTATTGACTCAATCTCCCTCTTGTCTGTATCACAGAGGAGTATTTCAGACATCAATCCCGGAAAGGCATTCGCCAAAAAAGTTATGATTTCCTGTAGAAACTAAATTTTTATTTAATTCACCAGAAATGCTCAGAAAATGATTGTTAAATACTGTACATATATCTGATTTATCAGTAACAGAAATATTTTTACTGCGAGCTGACTTTATATCGTCGTCCTTGTGCTGCTGACCAGACACTTCCTTCACAACTGACCATATAGTTTTAATTTTATCCTGTGAATTAGCTATTAGCTTAGAGTTGCATAATTAATGTTTGAGTTCTTAGGCTTCCAAGGCCAGTGTGGTTTCCAAGAAAATCGTTTTGGGTATTAGGCCACGTCATTATAAAACATTGGACACAACTAAAATACTGACGTATCGATTATCTCTCCAGCGATGCTCTTCACGCCAGCTAACTGCAGGGTACTTGTGATGGTCTTCCCCTATCCAGGGTGTTTCAGAAGTGATAGTTAATAATTCACTCATAGAAAGTACTGGCCAAAAGTAGCTAAGAAGTTCCAACAAACACGGGTCCGCAAATCAATCTTGCCGAGGTATCGCATTAATTCGAGTGTTTGCTTACGCATGCGCAAACTACTTCCTTTTCCCACTCTGTGGACTGCGCCGTACCGGCCTCACAGTCAGTTACGAATGTGAAGGCACAGTGGACAGAGGTTACACCAATGAAGAGTACGCTGACCAGCACTTCGTGTATGGCAAAGCGAATGAGTGCTCTTGAGACTACACGATTGTATGGAGAAGCTTTCCCTCTCCGCAGGCAGTCCGGTAGGCGTACATTTAGCCGGTTACGTCAGTTCCACACCACGTACGAGGAGGTCGACCCAGATCCGTAACACCCTGTGTTGAGGAAAGGGTGTTACCCTTTGTACACGAACGTGCGAGTAGTTCAACAAGGAGGATTGTTATGCGAGAGCGTATCCTGAGTCTTAGCAGTGTGTGGCAGATTTTACGTCGGCAAGTTCTCTAGCGATATCATCTTGTGACCGCTCAATGTCATTCAATGCGATCACGACGACACCCCTCGACCGACGTTAGCACTCGTGGTGTCACTCGCCTTCATACATGGCAGTGGACGTTTGAAAATTCGTGACGCTAGCTCAATGGTCGTCAATTGATTTAAATGTTATTCCCGGCTGACTCTTAATTCAATTACCGGCACGGGGGTGAGGAGAAAGAACACATCCTGGTGGCACCAGCATTATGCGTATTTAGATGTTCGATTAATCTGAATGGTTTGCAATGTTCCAGCGATTCTATTCGAACTCTATGCTGATGTACCGACAAGGACCATTTTCGCAGATAAACATGCAAGTACGTAATGGATGTTCAGTTTCTCAATATAGTTCGTCGCACTCACACATTATACATCCGCTGTAAGAACAATTTCATGCATTTACATTTTTTGTGTCCCACAATATTGGTTGGCTAAATATTATGACGATACGTTGTATACAAGTTCCACAGATATTGTTTATCATGTAGTCAAGACTACGTAATGAAGCCAAAACCGTGGATAAAATTGAAATGTAGTTTGTTTATTAACACTTTTATTTTCTCTAACTAAATATGAAATATGAATCGGGATTGGAGGTGAAGATCCTATCCTTCTTTTCAGTATTAGAATGGTCGATATCGTGTTCTGAATAACGCGTCTCATACAACATCCAAATATCGACACGACCCAGGCTCTCAATTCGCCACTTAAATGTCTATTCTTCGCTCTCGAAATGTTCGATGTGATTGTCTTTCACACGCACGGTTCAATTTAACGGTGTATGCACTGTTTTTAGTATTTTAGGTGCCCGTTAATTAATATCTGGTAGTTAATAAGCGAACTATTTTTATGCTGGCGCGTTGTTTGTATCAATTACCCCCGCAACCGTCCAAGGATAAGATTCTCTTAATGTTCCGCGCACACGCGTTTCACAATTTTATAAAATGCAGAATTACGTAAGCTATAGCTTTCCGTTGCGTACAGCTTTCGTGGGTTCCACAACCATAATAGTTTACCAAGAGTATTTTTCCCAGCTAGCACAAAGTTCGAATCATGTTGTCCGAATCATTTTCACTTCACCCGACAATAACCGTCTCTGATCACTTCGTCACACGTAATGTGTTTTAAACGTGCTTGAAGAGTCTTTAAATAATCTCCTTAAAGAATTTCGCAGTCGCTTACCACTTTTTCATCGACTAGCCCGATCGCGATAATTGAAGGTAGAGAGCTCAATAATGTGTTACATGTTCTTTTATATGTATTAAAAAAGAAACGCGCCCCTATATCTTTCTGTCCCGCTTGGTCTTTGCTACTTTGCTTTTTATTACTTTTCATTATGTTGCTTCTTAGTAATACTGTGCAGTTATTAAAGTTTCGTACTACTTTCCCCTTTTTAATTCTTCCAAAATAAAGTCTATTTATCCCCCATTTTAATTAATATGATGCTAACTGACACGCCTGCCCGCGAGTACCGTTATAATCTCCAGCGAGTGAAAGCTCTCAACAATGCAGACTTCCCTTTTAGAGAGAATTTCTGCCAGTGGGTGCAACAACAGTGTACTCGGATCCCCTGTTAGTAATAAAATGCCGTGTGGCGAGGACCTCCCGTCGGGTAGACCGTTTGCCTTGTGCGTCTTTCGAGTTGACGCCACGTCGGCGACTTGCGTGTCGATGGGGATGAAATGACGATGGTAAGGGCAACACAACATCTAGTCCATGAGCGGAGAAAATCTCCGACCCAGCCGGGAATCGAACCCGGGGCGTTAGGTATGACATTCCGTCGCGCGGACCCCTGTTTGTAAGAAGTTTTCTGTTCACGAATGAGGCTGGGTTTATCCGTGACATTATTTTAATTACCATAATTGTCAAGACTAATGCAACGCACACGTCACGGCGTCAGCAGCGTTAATCTTTGGACGTCTGGGCAGGAGTGTTCGGAGACGCAATAATTGGCTGAAATGGCTCTGAGCACTATGGGACTTAACTTCTGAGGTCATCAGTCCCCTAGAACAGAACTACTTAAACCCAACTAACCTAAGGACATCACACACATCCATGCCCGAGGCAGGATTCGAACCTGCGACCGTAGCAGCAGCGCAGTTCCAGACTGACGCGCCTAGAACCGCTCGGCCACTCCGGCCGGCCGGGATAATTGGAGCATTCTTCCTGCCTCAGAGACTAACCGGACTGCAGTACATGCGGTTTCTGCGGACGATTCGCAACTCATTTCAGAGACCAGTTCAGTGTTGCATTCAGACGGATGGACACTTCGAACACCTACTTTAACGTTTAGAGATGCCATGTATTCCTAGACACTGATGAACCGGAACAGAAAATGTTTTGTATCTCGACAACGGTTGATTTGTCGACGCATGTTTAATCAAGCTTTTTAGCTGCTTTTTGCCTGTACTCTCCATATGTGAATTATTGACCATCACTTCTGAAACCCCCTGCAAAACGTACGGACGAATGCAACTTTCGTATAATCTGTCACTGACAAGTATCATAAATCGATGAAAATGGGACCATACGTCGAAAGAACTGCTACGGCGTAGTACAAAAGATACGCAATGACACTTTTTTCAACGAAAATAATTGTGCTACCGCGATTCATGATGATTCCCTGGACATCATGGTGTTATCATTTTCACATGATATTTTGCTAAACATGGATGAAGGGTAGCAGACGGATGCCATATTTCTTGACGCTGAAAGCGTTTGACTCGGTACCCCACTGCAGACTCCTAACTAAGGTACGAGCATATGGGATTGGTCCCCAAGTATATGAGTGGCTCGAAGACTTCTTAAGTAGTAGAACCCAGTACGTTGACCTCGATGGTGAGTGTTCATCGGAGGTGAGGGTATCATCTGGAGTGCCCCAGGGAAGTGTCGTAGGTCCGCTGTTGTTTCCTATCTACATAAATGATCTTTTGGATAGGGTGGATAGCAATGTGCGGCTGTTTTCTGATGATGCTGTGGTTTACGGGAAGGTGT
Source organism: Schistocerca serialis cubense (assembly GCF_023864345.2). Taxonomy (NCBI): domain Eukaryota; kingdom Metazoa; phylum Arthropoda; class Insecta; order Orthoptera; family Acrididae; genus Schistocerca; species Schistocerca serialis. Next base: position 109,870,148 of record NC_064647.1, read on the forward strand.
CGTCGTTGAGTGACTGTAGGAGGATACAAGATGACTTGGTCAGGATTTGTGATTCTCTATTGAACAGTATTTGGGATGGTCTGCCTTAGATGGCTCTCGCTGCATATACAGGTTGTAATGGGCATAAGTGGAGATATGTCGTATTGTGACTGAGAGCGATGTCCTGAACAAAATTATATCACTATTTATGTCAGATACAGACTAAAACTTTTAGCTATTATAAGTCGAATGTTTTGAAGTTGTTTAGTACCTCCAAGTAATGTGACAAAAGCTAGCCATTCAGTGCTCATTTTCTCCTGAGCATCAGGTCAGGAGTTGAGATGTGGATGCAAAACGGTTAGTCTATACTGACAGATGTAGTCCACTTAGTGGTGTAATTACGGCCGTGCAGGGAACAGTAGACGCAGACAGAAAACAATCAACGCAGGGATGGGTGTACATGTCAAGCTACCTCATCCGAGCATAAAAATATGTGCCTTTGTACCCGTCACACCCTGTATATTTCATGACGCTACGTGCCCACTGAGGTCTCAGTGTGGTGTTTAGAACGGATGTGGTCAAGGAGTGTGCCAGACATGGGCGCCACCTGTTGTAGCGCCGGTGTTTACAAACTGCTGCGGCTGTCAGCGCTCTCGAGTTGCGCCTCCCTGCGCTGGAGCACTCGGCGGTACTTTGAACAGCGAAGGCGGTTAACTACCCCGTCGCAGTTACTCGTGTGACGGCTGCAGTGTCACGCGAGTGGGAGTAATCGCCGCTTGCGAATGCAGCAAAGAAGTCACGCAACCGCAACTGCGCACTTTCTTCCACGCAGCAGTCAGCGACACCAAAGTAGGGCGTGTTGCTTTCTGCTGCCCATTTCAGTGATACATACAGCGGTCAAAATAAATGTTGCAAATTGATTTATTGTTAAGACTGGAGATAATTTGAAGCAAATCTGGTTTTTGTGCGAAGAGATTTCGGGATTCCAACCGGTCGTCGAAAACTTCATTCCACGTGAAACTTCCTGGCAGATTAAAACTGTGTGCCGGACCGAGACTCGAACTCGGGACCTTTGCCTTTCGCGGGCAAGTGCTCTACCAACTGAGCTACCCGTGCACGACTCACGCCCCGTACTCACAGCTTTACTTCTGCCAGTACCTCGTCTCCTACCTCCCAAACTTTACAGAAGCTCTCCTGCGAACCCTGCAGAACTAGCACTCCTGAAAGAAAGGATATTGCGGAGACATGGCTTAGCCACAGCCTGGGGGATGTTTCCAGAATGAGATTTTCACTCTGCAGCGGAGTGTGCGCTGATATGAAACTTCCTGGCAGATTAAAACTGTGTGCCGGTAGAGCACTTTCCCGCGAAAGGCAAAGGTCCCGAGTTCTAGTCTCGGTCCGGCACACAGTTTTAATCTGCCAGGAAGTTTCATATCAGCGCACACTCCGTTGCAGAGTGAAAATCTCGTTCATTCCACATTATTTCAACTTGACACTTGCCAGTCATCTTCGGGTGAGCCATCAAAGACTGACGATACTTTTTCCGCTCTGTCTTAGATTTGTCACACACAAATCTGAAGTGTTCAGTGAAAAAAAAATTTACGTGTGCTACAATAAGAAAGTAGTGGGAATGTATTCACATCTGTTGGACGCATGTTATGAAAACAAACACTCCAAACGGACATTTCACGACAATAATCTGTAAAAAAACACAGCACATGTCATAAAGAAAGCGTGTAAACCGTATGAGGATGGATCACGACGATTCGAAACCGGTAACGGTACCCTTTGAATAAAGGAAGTGAAAGTAAATTTGTGGCTTGTTGCTGTCCCAACACCATCAACATTTGTCTTCAAACAACAGCCACGGCCTCCATCGTCATACGACACAATTGCATTGTAATCGTTTGTTCATCTGTACGTGAACATCACATCTATCTATTTCCGTCCCATTCGAATAATTCCTTGATGGTGCGTTTTTTTGTTAGACTGTATTTTCGTTTTCATTACAGTTGACATTCAGCACACCTGCCCTAAACATGGATCATCCGTGGATTGAATGAATGTGGTTGTAATTACGGACGCATGAAACTGGGTAAATTCAAGTAAACTCTCTAGGTTTAGCTTGACAGCAGATGCCTGGAAACAGCAGCTGAAATTACAAAGAAGTCTTGAGGCGCCACTCGGGTTCGGCGTCAGAGCGTAATCAGCGGAGGTTGTCGTGATGGACTCCAGTGCGACTGGGCCTCATAGAGGCAGAAGCGAGGGACACCTTCAAAATTTCAGTCGCTGAACCGATGGAAAATTTTTGAGAACGTGTAAGCAAGCGTCGTCTCTCCTGTCCTATGATTGGAGGAGATGCCTGGCACCTCTAAAAAATTCGTCTTGTTGGCTGGTCAGTTCGCTCCTTCAGAGTTTTTCGGTCTCGGTACTCGGAGGCGAGGCAGATTGGTTTTAAGAATCGAAGTTCTACATCTACATGATTACTCTGCAATTCACATTTAAGTGCTTGGCAGAGGGTTCATCGAACCACAATCATACTATCTCCCTACCATTCCACTCCCGAACAGCGCGCGGGAAAAACGAACACCTAAACCTTTCTGTTCGAGCTCTGATTTCTCTTATTTTATTTTGATGATCATTCCTACCTATGTGAGGCTGGGCTCAACAAAATATTTTCGCATTCGGAAGAGAAAGTTGGTGACTGAAATTTCGTAAATAGATCTCGCCGCGACGAAAAACGTCTTTGCTTTAATGACTGCCATACCAACTCGCGTATCATATCTGCCACACTTTCTCCCCTATTACGTGATAATACAAAACGAGCTGCCCTTTTTTGCACCCTTTCGATGTCCTCCGTCAATCCCACCTGGTAAGGATCCCACACCGCGCAGCAATATTCTAACAGAGGACGAACGAGTGTAGTGTAAGCTTTCTCTTTAGTGGACTTGTTGCATCTTCTAAGTGTCCTGCCAATGAAACGCAACCTTTGGCTCGCCTTCCCCACAGTATTATCTATGTGGTCTATCCAACTGAATGTGTTCGTAATTCTAACACCCAGGTGCTTAGTTGAATTGACAGCCTTGAGAATTGTACTAGTTATCGAGTAATCGAATTTCAACGGATTTCTTTTGGAACTCATGTGGTACACCTCACACTTTTCGTTATTTAGCGTCAACTGCCACCCGCCACACCATACAGAAATCTTTTCTAAATCGCTTTGCAACTGATACTGGTCTTCGGATGACCTTACTAGACGGTAAATTACAGCATCATCTGCGAACAACCTAAGAGAACTGCTCAGATTGTCACCCAGGTCATTTATATAGATCAGGAACAGCAGAGGTCCCAGGACACTTCCCTGGGGAACACCTGATATCACTTCAGTTTTATTCGATGATTTGCCGTCTATAGCTACGAACTGCGACCTTCCTGACAGTAAATCACGAATCCAGTCCCGCAGCTTGATTAGAAGTCGCTTGTGAGGAACGGTGTCAAAAGCTTTCCGGAAATCTAGACATACGGAATAAACTTGAGATCCCCTGTCGATAGCGGCCATTACTTCGTGCGAATAAAGAGCTAGCTGCGCTGCACAAGAACGATGTTTCCTGAAACCATGCTGATTACGTACCAATATATCGTTCCCTTCGAGGTGATTCATAATGTTTGAATGCAGTATATGGTCCAAAACCCTACTGCAAACCGACGTCAATGATATAGGTCTGTAGTTCGATGGATTACGCCTACTACCCTTCTTAAACACTGGTGCGACCTGCGCAATTTTTCAATCTGTAGGTACAGATTTATCGGTGAGCGAGCGGTTGTATATGATTGCTAAGTAGGCAGCTATTGTATCAGCGTAATCTGAAAGGAACCTAATCGGTATACAATCTGGACCTGAAGACTTGCCCGTATCAAGCGATTTGAGTTGCTTCGCAACCCCTAAGGTATCTACTTCTAAGAAACTCATGCTAGCAGCTGTTCGTGTTTCAAATTCTGGAATTTGACGAATCAAGTCGCAGCAGAGTGGCTGTGACGGCGGTAACTGTGCTGTTGTCCTGTTTCCGTGCCGTCTTCGGCCGCGTTCAGTGGAACCCACAACGGTCGTCAGATGCCGTCGTCAGAGCTCGCCAGATAACATTGGAAGATAGCACGGTCACGATGCGTGCGACGTCCGTCATTTTTTGGCGAGGAGGAGGTCTCTCTGCCTCATAGACTCCTCCTCACCCTTATCTTTGCCCATCCTCCGCCCCCCCGTCTCTGACCATAACTCCCTCCCCCTTCCGTCTGTTCGTATTCTCCTCCAACTCTCTCTGTTCATATCTTCTATTTCCACCTGCCCACTACCCCCTACACCTTCGGCCTCCCTGCTGCACCTCTTTCTCCTCCCTCTCTTAGTGCATCTTCTCCCTATCTCTGTACACCTCCACCTTCCCTCTCTCTATCCGTCCCTTCCCCACTCCTCTCTCTGTCCATCCTGTCGTTTCTCCATCTCACTATTCATCTAGTCGTGCCCATCCACACGTTTAGCTCCTGCTCCTGCAAAACAGGTTGATAAAACTGGTCAACACTCCTTTTGTACAGAGCATCTAATCTAGTTCTATACAGGGTGTTACGAAAAGGTACGGCCAAACTTTCAGGAAACATTCCTCACACACAAAGAAAGAAAATATGTTACGTGGACATGTGTCCGGGGACGCTTACTTTCCATGTTAGAGCTCATTTTATTACTTCTCTTCAAATCACATTAATCATGGAATGGAAACACAGAGCAACAGAACGTACCAGCGTGACTTCAAACACTTTGTTACAGGAAATGTTCAAAATGTCCGCCGTTAGCGAGGATACATGCATCCACCCTCCGTCGCATGAAATCCCTGATGCGCTGATGCAGCCCTGGAGAATGGCGTATTGTATCACAGCCGTCCACAATACGAGCACGAAGAGTCTCTACATTTGGTACCGGGGTTGCGTAGACAAGAGCTTTCAAATGCCCCCGTAAGTGAAAGTCAAGAGGGTTGAGGTCAGGAGAGCGTGGAGGCCATGGAATTGTTCCACCTCTACCAATCCATCGGTCACCGAATCTGTTGTTGAGAAGCGTACGAACACTTCGACTGAAATGTGCAGGGGCTCCATCGTGCATGAGCCACATGTTGTGTCGTACTTGTAAAGGCACATGTTCTAGCAGCACAGGTAGAGTATCCCGTATGAAATCATGATAACGTGCTCCATTTAGCGTAGGTGGAAGAACATGGGGCCCAATCCAGATATCACCAACAATGCCTGCCCAAACGTTCACAGAAATCTGTGTTGATGACGTGATTGCACAGTTGCGTGCGGATTCTCGTCAGTCCACACATGTTGATTGTGAAAATTTACAATTTGATCACGTTGGAATGAAGCCTCATCCATAAAGAGAACATTTGCACTGAAATGAGGACTGACACATTGTTGGATGAAACATTCGCAGAAGTGTACCCTGGAGGCCAATCAGCTGCTGATAATGCCTGCACACACTGTACATGGTACGGAAACAACTGGTTCTCCCGTAGCACTCTCCATACAGTGACGTGGTCAACGTTACTTTGTACAGCAGCAACTTCTCTGACACTGACATTAGGGTTATTGTCAACTACACGAAGAATTGCCTCGTCCATTGCAGATGTCCTCGTCGTTCTAGGTCTTCCCCAGTCGCGAGTCATAGGCTGGAATGTTCCGTGCTCCCTAAGACGGCAATCAATTGCTTCGAACGTCTTCCTGTCGGGACACCTTTGTTCTGGAAATCTGTCTCGATACAAACGTACCGCGCCACGGCTATTGCCCCGTGCTAATCCATACATCAAATGGGCATCTGCCAACTCCGCTTTTGTAAACATTGCACTGACTGCAAAACCACGTTCGTGATGAACACTAACCTGTTGATGCTACGTACTGATGTGCTTGATGCTAGTACTGTAGAGCAATGAGTCGCATGACAAGACAAGCACCGAAGTCAACATTACCTTCCTTCAATTGGGCCAACTGGCGGTGAATCGAGGAAGTACAGTACATACTGACGAAACAAAAATGAGCTCTAACAGGGAAAGTAATAGTTTCCGTACACATGTCCACATAACATCTTTTCTTTATTTGTGTGTGAGGAATGTTTCCTGAAAGTTTGGCCGTACCTTTTTGTAACATCCTGTGTATGAACTATATTAGGTGTAACCTCCAAGAGTGGAACGTACACAACGATGTCTTTGTGCTTGGAGACGTGTGCTACCATGCTGCTTATGCTATTCAAAAGGTGTCCAGTGCATGTTAGTGAGCTACATCTGTCTTCGAAAGAGCGTGGCGAATACTGGTATTGTATACCCTCTTCTCACTAACTGGTATTACCAGACAAATTATACGAGTATATGAGGAGAAGGGAGAAACGTTGTGACCCATATTCGTGCTGGTTTGTCGTGACCTTAAAAAGCAACTACAAACACTCTGTCTCGCTGAATTTATTTGAATTTTTTGCAGACAGACGTAAATAACCTTCAATGACTCATTCAGCGTATGTGTGAAAGGGAAATATAAAGTCTAGAATAGAATACTCTGAACATCTAAAGCACAGAAAAATGGAAACATCAGCATCCTATTGGCATATAAACGACAGTTGTCGCCAAGGGCCTTGCCGCAGTGGTAACACCGGTTCCCGTCAGATCACCGAAGTTAAGCGCTGCCGGGCCGGGCTAGCACTTGGCTGGGTGACCGTCCGGTCTGCCGAGCGCTGATGGCAAGCGGGGTGCACTGAGCGCTTGTAAGGCAAGTGGAGGAACTATTTTATTGAGAAGTCGCGGCTCCGGTCTCGTAAACTGACATACGGCGAGGAGAGCGGTGTGCTGACCACATGCCTCTCCATATCGGCATCCAGCTGAGGATGACACGGCGGTCGGTCGGTACCATTGGGTTTTCGTGGCATGTTCAAGCGGACTTCGTATTAGCTTTTTTGAGACAGTTAATTTACGCCTAAAATTTCCGATGAAGTCAGAATGAGATTTTCACTCTGCAGCGGAGTGTGCTCTAAGCCATGTCTCCGCAATATCCTTTCTTTCAGGAGTGCTAGTTCTGCAAGGTTCGCAGGAGTGCTTCTGTTAAGTTTGGAAGGTAGGAGACGAGGTACTGGCAGAAGTAAAGCTGTGAGGGCGGGGCGTGAGTCGTGCTTGGGTAGCTCAGTTGGTAGAGCACTTGCCCGCGAAAGGCATAGTTCCCGAGTTCGAGACTCGGCCCGGCACACAGTTTTAATCTGCCAGGAAGTTTCATATCCGACGAAGATTTTGCCTAGATGTAGTTTCCAATAAACCTGCAGTTTCAGTCTGGAGGTTCCGCACTGTACTCCGGTGATGATGCTTTTCGTTCTCAGGATACCACATATTCCTTCTTTGACTAAACCTGTGAGTTTATCATCGTTTATCTTTCGTGCCGTTTCGGCCAAAGCACCGAACAAAAGAAACTGATATGAATTTCACCGATTGACGTCCGAAGTATGTATCTTCGGGCGATGGGATCGGCTACATTGTGATGGTGGTACTTAGTGGCGTACTGATTCGAGAAGATGGGCTGTCTTCGGCCAATATCGGTCGTCCGGAGGAATCGACCGATGTCGGTGCCACTGCGATCGTAGCCTTCAAAAATGGTTCAAGTGGCTCTGAGTACTACGGGACTTGACATCTGAGGTCATCATCAGTCCCCTAGACTTAGAACTACTTAAACCTAACTAACCTAAGGACATCACACACATCCATGCCCGAGGCAGCATTCGAAACTGCGACCGTAGCAGCAGCGCGGTTCCAGACTGAAGCGCCTAGAACTGCTCGGCCACTCCGGCGATTTTGGACGGGAGCTAGCTCAGACTTTTCGAGTGAAGAACTCTCCGTGGCTTCAAAAGTCATTCGAAAGAAGCATTGTGTGTTTCTTGTGAGTTTGACTGTCATTTCACTAAATTCAGATTGGGAAGAACTAACTCTTTTACCCAGTCACGATTCACGTAATGCATAGTGACCCTGATTGCAGGCGTGCTTACTTTCCACCGAGGAACAAAAGCCAGTTTTGACGACTCAACTTTCGTTAGAAAACGGAAAATATTATGTTCAATAATTCTGTCTGAGACTTGGCAGGTGAGCAAATGAGCATCCATGTTGAACCCCGGACGCATCCTAATCCCTGCTGAATAAGGATTACAGAATCGCAGTGTTAGAATTTTTATACATGTTCCATCTTTAAAATAAGGAGTTACGTACATATTGTACAAGACACCATAAGGTGTGTGGTGGAGGGTACCCTGTACTAGGCATCTCCTTTCCTGTTACACTCACAAATAGAGCGATGAAAAATCGTGTATCTACACTACTGGCCATTAAAATTGCTACACCAAAAAGAAATGCAGATGATAAACGGGTATTCATTGCACAAATATATTATACTAGAACTGGCATGTGATAACATTTCCACGCAATTAGGGTTCATAGATGCTGAGAAACTAGTACCCAGAACAACTAGCTCTGGCCGTAATAACAGCCTTGATACGCCTGGGCATTGAGTTAAACAGAGCTTGGATCGCGCGTACAGGTACAGTTGCCCATGCAGCTTCAATACGCTACCACAGTTCATCAAGAGTAGTGACTGGCGTATTGTGACGAGCCAGTTGTTCGGCCACCATTGACCAGACGTTTTCAATTGGTGAGAGATCTGGAGAATGTGCTGGCCAGGGCAGCAGTCGAACATTTTCTGTATACAGAAAGGCCCCTACAGGATCTGCAACATGCGGTCGTGAATTATCCTGCTGAAATGTAGGGTTTCGCAGGGATCGATTGAAGGGTAGAGCCACGGATCGTAACACATCTGAAATGTAATGTCCACTGTTCAAAGTGCCGTCAGTGCGAACAAGAGGTGGCCGAGACGTGTAAGTAATGGTACCCAATACCATCACGCCGGGTGATACGCCAGTATGGCGATGACGAATACACGCTTCCAATGTGCGTTCACCGCGATGTCGCCAAACACGGATGCGACCATCATGATGCCTAAACAGAACCTGTATTCATCCGAAAGAATGACGATTTGCCACTCGTGCACCCAGGTTCGTCGAGTACAACATCGCAGGCGCTCCTGTCTGTGATGCAGCGTCAAGGGTAACCGCAGCCATGGTCTCTGAGCTGATAGTCCATGCTGCTGCAAACGTCGTCGAACTGTTCGTGCAGATGGTTGTTGTCTTGCGAACGTCCCCATCTGTTGACTCAGGGATCGAGACGTGGCTGCACGATCCGTTACAGCCATGCGGATAAGATGACTGTCATCTCGACTCCTAGTGATACGAGGCCGTTGGGATCCAGCACAGCGTTCCGTATTACCCTCCTGAACCCACCGACTCCATATTCTGCTAACAGTCATTGGATCTCGACCAACGCGAGCAACAATGAAATGAAATGTCGTGTGGCTAGGGCCTCCCGTCGGGTAGACCGTTCGCCGGGTGCAGGTCTTTCGATTTGACGCCACTTCGGCGACTTGCGCGTCGATGGGGATGAAATGAGGATGATAAGGACAACACAACACCCAGTCCCTGAGCGGAGAAAATCTCCGACCCAGCCGGGAATCGAACCCGGGCCCTTAGGATTGATAGTCTGTCACGCTGACCACTCAGCTACCGGGGGCGGGCACCAATGTGGCGATACGTTAAACCGCAATCTCGATAGGCTACAATCCGACCTTTATCAAAGTCGGAAACGTGATGGTACGCGTTTCTCCTCCTTACACGAGGCATCACAACAACGTTTCACCAGGCAACGACGGTCAACTGCTGTTTGTGTATGAGGAACCGGTTGGAAACTTTCCTCATGTCAGCACGTTGTAGGTGTCGCCACCGGCACCAACCTTTTGTGAATGCTCAGAAAAGCTAATCATTTGCATATGACAGCATCTTCTTCCTGTCGGTTAAATTTCGCGTCTGTAGCACGTCATCTTCGTGGTGTAGGAATTTTAATGGCCAGTAGTGTATATGCCTCCGCACGAGCCCTGATTTCTCTATCTTCGTTGTCATTACGCGAAATGTTCTTTGGTGGCAGTAAAATCATTCGGTAGTCAGCTTCAAATGCCAGTTCTCTAGATTTTCTCAGTAGTGTTCCTCGCAAAGAACGTCGCTTTTTTTTCCATTTGAGCAGCCCATGTCCGAATTGCTTCGATGTGTTCCTTTAATATGACCCGGTGCGTATCCCAGACACTCGACAATACGAAAGAATAGGTAGCACAAGCATGTTGCATGCGGTCTCCTTCACAGATGAACCATACTTTCCAGAATTCTCCCAATAAGTGTAAGGCGACCATTCGCCTTACCTACCACGCTCCTCACATCCTCGTTCCATTTCATACCGCTATGCAACGTTAAGTCCAGATATTTGAACGACATGTCTGTGTGAAACAGCACGCTACTACTGCCGTATTAATACATTACATGTTCGTTTTTGCTACTCTTCTGTATTAGCTTACACTTTTCTACGATTAGATCTAACTGCTATTCAGGACACCAATTATAAATGTCGTCTAAGTCACTTCTATACCTCCCGCTACGCCACAGCATCATCAGCAAACTGCTGCAGATTGTTGCCCCACCCCGTCCGCCAGATCATTTATGTATATAGAAAATATAGCGGTCCTATGATACTTCCCTGGGGTCCTCCTGACGATAGCCTTGTTTCCGAGCTGGCCAGAGTGGCCGAGCGGCTCTAGGCGCTACAGTCTGGAACCGCGCGACCGCAACGGTCGCAGGCTCGAATCCTGCCTCGGGCATGGATGTGTGTGATGTCCTTAGGATAGTTAGGTTTAAGTAGTTCTACGTTCTAGGGCACTGATGACCTCAGATGTTAAGTCCCATAGTTCTCAGAGCCATTTGAACCTTGTTTCCGATGAACGCTCGCGTTCGAAGACACCATACTGGGCTCTACTGCTTAAGAAGTCTCCCCTTTGTAAATAAATGTATTCCGTTCATCAATTTAGTTCGTTAAACTGTTTCCCAAAGTGCGTGGCAGTGCGGCAGCTCGCCATACTTCCTCCTCTGATAACTCACGTCATGCATCCTGCAAGAAAATGTTACCAGGAAACGGTTAACAAACTTCAGTCCCTGACAGGTCAGTCTGCAGTCTGGTAGTTAGGTATGCATTGCAGAAACTTGGGCCGTACTCACTTAAGAGGGGTACGACGTCAAACGGGCCGACTTGGAGCAAAAAGGCATCACAGGACATTTTAATTTCCACTGTCTATACTTTTACAAATAAATTCATAAAACTTTGTCAGCATCACCAGGAAGGATTCAGGATTCACACACATTGCAGCGGACGTTCGAAAACACAACAAAATAATTTTTTTACGTGCGAAATTTTGTCATTTTTTCACCTACTAATGGCTGCATTTGTTGCTATAGGTACACTTTTCTTTATAAGTTAGAGAGATTCTTCAATGAATTTTGCACAGCTTACATACCGTACTCACAGGTGTATGAAACTCTAGAATTTATTTAATTTATGAAAAAACGAATGAACTGTTATATTTTAATCTTCATGTTTAGAAAAAACACAAATTTTATAGTTAATTACCTCAATTTTTACCACAGTTTTTAATAGATTTGTAAAATACTAGAGTTTCATACACCTTTAAGTATGGTTTGTATACTGTGCAAAATTCATCGAGGAATCTCTATTGCTTATGAAGAAAAGTGTACATATAGCAACAAATGCTGCCATTAGTAAGTGAAAAAAAATGATGAAATTTTACATGTAAAGAAAATTATTATGTTATGTTTTCGAACTTCCACTGCTATGAGTGTGAATTCTGAATCCTTCCTGGTCATGCTGACAAAGTTGTACGACTTTATTTGTAAAAGTATTGGCAGTGGAAATTAAAATGTCCTGTGGTGCCTCTCCTGCTCCAAGTCGGCCCGTTTGACGTCCTACCCCCTTAATATTCCTGGAACGTCAGTGACTTGGCACCCAGAAGAAGGCAGAAAATGTTACCCACTGTATTTGTTCAATAGAAAGGTCGCAGCTGTGAAAAGTCCCTGTTACTGGGTGAAAGACCGTCCACCAAAGAATCAAATACCAATACTTAGACGTTTTGTTAAGTCAGTAAACACTCGGCGTTCTTTTAAAGTAATCAGCTTTAATGTAATCAAGGTTGATATGTATTCTGAAGATGTCGCATGCCCTTCATTGACACTTCATTCAGAATGATGAGGTTGCTGAAGATAATGGTTGTGGATAAATTCTTTTACCAGTAGAAAAGTTCATACAAAAATGTGTTAACTAAAATTTATTATTTCATATACAACTATTTGTATTTTACGGAATTAGAGAAGAGAGGTTCTATGATGGAGTTTTGGAAAGACAGTTGCATAAAGCAGTACTGTTTAGTTGTGGAAAGAAGAGTCTAGCGAAACCTTTTGTGATTCATAACCTCTACCATCTGGTGAGCAAAATGTATGAGACAGGCGAAACTCCCTCAGAGTTCAAGAAGAATATAATAATTCCAATCCCAAAGAAAGCAGGTGTTGACAGATGTGAAAATTACCGTACTATCAGTTTAATAAGTCACGGCTGCAAAATACTAACGCGAATTCTTTACAGACGAATGGAAAAACTGGTAGAAGCCGACCTCGGGGAAGATCAATTTGGATTCCGTAGAAATGTTGGAACAGGTGAGGCAATATTGACTCTACGACTTATCTTAAAAGAAAGATTAAGAAAAGGCAAACCTACGTTTCTAGCATTTGTAGACTTAGAGAAAGCTTTTGACAATGTTGATTGGGATACTGTCTTTCAAATTCTGAAGGTGGCAGGGGTAAAATACAGGGAGCGTAAGGCTATTTACAATTTGTACAGAAATCAGATGGCAGTTATAAGAATCGAGGGACATGAAAGGGAAGCAGTGGTTGGGAAGGGAGTGAGACAGGGTTGTAGCCTCTCCCCGATGTTATTCAATCTGTATATTGAGCAAGCAGTAAAGGAAACAAAAGAAAAATTCGGAGCAGGTATTAAAATCCATGGAGAAGAAATAAAAACTTTGAGGTTCGCCGATTACATTGTAATTCTGTCAGAGACAACAAAGGGCTTGGAAGAGCAGTTGAACGGGATGGACAGTGTCTTGAAAGGAGGATATAAGATGAACATCATCAAAAGCAAAACAAGTATAATGGAATGTAGTCGAATTAAGTCGGGTGATGCTGAGGGAATTAGATTAGGAAATGAGACACTTAAAGTAGTAAAGTAGTTTTGCTATTTGGGGAGCAAAATAACTGATGATGGTCGAAGTAGAGAGGATATAAAATGTAGATTGGCAATGGCAAGGAAAACGTTTCTGAAGAAGAGAAATTTGTTAACATCGAGTATTGATTTAAGTGTCAGGAAGTCGTTTCTGAAAGTATTTGTATGGAGTGTAGCCATGTATGGAAGTGAAACATGGACGATAAATAGTTTGGACAAGAAGAGAATAGAAGCTTTCGAAATGTGGTGCTACAGAAAAATGCTGAAGATTAGATGGGTAGATCACATAACTAATGAGGAGGTATTGAATAGAACTGGGGAGAAGACAAATTTGGGCACAACTTGACCAGAAGAAGGGATCGGTTGCTAGGACATGTTCTGAGGCATCAAGGGATCACCAATTTAGTACTGGAGGGCAGCGTGGAGGGTAAAAATCGTATAGGGAGACCAAGAGATGAATACACTAAGCAGATTCAGAAGGATGTAGGTTGCAGTAGGTACTGGGAGATGAGGAAGCTTGCACAGAATAGAGTAGCGTGGAGAGCTGCATCAAACCAGTGTCAGGGCTGAAGACCACAACAATAACAATCTTGTGAACCAGTTGTTTATTAATTTATTGAGATATTGTACAGAGGTCGCGTTCGTCGCACCCAAGTTGGCAACACGAACCGATACCACAGACGTCCGCAACGACGTATGTGAGGTGCTACTGAAGACCACACCTCCCCTCTCAACACAGCAGCGCCGTGACACTGAGGGCAATATGGTGTCGAGCTAGCAGGAGCTCTGCCTCAGTCCATGACCTCATATGGAGTCGGCATCATAGTAGAGGAGCAGTGTGATAGTTAAATTTTCTGATGCACTTGTTCATTCACACGTGGAACATTCTACTGCAAGAGAACAGTTTGCTATAGTCCGTGACAGTTGTAAATTATCTGTTGCTTCTGTAGCAAAAACTGTCAAAATAAATCTTTTAATCATTTGTATAATGAAGTGAACTAAAATTTCACATGTTCTAGTGTGATCAACCTTCTCCCAGAGCAATCAAAGAACCCACAGTTGTGGCCGGACGAAAGTAGTTTCACCTGGTCACAACATTTATAGTTACCGAAAATTCATTAAAGAAACTGTTTTGTTCCACATTTAGTAAAACATAAACTCGACAAATCTAGAAATAATGTTTCTTTGTACAGCCTAGCTTGGAGACCTAAGTCAGAGCCTGAAAAGAAAAAGAGGCTAACTACAGGAAAGCAAAGAGAGCTTCACTGCAAGTTTAAACGCAGCCAAACACTCTCAGACAAACAGAAGCTAAACGACGTCAGAGTTAGCGTAAGGAGGGCTATGCTTGGAGCGTTCAGTGAATTCGAAAGTAAAATTCTATGTACTGACTTAACAGAAAATCCTAGGAAGTTCTGGTCTTACGTTAAATCAGTAAGTGGCTCGAAACAGCATATTCAGACACTCCGGGATGATGATGGCATTGAAACAGAGGATGACACGCGTAAAGCTGAAATACTAAACACCTTTTTCCAAAGCTGTTTCACAGAGGAAGACCGCACTGCAGTTCCTTCTCTAAATCCTCGCACAAACGAAAAAATAGCTGACATAGAAATAAGTGTCCAAGGAATAGAAAAGCAACTGGAATCACTCAACAGAGGAAAGTCCACTGGACCTGACGGGATACCAATTCGATTCTACACAGAGTACGTGAAATAACTTGCCCCCCCCCCCCCCCTTCTAACAGCCTTCTACCGCAAGTCTCTAAAGGAACGGAAGGTTCCAAATGATTGGAAAAGAGCACAGGTAGTCCCAGTCTTCAAGAAGGGTCGTCAAGCAGATGCGCAAAGCTATAGACCTATATCTCTGACATCGATCTGTTGTAGAATTTTAGAACATGTTTTTTGCTCGCGTATCATGTCGTTTCTGGAAACCCAGAATCTACTCTGTAGGAGTCAGCATGGATTCCGGAAACAGTGATCGTGTGGCACCCACCTCGATTTATTTGTTCATGAGACCCAGACAATATTAGATACAGCCTCCCAGGTAGATGCTATTTTCCTTGACTTCCGGAAGGCGTTCGATACAGTTGCGCACTGTCGCCTGATAAACAAAATAAGAGCCTACGGAATATGAGACCAGCTGGGTGGCTGGGTTGGATTGATAGCAAACAGAACACAGCATGTTGTTCTCAATGGAGAGACATCTACAGACGTTAAAGTAACCTCTGGCGTGCCACGGGGGAGTGTTATGGGACCATTGCTTTACACAGTATATATAAATGACAAGTAGATAGTGCCGGAAGTTCCATGCGGCTTTTCGCGGATGATGCTGTAGTATACAGAGAAGTTGCAGCATTAGAAAATTGCAGCGAAATGCAGGAAGATCTGCAGCGGATAGGCACTTGGTGCAGGGAGTGGCAACTGACCCTTAACATAGACAAATGTAATGTATTGCGAATACGTAGAAAGAAGGATCCTTTATTGTATTATTATATGATAACGGAACAAACACTGGTAGTAGTTACTTCTGTAAAATACCTGGGAGTATGAGTGGGGAACGATTTGAAGTGGAATGATCATATAAAATTAATTGTTGGTAGGACGGGTACCAGGTTGAGATTTATTGGGAGAGTCCTTAGAAAATGTAGTCCATCAACAAAGGAGGTGGCTTATAGATCACTCGTTCGACCTATACTTGAATATTGCTCATCAGTGTGGGATCCGCACCAGGTCGGGTTGACGGAGGAGATAGAGAAGATCCAAAGAAGAGCGGCGCGTTTCGTCAGTGTTATTTGGTAAGCGTGATAGCGTTACGGAAATGTTTAGCAAACTCAAGTGGCAGACTCTGCAAGAGAGGCGCTCTGCATCGCGGTGTAGCTTGCTGCCCATGTTTCGAGAGGGTGCGTTTCTGGATGAGGTATGGAATATATTGCTTCCCCCTACTTATACCTCCTGAGGAGATCACGAATGTAAAATAGAGAGATTCGAGAGCGCACGGAGGCTTTCCGGCAGTCGTTCTTCCCGCGAACCATACGTGACTGGAACAGAAGAGGGAGGTAATGACAGTGGCACGTAAAGTGCCCTCCGTCACACACCGTTGGGTGGTTTGCGGAACATAAATGTAGATTTAGAATAATTAGCTAAGCAAAAAATTATGTTTTAATGAAGCGAACATGCCCTTCATTGACATTTCCTTCAGAATGACGACGAAACGCCGTTCAGTGGCCACGTCAATGTATAGACGTTGCTAAAGGTGTGTTACAATGAAGATCGTCGTAAGATCATACTACATAAATCGTGTCGTAAAAACTAAACACTAGGAATTTGAAGCATAAATGCTAAATGACAGTAACGCTTCAGTTATTGTTGCACAAACAGAACTGTTGTGAAGGCACGTAGGCATCCATACTGTAGTGGTTAAGGATTGCTAAAGCCAAGAAATGTATTTGTAGTTGCGAATGTGATCAAATTTCAGCTGCACAGCAGAATTGTGACAATTAAAATTTTTGTTGGACTGGAACTCCGAATTCCCGCTTTACGCAAGCTTTCTCCTTAACCCCTTTTCTGTTGATCTCATTTTGTTCGTTGCATTTATTCGAGGCGGACGTCCCATACCAAATATCTGTGTATGCGTGACGAGCGTAAGAACTTTCGTGCGATCATTCGGCTTCCACATCATCAACAATCACCCGCGTCGTGTCGGTTACGCGTACGCTCGTCTGAAGATATTTTGGACTGTTAATCATCCATTAATTGGGATATATATATATATATATATATATATATATATATATATATATATATATATGAGAGAGAGAGAGAGAGAGAGAGAGAGAGAGGGAGGGGGGGGGGGGGCAGCTAACACTCTGACCGAACACGAGCACCGACCCAAACTTCCACATGTCACCGTATATCTACGTCCTGTACTCGCACAACTGCTGTGATTCCCGCACAGGGAGAGACTTAGGATCATTGTCGAGGAATTTTCTTGGCATGAAATACTGTTTTGCAGTGCCCGTGTTTTTACTATGTATTCCCCAAGGTCCTTCAAACACGCATGCCTTCCCTGAGTCATTCCGCATTTCTAAAAGCTCCCTGTCATGGACATTTGTTCGAAAGACTGCGAGCGCTGGTGTGTGTGTGTGTGTGTGTGTGTGTGTGTGTGTGTCTGTCTGTCTGTCTGTCTGTCTGTGTGTGTGTGTGAGAGAGAGAGAGAGAGAGAGAGAGAGAGAGAGAGAGAGAGACTACGTTGTATCTGTTTACGCATCATTACTCTGCCAACAGTATCTTAATGGCGAGTTCAGGAATCCGTTACCTCAGCCCTTTGATGTTCGACCCGGGAGAGCAACGAATGTTCGCTGTTTTAGGCAGAGCTATGGGAAAATGAAGATGATAAAGCTGTCTTTTCAGCACTTGCAAATGGTTTAGCAATCTAGCGGACATTGCAGAGAGAGCACAAAAGTAGATATAATTACTTACACAACGGGATATAACATTCTTACTCATATTGCTTAGTAACTTTCGTTAAATTGAGTCGTGGTAAACAACTGAGGCATTGAGAATCATAGAAACCCAAAGCAGAGACACAAAGTTTTGAGAAAAATAGATGTCGGATAAAATCTAACTTCTAGACAAATGAGCAGTATCATTTGTCTGAAAAGTTCCTTAACCAAGCCTTGACAAACTATATTTCTTGGGAAAAAATTATGCACCCACTTTATACTATGAAATATTAATTAACTTTTAGGATTATATTTATTATTGATCTCAATTCACAGAATTTCCATTTATATGATATTAATTGCAGTGTTTTTTGACAATCGTAAAGTTTGTAATTAATGTGAAACTAGAATCGGAACATAAAGAAAAGATACTGAATGCACAACATACACTGTTAACGGCCCATTTCAACACCTCATAGTCCTCGTAAATATATTTTTCATGAAGGAAATTCTATGGCTGGAGGTGCATATAAAACTGCCAACATGCCTCCGACTACGAAGCACCAATACAACCGGTTGTAGGCGCTTCAGTCCGGAACCGCGTTGCTTCTACGCTCGCAGGTTCAAATCCTGCCTCGGGCATGGATGTGTGTGATGTCCTTAGGTTAGTTAGGTTTAAGTAGTTCTAAGTTCTGGGGGACTGATGACCTCAGATGCTAAGTCCCTTAGTGGTTAGAGCAATTTGAACCATTTCAACCAATACTGCATACATGATGCAAGAAACTAAATTACTTTGGCAACACTAGATGACAATTGAGCAGCGCAGAGCAACTAAATTATGCTTTGTGCTTTCGGGCCGTATGGAAATGAATATCCAAGAAATTGGTGAGGCAGCATGTCGTAAACCTTCATATAAACAAAGTAGGCCTATAATACACATGAAACTGGTTCACCATAAGATCAACAGATGGCAGGAGCGTGCATACATCCTACAATCTCACAATTGATGACGATGTACTTTGGGCCCTGAATATCCTCAACGTCTCAATTTCTTTTTACTTGTAGCCTCTCTCTCTGCTTCGGGACTTAGAATATCGAAATAGTTAATTTGTGCCAGGATACAGGTTTGAGAACAAAAAACTCAGATATTGATTAATAAAATTAATAAGAAACAGAAGATAATTTGAAATTAACTATTAATTTTTTTGTCGCACCAGTTCATTCATATGCGAGCTTTCGCAGTAATTTCTACATCATATATATGTTATTGAATCTGCCGCCATGTCTACAGATATATACTAATCGAGCATTATTAATTGGGAGCGACTTATGTAAACCACGTCTACTGAGTCATTGCAGGTGGTAGGGACAGACGTTCTGAACGCTTTCTCCAAAAACTGTCTTGACCAACTAGCGTGACAACACATGGCGCAGTTGAAATATTTTAGACCTTGAAGGTACAAAGTGACCTGACATTATCAACACTATCACTATAGGGACGGAGATCAAAGATCACGATATCATCATAGCCTTGATGGTTACTAAAATTAATAACTACACCAAGGAGGTTGGAAAGAACAAATAAGCTGTAATTAGCATCCTTCTTAGATGATGAATTTGGTATTATTTAGTTCCAATACGATGGACAGAAAAATTCGGAAAGTGCTGACGGAACAGACTATCGCAGTCTCGGTTTATAGAAGAACCTCGAAATGTCAACAGGCAAAAGTCAGTAGAATTGCTTGCGTCTATCAAAAGATCGATGCGTTAAGCAAACAGCTACTTCCATCATCGTATGTTAGCGAAAGCTCTTGCTACGTAAAATCATTAATCGGGTTGAAGGCTTATACGAGGGTGGTCTGATAAGTCTGGTAAAAAAGCAACAAAAATACCCTTTCAGGGATATACACTTTGTCCAACGATTCTCCACCTTTTTCATTCCATCCAAAGAATAGTTCTGTCAAACCTTGCAAAGTACTCGTTGACTGCAACTATCACTTCATTTGAAGAAAATTTCTTTCTGCCAATCCAAAGTTTCATGTTAGGGAACAGGAAGACGTCCCTTGGGGGCAATTAAGGTAAACAGGGTACAGGAGGAACCAATTCAAACTCCAGTTCACGTACTTCGGCTGTTATTATCGCTGACGTGCGGGATGGTGCATTATCATGGTGAAAGAGCACTTATTTACGTGCCAATCTTGGTCTTTTTTCACTCAACGCAACTTTCAGACGATCCAACAATGAAGCATAATAGTATCCACTTATGGTTCTGCTTTCCTCTAAGAAATCTGTGAGGACTATTCCTTGGGAATCACAAAAACTTTGCCCATCACCTTATCAGCTGACAAAATTGTCTTTGCCTTCTTCACTGCATTTTCGTCAGCCTTTGTCCATTGTTTTGATTTACGTTTTCGCTCTGACGTGTAATGATGGATCCAGGATTCATCAACAGTCACAAATTGGCCCCAAAAGTTCTTGCGGATTGCGATTAAACATCGTCAGACATTGCGTTGAAGTGCTGTATTGGATGCGCTTTTGGTCGACTGTGAGCAATCTCGGTAGCCACCTTGCACACAGCTTCTTCATAACCAGTTCTCCGTGCAGGATATTCTGCACTCGCTCATGTCTACAGTCTCAACAATCTTACGGATTTTTATTCGATTGTCTTGTGTAAATATATCCTGTATTTTGTCAGTGGTGACCTCAATTGGACTGCGGGAGCGCGCTTCGTCGTAATGCTTGTATGACCACGTTTGCATTCATTACTCCAAACGTAAATGGGCTTCAATGAGAGTGCATAGCCCATTGAACTTAATCCAATTCTACTTTGATTTGTGCGTCAGTGCAGCCCTTCAATTGGAAATGTTTAAGAACAGCACGAATGTCGGTTTTTCTCCATTTGCAACTGCAGTCGACACACTAACTCAGACGACTGACGACAATGAACTGTGCGTTGTAAGCATGGAGATAGAAAAGAAGGGAGTTGGCGCTTTGGCTGTACGTTGTTTTTAGGCCAGAGTGGGCGGGGCCAGCCGCCATCTTAAATAGCCCAAAAAACTTAGCACACTATTGTGTACGATTGTGCTTGTTCATTATTTCTGTCCTGGGCACGGAACAGCTTTTTTAAATACTAAAAATTACAAACGTTTTTCTGTTCTTGAATGGGTATTTTGCTCTGGTAATACGACACATTTGGCCCCATGAATGTAACTTGTTTTTTGTTGGTATATGTCGAATAACCAAGAAAAGCAGCAAGTGATGTAAAAAGTATGCGCTTGTAATCCATTTAATTCCACTTTTACTGTAACTGTATCGATAGTAAAGGAAGCTGGAACTGCCAAAACAGTGCTTGTTTGCTTATTGGTATTGTTTCTTGTTCGTTGCATTTTTAGGTTTCAACTAGTATGCCTAACATTTTTAACTTCACGTTTGCAAAAAAAAAAAAAAAAAAAAAAAAAAAAAAAAAAAAAAAAAAAAAAGCAGGAAATCTCCACGTTGCTGCAATCGCTGGACAGTGTGTCTAAGGCGTTCAGGTTTACCGGGTTACCTCCAAACACGCCTCCGACGATTGTCTGGTTGAAGGCATATGTGACACTCATCGGTGAAGATAACGTGACGCCTATGCAGAGCGGCCCATTCGGCATGTTGTTGGGTCCATCTGTACCGCGCTGCATGGTGTCGTGGTTGCAAAGATGGACCTCGCCATGGACGTTAGGAGTGGAGTTACGCATCATGCAGCCTATTGCGCACAGTTTGAGTCATAACACGACGTCCTATGGCTGCACGAAAAGCATTATTCAACATGTTGCTGTCAAGGTTCCTCCGAGCCATAATCGGTAGGTAGCGGTCATCCGCTGCAGTAGTAGCCGTTGGGCGGCCTGAGCGAGGCATGTCATCACTCAATGTCCGAACAATATAGCTTTGGTTCACTCCGAGACGCCTGCACATTTCCCTTGTTCAGAGCCCTTCCTGACACAGAGTAACAATGCGGACGCGATCGAACCGCGGTATTGACCATCTAGGCATGGTTGAACTACAGATAACACGAGCCGTGTACTTCCTTCCTGTTGGAATGACAGGAACTGATGGGCTGTCGGACCTCCTCCGTCTAATAGGCGCTGCTCATGCATGGTTGTTTACATCTTTGGGCGAGTTTAGTGACATCTCTGAACAGTGAAAGAGACTGTCTCTGTGATACAGTATCCACAGTCAACGTCTATCTTCAGGTGTTCTGGGAACCGGGGTGATGGCTAATGGTTCAAATGGCTCTGAGCACTATGCGACTCAACTGCTGAGGTCATCAGTCGCCTAGAACTTAGAACTAATTAAACCTAACTAACCTAAGGACAGCACACAACACCCAGCCATCACGAGGCAGAGAAAATCCCTGACCCCGCCGGGAATCGAACCCGGGAACCCGGGCGTGGGAAGCGAGAACGCTACCGCACGACCACGAGATGCGGGCGAACCGGGGTGATGCATTAACTTTTTTTGATGTGTGTATTATGCGTCATTCAGTGTGTGGCCACAATAGCAATTCACTGGGCTAAGAATCGAGGTGATTTTTTAAACATTTTCCAGCATTGTGCAATACTGTAAATGTAATAAAGAGGATATTCTGAAACGCTCAGATCCCTTAAAATGGATGTTTTGCTTTAACATGTGTGCCTAACCAGGGTAACATATACTCTTACCTTTTCAACATTAGCCTATTTGCTTCTCCTGGAATATTTCTCATCAGTAATTCTGTCAATTTTTCAGGAATAACCAAACATCAACATTGGAATGAACGTCTGCTTTGATCATGTCCGTTATTTTATTTTTAAGTTTCATTTTACGGCTTTCGAAGTATATTATACCATACTTTGTAGTATGACAATAGTTAGTTTCATGTTTAATGTATCATTAAGGCGATAAATTGTAATGATGTGGAACGACTCATTTTTATATTACCAATTTTTTAAAATGTACCTCCATGCTGGTCATGTATTACTTTTAGACAGACAGATGTTAGTAATTTCTGCCGTCACCATTTACACATTTCAATACATAGTGTTCTGCGGAATTGGAGGAGTTATAAAAGAGAAACGTTTTCAGTTTTTTTTTTCAGTTACTACTTTGCTATCTGCCAAGCATCTTATATCACTGGGTAAGTGATCAAAACTTTTGATTGCAGCATTGTGAACCCCTGTTTGTGGTGCAGAAATCTTAATGTGGCGTACAGAATGCCGTTCTTTTTTCTGCTGCTATTGAACATTGTTCCTATTAAAGTGAAGCGGATTATTTACAATAGACTTTCATGAAACAATAACTATACCGTGAAGCCGAGCAACAAGCAGGCAGGCACCAAGAAAAGAGTGTTCGCGTGTTTTCAGCGAAAGTCTTCTTCAGAAAGGAAGCAAAGAACACACACACACACACACACACACACACACACACATACACACACACACACACACACACACACACACCTTCATGCAATGTTACATACACAAGACAGCTGTCTCCGGCTCGTGGTGGCCGAGCGGTTCAAGGCGCTACAATCTGGAACCGCGTGACCGCTACGGTCGCAGGTTCGAATCCTGCCTCGGGCATGGATGTGTGTGATGTCCTTGGGTTAGTTAGATTTAAGTAGGGGGACTGATGACCACAGAAGTTAAGTCCCATAGTGCTCAGAGCCATTTTTTTTTCTCTGGCTGTTCTAGCCAGAATCTTTATTAAAGAGGGAGGAAATGTAAACTATGAATAATTATCGGTGGTAGGAATTTAGACATGAGATGTTGCACAATCAGCGCGGTTACGTAACCGTATGTTGTGCGGATACGAGACTATTGATACATTGTGGCTCAGATGTCGGAGTATTTTAGGTTTGGAAGACAATGAAAAACAAGAAAGAATTGCCCAACCATAATTCGTGTATACTAAATAAAATATTGCTTGAACAGCACCACTTACGAATGAAATGTGATTCCTCTAGACTTTAGATTACGATCGGATCGATTAGCACATCCGTAAACGCCGCAAACTGGCATTTCTGATGAAAGAACTCGTCTCCATACAATCAAAGCATCAGATGCTGTTTTGGATAGGACCACAAAAGTCGATACATATCGCAAAGGTGAGAACTGGCCACGGGCACGTCGGCGTGACATCACGTGGGAGTATCACTGTGTGACCCATGAAGTTACGAATACGGTGAACGTAACGTTTGGCCTACGTTCAAAAAATGGTTCAAATGGCTCTGAGCACTATGGGACTTAACTGCTGTGGTCATCAGTCCCCTAGAACTTAGAACTACTTAAACCTAACTAACCTAAGGACAGCACACAACACCCAGTCATCACGAGGCAGAGAAAATTCCTGACCCCGCCGGGAATCGAACCCGGGAACCCGGGCGTGGGAAGCGAGAACGCTACTGCACGACCACGAGCGGCGGACGGTCTGGGCCTACGTAAAATGGTGGACGTCGCCTCCAACTTTGTGACCTAATGACAATCCCCTTCTTTTTTTTACCTCCATGGTCCTTAGAATACTCAAGCTTACCAACCATGAAGGCGCAACGAAAGTGTTCCGTTTTTTCAGGGAAATTACCACACCAACCAAACGACACTCTTAAAGCAAGTAACGATACTTTGATGGTGTCGGAACATCACTATTTTCGGTTTTGTTGCTAGACGCCTCTACTGCCTCGGAGACTCGTTTACCGTCTGGATAACGCTGCCGGCAACGTGTGCTTCGGCATTGTGTGTGCTGTAAATTTTGCGTAATGTGGATTTCCGCGCCAGAAAAGGATGACGCAATCTCTTGACAGCTCAGGCAGTGAAACGTACCTCTAAGGCCTGTTTTGCTGGTAGCAGTCAAGGCCGCACGTGAGTTTATTCTTAAAGAGTTTATCTCGCGAGGGTGTTAACCCGCTGTTAAAAGCAGTCCAGAAGCAACGGTGGTCTGTTTGGGTAGTTCAGAACTCACTTTACTGCTCTCCCTGCGTCCTCGGCTTATGTAACTCTTGCACACCTTCACGACAAGCAATGCCCTCACCCAGCGTTGCCAATGCCAATAGTTAGGTTCAAGTAGTTCTAAGTTCTACGGGACTGATGACCTCAGAAGTTAAGTCTCAAAGTGCTCAGAGCCATTTGAACAATTTTTTTCCACACACTGAAGAGTGTCGAGTGGCGAGAGAATACTGCCCAGAGCAAACAGAATGTAGAAGGGGAACAATACTTTGCTCTACGCATGCGCTCAACAGCTTTTTCTCGCATGCGCTCAGCCATAATGTTTATTCTCACTTAAGTAATACCTATGTGAAAAACAGTATTTATCATCCCTGTTTATACGGTATTGCTTAAAATCTTTTCTATGAAATTCATTCTGAGCTTAAGATCTTGAAAATCATTAGAATCCACACCAGCAACACACCCACCAACCAACACATTATCGATGTAACAGCTGCGATATGTTAATAGTAGTAAAACGTTAAATTCCCCGCATATTCCCCCCGTAATGGCAATCCCCACAAAATTCCTAATTGAATTGAAATTCCCCACAGTTTTGGGAATTCTCCACAAATTGGCAACGCTGCCTTTAGCACCGATAAACAGGCAGCTGTTAGCAGCAGTCTCATACTGAGTGCGTATACCGGGCGGTTGTACGTCAACATACGTGGCATATTCACAAAAGCAAGCGTAATAGATTTGTGTTTTGTGTAGCAGTGAAGTCGCATTGCAATACTACTTGTATGAGTACTCTAAAGTGTCTATACATACAAGGTTTATTTGATAAGTCTGGTAAATGAGTGGAACATTTTTGGTGTGCCTTCACGACTGGTAAGCTTAATTGTTCCAAGGATTGTATTAAGATTAGGATTGTATTAAGATTTTCTACAATATATAGTGTATAGTGTATTGTTGACAGCTGTCAGTTGGTCAGAGTGTCGACTGCGATTGAAAATGGAGAAAGTAGAGTTTCGTGCTGTTATTAAACATTTTCATTTCAAGGATGTCCGCCCCTGGTAGCTGAGTGGTCAGCGCAACGGAATGTCATACCTAACGGCCCGGTTTCGATCCCCGGCTGGGTCGGAGATTTTCTCCGCTCAGGCACTGGGTGTTGTGTTGTCCTTATCATCATCCTCATTTCATCCCCATCGACACGCAAGTCGCCGAAGTGGCGTCAACTCGAAAGACTTGCACCAGGTGAACGGTCTCCTCGACGGGAAGCCCCTAGCCCCTGGCATTTCTTTTTCAAGGATTGGACTGCCACACAAATCAGAGCAGAACTGGGTGAAATAGACGTCAGTTCTAAACGCGTATTTGAAAAATATTATAGGATACTCTGGATTTTTTTTCTCGCACAATCGCCATCCCGTTCAGTGCATGTCGTGAGCCGTAATACAAGCATCTTTCTGCCCCCCACGAAAAGCTCAACTGGTACCCCCTTTCCCCAATTCACACCCTCCTTGTGCATGTCATTCTCCTTGTTTGTATGCCAAAACTAAATTAAAAATGTTTATTACTGAATTAAATTTACATTTATGTAATTTTAAATATCACCGAACAAAATATCGACGTACATGCCTATAGCCGGCCACTGTGGCCGAGCGGTTCTAGGCGCTTCAGTCCGGAACCGCGCTGCTGCTACGGTCGCAGGTTCGAATCCTGCCTCGGCCATCGATGTGTGTGCTGTCCTTAGGTTAGGTTAGGTTTAAGTAGTTCTAAGTCTAGGGGACTGATGACCTCAGATGTTAAGTCCCATAGTACTTAGAACCATTTGTAGCATTTTGAACCATGCCTATAAAAATATCGGCAGCACATCTGTAAATATACTTTCGGTTTTAGAGCTGTATATTTAAGTATTGATTTATTATTAGATATTCTGTACATCAGCAAGCTAGCAGTCTGCCTATCCCCTTCAGAGCAAGAATGCCGCGCGGGATTAGCCGAGCGGTCTTAGGCGCTGCAGTCATGGACTGTGCGGCTGGTCCCGACAGAGGTTCGAGTCCTACCTCGGGCACTGGTGTGCGTGTTTGTCCTTAGCATAATTTAGGTTAAGTAGTGTGTAAGCTTAGGGATTGATG
This sequence comes from Schistocerca serialis cubense, assembly GCF_023864345.2. Classification (NCBI taxonomy): domain Eukaryota; kingdom Metazoa; phylum Arthropoda; class Insecta; order Orthoptera; family Acrididae; genus Schistocerca; species Schistocerca serialis. The sequence goes on from NC_064647.1 coordinate 109,896,912, forward strand.
ACCTTAGCAGTTAAGTCCCATAAGATTTCACACACATATGAACATTTTTTTAAGAGCAAGAATTGAAGGGAAAACGATGCACGTTCACGCTTGGCGATAAGCATTTGCTAACAATGGAACTGTATGTAAGTGGCACAATAAAAGGTGTCCGATGGGTCGTCCGTCGTTAGGTTTCATCACATATCGGATTTGTCCGTAACACTTCATGTCGACTTCCCTATTTTATCATTTCTGCCAACGCCGTGACCTAGCAGTTGTAGCGTCAAAATAGTTGTGGTGAACCTGAACTCTGCAGTTTCCGTTGGTAGCGCAGATTACGTCAGCATTTCACCTCACACGTGTCCGCCCACCGTAAAGACTAGTCTTGTCATGTAGATTTCTGTTCATCCTTCTCACAAGGGAACCTCCCCATCGCAGCCCCCCCCCCCCCCCTCAGATTTAGTTATAAGTTGGCACAGTGGATAAGCCTTGAAAAACTGAGCACAGATCAATCGAGAAAACAGGAAGAAGTTGTGTGGAACTAAGAAAAAAATAAGCAAAATATACAAACAGAGTAGTCTATGCGCAAGATAGGCAACATCAAGGATAATGTGAGCTCAGGAGCGCCGTGATCCCGTGGTTAGCGTGAGCAGCTGCGGTACGAGAGGTCCTTGGTTCAAGTCTTCCTTCGAGTGAAAAGTTTACTTTCTTTATTTTCGCAAAGTTATGATCTGTCCGTTCGTTCATTGACGTCTCTGTTCACTGTAGTACGTTTAGTGTCTGTGTTTCGCGACCGCACCGCAAAACCGTGCGATTAGTAGACGAAAGGACGTGCCTCTCCAATGGGAACCGAAAACATTTGATCGCAAGGTCATAGGTCAACCGATTCCTCCACAGGAAAACACGTCTGATATATTCTATACGACACTGGTGACGGCATGTGCGTCACATGACAGGAATATGTTGCCGACCCACCTAACTTGTATACTTGGCGAATGGGTAAAAAGATTCTTCTACCTTGCCCGATTTAGGTTTCCTTGTGGATGTGATAATCACTCCCAAAAAAGTGATGAAAACATGAGTTTGTCCCATAAATTGCAACAAATGAGTGCATCAGTTTCACAGTCGCACAGTTTTCTCCGAGCTCTGTCAAAACATATGTTTTTAACGTTTTCAAATTTTTGCGTGTGTAGACCGTCGTGTGTTTCGATGTTTGTTTAGGTGTAGCGTCTCCATACTACGGCACAGTTACCTCGCATCGGACGGACGGGCGGCCAGATAATAATTGTCTGAAAATAAAAAATTAAACTTATCACCCGAGGGAAGACTTGAACCAAGGACCTATCGTTCCGCAGCTGCTCACGCTAACCACAGGGCCACGGCGCTTCTGAGCTAATACAATCCTTGATGTTGCCTATCTTGCGCATGGACTACTCAGTTTGTATATTTTGCTTATTTTTTCCATAGTTCCACACAACTTCTTCCTGTTTTCTCGATTGATCTGTGTTCAGTTTTTCAACGCCTATCTACTGTGCCAACTTATAACTAAATCCGAGGGGGGTGCGATGGGGAGGTTCCCTTCTCAGCAACTGTTCCCGACACACCGCCATCCCCCCAGTGCAATCGGACGCTACACACACTCAAAAGAGAAGGATTGGACGTGTAAAAGCTCAAAAAGTAGTAAGACTCCTTCACACAGTGACATTAAAATTGTGTTCTATTACTTCAAAAGAACAACTTCACGTATGTACCAAAATTGTGAAAAAAAACTGTAATACAAAATAAAAATATCGGCACTCGATATTGCTGCTTTGATATCGATACATCAGAAGTGTTTACCGCTGACTTTCGATAATTTTGAAGGGAATTTTTATATAGATCTGTCGATATTTTACCAAACGCCGTAGTCTCCACGCTGATCAAGAACAAGTGTAGGCCGAGAGCCGAAACGATGGAGCTCGCTACACTGTTGGGACGAACGCTGAGGAAGTAGTACTGCCATGCCAGAGTCAAGTGGCTATTTCTGTCTGATGCTGGCGACATGTGCGCTGTGCAGTACTTCGCGTCCGCGTTCAAGCCCATAAAGTAAATATATCTGGAGTGAGCATTGCGTTCTGCGCATGTTGTCAACATTAAACCAGGATTGTCACGTGTTTTCGGGACTTCGCTGTGCGTGCGTGCTTTCTGCAGCGTTTGAAGTTTATAATATCAAGAGTTTTTGTTGTATTTCACCGTTTGTTGATAGTGTAATAGCGATGGTAAATTACTGTTGTTGCTACGGATGCAAAGAAATATATGTGAAAGGAGGGATAGTAACTTTTCATGGGTACATACAATGTAGCTCTAATTATACACTACTGGCCATTAAAATTGCTACACCAAGAAGAAATGTAGATGATAAACGGGTATTCATTGGGCAAATATATTATACTAGAACTGACGTGTGATTACATTTTCACGCAATAGATCCTGAGAAATTAGTACTCAGAACAACCACCTCTGGCCGTAATAACGGCCTTGATACGCCTGGGCTTTTGAGTCAAACAGAGCTTGAATGGCTTGTACAGGTACAGATGCCCATGCAACTTCAACACGATACCACAGTTCCTCAAGAGTAGTGACTGGCGTATTGTGACGAGCCAGTTGCTCAGCCACCATTGACCAGATGTTTTCAATTCGTGAGAGATCTGGAGAACGTGCTGGCCAGGGCAGCAGTCGAACATTTTCTGTATCCAGAAAGGCCCGTACAGGACCTGCAACATGCTGTCGTGCATTATCCTCCTGAAATTTAGGGTTTCGCAGGGATCGAATGAAGGGTAGAGCAACGGGTCGTAACACATCTGAAATGTGACGTCCACTGTTTAAAGTGCCGTCAGTGCGAACAAGAGGTGACCGAGACGTGTAACCAATGACTCCCCATACTATCACGCCGGGTGATACTCCAGTATGGCGATGACGAATACAGGCTTCCAATGTGCGTTCACCGCGATGTCGCCAAACACGGATGCGACCATCATGATGTTGTAAACAGAACCTGTATTCATCCGGAAAAATGACGTTTTGCCATTCGTGCACCCATGATCGTCGTTGAGTACACCATCGCAGGCGCTCCTGTCTGTGATGCAGCGTCAAGGGTAATCGCAGCCATGGTCTCCGAGCTGATATTCCGTGCTGCTGCAAACGTCGTCGAACTGTTCGTGCAGATGGTTGTTGTCTTGCAAACGTCCCCATCTGTTGACTCAGGGATCGAGACGTGGCTGCACGATCCGTTACAGCCATGCGGATAAGATGCCTGTCATCTCGACTCCTAGTGATACGAGGCCGTTGGGATCCAGCACGGCGTTCCGTATTACCCTCCTGAACCCACCGACTCCATATTCTGCTAACAGTCATTGGATCTCGACCAACGCGAGCAGCAATGAAATGAAATGTCGTGTGGCTAGGGCCTCCCGTCGGGTAGACCGTTCGCCGGATGCAAGTCTTTCGATTTGACGCCACTTCGGCGACTTGCGCGTCGATGGGGATGAAAATGAGGATGATAAGGACAACACAACACCCAGTCCCTGAGCGGAGAAAATCTCCGACCCAGCCGGGAATCGAACCCGGGCCCTTAGGATTGATAGTCTGTCACGCTGACCACTCAGCTACCGGGGGCGGGCACCAATGTGGCGATACGTTAAACCGCAATCTCGATAGGCTACAATCCGACCTTTATCAAAGTCGGAAACGTGATGGTACGCGTTTCTCCTCCTTACACGAGGCATCACAACAACGTTTCACCAGGCAACGGCGGTCAACTGCTGTTTGTGTATGAGGAACCGGTTGGAAACTTTCCTCATGTCAGCACGTTGTAGGTGTCGCCACCGGCACCAACCTTTTGTGAATGCTCAGAAAAGCTAATCATTTGCATACGACAGCATCTTCTTCCTGTCGGTTAAATTTCGCGTCTGTAGCACGTCATCTTCGTGGTGTAGCAATTTTAATGGCCAGTAGTGTAGTTATCATATTAGTAGGAGACACTGTACATGTTTAAAAATTTCTAGACGCATTGTAATTAACGCTTGATTCTGTATACCTATTGTTCTACGATTTTATAACTATGTAACAGATATTGCGGCTCGTACAAAAGCTTACAAACAATCGCTTCCTCTCGTAAATTGACTAGTGGAACAGGAAAGGGAATGGTTAGTTGTTTCAGCAAATAATATCCTCCATGCATTTATCAGTGACTTGTCGATTATGTATATAGATTACGCAGTCTACTATTTATTTAAAAAACTGGGAGCAAGTACGTAAAATGCGTTAAAGTGTCACCAGTAAGAAAAATTGTGCTTTAGTTCGCAAAAACGAGAAAATAAATACGTAGAAATAGCAGAAAAAAAGACGAATTAGCAGGGATATAATCGCTAATGTGTGGCAAATTCGGTGTTTTTCGGAGACTTGCAAAAGTACTAGCGTACTGTCAAGTCGTTTTGCAAGACTATCACTGCAAAAATGTACGTCAGGCTCCGTAATACTATAAAGTGCCGTATCATACCGAAAACTTAACAAAAAATCGAGTGCATCTGAGCTGTGTCACCTATCGCAAAGAAGCAGAATGTAATATCACTTGCCCTTAAAAGTTACGTTGCTGATTTATTCCCGGTATCAAATGGATACTGTTAAAATGTCTGCGCAACATATATAAATAATCCACGGCACGTACGAAAAGAATTCGTCTGTACTAGGGATGTAGTGACATTCGAGATATACAGGGCGCTATACGGACAAACACACGACGTCCCGAGAACACGTGACCAGGCCGGCAATGTATGTTGACAACACAAAATCTGTTTTGCGCATGTGAATGCTCTCTCCAGAGATATTTACTCTATGTACAAGGCCACTAGCAGTGCGGTATACACAGGTGGGTAGCGGTTCTGAATGTGCGTGCAGAGAGAATGCCCTCGTGTGAGCCCCCGCACCTCGCTTGCGAGTCGCGTTCCACTTCCCTCGATTCTCTGACGCACCCAACATCAGCTTGTCTGGCGCACCTCAAAGCCCGTTTCACGCGAGGGACTTTCTGGTCTAACAAGAGCACCTTATCGACTTAGCGCTCTTTAGTTTCGTTCATACGTATGGTACTTCAACGTTGGTACCCGAAAAAAAAAAATCGTCTCCTTCGAAAATTAAATTTCCGAGCGCAGTTAAGTACAAAACATTGGATTTTTATACCATTGGTCACATACCGATTGTGTACGTGACAGAGACAACCACGACCAATAGACGTTAACACTTTTTATTCTTTTATTAAATGGTTCAAATGGCTCTGAGCGCTATGGGACTTTACATCTGAGGTCATCAGTCCCCTAGAACTTAGAACTACTTAAAACTAACTAACCTAAGGACATCACACACTTCCATGGCCGAGGCAGGATTCGAACCTGCGACCATGGCGGTCGCGAGGTTTCGCACTGAAGCGCCTAGAACCGCTCGGCCACCGCGGCCGGCCACGAAGAATCGTTGTAACGCTTTTGTCCAACTTTGCCATGAAAATCTTATGTTATCAGCTGCTTGTTGTTTTTTTTTTCAGTTTTGATTGGAGGCTCATTGTTCGTTCTTATTCTGTTTCAGGTCAGTATGCAGCTACTGGCCGCTGTGCAAAGAATTGTGGTTGTCGTACCTGGGTAACCTTACGCTTAATTTGAAACTCGTGTTGAAGATTCAGCATTCTGCTGCAGTGAGCTGGGTAAGTGGAGTTTACTGGTGCAAGATAATTTGTAACGTAATTATTCATGACGGTGTCTTGGTAATTTTTACTTTGTGGACCGTCTAATTACAACTGAATGAAACTATTTTTGTGCCATACGTGTTTCGCCTTTGCTCTTTGCAAGGCACCTTCAGTGGCGTAGAATATCTACATACTTTTGCTTATTTAATTTACATTAAGGACAATACAAACAGTTGGGGCACTTTTTGCTTTTCTATGATGCAGTAATAATTGAAAGCTCTACTTGAGGAATTTCATGGCCGGCCGCGGTGGCCGTGCGGTTCTGGCTCTGCAGTCCAGAACCGCGGGACTGCTACGGTCGCAGGTTCGAATCCTGCTTCGGGCATGGGTGTGTGTGATGTCTTTAGGTTAGTTAGGTTTAAGTAGTTCTAAGTTCTAGGGGACTTATGACCTAAGATGTTGAGTCCCATAGTGCTCAGAGCCATTTGAACCATTTTTTTTTTTTTTAGGGATTTCATGGATGTTGGTTTACATGTTGTGTTTTGGTTCCTTTGCTGCCACTGTTCTGCTTATTATATGCACCATTTGAAATTTTGTTCCCAGACTTCACAGCATAGGAACTGAACACTCGTTTTAATGTCATGTTTTGGTTGGTGTTGCCAACTGTTGAATGTTATTGCTTACTATCGACTGTGTTTTTGGGTTGGGTTGTTGCCTACTATTCGCTGTGTTTTTGGGTTGTGTTGGTTTTTTTTTTTTGGGGGGGGGGGGGGAGACCAGACAGCGAAGTCATCGGTCTCTTGGATTAGGGAAGGACAGGGAAGGAAGTCGGCCGTGTCCTTTCAAAGGAACCATCCCGACATTTGCCTGGAGCGATTTAGGGAAATCGTGGAATACCTAAATCATGATGCGAGTCCAGTGTGCTGCTACTACTGCGAACTCGGCCTAGCACACAGTTTTAATCTGCCAGGAAGTTTCATATCAGCGCACACTCCGCTGTAGAGTGAAAATCTCATTCTATCGTATTGACGTCTGCCATGTCACTCATGGTTCGCATATCGAATGTTTGTTAAAAACTTTCAGCGTTTCTCTTCAAAATGCAATATGTATGACATCTATACAATGTGTTCTTGTGCAATAGATAATTGAAAGCGTTCCCGACTTTATGTACACACTGTATTATTTGGAGCTTTAATGCCGGAAGTGTGAAACACGTAAAGAGCAGTGTGAAGCACCGTACTAGCTCGTATGTTAACAAAACATCACCGGTTCTTTCTGCATTGCAATTTCATTGAAATTGTTTTAATTTCATAGGTTTGCGCAGAGAAATATTATTGTGTGACATATTCATCACTGATCATTTCGGCGTAATGTTATTTCTGTGAACGCAACTGAGATAAAAGATAGTCTTTATGCGGCAATCACAAGAACTTAATGAATACTACTATTAATCTTTGCCAATAAATTAAAATGTTACCTTTGTAACTTATTTCTTCAGCTCTGTGCCGCTTAGCATTGGCAACATTCTAATAAAACGTCGCGACCGTGCAAATGGCCGACTGCAGTCTATCATTGGCTCGCGCTACATTGCGTATTCTGATAGTTATAGTTATTCGTTTCCTAACATGTAGGGATGCTAAAGATACATAAATAAAGGTTTTAAGAGCAAATGAACACACTTATTTAACCAAAAATGCAATGTAAGCACACTTACAATGTGTCTCGCGCCTGTCTTCATCCAAGATGAAGACCAGAGCAAGTAATTACATAGTCATTCGACTGTTCCACAGATATTAATATTTTTAACATAGAACAAAGAATAATATGCATAACACACTGAAGAGCCAAAGAAACTGGTATACCCGCCTAATATCGTGCAGGAACCCCCTGAGCGTATAGAAGTGCCGGAACACGACGTGGCATTGACTCGACTAATGTCTGGATTAGCGCTGGAGGGAATTGACACCATGAATCCTCTAGGGCTGTCCATAAATCCGCATGGGTACGAGGGGGTGGAGATCTCTTCTGAACCGCACGTTGCAAGCATGTCTGGGGAGTTTTGTGGCCAGCGGAAGGGTTTAAACTGAGAAACTATTCCTGGAGCACCTCTGTAGGAATTGTGGACGTGTGGGATGTCGCATTGTCCTGCTGGAATTTCCCAAGTCCGTCGGAATGCACAATGGACATGAATGGATGCACGTGATCAGACAGAATGCTTACGAACGTGTCACCTGTCAAAGTCGTATCTAGACGTGTCACGGGCTCCATATCACTCCAATTGCACACGCTCCACATCATTACAGAGCCTCTACCAGCTTGAACAGTCCATGGATTCATGAGGTTGTCTTCATACCCGCACACGTCCATCCGCTCGATACAATTTGAAACGAGACTCGTCCGACTCCGCAATTTGTTTCCAGTCATGTCGGTGTTGACAGGCCGAGGCGAGGCGTAACGGTTTGTGTCGTGCAGTCATCAAAGGGGCTCGAGTGGGCCTTCCACTCCGAAAGCCCATATCGATGATGTTTCGTTGAATGGTTCGCACGCTGACACTTGTTGATGATCCAGCATTGAAATCTGTAGCAATTGGGGGAAGAGTTGCACTTCTGTTATGTTGAACGGTTCTCTTCGTCGTCGTTGGCCCCTTTCTTTCAGGATCATTATCATTGACATGGAAGAACAATGAATTTTGTCAAAAGTATTTCTGTAGATAGAATTCGAAACAAGGGCACTGTTTGTGTCCAGTCTGGTCTCCCAGTACATATGTCTATGCATGACCTTACAATATCCAGATAACAGCAAACTAGCGATGTATTTGTGGATGTCATCATGACTTGTTTGTACGTTGTGTCCCTTTTGAGCGGCATATTTTACCGCCTCTCTCGTCAGAATCTCAACCAAATAAGTATCAAAAAACTTTACGATAAAGGTCTACTGGAGTCGCGTTTGATGTGCGGAGATGTTCTATCAGGTGTAGGATCACGAGATAACTCAAATTTTTGTGAAGAGCCTCTATCCTGTGTCTTGTTTTCCTAACTCGGGACCGCGATCGTGATTTGGAGCAGCAGGGATTTTCCTCTTGAGTGGATAAAGATGTAACATTTTCAAGAAGGCCGTCGGTATTTACTGATCTTATCTTTGCAGTTTGTCCCAGAACCCTTCTTCCCTAAACCAGCAACAGTTGCGGGTTGTCCTCCTGCATCACTGCCTACATCATCTTTATCAGTGTCCCCACCATCATTTGGCGGAACAAGCACAAAGACAAAGTTTCATCATCTTCAGTGGGGAATAGGACATTTGGAACCTCCTCCTAAGCCCCCGCCTTTTCCAAATTACATCTGAAATAAATTGGACCACCTGCGAGAAAATGACCCCTTACTGCCCACCGCATGAAATTTCATACGTAAACATATATATGCCAGCACCATAGCAAAGCAAGTAAAGTTCTCTTTCCCAATTTGTGCTTATTTATTGCATTTAAGTATTCAAATTACTGTACTAATCCGAAATAATATGACTGAAATTATGAACCTGCACAAAAAAATGGTTCAAATGGCTCTGAGCACTATATGACATAACTACTGAGGTCATCAGTCCCCTAGAACTTAGAACTACTTAAACCTAACTAACCTAAGGACATCACACACATACATGCCCGAGGCAGGATTCCAACCTGCGATCGTAGCGGTCGCGCGGTTCAAGACTGTACCTGCCACCCAGGCCTACGAACCTGCACATCATAATTTTATTATTACTTATCGCCTGTCCATGACGAGAAGCAACAGAATCAATAGCACACTAGAACAAATGTTTTCCACCAGGAAATAAACAATCCTGATCTCCACTGTTAGTTTCAACAATGCACTTTCAAACTAACAATTAAACACAAAACAAATATTTCATATGTTGACAAAGAGATTCTGAAAACAAATATGCCTGAGAAGAGCAAGCGTATGATAAATCATACGATGGAATAAAATGGGTTAAGATACGCGTGTATGTGCAGTCAGCAAGACTAGTCTCCCACCTGGTCTATGCGGCAGTTTCTCGCTGTCTTCGTCAAACATCCGTTGTACTGCAGAATGGCACCAGTCCTAGTCTGGAAATACACTATGTGATCAAAAGCATCCGGACACCCCCAAAAACATACGTTTTTCATATTAGGTGCAGTGTGCCGCCACCTACTGCCAGGTAAGAGTGAGAGGCAAGAATGGGGCGCTTCACAGAACTCAAGGACTCGAACGTGGTAAGATGATTGGATGTCACTTGGGTCATACGTCTGTACACGAGACTTCCACACACCTGAAGATCCCTAGGTCCACTGTTTGCGATGTGATAGTGAAGTGGAAACGTGAAGGGACACGGATAGCAGAAACCTGCGCAGGCCGACCTCGTCTGTTGACTGACAGAGACCGCAGACAGTTGAAAAGGGTCGTAAAGTGTACTCGCGGACATCTATTCAGATCATCACACAGGCATTCCAAACTGCATCAGGATCCACTGCAAGTACTGCGACGGTTAGGCGGGAGGTGAGAAAACTTGGATTTGATGGTCCAGCGGCTGCTCATAAGCCACACATCACACTGGTAAATGACAAACGACGCCTCGCTTGGTGTAAGGAGCGTAAACAGTGGTCGATTGAACAGTGGAAAAGCGTTGTGTGGAGTGACGAATCACAGTACACGATGTGGCGATCCGATGGCAGGGTGTTGGCATGGTGAATGCCCAGTGAACGTCAACTGCCAGCATGAATAGTGCCAACAGTAAAATTCGTAGACGGTGATTTATGGTGTGAACGTGTTTTTGTTTGAGGTGGCATGTTGTTTTGCATGGCACTATTTTAGCACAGGCCTACATTGATGTTTTAAGCAAGTTTTTGCTTCCCACTGTTAAAGAGCAATTCGGGTATGGCGATTGCATCTTCCAGCACGATGGAGCACCTGTTCATAATTCACGGCATGTGGCAGAGTGGTTACACGACAATAACATCCCTGTAATGGACTGACCTGCACAAAGTCTTGACTTCAATCTAATAGAACATCTTTGGGATGTCTCGGAACGCCGATTTTGTGAGAGGCTTCACCGATCGACATCGTTTCCTCCCCTCAGTGCAGCACTCCGTGAAGAATGTGCTGTCATTCTCCAAGAATCTGACAAAGTATGCCTATGAGAGTGGAAGCTGTCGTCAAGGCTAAGGGTGGGCCAACACCATATTGAATTCCAGCAATACCAATGGAGGGCGCCACGAATTTGTAGCTGATTTTCAGCCAGGTGTCCGGATACTTTTGATTACATAGTGTATTTTTGCGAAGTGAAAGGAATTACAATGTTTCATTTGCTGTAAAAGGCTTAAGATTTGTGTGCCATTTCTGTGAAACAATAAAAGAGGAAGGAAATTGTGGTGACAGTAATAAACTAAAAAGTTAACAGCAATGCAGTCATAGTATAAAAACAGAAAGCAGCTGGTTTTACTGCCTGTTTATGCATAATGTCACTTTGTGCTTAAAGCCCTTGAAAATGTACGAATTAACACGAGAAATAGCATTCTTCAACGTGAGTTTTCACCCTATAGCACTGACTGTTCGTAATGCCCAAATAGTGGTACGATCCCCGATTACAGTATGATTTTTGAGTAAGAGTTTCATATCACTGGAATCGACAGGAGAATGCTGGTGATTTTTGTGTAGTATTCGACCACTTGCACTTTCCGAGAAAAGCAACGGACGGTGGAGAGACTGTTTTCTTTTTTTGTTCGCCTGTTTAATTAAATATTTTGATTCTGCATGTCTTGAAACTGAGTAATTCGAAATTTTTCAATCTTCGTTCCATTTCTAAGTTTATTACAGGAAATAATAGGATTTAAAAAACCGAAAATTTTGAGCGGTTTTACCAATCCACCTGAAACGGCGTTGGAAAAAAGTGTGATATATCAGAAAATCGGAAAATTGGTTGTTTCAGCGATAACGGCCCGACTAATTGAGGTACGGAACCCTAAAAGTGAAGAAGAGAACCTGCTATAACCGAGACCAAATAAATAAATGCCGGTTAGTCAGAACTAAAATACTGGCTAGAGTTTTAACTGGTCGGTTTTTTCTGTCGCCTGTCCAGACTGTGTGGCAGCGGAAACGGCCTCGTATGGGCGCCTCTGTGCGTCAGGCCCGTGTTTCGCTCCAGTTCGCACGGCTGGTTGTCTGCTGCGCAGAAACAACGGCTTGTCGGGCGCGCCTTAAAGCGGCGCTCTCTCTCTGACCAGGGCACCACACCCACTGCCGGCAGGCGTCGCGGTTGTCGCCGAAACAACCCATTTTCAGTTTACTGTTGTTTGTTCAACACCAGTTTAACCGAACTGTTAAAACCGCTCAAAATAACCGATTTTCGGTTTCTTTTTATTCATATTATGTTCGCTAATAAATGTAGAACTCGAACAAATATTGAAAAATTTTGTCTCCCCCAGTTATAACACGGGTACAATCCAAATAGGAAGTCAAACAGCCAAATAAAAGAAAACGGAACACAGCACGTTGTTCTCAATGGAGAGAAGTCTACAGACGTTAAAGTAACCTCTGGCGTATCACAGCGGAGTGTTAATGGGACCATTGCTTTTCAAAATATACAGGGTGTTACAAAAAAGTACGGCCAAACTTTCAGGAAACATTCCTCACACGCAAATAAAGAAAAGATGTTATGTGGACATGTGACCGGAAACGCTTAATTTCCATGTTAGAGCTCATTTTACTATCGTCAGTATGTACTGTACTTCCTCGATTCACCGCCAGTTGGCCCGATTGAAGGAAGCTAATGTTGACTTCGGTGCTTGTGTTGACATGCGACTCATTGCTCTACAGTACTAGCATGAAGCACATCAGTACGTAGCATCAACAGGCTAGTGTTCATCACGAACGTGGTTTTGCAGTCAGTGCAATGTTTACAAATGCGGAGTTGGCAGATGCCCATTTGATGTATGGATTAGCACGGGGCAATAGCCGTGGCGCGGTACGTTTGTATCGAGACAGATTTCCAGAACGAAGGTGTCCCGACAGGAAGACGTTCGAAGCAATTGTTCGGCGTCTTAGGGAGCACGAACATTCCAGCCTATGACTCGCGACTGGTGAAGACCTAGAACGACGAGGACACCTGCAATGGACGAGGCAATTCTTCGTGCAGTTGACGATAACCCTAATGTCAGCGTCAGAGAAGTTGCTGCTGTAAAAGGTACCGTTGACCACGTCACTGTATGGAGAGTCCTACGGGAGAACCAGTTGTTTCTGTACCATGTACAGCGTGTGCAGGCACTATCAGCAGCTGATTGGCCTCCACGGGTACACTTCTGCGAATGGTTCATCCAACACTGTGTCAATCCTCATTTCAGTGCAAATGTTCTCTTTACGGATGAGGCTTCATTCCAACGTGAACAAATTGTAAATTTTCACAATCAACATGTGTGGGCTGACGAGAATCCGCACGCAATTGTGCAATCACGTCATCAACACAGATTTTCTGTGAACGTTTGGGCAGGCATTGTTGGTGATGTCTTGATTGGGCCCCATGTTCTTCCACCTACGCTCAATGGAGCACGTTATCATGATTTCATACGGGATACTCTACCTGTGCTGCGAGAACATGTGCCTTTACAACTACGACACAACATGTGGTTCATGCACGATGGAGCTCCTGCACATTTCAGTCGAAGTGTTCGTACGCTTCTCAACAACAGATTCGGTGACCGATGGATTGGTAGAGGCGGACCAATTCCATGGCCTCCACGCTCTCCTGACCTCAACCCTCTTGACTTTCACTTATGGGGGCATTTGAAAGCTCTTGACTACGCAACCCCGGTACCAAATGTAGAGACTCTTCGTGCTCGTATTGTGGACGGCTGTGATACAATACGCCATTCTCCAGGGCTGCATCAGCGCATCAGGGATTTCATGCGACGGAGGGTGGATGCCTGTATCCTCGCTAACGGCGGACATTTTGAACATTTCCTGTAACAAAGTGTTTGAAGTCGCGCTAGTACGTTCTGTTGCTGTGTGTTTCCATTCCATGATTAATGTGATTTGAAGAGAAGTAATAAAATGAGCTCTAACATAGAAAGTAAGCGTCCCCGGACACATGTCCACATAACATATTTTCTTTCTTTGTGTGTGAGGAATGTTTCCTGAAAGTTTGGCCGTACCTTTTTGTAACACCCTGTATATAAAAGACCTAGTAGATAATGTCGGAAGTTCCATGCGGCTTTTCGCGGATGATGCTGTAGTATACAGACAAGTTGCAGCATTAGAAAATTGTAGCGAAATGCAGGAAGATCTGCAGCGGATAGGCGCTTGGTGCAGGGAGTGGCAACTGACCCTCAACATAGACAAATGTAATGTATTGCGAATACATAGAAAGAAGGATCCTTTATTGTATGATTATATGATAGCGGAACAAACACTGGTAGTAGTTACTTCTGTAAAATATCTGGGAGTATGCGTGCGGAACGATTTTAAGTGGAATGATCATATAAAATTAATCGTTGGTAAGGCGGTTACCAGGTTGAGATTCATTGGGAGAGTCAGAAAATGTAGTCCATCAACAAAGGAGGTGGCTTACAAAACACTCGTTCGACCTATACTTGAGTATTGCTCATCAGTGTGGGATCCGTACTGGATCGGGTTGACAGAGGAGATAGAGAAGATCCAAAGAAGAGCGGCGCGTTTCGTCACAGGGTTATTTGGTAAGCGTGATAGCGTTACGGAGATGTTTAGCAAACTCAAGTGGCAGACTCTGCAAGAGAGGCGCTCTGCATCGCGGTGTAGCTTGCTGTCCAGGTTTCGAGAGGGTGCGTTTCTGGATGAGATATCGAATATATTGCTTCCCCCTACTTATACCTCCCGCGGAGATCACGAATGTAAAATTAGAGCGATGCGAGCGCGCACGGAGGCTTTCCGGCAGTCGTTCTTCCCGCGAACCACACGCGACTGGAACAGAAAAGGGAGGTAATGACAGTGGCACCTAAAGTGCCTGGATGTAACGCGTTGTGGATCCACACTTGAACCCTGATTCGGGTTTACTGTGGGTCATGGGAGCCGTCCACGACACACACACACACACACACACACACACACACACACACACAAGCAAATGCACTGCAGCTTTCGAATGTCTGGTTGGAGATGACTGGATACATTCGAGGACTCTGCCGTCCGACCAGAAAAATAGTGCATTTGCGCGAGGTGTTGGCAACTGTGCTACATTTGCAGACAATTTTAGAATACGGAGCGAGAAGTGATGTCATAATCGCATGGGCAGAAGTGACATAAAAAATCTCAGAGTAGCACTAGCAACCTACGTCCTCAATTATCTGCTTGACGTATTCCAGTCTCTGTCTTCCTCTACAGTTTTTGCTCTCTACAGCTCCCTCTAGAATCATGGAAGTCGTTCCCTCATGTCTTAGCAGATGTCCTATCATCCTGTCCCTTCTCCTTATCAGTGTTTTCCACATATTCCTTTCCTCTCCGATTCTGCGTAGAACCTCCTCATTCCTTACCTTATCAGTCCATCTAATTTTCAACATTCCTCTATAGCACCACATCCCAAATGCTTCGATTCTCTTCCTTTCCGGTTTTCCCACAGTCCATGTTTCACTACCATACAATGCTGTACTCCAGACGTACATCCTCAGAAATTTCTTCCTCAAATTAAGGCTGGTATTTGATATTAGTAGACTTCTCTTGGCCAGAAATGCCTTTTTTGCCGTAGCGAGTCTGCTTTTGATGTCCTCATTGCTCCGTCCGTCATTGGTTATTTTACTGCCTAGGTAGCAGAATTCCTTAACTTCATTGACTTCGTGACCATCAATCCTGATGTTAAGTTTCTCGCTGTTCTCATTTCTACTACTTCTCATTACCTTCGTCTTTCTCCGATTTACTCTCAAACCATACTGTGTACTCATTAGACAGTTCATTCCGTTCAGCAGATCATTTAATTCATCTTCACTTTCACTCAGGATAGCAATGTCATCAGCGAATCGTATCA
The DNA here is from genome assembly GCF_023864345.2 of Schistocerca serialis cubense. NCBI lineage: Eukaryota > Metazoa > Arthropoda > Insecta > Orthoptera > Acrididae > Schistocerca > Schistocerca serialis. The sequence goes on from NC_064647.1 coordinate 109,912,618, forward strand.
TTGATATCCTTTCACCTTGTATTTTAATTCCACTCCTGAACCTTTCTTTTATTTCCATCATTGCTTCCTCGATGTACAGATTGAAGAGTAGGGGCGAAAGGCTACAGCCTTGTCTTACACCCTTCTTAATACGAGCACTTCGTTCTTGATCGTCCACTCTTATTATTCCCTCTTGGTTGTTGTACATGACCCGTCTCTCCCTATAGCTTACCCCTAGTTTTTTCAGAATCTCGTACAGCTTGCACCATTTTATATTGTCGAACGCTTTTTCCAGGTCGACAAATCCTACGAAAGTGTCTTGATTTTTCTTTAGCCTTGCTTCCATTATTAGCCGTAACGTCAGAATTGCCTCTCTCGACCCTTTACTTTTCCTAAAGCCAAACTGATCGTCACCTAGCGCATTCTCAATTTTCTTTTCCATTCTTCTGTATATTATTCTTGCAAGCAGCTTCGATGCATGAGCTGTTAAGCTGATTGTGCGATAAATCTCGCACTTGTCAGCTCTTGCCGTCTTCGGAATTGTGTGGATGATGCTTTTCCGAAAGTCAGATGGTATGTCGCCAGACTCATATATTCTACACACCAACGTGAATAGCCGTTTTGTTGCCACTTCCCCCAATGATTTTAGAAATTCTGATGGAATGTTATCTATCCCTTCTGCCTTATTTGACCGTAAGTCCTCCAAAGCTCTTTTAAATTCCGATTCTAATACTGGATCCCCTATCTCTTCTAAATCGACTCCTGTTTCTTCTTCTATCACATCAGACAAATCTTCACCCTCATAGAGGCTTTCAATGTATTCTTTCCACCTATCTGCTTTCTCCTCTGCATTTAACAGTGGAATTCCCGTTGCACTCTTAATGTTACCACCGTTACTTTTAATGTCACCAAAGGTTGTTTCGACTTTCCTGTGTGCTGAGTCTGTCCTTCCGACAATCATATCTTTTTCGATGTCTTCACATTTTTCCTGCAGCCATTTCGTCTTAGCTTTCCTGCACTTCCTATTGATTTCATTCCTCAGCGACTTGTATTTCTGTATTCCTGATTTTCCCGGAACATGTTTGTACTTCTTCCTTTCATCAATCAACTGAAGTATTTCTTCTCTTACCCATGGTTTCTTCGCAGCAACCTTCTTTGTACCTATGTTTTCCTTCCCAACTTCTGTGATGGCCCTTTTTAGAGATGTCCATTCCTCTTCAACTGTACTGCCTACTGCGCTATTGCTTATTGCTGTATCTATAGCGTTAGAGAACTTCAAACGTATCTCGTCATTCCTTAGTGCTTCCGTATCCCACTTTTTTGCGTATTTATTCTTCCTGACTAATGTCTTGAACTTCAGCCTACTCTTCATCACTACTATATTGTGATCTGAGTCTATATCTGCTCCTGGGTACGCCTTACAATCCAGTATCTGATTTCGGAATCTCTGTCTGACCATGATGTAATCTAATTGAAATCTTCTCGTATCTCCCGGTCTTTTCCAAGTATACCTCCTCCTCTTGTGATTCTTGAACAGGGTATTCGCTATTACTAGCGGAATCTTGTTACAGAACTCAATTAATCTTTCTCTTCTTTCATTCCTTGTCCCAAGCCCATATTCTCCTGTAACCTTTTCTTCTACTCCTTCCCCTACAACTGCATTTCAGTCGCCCATGACTATTAGATTTTCGTCCCCCTTTACATACTGCATTACCCCTTCAATATCCTCATACACTTTCTCTATCTGCTCATCTTCAGCTTGCGACGTCGGCATGTATACCTGAACTATCGTTGTCGGTGTTGGTCTGCTGTCGATTCTGACTAGAACAACCCGTCACTGAACTGTTCACAGTAACACACCCTCTGCCCTACCTTCCTATTCATAACGAATCCTACACCTGTTATACCATTTTCTGCTGCTGTTGATATTACCCGATACTCATCTGACCAGAAATCCTTGTGTTCCTTCCACTTCACTTCACTGACCCCTACTATATTTAGATTGAGCCTTTGCATTTCCCTTTTCAGATTTTCTAGTTTCCCTACCACGTTCAAGCTTCTGACATTCCACGCCCCGACTCGTAGAACGTTATTCTTTCGTTGATTAATCAATCTTTTTCTCATGGTAACCTCCCCCTTGGCAGTCCCCTCCCGGAGATCCGAATGGGGGACTATTCCGGAATCTTTTGCCAATGGAGAGATCATCATGACACTTCTTCAATCACAGGCCACATGTCCTGTGGATACACGTTACGTGTCTTTAATGCAGTGGTTTCCATTGCCTTCTGCATCCTCATGTCGTTGATCATTGCTGATTCTTCCGCCTTTAGGGGCAATTTCCCACCCCTAGGACAAGAGAGTGCCCTGAACCTCTATCCGCTCCTCCGCCCTCTTTGACAAGGCCGTTGGCAGAATGAGGCTGACTTCTTATGCCGGAAGTCTTCGGCCGCCAATGCTGATTATTTATCAAAATTTTAGGGAGTGGCGGGATCGAACCCGGAACCGAAGACTTTTGATTATGAATCAAAGACGCTACCCCTAGTTCACGGGTACACATAACTTAGAACTACTTAAACCTAATTAACCTAAGGACATCACACACATCCATGCCCGAGGCAGGATTCGAACCTGCGACCGTAGCGGTCGCGCGGTTCCAGACTGTAGCGCCTAGAACCGCTCGGCCATTTCGGCCGGCTCTGGAATAGTATGTTTAACGTGGTTGACCACCAAATGTAGAGTAATAAATTTATGTATGTCGGATCACAAGCTCTTGTGTGACCTCAGAGTTACTGGCAAACATCTTACAGATTTTTATGCAATGTCCTTAGCTAAAGAGCGTTGTATTACCAGCTGGGGTGACTGCAGTATACAACTACGGACTGGTTCGAGTGTTTGACCCTGTGCAGAACTGTTCACATGCAGCTAACAAACGGTCGCTGCATGGTTTTTTAACAACATTCTGCTGTATGTTTGTTGAGGTAATAGTGATACATGCAAGTTGACTGCTGTCTTTGATGCTTTCCTGGAAAAGAGAGCCATCTGCCTCTAAAGTGAAATGGATCCGCGTTAAAGGACTGTAGAAAGCAGGTGGAGTGATCGGTTGAGAAGGAGAGAGGAGTATGTTGCTGCAAGCCATTTATCACGCATTTAACCATTTTTGCCGATGTTCTCTCGGGGTGTATCAGTTGTTTGGTATAACATCCGATCGACTCGAATACAACTGCCTGTTCTGTGTGTGACTTACAACACTATCTACCTACAACCGTTAATAGTAAACCTCTCCGAACCACAGTCATCAGAGGACTTCCAACTCATGTACGATGAAATACGTCGATCGGTGGAAAACCTGTTCCGGTACCCTCCTCTAGACGAAAGAAGATGTATGTGAAGCAGTCCATTTCACTGCCCATCACGGACGTAAATCGAGTCTTCAGTTTCATATAGGTACGAAGCAACTGTTACTATACTTTTCATGTTCGTCCTGTCCTAAATGCATGCAATGGATCATCGGGAAGAGGGCAAGTCTTAGGATTTTTTAGTAGGTTGGCGTCTAAGATGCGTAAACATTCTCGTATAAAATCAAACGGCACATGGGTATGTCAGCAGTGTGGCCATATGCACACGGAAAGCTGTGAAAAAATTGAAAATTACATAAAATAGGTAAAATTCGAGGAAAACCTGGTATGATCAATTGAAGTGAGATACGTAAAAATTGAGGGAAATATCGTGACACATGTAAAATCGCGAAAACGTGGTGAGATATGGAAATTGACAGAGAATACATAAAATTAGAGACAAATAGCATGAAAAGGGTACTGAGCAAAATCAATGAAATTGCGTATTCTGGAGGAGGAGGCTAGACTGATGCTATATATAGTGGAGAAAGGAGGCATTCTAGAGATGTGAAGTCAGGGCGAAACGGCAATATTATCCCGCACATGAGCAGTACAGCCTAACATGGCGATGACTTCTACGTGCAAGAGGAAGGTTACCGGGGCAATGGTAAACTGTGGTAAGACTATTACATCTCCTCTGGCTACTGATCGTGATGTTTATATCCGCCGGTCGCGGTGGCCGAGCGGTTCTAGGCCCTTCAGTCTGGAACCGCGCCACTGCTACGGTCACAGGTTCGAATCCTGCCTCGGGCATGGATGTGTGTGATGTCCTTAGGTTAGTTAGGTTTAAGTAGTTCTAAGTTCTAGGGGACTGGTGATGACACCAGATGTTAAGTCCCATAGTGCTCAGAACCATTTGAATCATTTGTTTATATCATCGTAAGATGTCACTGTTTCTTGGTATGCATTTTCGGCTGTCAACTACCATTTTGTAGGGCTACTTTGAAAATATCAAATTTCCTAACAGTAATCATGCTTGAACTTCTTAAACAGCAGGCGTCATGCACCTTTGGAAGCCTATCTAGTGTTTGTGTTACAAAGAATAGATGTTTTCTTTGGTATGCAAACTTTACAGTTTGTCATCATGGTTTATCGTAGAGAAATTTGCAGGGAGAATGTATGTCATGCGCTGGGAATATATTTTTCTTACATTGAAATATTAACAGTGTTGCATTCCTCACGACTAATAGGTCGGAAGCCGCACTGTTCTAGCATTATAGGATGTTTTGAGTACCTAACCAACCTAAGGACATAACACACATCCATGCCCGAGGCAGGATTCGAACCTGCGACCATAGCGGTCGCGCGGTTCCAGACTGTAGCGCCTAGAACCGCTCGGCCACTCCCGGCCGGCCGAGTACAAAACCGTGTAGCCTTAGGAATGTATGTGTTTATGTTCCATAATCATTTCTCTTTTACTAATACGTTCTTGATACTGACCCCAGGCAGTAGAGTTGATAGCGCAGTTGATTTACGTAAAATGCTTCGAACTATGTCAGTCTGGAGCTTCCTCATGCATAAAAACCACATGGTTCTTCTTCCTAACCATCTGTTATGTCATCACGACATTTTCATATCTACTATACACCGGTAAGAGTTGCTAACCTTCCTGATGTGCACGCATCTGGAGGAATTGTTGTGCACTTGGATGGGTGCCGTAACATTGGTGTGGAACATCAGTTACAGGCTCGGCGCACTCAGTTCTTTCACGAGATGTTCAGTGTAGCCTCCTACTTTCAGTCACCTGCATATTAAACCGGTAACAGTGTTGCAGGAAATGTTGGTCAAATGCAATGCAGGGAGAGCTTTCAATCTCTAACTTCATCCTAAGATTGCGAGAATGCTCTGTGACACCCATTCGTATCGGGAAAGATAAGCAATCGTAATCGTAAATTACATACTATGATCGAAGTGCTAGAAATATGTAGATCGGTATAGGATGCTGTGCGGTATACTTTGGTATATGTATGTTCGAGGATTAACAATGAATCAACGTACTCCACAATCATCTGTCTACAATTGCAATCTAGTATGTGGTGCTCGCAAAATAGTGGAGTGGTGATTTAATTAGGAAGCGTGCTGCTGTGTCATTGGCCAGCATTGAAATTACGGAAAAAATGGTAAAATTGCTAAAATTTATGACCCTATGCACTTTGGTGCTTATTATGGTACATCGACGGTGTCTTTTTCCATCCCATCCCTCCACTGGTACGCTGTTGATCACGACATAGTGAATGACTTTTTTGAAGTGGAGGGAAAGTCTTAGTGGAAGGAACACTCTCTGGGGATGGCCTGCACGGAAACAGTGATCACGTACATGTCTGAAATATGGGGGATCAATCGAAATGGTAAACCTAGACATCTCTACCATGTCACTGTGAAAACTAACTTTAAATGTAAAGGTCTCCAACCCCCTCCCAGATAGCTGTTTGCAAACATCCCACAACACCGCAAAATTCTTCCAGTTTCCATACAGGGTGAAAAGTATGTAAACCGACAAACTCGCGGAGGTTGTAGGGGACATCAAAACAAATATTTTTCCCTAATGTCATTTTTTCCTATGAGGAATATTTAAACCGGTAGAGGAAGATTTCTCTGGTGGCAAATTAACTAAACCAACAAACACTTCTCCATTTTTTTATGACCAAGAGGCAACAAATTAACACAACCCAATTTCCATTACAGTAGATTTTCAAAAATGCCTCCATTGACACGTAAACAAAGGTTAAACCGTCATGTTCTGACACGGGCAAAAACCCCAGGAGTATCCTGAATTGTTCCTGCTGCTGCTACTATACGGGCAACCACACCCTATTCTGCTGCAACAGGAGTTGCATAAACAAGGTTTTGCATCTCTAACCCACACAAAAAAGTCCAAAGCGGAAATATCTGGGGATCGAGCAGGCCGTGGTACAGGACCACCTCTGCCAATCCACGTTTCTGGGAACTGTCGGTCCAGGAATCGACGCACACGACGACTGAAATGTGCCGACGCCCTGTCATGGCGTAACCACATGCATTGTCTTGTAGGGAGCGGGATGTCTTCCAGCAATTCTGGCAATGCTCTGGCGAGAAAATTGTAATAGTGCCTGCCATTTAAAGGCCTAGGTAGCAGATACGGCCCAATTAAATAGTCCTCGACAACACCGACCCGCACATTAACGAAGAACCGCACTTGATGAGCCCTAGGAACTGAGAATTGTGCATGTTGAAGACTCCATCACGCCCGAACGTTGCTTCATCGGTAAATAACACAGAGGATGGAAATGTAGGATACATTTCAGACTGTTCCAGGTACCACCGTGAAAATTGTGCTCTGGTTGGATAATCAACTGGTTCCAGGTTGTAGACACGCTGTAAGTGAAATGGACGTAACAACTGCTCTCGAAGGACTGTTCTTACATTCGTCTGATTCGTCCGCATGTTACATGCAATTGCACGAGTGCTGATTGAAGGATCCCGCTCCACATGCTGCAAGACAGCTTCCTCAAATTGCAGCGTTCTTACCGTGCGATGGCGTCCCTGTCCAGGTAATCTGCAAAATGACCCGGTCTCACGCAGACGTTGGTACACAGCAGCAAAGGTCGTATGATGCGGGATACGGCGATTAGGATATTGTTGTTGATAAACCCGCTGTGCAGCTCGTCCGTTGTGGTGCGCTACGTAGTACGCACCAACCATATCAGTGTACTCACTCCAGCTGTATCGCTCCATTAGTAAACAGAGACAATGCACTACTACACTGGTGGACAGCAGTTGCCTACAACTGAAGAACGTAATACGCCCTCGAACAACTGAAGATCGTAATACAGCCTCTAACAACTGAAGATCATAATATGGCCTCCAGCGGTTTAAATAATCATCATAGGAAAAAATGACATTAGGGAAAAATATTTGTTTTGATGTCACCTACAACCTCCCAGAGTTCGTCGGTTCAAATACTTTTCACCCTGTATATCATGATGTCTTCCGCATTTATTTTTCAATAAGAAACGCCGCCACTGTCTTTTATTTCAGTCATCCTGTGTATTGCGGAAGCAGCATCAGCATACATACTGTGTGTTGTCCAGTTTTCTGTGAGAGCCAGGGGATTAAAACGTGTTAATGTGATTTAGCACCTGACACAGGTCTCTTAGTCACGGTGGAAAAACAAAATGATGACGGTGTATGTAGCTGTAGTCATACACTGCTTGGAAGTGTTACAGCAGAAAATAAGTATCAAACAACACGGGGACCCTCTCTTGCGAATGATAGTCTGTGTTATATGGCCCTCCTGCAGTACAGGTGATGAAGCTTTACACAGGTCAGTGGAGGCGACTTTGGTCGCTGCCCACCTGGTACAGTGAACAAGTACCTGTGTATTTAATAGGATCGCCATGTATGGTCGATGTCTGCGTGCAGACGGTATTTGTTTTCGATATATCGGAAGAGAAGGGATCCGGTTATTTCATATTGAGTTCTCTCTCGGATGACGTTAGCGGAATTTTTATGGTTCCTCGTTTCTCTCTGTTGGATAGTGTAAAATAATGATGATAGAGAGAATGTTTGGGTGACAGATATGAATGCAGATCTCCTTTGGACTGCAGTACCTGTATGTAGTTGGGAGACACATCGCAGTTCAGTGGCAAAATCCTAGTCGAAAGGCAGTCCCTGTTTGATGTAGTGTCTTCGTAATCTCCCAACAAGAAACACCACCATAAGTGATTCCGCTTAACGAAGTTATGATTTACATAGCGGATGTTTTCCCAGCGGATTTGACTGCTCTTTTCAGACGCTGTCTCATCTGTAGTCAGTTCCATTGGGACGATGAACTTTATGAGCAGGTTGATGGTGTGACCATGGGTAACCCATTGAGTCCTACGATCGCCAATTTTGACATAGATAAATTCGAAAAACTAGCTCTGGAAAAAGCGAATAAGAAACCATGTCGATGGTATCGATACGTGGATGATACATTTGTGGTTTGGTCACATGGCAAAAAGCCTTAGAGGAATTCTTTTGTTGTTCAAATAGTTGTTGTTGTTGTTGTGGTCTTCAGTCCTGAGACTGGTTCGATGCAGCTCTCCATGCTACTCTATCCTGTGCAAGCTGCTTCATCTCCCAGTACCTACTGCAGCCTACATCCTTCTGAATCTGCTCAGTGTATTCATCTCTTGGCCTCCCTCTACGATTTTTACCCTCCACCCTGCCCTCCAGTACTAAATTGGTGATCCCTTGATGCCTCAGAACATGTTCTACCAACCGATCCTTTCTTCTAGTCGAGTTGTGCCACTAACTCCTCCCCAATTCTATTCAATACCTCCTCATTAGTTATGTGATCTACCCATCTAATCTTCAGCATTCTTCTGTAGCACCACATTTCGAAAGCTTCTATTCTCTTCTTGTCTAAACTATTTATCGTCCATGTTTCACTTCCATACATGGCTACACTCCATACAAATACTTTCAGAAACGACTTCCTGTCACTTAAATCAATACTCGATGTTAACAAATTTGTCTTCTTCAGAAACGCTTTCCTTGCCATTGACAGTCTACATTTTATATCCTCTCTACTTCGACCATCATCAGTTGTTTTGCTCCCCAAATAGCAAAACTCCTTTACTACTTTAAGTGTCTCATTTCCTAATCTAATTCCCTCAGCATCACCCGACTTAATTCGACTACGTTCCATTATCCTCGTTTTGCTTTTAAAATCCAGTTTACCATGGAAACGGAGAAAGACAATGCAATATCCTTCTTGGATGTCTTCATTATGAGACAGCTTGAAACCTAAAGTCTTTCGGAAGGTTACACATACCGACAGATACTTGCATAAGGATTCTAATCATCATCCACAGCGGAAAAGAGGTCTAATTAAAAGTCTAGTGGACAGAGCTAAAAGGATTTGTGCGCCGGAATACGTGGACGTTGAGTTAAAACATCTAAAGCAGGCGTACTATAGTAAGGAAATAGAGTTTTGCGACCGAATAACAGGAGACCTGACAACAATAGGACCCAGCGATGGAAGAACGCGGTTTCTCTACCACTCATCAAAAAAGTAACGGGTCAAATCGGCAAGACTTTAAGGAAACTAACGTTCGACTGATTTTCAGACCAACTAAGAAAATAGGCCAAGCACTTCGTTCCGTTAAGGATAAACGGCTCCTTCTGTCTGCAAGTGGTGTATACAAAATTCCATTTACATGTGGTAGGGTTTACATTGGAACTACAAAGAGAAGTGTGAATACACGGTTGAAGGAACAAATGGCTCTGAGCACTATGGGACTTAACATCTATGGTCATCAGTCCCCTAGAACTTAGAACTACTTAAACCTAACTAACCTAAGGACATCACACAACACCCAGTGGTTGAAGGAACATAAAAGTCTTTGCTGACTAGGGAAAACAAAGTCAGCCGTGGCGGAACATGTTCTTCAGTCGGATGATCAAGTAACGAAATTTTCGGAAACTGAAGTTTTATGTACTATGACGAATTATTATCCACGGCTATATAGAGAAGCCATCGAAAATATAAACATGGGGATAATTTTAACAGAAAAGAAGAAGCTATGAAACTCAGCGATATCTGGACAGTGGCGTTACAGAATCGATGAGAAGTTTTTATCTTTGATGTACTATAATCGTTAGTTATATTTTATCATTGACAAGGTTTATCTTTGCTATCACGTAAAATCCAGGCCACGCCCACTTTCCACGATATTTAGGCCGTTCTTCGACAGGAAACGTTAGAGACAGCCCCGGACATCTGCACAAGCCCCGCCCATTTAGCCCCCCTCCACACCTACCCCCCGCCGCTCCAACCGAGAGCGCATCAATATGATCTTTGGTACTCCTTGTCGCTGTCGTGTTTTTGTTCGTCGTTTTTTGTTTTACCGGTTTTACTGAGGTTGTTTATACTAGCAGTGTTGTGCTGTTAGAACTTCTTAGCAGTTTGTGTAATACTGCCAAAATGAAACATAGATATGCACTCTCAATAAAGTTATCATACACAAGGTACCTAATCTTGACTGTTGTGGCCAACTGCTGTCAAAACTGATATCTAACAGACATTACAGTACGATAATATATGTTGGAATGACACTGACGAAATTATGTACATATGTTTAACAATAGGCAGCTCTAAAGTTCTCAGACACTGAACAACAACTAAAAGTAATCTTGTGTCTGCTATAAGCAAGCAGTCATAAGAGTTCACAACTAAAAATTCACGCATTACACAGGCAAATATTAATGAAGAATGCCACTGTATAAATATCCGACTGCTTGCATTACGCATTTCTACGTTATCCCACTCTTATATTCTTTAGTCTTAATGACAATCGAGATAATGGACAGCATCCTTGGCGATACTACCCATTAATATTTCTCAACAGAATTTCTTACACTACGCGAGGCGACGGAAATTTGCGCTCACTGCAGTTAACAAATATCTGATTTTTTGATATAGTGCAGATGAAAGCTCATGAAATAAAAAAGACAGTGTGGATACCATTTTTATTTTTCTTCCTTACTGACGATTTTTTCAACTCGCACATTCAATGAACATATTTCTAATTCTTTTCACAATGGTACCGGAAAAACTGTATTTCGTACTAACTACTGATTTTCTCCCTTGTCATGATTGGCATATCTGTGATACGAACGGCTTTGATGCTGGAACATGCGGCAGACCATGGGCGGAGTTTAGGATATGGATTGGTGTGGATGGGGGTGATTGGGCGGGACTAGTGCACCGTCCGGGGCTGTCGCTAACGTTACGTTTCTTCGACGTCCGACTCGTCAGTCGGCAAGACTCAACACAACCAGGAGCACCTCCGATGTCCAACGTAGCTTTGCACGAAACGTCAGGGATAGAAAAGTTTCATGTACCACGGCCATACAACCTGTTTGAATCATACACCGGGACTTTTCGGGATACTTTTTTTAATGTTAATAAAGTGAAATATTTTTGCAAATTACTGCTGTGCTCAATTTATTGAGTAAAATAAATAAATCAACACTTTAGACTGTAATTAATTGATAAACCCAAGGGAGTACGTTCAAATGGTAATAACATTTTACAATATTAGTATTCGAAACACACGAATTTTTTATTTTGAAACATTAATATGAGATACAGAATTGTCTACTGAAACACTGTATGTTGAAGTGCAAAGTTCACCGTACGCCTCATTCTTATCTGAATTCTGAGATTTGGACAGAAGATCTCTCCGTTGTATGACGTACTCATAAAACTTAGAGCAACTCATTTGATAATTTAAAAAAAAATTATTGCTTCGACCGTTGGTACTTGTAATCTGTTTCGTTCTTCAGTCCACTGTACATTCATGAGGGAAGATACTCGTCCCACGTTTGCTTATGCCCTGGAACACTGAAGATGAATTCACACAGATTCAGCAGCTGATAATACTGTTCTTCGCAGCCAGTCTGTCGAAACAAATAAGTCCATTTCTCTTTACATAATTTACTACCCCATTATCGCAATTTTTGTTGATTTCTGATTCAGTGAACTGCTTTAGTAAAGAAAACTGGTCAAACAGTAAACATTTACTGACAATCCTCCACCTTGTACAAATGTTATTGTCCTCGTCACATTGTTCCACTCAGGTTCTGCGCCCAGCAACATCCATTTAAAAATGGAAAACTCATTGAGATTTGTTGACCATTTTTCTAAATAAGCTGTACACGTGTCATAAAACTGTACTACATCAACGTGAAATTTTTGAATTTCACTAGTTAATGCTGTTCTGCAAGAGAGATGTCATTTTGAGTGGAATAAAAATTTCTTCTATACGGCGTTCTGTGATTTTCCTAGTATTTTCCAAAATCGCAGCTACTTCTATAATACTGCTGTCTGCTTTCTCAAGTTTAGGTATTTGTCTCTGAAACACACTCAACTGACTATGCAGGAACTCAGATATGCTTCCTTTAACGGATTGTGAAAGAGGGTTGTCAGAAATTTAGGTGCTTCTTCTAAGAGGAAGTATCATACAACTTCTGTACTCTCTCTATAGCAATAAACAAAGATAACCACTTTGTTTTTATATGTGAAAACAATGAATGATACTCTATGTCCACAAACTCGCAAAACTCCTTTAGACGCTCCGTTCATTCTGTGTATATGGAGAAGCAATTGTAAAGTTCATAAAAAAAGCTTTCTACGTCAACATCCATTCCCGGCTGTCTTGGCAGCACTGTGTAGTATGCGAGCAGGGCAGCCAACTTCTGAAAGATTTTTGTTTACTTCACTTATCAGTCTTGCAAATACATTGTTTGTATCTGCTTGTCGCACTACTCCAAAATTAGTGTTAGCATTCTCACCGTAAAATGCAAAAACACTTACTCTTATAAATTTTATTTTCTTCTAACGCAGTAATGCAGTACATACTTATTGTAGAGGCGGTTTCATTTGGCAGCGAAACTACTTTAAGAAATTTCACTTGAATGCCTTTCTGAGGTGCAAAATATTGAACAATTAACGGAAATATTTTTTCAGCGTTGTGATTACTCGCATCTGTAGCTATTGAATAATAGCGGACTAGTGAAGGGTCGTCACATATTTGTTTGACAGTGCCAGGTGCCAAAACTACTTTCAAAAGTGCTGTTGGTTTGGTTCTGCCCACGTCACACTCTTCTCTGTGATAGAATCGTTAAAAAAGATTGGAGCTTAGCCTAGAAGTATAGTCTACAGACTTCAAAGACATATGAAGGTTAACGGTATCATAACACATTGTTAATTCCGCTACTGCTGCATGTTAGCTCTGTTTTGATGACTTTGAAATAAAAAAGCTGTCTATTTTTTTTTAAGTACTAGCAGAGCACGTGTTTGATTTACGCTTTTGGCTGCCTAAATGATCTGTAAAACCAGCCGTTCCTCCATGACTTATATATTCCACTTCATAGTCATGTCTTCCTCGTTTGACGACGATGTTTGGTTTGTGGGGCGTTCAACAGCGCGGTCATCAGCGCCCGTTACAAAGTCCCAATTTTTTCCACAGTCCAATTTTCTTCACAGTACAATCGAGCCACTGTCAGGGATGATGATGATAATAATAATAATGATGATGAAATGATAAAACGGACACCCAGTCCCCGGGCAGAGAAAATCCCCTACCGGGCCGGGAATCGAATCCGGGACCCCGTGATCCAGAGGCAGCAACCCTTACCACTAGACCACGAGCTTTTCTCGTTTGATGAAAGACCGTTCTTTGCCATTTGGGGCTCACTTCACACAAACGCAAATATGAATTAAGCACAGTAAGCCTCGGACAGAAAACCACGTACCTCCAACGTCTGAACTGAATCCCAAGACAAGAGTTAATAACAGAAAGAAGCATTGTACACAATAAAGGTCCTTGATAGACGCTGGCAGGTGCAACACTGAAACAGGAATCATTATTTTCCTAGACAGTGACAGTTAAAATACAAATCCACGCCAGCATTTGGGAAGAAACAGATGGTATGAGAGTATTTCTGTGGTATCACAAAACCGGGACTAAACCGGCGTCCCGAAAGCAATTTTCGGGACACTCATTGTTTTGATCCGAAACCGGGACTGTCCCAGAAAACCGAGACCTCTGGCAAACCTGTTTAGGTCTCAGAACTACCCCACTGGCCATTAAAATTGCTACACCAAGAAGAAATGCAGATGATGCACGGGTATTCATTGGACAAATATATTACACTAGAACTGACATTACATATTCACGAAATTTGGGTGCATAGATCCTGAGAAATCAGTACCCAGAACAACGACCTCTTGCCATAATAACGCCCTGATACGCCTGGGCATTGAGTCAAACGTAGCTTGAATGGCGTGTACATGTACAGCTGCCCATGCAGCTTCAACACCATACCACAGTTCATCAAGAGTAGTGACTGGCGTATTGTGACGAGCCAGTTGCTCCGCCACCATTGACCAGACTTTTTCAATAGGTTAGAGATCTGGAGAATGTGCTGGCCAGGGCAGCAGTCGAACGTTTTCTGTATCCAGAAAGGCCAGTACAGGACCTGCTACGTGCGGTCGTGCATTATCCTGCAGAAATGCAAGGTTTCGCAGGGATCGAGACGTGTAACCAGTGGCACCTCATACCAGCACGCCGGGTGATACGCCAGTATGGAGATGACGAATACACGCTTCCAATGTGCGTTCACCGCGATGTCGTCAAACACGGATGCGACCATCATGATGCTGTAAACAGAACCTGGATTCATCCGAAGAAATGACGTTTTGCCATTCGTGCACCCAGGTTCGTCTTTGAGTACACCATCGCAGGCGCTCCTGTCTGTGATGCAGTGTCAAGGGTAACCGCAGCCATGGTCTCCGAGCTGATACTCCATGCTGCTGCAAACGTCGTCGAACTATTCTTGCAGATGGTTGTTGTCTTGCGAACGTCCCCATCTGTTGACTCAGGAATCAAGACGTGGCTGCACGATCCGTTACAGCCATGCGGATAAGATGCCTGTCTTCTCGACTGCCAGTGGTACGTGGCCGTTGGATCTCGACCAACGCGAGCAGCAATGGCTCGATACGATAACCCGACCTTTATCAAAGTCGGAAATGTGATGATACGCATTTCTACACCTTACACGAGGCATCACAACAACGTTTCACCAGGCAACGCCGGTCAGCTGCTGTTTGTGTATGAGAATTCGGTTGGTAACTTTCCTCATGTCAGCACGTTGTAGGTGTCGCCACTGGCGCCAACCTTGTGTGAATGCTCTGAAAAGCTAATCATTTGTATATTACAGCATCTTCTTCGTGTCGGTTAAATTTCTCTTTTGTAGCACGTCATCTTCGTGGTGTAGGAATTTTAATGGCCAGTAGTGTATAATGACCTTTACCATTCAATTCGTAATATTTAGACAGAAATAAATATTCTCAAACAGATGATTCGCATCTGCTTGGCTACGATACCACTTCGTGGAGATTCACTGACGTAATCTCGAAAAATATTTTCGCAGATATTTTCGTGTTTTTGAACCAACCTCACATGTGGAACGAATTATTATTTCCTTTCACGCATCTTCCGGTGTAACTAAACGTTGCGTAACATTTCACCATTTCAGTGAAGAAAGTATGACGTAATATACTATAGTTAACGTAAAAATAAATGAAACGCCATTCCACACGTCGCCTGCTAATGGATGCTACCACCAGTTATCTTATCGAGACGTTGGTTTCAGTGTAATGTGATCGTGCGCGGTCCATATCGTCTGTGGTCTGGAGTTCCGTCGAAGGACCGGATTGTTGAGCTACGATATCACGATGAACCTGAAACGCACGAGGAAGCAGCTCCAGTGCGTTCGTCCTTCGTTTGTTCGGGGAACGCCCGTGACGTCACTGTGCGGTTCCGAGCAGCCAGCGGTAGCCTCGTGACGTCAGCGCGATTATCGTGTGTCGCCATCACAGATGCCGACCGGTCTCGGGTAACTGGCTCCGTAGACCTCTCGTAGGTGGCGCAAGTACCTAGCAATTTTGCACCGTGGCATTTCCGGCGGAGCATCTCCCATTGTTGCGGCTTCCTTTGACGCGGAACGGAAGTGTACTATTAACGCTGTTCGTTTCACTTGCAACAATATATGCTGTGCTCTTCTTAGGTTCCTGCCACATCTACATGTATCCTCTGCAAATAACACTTAAACACGTGACAGAGGGTTCATCAAACCACCATCAGAATAATTCTTTATTATTTCAATTTCGAACAGCGCGCGGAAAAAACGAACACATATCTTTCCGTGCGAGCTCCGATTTCCATTATTTTATGATGATGATCGTTTCTCCCTATGTAGGTCAGTGTCAATAAAATATTTTCACATTCGAAGGAGAAAGTTGGTGATTGAAATTTCGTGAGAAGATACCGCTACAACGAAAAACGTTTTTGTTTTAATTGTGCCCATCCGAATTCCTGTATCATGTCCGTGACAGTCTTTCCCCTATTTCGCGATAATACAAATCCTGCTGCTGCTCTTCTTTGAACTTTTTCGATGTACTCCGTCAGTCCTCTCCGGGAAGGATCCCACACCGCGCAGCAGTATTCTAAAACAGGACGGACAAACGTAGCGTAGGCACTCTCTTTCGTAGATCTGTTCCATCTTCTAAGTGCTCTGCAATAAAACCCAGTCTTTGGTTCGCCTTCCCCACATTTTCTGTGCGTTCTTTCCAATTTAAGTTGTTTGTAATTGTAATTCCTAGCCATTTAGTCGAGTTTACGGTCTTTAGATTTGACTGACTTATGATGTGACCGAAGTTTAACGGATTCCTTTTGTAACTCATGTGGATGACCTCACACTTTTCATTATTTAGGGTCAGTTGCCAATTTTCGCACCATTCAGATATCTTTTCTAAATCGTTTTGCAGTTTGTTTTGATCTTCTGATGACTTTCCTAGACGATAAACGATAGCATATTCTGCAAGCAACAAGACGGCTGCTCGACTATCACCAAATCCTATATATAGATAAGGAAGAGCAGAGGGCCTATAACAGTACTTTGGGAGGCACTAGAAATCACTTTCGTTTTACTCGATGGCTTTCCGTCAGTTACTACGAACTGTGAGCTCCTTGACAGGAAATCACGAATCCAGTCGCATAACTGAGACGATATTCCATAGCACGTCGTTTGACTACAAGCCGCTTGTGAGGTGCAGTGCCAAAAGCCTTCTGGAGATCTATAAATACAGAGTCAAATTGAAATCCCTTGTGAATAGCCCTTACCCTCGAAAATCGCAACGTATTCGGAAAAAAACAGCCATACACTTGCGACAAACAAGAATACAATGTCTTTGCTGCTCTTTTCTTGATTTTTAAAAGAAATTTCCCTCATTTCACTGTTAATCTTCCATTTATTTTACACAGTGATGATTTAGGCTTTATAGTCATTCTGAAGTGCAAGTTCAGCTGAAAATTAATACAGCGTATATGTCACACATCAGGCCATAGAAGATGTTTTCGGAAACATTACTTACATGTTGAAATACGGTGTGTCCAAAAAGTCTCTCCGCAGTGCCGTATGATCGTTAGCCGCGCGTGCCGTATGATTGTCGCCCACATGGGTTACTTCCCTTCAAGTGGACTCTCCCAACATTCCACTATTTCGTTTATCTCAGCCAACGTCAGTAGTATCGTTGGTGTGCGTCGTTACGTGTTGACGTGAACGTTTGAGTTTAGTTCCTTTGCTCGTTTGTTTCGTTTCTGTCACTGTTAAAATGCTAACCTTTGAAGAACGTGTGTTTTTAGTCGAAAAAGTGTTCAAAGCTGGCGGTTAATACACAGTTTCAGTTCGTCAAACATTTAATTCAGTTTTCCCGGAGACAACACTCCCACATCGCTATACTGTACTAGATATGATTAATAAATTTCGAAGTACGTGTTCAGTGACAGATGCACCAAGAAGTGGTCGTCCTAGCGTTTTGTCTGAGGATAAACTACTCGATATTTCCGATAAAATGTCCATTAGTCCGAAGAAAAGTCGCCTAGGAAATCGATGTTAGTGTCGGAGCGGCCCACACAGCTGTAAGGAAAAAATTAGAACTTTTCCCATACAAAGTGACAGTTGAGCAAGAACTGAAAAATACTGAGACTGCATTATTGTCAATGGTTCAAAAATTTCGTTCAACAAAATGGAAGGGATATTCTTAATGAAACATTTTTCACTGATGTGGCGTGGTTTCATTTATCAGGATACATGAACTCGCAAAATTCTCGTATGTGGAGTAGTGCAAATCCATTGTGTATTCATGAGGAACCACTTCATTCTGTGAAAATAGGAGTTTGGATTGCAATTTCTATAGGTCGGATTGTGGGTCCCATATTTTTCAACGAAACAATAAACGCACAACAATACTGCAGTGATATTTTGTACTTATTCATAGTAGAACTTGTGTTAAGTGACATACTGAACGGTTATTTTCAACAAGATGGTGCCACCGCGCGTACAGTTCGCGTTTCAGCGTCACTGCTTGCTGATGTTTTTGGTGATCGCATAATTTCACAGGGACTTTGGCCTCCACGATCGCCTGACCCAAAACCACCTGACTTTTTCTTCTGGGGTGCAGCGAAAGCAACTGTCTATAAAAACCGTCCAAAATCCATCGATGAGTTGAAAACTGCAATATCCACTTTCACTGCTTCTGTTACAGAAGAAATGTTACAGTTTGCGTTTGGAAACATGATTAGACGAATTGAATTGTGTATTCAACAACAGGGTTCAAAAATGGTTCAAATGGCTCTGAGCACTATGGGACTCAACTGCTGAGGTCATTAGTCCCCTAGAACTTAGAACTAGGTAAACCTAACTAACCTAAGGACATCACAAACATCCATGCCCGAGGCAGGATTCGAACCTGCGACCGTAGCGGTCTTGCGGTTCCAGACTGCAGCGCCTTTAACCGCACGGCCACTTCGGCCGGCCAACAACAGGGGAGACACTTTCAACATTTAATGTGAAAATTTGTAAGTAAAAATGAATATTCAATAAATTAATAACTTGTATTTCACTGAGTTTCATTTCGGTATATTCACTCTGTATATTGAGCAAGCAGTAAAGAAAACAAAAGAAAAATTCAGAGTAAGAATTAAAATCCATGGAGAAGAAATAAAAACTTTGAGGTTCGCCGATGGCATTGTAATTCTGTCAGAGACAGCAAAGGACCTGGAAGAGCAGCTGAACGGAATGGACATGGCCTTGAAAGGAGGATATAAGATGAACATCAACAGGAGCAAAACGAGGATAATGGAATGTAGTCGAATTAAATCGGGTGATGCTGAGGGAATTAGATTAGGGAATGAGACACTTAAAGCAGTAAATGAGTTTTGCTATTTGGGGAGCAAAATAACTGATGATGATCGAAGTAGAGAGGATATAAAATTTAGACTGGCAATGGCAAGGAAAGCGTTTCTGAAGAAGAAAAATTTGTTAACATCGAGTATAGACTAGTATAGACTTAAGTGTCAGGAAGTCTTTTCTGAAAGTATTTGTTTGGAGTGTAGCCATGTATGGAAGTGAAACGCGGACGATAAATAGTTCAGACAAGAAGAGAATAGAAGCTTTTGAAATGTGGTGCTACAGAAGAATGCTGAAGATTAGATGGGTAGATCACATAACTAATGAGAAGGTATTGAATAGAACTGGAGAGAAGAGAAATTTGTGGCACAACTTGAATAGAAGAAGGGATCGGTTGGTAGGGCATATTCTGAGGCATCAAGGGATCACCAATTTAGTATTGGAGGGCAGCGTGAAGGGTAAAAATTGTAGAGGGAGACCAAGAGATGAATATACTTAACAGATTCAGAAGGATGTAGGTTGCATTAGGTACTGGGAGATGAAGAATCTTGCACAGGATAGGGTAGCATGGAGAGCTGCATCAAACCAGTCTCTGGACTGAAGACCACAACAACAAGAACATATTCACTGCGGCGTACGGCACGTGCGGCTAACAATCATACGGCACTGCGGTGAGACTTTTTGAACACCCCGTATATCTGATATGTCTGTGACATGTCGTTGTCGGAAAACATATTTCTGTTTCATAATAGACCAGTTCTATTACAGGATATGAGTACACCTCGAAGATTAGTATTACGGCTAATGTGCACAGTGGAAAATCTCTATCACGTATTTAACAGCCAGTACATTCCAGCGACCTGCATTCGTCACTTTTGTTCATAAAACGACGTTAAGATACGTCAGAACAATGACAGAGATGGCAATAGAGCAACACCACCTTGCATTACCAGACTTATTACCAGGAAAGGGGATATTTATTTAGCTAAATGTTTAACATGTACTTGTAATACAAGTTCGCAACAGCCTCTTACTGAGAGAAATTGTAATACTCCTTGCTTAGAGTATAAATAGAACTATTTTAGAGGCACAATAAAATTTTTGTTATCAAACCGCAATATTATAAAATTGTAATTTCCAGTTTTATGGACACTTAACAAGAGATGTGGGACACTTCCCATCTGTGCAGCAGATAATTTAAGTTCTGGAAACAGACGAAAATCGGATGGGGCCAAGTCGGGACTCTGTGGAGGATGGTCGATAACGGTGAATCCAAGGCGTCGGATTGTTGCAGGAACGGCTTCCTCTTGTCTGTGTTGTGGCGCTGTGCTGAAGCAAACGGTGCTCCATGCGTGGGCGAAGTTTTCGTATCAGAAACTCGATTACAGCACACTATTTCTCAACACCGGCATGGTTAACGGTACGCACCGCCGTGTTTTGCGCTACAATTCGAAGCACTGTAGCGACACAGTAGAAATGAGGAATAAAGATATGTTTTTGTTGTTGTTGTGGTCTTCAGTCCTGAGACTGGTTTGATGCAGCTCTCCATGCTACTCTATCCTGTGCAAGCTTCTTCATCTCCCAATTCCTACTGCAGCCTACATCCTTCTGAATCTGCTTAGTGTATTCATCTCTTGGTCTCCCTCTACGATTTTTACCCTCCACAATTCCCTCGAATACTAAATTGGTGATCCCTTGATGCCTCTGAACATGTCCTACCAACCGATCCCTTCTTCTAGTCAAGTTGTGCCACAAACTCCTCTTCTCCCCAATCCTATTCAATACCTCCTCATTAGTTATGTGATCTACCCATCTAATCTTCAGCATTCTTCTATACCACCACATTTCAAAAGCTTCTATTCTCTTCTTGTCTAAACTAGTTTTAGTCCATGTTTCACTTGCATACATGGCTACACTCCATACGAATACTTTCAGAAACGAATTCCTGACACTTAAATCAATACTCGATGTTAACTAATTTCTCTTCTTCAGAAACGCTTTCCTTGCCATTGCCAGTCTACATTTTATATCCTCTCTACTTCGACCATCATCAGTTATTTTGCTCCCCAAATAGCAAAACTACTTTACTACTTTAAGTGTGTCATTTCCTAATCTAATTCCCTCAGCATCACCCGACTTCATTCGACTATATTCCATTGCCCTCATTTTGATTTTGTTGATGTTCATCTTATACGCTCCTTTCAAGACACTGTCCATTCCATTCAACTGCTCTTCCAAGTCCTTTGCTGTCTCTGACAGAATTACAATGTCATCGGCGAACCTCAATGTTTTTATTTCTTCTCCATGGATTTTAATACCTTCTCCAAATTTTTCTTTTGTTTCCTTCACTGCTTGCTCAATATACATTGGGGAGAGGTTACAACCCTGTCTCACTCCCTTCCCAACCACTGCTTTCCTTTCATGTCCCTCGATTCTAATAACTGCCCTCTGCTTTCTGTAAAAACTGTTAATAGCCTTTCGCTCGCTGTATTTTACCCCTGCCACCTACAGAATTTGAAAGAGACTATTGCAGTCAACATTGTCAAAAGCTTTCTCTAAGTCTAGATATCCTAGAAACGTAGGTTTGCCTTTCCTTAATCTTTCTTCTAAGATAAGTAGTAGGGTAAAGATTTAAAATGTTAATGATGTTTATTGTATCAGATAAGCGTGCGGGGGCGTTACCTATCAGTGCACCCACGCATTATCACCTATTCACCCGCGTCAGGTTTCGATACCAATTATTTTTAATGCGGCGTGCAGATTTTACACTTGGCTGCCCAAGGGACCTGCCGCGCGGGGTAGCCGCGCGGTTTAGGGCGCCTTGCCACGGTTCGCACGCCTCCTCCTGTCCTCCCTCAGGCATGAGTTTGTGTGTTGTCCTTGGCGTAAATTAGTTCAAGTTAGATTATGTAGTGAGTAAGCCTAGGCACCGACGACCTCTGCAGTTTGTTCCCAAAGCAACTTACCACCAAGAGACCTCTTGTGTTGATTGGGCCCGAAATCAGCTCTGCTTACACTGTCGCGTACAGTGTTGTGACCACCTCATATATGCGGCGTCAATACAGAGACTGGCGTTTATATGTCAGGCAGTTTCCTTAATAACTTTCGAACTCAATTTTGTGTTCACAGATCAAAGGTACACGAGAATGCTCCGGATGTACAGAGATGTATTTGTTAGATAACAAACAGTCATAGAAATCAGTGTGAAACGGCGGAAGACTATTTTTATAAAACAAGTGCTTTGGGAGGATGGTAAAGTAACGGAACCTTTAATATTCGGTCACGTAAGAGCACGGAATTTAATCGAATCAAATCATTCGACGCTTAGGGAAATTAAGAAATGAGACACTAAGAGTAGTAGATGTTTCCCTGTTTGGGCAGCAAAGTAATCTTGTGATGGCGGAAGTTGTGAAGGCATTGCTAGTTATGCATATAAAATTTTTTTTCGTGATTTTCTTTAGATTTCTATTCTTTTTCTTTTGTTCATATCGGCATTTCTAATTGTGATTATGTAACATTGTACTGTGGTTTTTAAATGTAAAGATGTAATTTTGATTATTTCGTTTGCCAATGAATAAATATGTTTCTTGCTTTGTACCTGTGGTAAAGTCTGTAAAGTTCTCTTTTGGAATATTATTAATTGTGAAAAATGCAGTCAATAACATTTATAAAGATTTATGTAATTTACGATAACGATATAACATCTGTAGACAGGGGACAGCGATAGTGATATCGATAGTCGAAAGGTTGTTGTGTAGTAGAAGAGATGGTGGATGGTGTGTTTGTGAAGCGTGCGCGGAAAAATAATACTGTGTTTTATGAAAAGCATACGTAATTGTATGGACAGTGATACCGAACCCCGCGTGACCGCTACGGTCGCAGGTTCGAATTCTGCCTCGGGCATGGATGTGTGTGATGTCCTTAGGTTAGTTAGGTTTCAGTAGTTCTAAGTTCTAGGGGACTGATGACCTTAGAAGTTAAGTCCCATAGTGCTCAGAGCCGTTTGAACCATTTGATACCGAACTATCAGATTGGTAATTCTCTTTACCACTGCGGTATGTAATGCCATCGCCAGCGAATTTTAAGAGCAACTAAACCCGACTGTGAAAGCGCCGCTAACAAAACTTTGTTGTGGCCGACACGAACAGTGCTTTTATGCGAATGAACTTTGCTGGTATGGGTTTTGGGTGGTGGAACTGTTGTCTATCACATTCTATCAAGCCGTGAAAGTGAAGACTTTAATTAACTGTGCAATATAAATGACGTTCGATGACGTTGTCGAAGTTTGAAACGCGAGAACAGAGTGGACGTTGTTTACGGTGTGCTTCACACACAAGAACAATTCTATGAAGTGTGTATTTGTTAAAAAAAAAATGGTTCAAATGGCTCCGAGCACTATGGGACTTAACATCTGTGGTCATCAGTCCCCTAGAACTTAGAACTACTTAAACCTAACTAACCTAAGGACATCACACACATCCATGCCCGAGGCAGGATTCGAACCTGCGACCGTAGCAGTCGCGCGGTTCCGGACTGAGCGCCTAGAACCGCTAGACCACCGCGGCCGGCTGTGTATTTGTGGCTAAGACTATATGAATGTGACGATAGCGTCACGGACAGTGCATAAAGTGTAAAAACGAGCGATGTCTACGTAATGTACTTTGAAAGAGAGGACATCTCAACAACGGTCGTATACTGGCGTTTTGTGGTTTGTTAATCACCACGGGGTTAATGATACAGCTGTGCCGGAACTTTATTTGCGTTTCACCGGAGAAGAT
This sequence comes from Schistocerca serialis cubense, assembly GCF_023864345.2. Classification (NCBI taxonomy): domain Eukaryota; kingdom Metazoa; phylum Arthropoda; class Insecta; order Orthoptera; family Acrididae; genus Schistocerca; species Schistocerca serialis. The sequence goes on from NC_064647.1 coordinate 109,936,553, forward strand.
TAACCAGCGGAACTGCCCATATCCTGCTCTCATCATCGTAACCCGCCGACATCGTGCTGCCCAACGCAACGCTTCGTATGCAACAAATAGTTGAGAGATATCGCCGAACGCTATCCCCTGACCTAGTAACTTTCTTTCTCTATTAAAAGTATAAGAATTACAGACTATTCAAAAAAATTCTTTGTTTAGTTTATGTTTGCTTTCTGCTAACGAAAATAAAATTACAATCAGTGAATTGAAAGTTGCCTGGAGGTCATTGTTGAAACACCAGTAAATATAAACTTCTTCCTCTCATTAGAACTAATTCTCCTTGCATGTCAAAATTATTGTAGTTATTTTATGTAGTTTTATATATTGTTATGAGACTAGATATGTGACAATGACTAATAAGAGTATTTTGTCGCGAAATATGGCGTCGCGCGAAAATTACGGCGACCGCCATAATTGCTTGCGTTCTGACCAATAACGTAAAAGCTGCTATTCCCGTATTGGTGCATTTTCGTAGTATTAAGAGACACTGGTTATACTCAAAAGTGGGTAGATGTATGGTGAACACCCCCCCCCCCCCCGCCAGTGTTAATGTAATTATTAACAGTATTGTGTGTGATTCACGAAATTTTGTCACTTTTTCTAATTCCTTTCAGATATTGTCGTATGCAGATTTGCAGTTGCAAGAATAATACGCGAAATTTGGCTTATTGCCTGTTGGCTCCTGCATCGGAACCTTCGGACGATGTTTGTTTGACGATGTTTCTGACGTTTCACTAGCATGAGTGGATGGCGTTGTCGAAGGATCACTGCCGGTGGCGGACTGCAGCAAAAGAGGGTAACAATGCCAACCACTCGTGCTAGTGCAAGTCAGAAAAGGAGAAATTTTCTAGCATCGAATATAAATGTATCAGAAACTATTTGGAGTGTAATATTGTATGGAAGAGAAAGGTGGACGATAAAGAGCTCCGATAACAGGAGAATACAAGCTCTTGAAATGTGGTGCTATATAAGAATGCTGAAGATTAGATGACTAGATAGGATAACTAGTGAGGAAGTACTGATCGAATTGGGGGGAAAAAAGAAATTTGTGGCACAACTTGACTAAAAGGAGGGATCGACTGACAGGATGCATTCTGAGACATTGGGGAATCTTCAGTATGTAATGGGGGGCAGGGAAGGGGCTGGTGGTGGTGGTGGGGGAGGGGTTAGAGTGCAGAGTGGGGAGGGGAGTAAGCATTGCAGACGGAGACCAAAGCTTCACTAAAGTAAGCAGGCTCAAATACGTGTAGGTTCTCTTTCCTTTTAAATCATAAAATTTAATTTTCTCTGTTTGTGGTACTAATTATCCCCTTTTTCTTAAAATTCGTTAGATCAAGTCAATCATGTTCTTGATCAAACAAAACGAAAAAAGGGGGACAAAACACCTTCCCAGACTCTCAGATAGACAAAATTATTGCTTTATGTTCAAAATAAAGCTCTTGACTCACAGAATATTCACAGTTATCACTTGTCTTTTTCTTCCTTTAATCTACATAATACACTACTGGCCATTAAAATTGATACACCACGAAGATGACGTGCTACAGACGCGAAATTTAACCGACAGGAAGAAGATGCTATGATATGCAAGTGACTAGCTTTTCAGAGCATTTACACAAGGCTAGCGCCGGTGGCGACACCTACAACGTGCTGACATGAGGAAAGTTTCCAACCGATTTCTCATACACAAACAGCAGTTGACCGGCGTTTCCTGGTGAAACGTTGTTGTGATGCCTCGTGTGAGGAGGAGAAATGCATACCATCACGTTTCCGACTTTGATAAAGGTCGGATTGTAGCCTATCGCGATTGCGGTTCATCGTATCGCGACATTGCTGTTCGCGTTGCTCGAGATCCAATGACTTAGCAGAATATGGAATCGGTGGGTTCAGGAGGGTAATACGGAACGCCGTGCTGGATCCCAACGGCCTCGTATCACTAGCAGTCGAGATGACAGGCATCTTATCCGCACGGTTGTTACGGATCGTGCAGCCACGTCTCGATCTCTTAGTCAACAGATGGGGACGTTTGCAAGAAAACAACCATCTGCACGAACAGTTCGACGACATTTGCAGCAGTACGGACTATCAGCTTGGAGACCATGGCTGCGGTTACCCTTGACGCTGCATCACAGACAGGAGCGCCTGCGATGGTGTACTCAACGACGAACCTGGGTGCACGACTGGCAAAATAAACGTCATTTCTTCGGATGAATACAGGTTCTGTTTACAGCATCATGATGGTCGCATCCGTGTTTGGCGACATCGAGGTAAACGCACATTGGAAGCGTTTATTCGTCATCGCCATACTGGCGTATCACCTGGCGTGATCGTATGGGGTGCCATTAGTTACACGTCTCGGTCACCTCTTGTTCGCATTGACGGCCCTTTGAACATTGGACGTTACACGAAACCCTACATTTCAGCAGGATAATGCACGACCGCATGTTGCAAGTCCTGCACGGGCCTTTCTGGATACAGAAAATGTTCGATTGCTGCCCTGGCCAGCACATTCTCCAGATCTCTCACCAATTTAAAACGTGGCCGAGCAACTGGCTCGTCAGAATACGCCAGTCACCACTCTTGATGAATTGTAGTATCGTGTTGAAGCTCCATGGGCAGCTGTACCTGTACACACCATCCAAGCAAGCCCCCACGCGGGTTCGGGGGCAAGAATAGGCCCGCGGTATTCCTGCCTGTCGTAAGAGGCGACTAAAAGGAGTCTCCAATGTTTTGGCCTTAATGTGATGGTCCCCCTTGGGGTTTGACCTCCATTTTTCAAAATTCTACAGAAGTACGAGCCTTTTGGGGAAGGACACCTTACATGGTGTACCACTGGTCCTAAGTGCACTAAGACCTTGGCACTCAGCATTGCACCGGCGTTGTCACCATACCCATTATTCCTCAAATTGGGCCTAAACGCCTGATGGGTTGTCCAAGTTACGCCCATAGTGCATCTCCATCTGCACCAGCGATCATGATGGACTTTCCATGGCACCAGAAATCCAGCACGGTAGCCAGCCCGTTGTGGTGGGGTCGTCATGTACCCTCTAGGTTGTAGCCCCCTGACAACACAGGGATCGTACTGCCGATACCTGAGCTGCACCCTCCCCACGTTGGCCAAGGAGTAGATGCCCGTCTCCTTGGGGCATCAGGACTCCCGGCAATGGTCATCCTGCCAGGTGGCCCTTGCTGCGGCTGGGTGGCGCCCGTGGGGAGAGCCCCTGGTCGGAGTGGGTGGTATCGGGGCGGACGTTTCGCACATGAAACGTCAACACGTATCAGGTCGCTCTGCGGCCGAGTCTTCCAAAAGAAAAGGTACCGTTTCTAGTTCTGGTTCTCCTGCCCTTTCCCCCTTGGCCACTCCATGGGAGGAGGGACAGGCCCGCCGGCTTGGGGCGAAGTACTTCCCCCGCTATTTGGTCTGTTCTCGAACAGATGGGGGGACGTTCGCCACCTCCAAGCCCATGTTCTTTGTTCAACACATTGAGGACGTCTTCGGGGAAATCGAGGCTCTCAGCAAGATGCGATCAGGGTCCGTTCTTATCAAGACCACCTCTGCCACACAATCGGCGGCACTCCAGGCGTGCGACCGCCTAGGGGACATCCCAGTCTCCATTGTCCCACATCTGGCACTAAATAGGACGCAGGGGGTCATTTTTCATCGTGACCTCCTGCTACAATCTGATGAGGAGCTCAGGGCCAACCTGGAGCGCCGCGGCGTGCATTTCGTCCGGCGAGTCCAGCGCGGCCCCAAAGACCGTCGCATCGACACCGGGGCCTTTATCCTCGCCTTCGAGGGGGACGTTCTCCCAGAGAAGGTAAAGGTGATGTGCTACCAGTGCGACGTGCGACCTTACGTCCCGCCTCCTATGCGCTGTTATAGATGTTTGCGCTTTGGGCACATGTCGTCCCGGTGTGAGGCTGAGCCCCTTTGTGGCGACTGTGGACGTCCTCTTCGTGAGGAACATACTTGCACCCCACCACCTCGGTGCCCTAATTGTCCTGGCGTCCACTCGCCTAGGTCCCCAGACTGCCCCGCCTATCAGAAGGAGAAAAAAATACAAGAAATCAAAACTTTGGATCGGCTCTCTTATTCTGAGGCCAGGAAGAAGTATGACCGCCTTCATCCCGTGTCACTGGCCACTTCGTTTGCCTCCGTTGTGTCCACTCCTTCCGCTGTATCCTCACCTCTATCCTGTCCCCCCTCCGCCTCCTCTGCCCGTCAGGGGGCTCTGCCTCCGCCTCCCAAATCCCTCCCTTCCAACTCCTCCTCCCCCGCGGCCCCCACCCCCCCTGCCCCAGGGGCCACCCTTCCTCCTCCTCCTCCCCCCACGCCACCTGAGAAGCGATCCTCTTCTCAGGCGTCCATCGGGGAAACGTTCCGGACCCCAGCTTCCGAGGTCCGGCGTTCCAAAACGGACCCCGCGCGTGAGGACCTTCTTCGGGTCCAGCCCACCATCCCTGTGCCTCCTCGGCCTTCCAAGAAGGCCTCCAAGAAGAAATCTCTATCCCCCTCTCCACCCCGGCGCGTTTCATCTGACGCTTCATCCGTGAGTCGCTGCTCCCGGCCGTCCTCAGTTTCGCCGGGACGCTCTGCTGCCAGGCGTTCCGCCGGCCTTTTGTCGGCAAATGATGCGGCCCCTCCTACACAATCAGGGACAGCGGCCACAGCTGGCGACGAGTCGATGGAACCGGATCCGCCTGCCGTCAGTTGTAGCGTTGTTGTCTCGCAACCTGGCCCTCCGCGGCCATCGAGGTGACCAGCTCTTCCCCGTCTCGTTCCCCCAACTTTTTGACTAGCAATGGCGTTGTTTCATTGGAACATAAGAGGTATTCGATCTAATCGGGAGGAATTACAACTGCTCCTCCGCCTGCACTGTCCGCTCGTCCTTGGTCTCCAGGAAACCAAGTTGCGCCCGACTGACCGTATTGCCTTTTCCCACTATACCTCGGAGCGGTATGACCTCGCCCCTGTGGACGGTATCCCAGCTCATGGTGGGGTCATGTTGCTCGTTCGGGACGATGTCTATTACCATCCCATCCCATTGACCACCCCACTCCAAGCAATAGCTATCCGCATTACTCTTTCTGCTTTTACTTTTTCAGTTTGTACCGTCTACACTCCACCGTCATCTGCTGTTAGTCGGGCTGACATGATGCACCAGATCGATCAGCTTCCCCCGCCGTTCTTATTGTTTGGCGACTTCAATGCCCATCATCCCCTTTGGGGCTCTCCTGCATCCTGTCAAAGAGGCTCACTCTTGGCGGATGTCTTCAACCATCTCAATCTTGTCTGCCTCAATACCGGCGCCCCGACTTTCCTCTCGGACTCTACTCATACCTACTCCCACTTGGACCTCTCGATCTGTTCTACCACTCTTGCCCGTCGGTTCGAGTGGTATGTCCTTTCTGACACCTATTCGAGCGACCACTTCCCCTGTGTCGTTCGTCTCCTGCACCACACCCCATCCCCACGTCCTTCGCGCTGGAACATACTGAAAGCTGACTGGGGACTTTACTCCTCCCTGGCGACCTTTCCGGACCGCGATTTTTCCAGTTGTGACAGTCAGGTCGAATACCTCACGGCTGTTATTATCAATGCTGCCGAACGTTCCATACCTCGAACTACTTCTTCTTCACGTCGCGTTTCCGTCCCCTGGTGGAACGAGGCTTGTAGGGACGCTATCCGTGCTCGACGACGTGCTTTACGCACCTTTCGCCGCCATCCTACGTTGGCGAATTGTATTGAATACAAACGACTCCGAGCGCAATGCCGTAGAGTCATCAAAGACAGCAAAAAAGCTTGCTGGGCCTCTTTCACGAGCTCCTTTACCAGTTTTACTCCCTCTTCCGTTGTTTGGGGTAGCCTGCGCCGGCTGTCGGGCATTAAGGCCCACTCCTCAGTACCTGGCCTGACCTCAGGTAATGAGGTCCTTGTTGATCCTGTGACTGTCTCCAACGCCTTTGGCCGCTTTTTCGCGGAGGTTTCAAGCTCCGCCCATTACCATCCTGCCTTCCTTCCCAGGAAAGAGGCAGACGAGGCTCGGCGACCTTCCTTCCACTCGCTGAATCTGGAGACTTACAATGCCCCCTTTACTATGCGGGAACTCGAACGTGCGCTTGCACTGTCCCGGTCCTCTGCTCCGGGGCCAGATGCCATTCACGTTCAGATGCTGGCACACCTTTCTCCGGCGGGCAAAAGCTTCCTTCTTCGTACCTACAATCGCGTCTGGACCGAAGGTCAGGTCCCCATGCGTTGGCGTGACGCCGTTGTTGTTCCTATACCCAAACCCGGGAAGGATAGACACCTTCCTTCTAGTTACCGCCCCATTTCTCTTACAAGCTGTGTCTGTAAGGTGATGGAGCGCATGGTTAATGCTCGGTTAGTTTGGATTCTTGAATCTCGACGACTACTTACTAATGTCCAATGCGGCTTTCGTCGCCGCCGCTCCGCTGTTGACCACCTTGTGACCTTGTCGACATTCATCATGAACAACTTTTTGCGAAGGCGCCAAACGGTAGCCGTGTTCTTCGACTTGGAGAAGGCTTATGATACCTGTTGGAGAGGAGGTATCCTCCGCACTATGCACAAGTGGGGCCTACGCGGTCGTCTGCCCCTTTTTATTGATTCCTTTTTAACGGATCGAAAGTTTAGGGTACGTGTGGGTTCCGTATTGTCCGACGTCTTCCTCCAGGAGAACGGAGTGCCTCAGGGCTCCGTCTTGAGCGTAGCCCTTTTTGCCATCGCGATCAATCCAATTATGGATTGCATTCCACCTAATGTCTCAGGCTCTCTCTTTGTCGATGACTTCGCGATCTACTGCAGTGCCCAGAGAACATGCCTCCTGGAGCGCTGCCTCCAGCGTTGTCTAGACAGCCTCTACTCATGGAGCGTGGCAAATGGCTTCCGGTTCTCTGAAGAGAAGACGGTTTGTATCAACTTTTGGCGATATAAAGCGTTCCTTCCGCCATCCTTACATCTCGGTCCCGTTGTTCTCCCATTCGTGGACACAACTAAGTTTCTAGGGCTCACATTGGACCGGAAACTGTGTTGGTCTCCACATGTCTCTTATTTGGCGGCCCGTTGTACACGTTCCCTTAATGTCCTCAGAGTTCTTAGCGGTTCATCTTGGGGAGCGGATCGCACTGTCCTGCTTCGCTTGTATCGGTCCATAGTCCGATCGAAGCTGGATTATGGGAGCTTCGTCTACTCGTCCGCTCGGCCATCCCTCTTACGCCGGCTCAACTCCATCCACCATCGGGGGATACGTCTTGCGACTGGAGCCTTCTACACTAGTCCTGTCGAGAGTCTTTACGCTGAAGCTGCCGAGTTACCGTTGACCTACCGGCGCGACATACTGCTGTGTCGGTATGCCTGCCGGCTGTTGTCTATGCCCGAACACCCCTCTTACAAGTCCTTCTTCGCCGATTCTCTCGACCGTCAGTACGGGTTATATGTGTCTGCCCTGCTGCCCCCCGGAGTCCGCTTCCGTCGCCTGCTTCGACAATTGGATTTTGCCCTCCCTACCACCTTCAGAGAGGGTGAGAGCCCGACACCACCTTGGCTCCAGGCTCCGGTTCGTATTTATCTCGACCTCGGCTCACTCCCGAAGGAGGGTACTCCGGCTGCAGTGTATTGCTCACGGTTTGTCGAACTTCGTGCTCGACTTGCTGGTCACACCTTTATTTACACCGATGGCTCCAAAACTGACGATGGTGTCGGCTGTGCCTTTGTCGTCGGGACCGCCACCTTTAAATACCGGCTCCTTGACCAATGTTCCAGCTTTACGGCCGAGCTTTTTGCTCTCCATCAGGCCATTCAGTATGCCCGCCGCCACCGTCATTCATCGTATGTCCTCTGCACTGACTCACTCAGTGCTCTTCAGAGCCTTGGGGCTCCCTATCCGGTCCATCCCTTGATTCAACGAATACAGCAGTCCCTCCATTGTTTCGCTGATAATGGCGGTTCTGTCAGCTTTCTGTGGGTCCCCGGACATGTAGGAGTGCCTGGGAATGAGGCTGCGGATGCTGCAGCCAAGGCTGCAGTCCTCCAGCCTCGGCCAGCCTCCCATTGTGTCCCGTCATCTGACGTTTGTGGGGATGTATGTAAGAGGCTTGTGTCCTTGTGGTGGGATGCTTGGTCATCCCTCCAAGGAAACAAGCTCCAGGCAGTAAAACCGCTCCCAACTGCTTGGACAACTTCCTCCCGACCATCTCGGCGCGAGGAGGTCCTTCTGACCAGGTTGCGGATTGGGCATTGCCGGTTTAGCCACCGCTACCTGCTCTCTGGTGACCCAGCCCCGCAGTGCCCTTGTGGTCAGGCATTAACGGTGCGCCATGTTTTATTGTCGTGTCCCCGTTTTAGTCAATTTCGTGTTGTCCTGTCCCTGCCATCTACCTTACCGGATGTTTTAGCTGATGACGCTCGAGCAGCTGCTCGTCTTCTGCGTTTTATAACTTTAACTGGCTTGACCAAAGACATTTAACCTTTTTACTTATTTCATCTGCATCTTTGTCAGGTCCTTTTGATGTCCCCCCATCCCCTTGAGTTTTAGCAGGTTCCTTGTGCTCTAACACCAGTGACTGGGCGCTAATGACCTCAGCAGTTGAGCGCCCTTAAACCCTACCAAAAAAAAACACCATTCAAGCTGTGTTTGACTCAATGCCCAGGCGTATCAAAGCCGTTATTACGGCCAGAGGTGGTTATCCTGGGTACTGATTTCTCAGGATCTATGCACCCACATTGCTTGAATATGTAATCACATGTCAGTTCTAGTATAACATATTTGTTCAATGAATACCCGTTTATCATCTGCATTTCTTCTTGGTGTAGCAATTTTATTGGCCAGGACTGTATATTATTTTTGATGTCTCCATACATGGATATCCAGTAGACGTTTTTCAGAGTTCTCAGAAGGAGATTTTCACTCCAGCGGAGTGTGCCCTGATATGAAACTTCTTGGCAGGTTAAAACTGTGTGCCGGACCGAGACTCGAACTCGACACCTTTGCCTTTCGCGGGCAAGTGCTCTACCAACTGAGCTACCCAAGCACGACTCACGCCCCGTCCTCACAGCTTTACTTCCGCCAGTACCTCGCCTCCTACCTTCCAAACTTTACAGAAGCTCTCCTGCGAATCTTGCAGAAGTAGCACTCCTGAAAGAAAGGATATTGCAGAGACATGGCTTAGCCACAGCCTGGGGGATGTTTCCAGAATGAGATTTTCACTCTGCAGCGGAGTGTGCGCTGATATGAAACTTCCCGGCAGATTAAAACTGCTTCCCCAATGAGTGACCATCACTGCTGCCATTTATTGTCAGCTGAGGCGTGTTGCAGACGAAGTCGTAGAATAACGTCCAGGAAGACTGCGCGATGCTACTCCACGATGACGCCCGCCCGTATTCTGCTAGACTGACAAACAGCAGTGTACTATTCAGTTGGGAAGTCATTCCGGACCCACCTTATTCAAAAGTTCTCGTGCCCTCAGATTTTCACCTTTCCCCTTCAAACAACTTTCATGGAACTTCCTGGCAGATTAAAACTGTGTGCCCGACCGAGACTCGAACTCGGGACCTTTGCCTTTCGCGGGCAAGTGCTCTACCAACTGAGCTACCGAAGCACGACTCACGCCCGGTACTCACAGCTTTACTTCTGCCAGTACCTCGTCTCCTACCTTCCAAACTTTACAGAAGCTCTCCTGCGAACCACTTGCCCGCGAAAGGCAAAGGTCCCGAGTTCGAGTCTCGGTCGGGCACACAGTTTTAATCTGCCAGGAAGTTTCATATCAGCGCACACTCCGCTGCAGAGTGAAAATCTCATTCTGGAAACTTTCATGGAACTTCCTTTCTAGATGAAAATGCACTCCGAACATTACTCGACAAGTCCTTCGCCTCCAAAACCATGTGATTTCTACAGTGGCGGAATCGAAATGTTACCCCAGCGTCGGGGGAACTGTATTAAATATAGAATATATTATGCGTATTTGTAGTGTTTATTAAACGTACGGAAAAACACTACTAACATCTGCACCGACCGTATAGTATGATTCACCGGATTGCGAAGGCCGGCCGAAGTGGCCGTGCGGTTCTGGGCGCTGCAGTCCGGAACCGCGAGACCGCTACGGTCGCAGGTTCGAATCCTGCCTCGGGCATGGATGTGTGTGATGTCCTTAGGTTAGTTAGGTTTAACTAGTTCTAAGTTCTAGGGGACTAATGACCTAAGCAGTTGAGTCCCATAGTGCTCAGAGCCATTTGGATTGCGAAGGTACGAAGTAAACTAAAAACAAATTCTGCTTTATTTTTCGAATATTTCTTTATTTCTATTTTAAATATATTTATTCTTTGTGATCTTGTCCGAATCACTAGAAGAGGCAGTTAACCAAACCACAGAACTGCGGAGACAGCCAGCTAAAGCAGGCCTACAGATATCTATCGAGAAGACACAATGTATGACAGTAGGAGGTAAAATTCAAAAGGTGGAGGAATTCAAATACCTTGGAGAATGGATAGACATTGGGCTGACCGAAAAAGAAGCAATGGGAGCACGAATAAACAAAATGAACTTAGCATATAAACTATTGATACCTACAGTAAGAAGAATATTTCGCTAAATGCAAAATTGAAACTTTACCAAATACTGATCCGCCCTGAACCTCTATATGCAGCAGAAACTCTCAACTTAACAAGAACAGGAGTCATCAAGAGGCTATGACTGATAGAACGAAAGATTCTCAGGAGAATATTGGGACTTCGAAGAACAGAAGATGGTTAATTTAGAAACCGAGCCAACCAGAAACTGTATACCAAGATATAAAAAATTTCTAACGCCATCTGGAAAAGGAGCATCTTCTTCGGACATATCCTCAGAAAGGACCACGGGAGATTAACACGACGAATCACACAATTTCTGATGAACAAGAAAACCGAAGTACGATGGATCCAAGAGATACAGAGAGATCCGGAAGAAATGAGAATACAGGAACCAGAGATATAGAAAAGGTTAAATAAAAAATTGAGGTCTTTAAAGCTATTTGGGATAGAAAGAGACCCGGAACGAAGAAGGTTCTAAAGTATGAGAATGAAATAATATTGGGAAAGAAGAAAGACCAGAAGAAACGAAGCTGAAGCGAATTAACGTGGTCCTAAGATAGGCAAAACGACAGAAGAAGAAGATACTTATTCTTTTTATAAAGTCTCAGAACGTACATTCGTATTTATTCCCAAAATGCACTCGAAATTAACATTAGTGCGAGATGACAGGTCAAAGTGTTCCCTGACAACTCTTGTTCCTTCTTATTACCCATCTGCACTCCCCCACTGTCCCTCCATCACTTCCCCTTCTATTCCCCCCTCCCCTCGTCACGACGTCGATGCTGCGCACGACCTCTGCCTGCCCCCTGCGCCCTTGACCGCCATCTGCCATACGCGCTCAGAACCGGATCCTGTACACTTGCAACGTTGTTTATCTGCCATAGTTACTCGTCGCAAACTCTTGGCAGTGGGTGCGCAGCCAACACATCAAAATACACTTATTTTCCCCGCAACGCTTGCGACAGGTACATACCTGAGCTACAAGATTGTAATTCCCTTGCCAGACAGAACGCAGCACTTTATCCTGGATGTAGCGCATTTGCAGACACTGAAGTGATATTTCTTTGCCAGTGTTCCGCGAAAGCTTTTCAGGAAGTGGTATTTGTTTGATGGGAGTGTTCTGTGTATGCGTTGCAGGAAAGTGATATTTCTTTGATGCCAGTGTTCTGCGAATGCTTTTCAGGGAGTAAAACATGGCAATGACATATATATGTATCAGTGTTCGTGATTTGTAGTTGGACTTGCTTGTTGGCTTCAGGAAGGAGTGAGAACACAGAAAATGCATATACAGGGTGATTCACGAAGATATGCAAATATTTTAATATGTTATTCTACATGTAAAACTAAAGATAAAAGTAAATATAAACATAGGTAAGTTACGGAGTTACGCCTAATAAAAGATTTTGCCTGAAATTTAGCAACTTCGCTAATATGAAGCCGTCGCAAAACTTACGAGGTAAAAGTAAAGCACGATTTCCATTTATATTGTTGTTATTGGTATGGTGAATCCAATGAAACCTGTCCCAGACGTGCATCTGCAGTAGTTTTCCAGAACATCCAGAGAAGCAAAGATTAACATACAAGTAAATTTGTTTGCTTTCGGCTAAGAATGGAGAAATGTTTGTGTCATTGTTGGCAACCGTTAGTGAGTTGTTTCAGTCGTTTCGTAACATTGAAACGAGTGAGTTCTGTATTCAGTGAAAGAAAATAATAAGTTGGCTGGTTCAAAAGGCTCTGAGCACTATGGGACTTAACATCTGAGGTCATCAGTCCCCTAGAACATAAAACTACTTAAACCTAACTAACCTAAGGACATCACACATCCATGCCCGAGGCAGGATTCGAATCTGCGACCGTAGCGGTCGCGCGGTTCCAGACTGAAGCGCCTAGAACCGCTCGGCGGCCGGCGAAAATAATAAGTGTATTTGAAGTGAAACCACATAGTAACCCTATAGTTCGTAGATTATTTATGAAATAGGAATGGCTTTCAAATTAACGACAGAGGAATACGCAGATATGATGTTTATTTATGGCAAATGTGATGTTAATGCTACGGCTGCAGTTAACCGAATATCGCGTACCTTGTCTAACTCGGAGGATTCCGAATACACGAACCACTAGCGGAGTATTTCGAATGTTACGGGAGAAGGTTCTCTACCTAGCACTCTGGAAAACTACTGCTGATACACGTCTGGGGCATTTCTTATTAGATTCAACAGATCAATAACAACAAAATAAATGGAAATCGTACAGTTTTGCGACGGTTTCATATTAGCGAAGTTGCTAAATTTCATGCAAAATCTTCTATTAGCCGCAACTCCGTAACTAAACATTTGCGGGCCTGAAGGCACAAACAAACGACGGGATGAGAAGAGTAGATATTTTCTTTGATTTAACAGAAGCATACGAATGTGTGGGCCATGCACTACTTCTGCTGAAATTGAACATTACGGTTCTGGGGAAAAATTTAACAATGTTCAATTCGTACCGCGATAACAGGAAGCAGAAGGTTCCCCCTGCATTGTCAACAACCTGGGAAGAGATTTGAATCAGGCTTCGACTTCGTAAAGTGGCGGTTGGCACAGGCCACCGTTCTGTTTCCGTTACTTTTCATGATATACACGGTGACTCTTACCAACGTTTAAAAACCCCAGAAGCGATGTAGATGGCGCTGCGACAAGTAATTAAATGTTGAAACACACAGAGTCGCAAATATCGGGAAATACCCCATAAAAGAATGAGAAATGTTGAACATGTGACGTCACCAGAAGACGTACACTATGTGATCAAAAGTATCCGGACACCTGGCTGAAAATGACTTAAAAGTTCGTGACGCCGTCCATCGGTAAAACTGGAATGAGATATGGTATCGGCCCACCCTTAGCCTTGATGACAGCTTCCACTCTCGCAGACACACATTCAGTCAGGTGCTGGAAGGTTTCTTGGGGAATGGCAGCCCATTCTTCACGGAGTGCTTCACTGAGCGTTCCCGAACATCTATAGGATTCAGGTCAGGCCTCTGTGCAGGCCAGTCCACTACAGGGTTGTTATTGTCGTGTAACCACTCCGTCACAGGCCGTACATTATGAACAGGTGCTCGATCGTGTTGAAAGATGCAATCACCATCCGCGATTTGCTCTTCAACAGTGGGGAGCAAGAAGGTGCTTAAAACATCAATGTAGGCCTGTGCTGTGATAGTGCCACGCAAAACAACAAGGGGTGCATGTCACCTCCATGAAAAACACGACAGTACCATAACACCACCGTCTCCGAAATTTACTGTTGGCACTACACACGCTGGCAGATGAAGTTCACCGGGCATTCGCTATAGCCACACCCTGCCATCGGATCGCCACATTGTGTACCGTGATTCGTCATTCCACACAACGCTTTTCCACTGTTCAATCGTCCAATGTTTACGCTCCTTACACCAATCGAGGCGTCGTTTGGCATTTACCGGCGTGATGTTTGGCTTATGATCAGCCGCTCGACCATGAAATCCAAGTTTTTTCACCTGCCGCGTAACTGTTCTCGCACTTGCAGTGGATCCTGATGTAGTTACACATTACGACCCTCTTCAACTGTCGGCGGTTTCTTGTTAGGAGTGTGCAAATCTAGCGTACAGAGGTATGACACAAGTGACACCCAATCACCTGACCACGTTGGTAGTCCGTGACATCCATGGAGCGCCCCATTCTGCTCTCTCACGATAACTACTGAGGTCGTTGATATGGAGTACCTGGCAGTAAGTGACAGCATAATGCACCTAATATGAAAAACGTATGTTTTTGGGGGTGTCCGGATACTTTTGATCACATAGTGTACCTCGCCGCTCCTGCAGCGGTTGGACTTGGACGTGAAGGAATGACTGATCGATGTAATACTTGCATTCGAGCTAACGTGCAAATTTCAAACACCATTCGTAAATGTGATCTGTTGTAAACGTAGAAGTTACAAAATTATTGTCCTCGCTCTAACCAAGTAACAACTTTTTTGTTTTATCTTATTTTTTTTAAAGTCCTATTGACCAACTAAGATCACGTTAGCAACTTCAGTTCCTCTTCTTCCTTTGTTGTTGTTTTCTATTTTTCCAGTATTCCCTCATTTTCTCCCCATGAAGTCTCTTCCGTTCTTCTGTCCATGTTGTTCCAGATTTTTTTATTTATTATGCTTTGAAAGCTTTCCAGATTTAGTATCTTTCTGCTTTTTATGATTCTTGGATGTTGTTTCTTTCTAGATCTTTCCTTACTTCTGTAATCCGTGCTATTGTCGATTTCTTCTGCCAGAAATATAGGAGTATTTGTTTTGTTAGTCTGTTTCCATCCATTCGGCAGAAGTGCCCGAAAAAGGTTAATCTTTGTTTGGCCATTACTTCAGATATTTTCTCTATATTTTTGTTGATCTCATTTCTTCTTGTTTACCAAGCATCTGCAGTTTTTATTGAACCAATTATTTTTCTAATAATCCTTCTTCCCAGTACCTCTAGTTTGTCCATCTTGTAGTTCATCATTAGGCATTCAGATCCATATAAACATTCTGGTCGTACCACTGTGGTGTAGTGTTTTAATTTTGTTTTCCTAGATTTCTTGTTGTAAATATTTTTGGTCAAACCATATGCTCTTTCCATATTGTTAATTCTTACATCTATTGCAGATTTTTCTAGTCCATTATTTAAATTTGTTTACCCGCTGCATTTTGCCTATTTCTGTTTCTATGAATTGACGCATTTTTTATATTTGTCATGAATATTGTTTTTTCAGCTGAAATTTTGAGACCAGTTCTGTTTGCTATTTTTTCCAGAAGGTGTATCTGAATAACGTCTTCTGTCAGGTTTTCTGAAAGCATTGCAAAATCATCCGCAAAAGCCAAGCAGTTTACCTTAATTCCCTTTGTTTTCCTTCCCAGGGTTATTGGTTCAATTTTTCGTTTTTTAGCTCCGAATTCCAGATCCTTACAATTTTTTTCTAGAACCCAATTAAGAAGTAAAGGTGATAAACCATCACCTTGTCTAACACCAGTTTTTATTTCAATTGGGTGAGATACTTCTCCCATAAATTTGACTTCAGATATTGTACCTGTTACTGTTTCACGAATTATATATTCTAATTTTGATTTAACACCAAATTCTCTAATGACCTTATCTATTGTTTCTCTGCATATACAATCAAATGCTTTCTTGAAATCAATAAATGACACTATTATTGGTTTGCTCGTTAACATTCTATGGCGAATTGTTGACTTTAAATTGAAAATTTGTTCTACACAGGACCTCCCCTTTCGAAAGCCACCCTGATATTCTCCCAGTTGTTTGTCTTAAGTATTTACCACGCTGTTCAGGAGAATTTTTGATAGTATATTGTATGCCACTGGCAGAAGTGACACTCCTCTGTAATTACTGACATTTTGTTTTTCTCCCTTTTTATGTAGCGGCTGGATTAATGCTGTTTTCCATTCAATTGGAATCTTTTCAGTTTTCCAAATTTAATTAATTAATTAATTTATTTATTTTACGTTCTGTTTGGACCGCAGCATAGTATATGTCGGTATAGGATATTATTACGTTATTGCAGCTGGTTTGGAGCATTCCCTTCCATAATGTCTTATACAAGTAAAAGTTGTCCTTATTTTGTGTTTCTTTTCTTCTGTCTCATCCTTTCTTGTTGTTTTTGTAAAGAAAGGGTAGGTTATTTACTGCTAAGAGCGCAATTGGGAAGCTTATACTCATTCACTAGTCACGCAATCCAGTAGGTTTTTGTTGTACTGTAATTCACAACAAACCAGAGGAGACAGCGAGATCGGTAAAAAAAATAATAAAACTCATCTCAATGTAAACGCATAGTTGTGTAACACAGTGACAAAAAATACTGCCAGACGGACAGATAGGCTCAAACGCTGCACGTACGATGAGGTACGTCTTGTGGTGATCTCACACGTCCGACATTTGCCATCCACTTTTGGGATATTTTCCGACATTTGCGACCCCATGTGACTTGTATTAAATTAATTGGCTCAGCGTCATCCAAGTCGCTTCGGGGTTTTTTTTAAACGTTAATAAGAATCACTGTGTATAACAGTGATCTGTCACTAAATGTGAGGGAGAAATCAAAAATAGTGGTCACAACAAATGTTGCGTATTGGCGAAACGTTAATAGTGAACGTTCTGATCCAGAAAGACGTTACGACATTACTACACTGGTTTCTTTGTAATGTACTTCCAGCGAGAACTGCCCATTCTTCTGCTGTGAGGGGGGAGTACCTTACTTATTTATTTTAAATCAAATTTTTATATTGAAAACATTCCACTGGAGTGGCTGAAATCAGAGTTCATTACTCTGCCCAAAAAGCCAAATGCAAAACAATACGGGGATTATCGTACGATAAGTTTAATGAGCCATATCTTGAAATTCGTTTTGAGAGTGAATAGTGTATAGACCATCTGAGGAACAGATAGCCCCTAATGAGTTTGGATTTGTTGATTCCGTGGGTACGAGAGAAGCCTTGTTCAGTATACAAGTATTGTTTCAGAGATGTAAATAAAAATGTATTTGCTTGCCTAGTAGATGACCAGAAGGGTAAAAACGACAAATTGATGGAAATTTTGATTGGATTGGAGGAAAGTGATCTGCGAATCATCAAGAAGCTGTACTGGAGCCAAACAGCGGTGTTGCGTATTGATGGAGAACACACTGAAGCAGTCACAATTCAGAGGAGAGTAAGACAAGGATGCCTTTGTCACCCATACTGTTTAATATATACTCAGAATTCATATTTAGAGAATCCCTGGAAGAAGTAGAAAATGAAATTTTGTTAAATGGAATAAGATTAAACAACATACGATATGCTGATGATACTATTTTATTTGTTGACAGTATTCAAGCGTTACAACTATTAATGGATAGAACTGTAAGAGTTAGCAGTCAGTATGGGCTTGAAATAAACAACACAAAGACAAAACTCGTAAACCATTGACTATAGGAAGGGTAAAACAATATGCATTCCTTGGAACCATAACAAATGAAAATTGGGATAACTCGCAAGAAATAAAGGTTCCCATCGGGAAAGCAAGAATTGTTTTAGAAAATGAATGTTGTCTTCAAAAGCGATAACCTAGCTCTTACGAACAAAAATCAGACTTTCGCACTGGTATGTATATTTTGCCCTCCTGTATGGGGTAGAGACATGGACCTTAAATAAAAACACGGAGAAGAAGCTGTAGGCCTTTGAATTGCGGCTTTATAGGCGGATCCTGAGAATATCGTGGACCCGGAGAATGACAAACGTACAAGTTTTGAGAAGAATGAACATAACACACAAATTAATCAAGATAGTGAAATGCCGAAAGTTGCAGTATCTAGGACATATCACGCGTAATATAAATGAATATGATTTGCTACAAAAAATGCTTAAAGGGAAAATCAACAGCAAAAGAGGTCCTGGAAAAAGACGACTATCTTGGTTTGACAACCTTAGATGCTGGTTCAGTATGTCTTCAACAGAACTATTCCGTGTTGCTACCAACGAGAGAAGAATAGCCATCATGATCGCCAACATCCGAAACTGGTAACCTCGAAAGAAGGAGAACAACAGGGAGTAGTATATGCAGTATAGGTTGTCGGTGTCACCTGTAATTTTTGCTGTGTTGCTTTCGGATGGTTCTGACAACAAAACGTTCGATCAGAGGCTCCATATAGTCACTCCAGTGGAGCAGGGAATGAACAATCCGAAACAACTATCAGGCGACAGGATCCGTTGAGGATCGTCACACAGGTGACCAAGGAAGTAAAACAGGGATTCAGGATCGATATCTGCGTGTAATGGCAATGCAACACGTCTACGGAGGCAGTTTCAAACAGCTACAGTAACGCAGGTGCCCTACACAAACGATGCGAAATGGGCTCCATGAGCGGGTATTACGTGCTCCTCCTCTAAATCGAATTGGGCGCGAGTCTCAAGGGCAGAAAATCTCTCTTCGTGGGCTAGCCAGCAGTGGGGAAAATGGTTCAAATGGCTCTGAGCACTATGGGGCTTAACATCTGAGGTTAGCAGTCCCCTAGAACTCAGAACTACTTAAACCTGACTAACCTAAGGACATCACACACATCCATCCCCGAGGCAGGATTCGAACCTACGACCGTGGAGGTCGCGCGGTTCCAGACTGAAGCGCCTAGTACCGCTCGGCCACGCCGGCCGGTGCAGTGGGGCATAAAGCTAGTTTGTAACGACACCCGCATCAGTTTCCACTCTGAAAATGCTGATATTCCCATGTGAAGGCGACGAGGACAACGTTTACACCCTAACTGCATCGTGGACCACCACCCGTATCTAGACGCTTCAGCCATGTTTTGGTGTGGAATAATGCGCGGCCGCAGGACACACCTTGGGACAATAGATTGGAGGATGGCCGGTGTGAAGTATCGAGACGACAACCTCGGTTATGTGGCCACATCTGGTGAACATGTTGGAATGGTATTCATTCTGATGGAGGACAATGGACGGTCCCATCGTCGCAATTTTATGAACACATTCCTAATGGAGCAGAGAATCAGTCGGATGGAATGGACACCATATTCTCCAGATCTCAGCTGCATCGACAATGCATGGCTTACGCTAAAACGAGCGGGTGCTGTCCCACCAAAGGTCTTTGAGGGCCTCATAGAGGCTGCTGTGGAGGAAAGAGACGATATCCCACTGGCTAATTTGGGCAACTTGGGAAGGAGTATGACTAACTGCACTTAAGAGTTTCAGGGTCAGCTGATTCATAAATGTGTTATGCAAGATGACGGCGAGGAGAAACTGTAGTGTTTGCAGTGGAATCTATGTAAGTTCTTGTTTTCTTTCTTTGTTTGTATCAAGTAGAAATATGTTTATTTTCTTTTTTTCTTATTGCTGTACCTGATAGATCAAAATCAGTTTTGTTTCCTGTCATGCTCAGTATTGACAAGAAAGCAATATGCAATATTTATTTTCACCACTGTATCTGTGGAAGGCCAAGAATACTTGCAGAGACGACAAACAGTATGGATGATCGACTGGTCGGCCATTTACACACACATCAAAAAAGGTTTTTTATCACCTCCGTTCCGAGGGTTCCGGAACCTGTACAGAAAATTGGAATAGAGATCAACATAAATATCATTTCCGCCATTTTTATTCCTCATGAAAACCACACATTGCATGTTGTACCACCATACAGCGAGACCTTCGGAAGAGGTGGTCCAGATTGCTGTACACACCAGTACCTCTAATACCCAGCAGCACGTCTTTCTCTTGAATACATGCGTGCCTGTATTCGTCGTGGCATATTATCCACAAGTTCATCACGGCACTGTTGGTCCAGATTGTCCCACTCCTCAACGGCGATTCGGTGTAGATCCCTCAGAGTGGTTGGTGCGTCACGTCGTCCATAAACAGCCATTTTCAATCTATCCCAGGCATGTTCGACAGGGTTCATGTCTGTAGAACATTTTTGGCCACTCTAGTCGAGCGATGTCGTTATCCTGAAGGAAGCCATTCACAACATGTGCAGGACGACGGCGCGAATTGTCCATGAAGACGAATACCTCGCCAATACGCTGCCGATATGGGTTGCACTATCGGTCGGAGGATGTCAATCACGTGTTGTACCAACCGTTACAGCGTCGTCCATGACCACCAGCGGCGTGCGTCGGCCCCACATAATGCCACCCCAAAACAGCAGGGAACCTCCACCTTGCTGCACTCGCTGGACTGTGTGTCTAAGGCGTTCAGCCTGACCAAGTTGCCTCCAAACACGTCTCCGACGACTGTCTGGTTGACGGCATATGCGACACTCATCGATGAAGAGAACGTGATGCCAATTCTGAGTGGTCCATTCCGCATGTTGTTGGGCCCATCTGTACCGCGCTGCATGGTGTCGTGGTTGCAAAGATGGACCTCGCCATGGACGTCGGGAGTGAAGTTGCGCATCATGCAGCCTATTGCTGTGGCTGTACGAAAAGCATTATTCAACATGGTGGCGTCGATGTCAGGGTTCCTCCGAGCCATAATCCGTAGGTAGCGGTCATCCACTGCAGTAGTAGCCCTTGGGCGGTCTGAGCGAGGTATGTCATCGACAGTTCCTGTCTCCTCAATGCCCGAACATCATCACTTTGGTTCACTCCGAGACGCCTGGACACTTCCCTTGTTGAGAGCCCTTCCTGGCACAAAGAAACAATGCTGACGCGATCAAACCGCTGCATTGAGATTCTAGGCATGGTTGAACTACAGACAACACGAGCCGTGTGCCTCCTTCCTGGTGGAATGACTGGAACTGATCGGCTGTCGGACCCCCTCCGTCTAATAGGAGCTGCTCATTCATGGTTGTTTACATCTTCGGCCGGGTTTAGTGACATCTCTGAACAATTAAAGGAACGTTGTCTGTGATACAATATCCGCAGTCAACGTCTATCTTGATGAGTTCTGGGAATGATGCAAAACTTTCTTTTGATGTGTGTAGTTAGCCAGTATGGCTCTGCTATATTGGTGCTGCGAACGGCTAAAATCAAGAGGAATTTGTTACAAGATGATATTTGATTGCCGACAGCAACGATTTTCCTTTATTTTCTATGCGATGCGTTTCGGGAATACTCGTTTGACACGGGAATTATGTCCTACAGTAGGGCTATCCGTATTGTAGAGGTGCGCAAGCCATCGTACCGCCACAGGGTCCACGGTATAACCACTGTACTATTAGATCTTCAATCTTGATCGTAAAGGATGAAACAAGCCAAAGAAAGAACTATTACATGAATGACTATATCAGCGCCCTCTGCTTCTCTCTCATGGGCTGTATGGTCTGCACATATCTTTTCTTTTAATCGAATTTTGTTTACAAATTGCATCATCTTATAAACTTTTCACGCCAATCAAGACCATAGAAGCATGCTCTTTTCCAAAGGTATCCGACCAAAAAGCGATTTTGGTAACCGGAGTTGAAGGTGTCTGTTAATCATACCTTTTGCATTCTTATGGTGATATTTCCACAGAAACTTTCATCCTGTTACATGTATGTATTTCTTTATATCTAACGGAGAAGTGAAATACCAGTTTTTATTGATTTAGCTTTACAAAGTTTTTAGTTTGAAGAAATATTTTCTTAAAAATTTTCATCCCCTATTTCACCCTCTTAAGAACTGAATTTCCAAAATAGTGTAATGCTAATTTTTTTTTACACTCCTGGAAATGGAAATAAGAACACATTGACACCGGTGTGTCAGACCCACCATACTTGTTCCGGACACTGCGAGAGGGCTGTACAAGCAATGATCACACGCACGGCACAGCGGACACACCAGGAACCGCGGTGTTGGCCGTCGAATGGCGCTAGCTGCGCAGCATTTGTGCACCGCCGCCGTCAGTGTCAGCCAGTTTGCCGTGGCATACGGAGCTCCATCGCAGTCTTTAACACTGGTAGCATGCCGCGACAGCGTGGACGTGAACCGTATGTGCAGTTGACGGACTTTGAGCGAGGGCGTATAGTGGGCATGCGGGAGGCCGGGTGGACGTACCGCTGAATTGCTCAATACGTGGGGCGTGAGGTCTCCACAGTACATGGATGTTGTCGCCAGTGGTCGGCGGAAGGTGCACGTGCCCGTCGACCTGGGACCGGACCGCAGCGACGCACGGATGCACGCCAAGACCGTAGGATCCTACTCAGTGCCGTAGGGGACCGCACCGCCACTTCCCAGCAAATTAGGGACACTGTTGCTCCTGGGGTATCGGCGAGGACCATTCGCAACCGTCTCCATGAAGCTGGGCTACGGTCCCGCACACCGTTAGGCCGTCTTCCGCTCACACCCCAACATCGTGCAGCCCGCCTCCAGTGGTGTCGCGACAGGCGTGAATGGAGGGACGAATGGAGACGTGTCGTCTTCAGTGATGAGAGTCGCTTCTGCCTTGGTGCCAATGATGGTCGTATGCGTGTTTGGCGCCGTGCAGGTGAGCGCCACAATCAGGACTGCATACGACCGAGGCACACAGGGCCAACACCCGGCATCATGGTGTGAGGAGCGATCTCCTACACTGGCCGTACACCACTGGTGATCGTCGAGGGGACACTGAATAGTGCACGGTACATCCAAACCGTCATCGAACACATCGTTCTACCATTCCTAGACCGGCAAGGGAACTTGCTGTTCCAACAGGACAATGCACGTCCGCATGTATCCCGTGCCACCCAACGTGCTCTAGAAGGTGTAAGTCAACTACCCTGGCCAGCAAGATCTCCGGATCTGTCCCCCATTGAGCATGTTTGGGACTGGATGAAGCGTCGTCTCACGCGGTCTGCACGTCCAGCACGAACGCTGGTCCAACTGAGGCGCCAGGTGGAAATGGCATGGCAAGCCGTTCCACAGGACTACATCCAGCATCTCTACGATCGTCTCCATGGGAGAACAGCAGCCTGCATTGCTGCGAAAGGTGGATATACACTGTACTAGTGCCGACATTGTGCATGCTCTGTTGCCTGTGTCTATGTGCCTGTGGGTCTGTCAGTGTGATCATGTGATGTATCTGACCCCAGGAATGTGTCAATAAAGTTTCCCCTTCCTGGGACAATGAATTCACGGTGTTCTTATTTCAATTTCCAGGAGTGTATTTATGACAGTGAAGTCAGATACCAATTTTCATAGATGTAGCTTTTAAAAATACAGTAGTAGTTCTTTAATAATGAATTGTTTTTAAAACATTTCACCTCGTATTTGTCCCCATTGGGGTTGAATTTCCAAAAATTCTGACACACATTTCTTTATTTCTGACCGAGAAACAAAATACCAATTTTCGTAGGGCTAGCCTTAAAATTGCTTTAATAGCGACATATTTTTCAAAAAAACTTTCATCCACTATTTCACCCCTTTAGGGGTTGAATTTCGAAAAATCTCTTCATAACCGACGCCTAGAGTATAAGATCAACACGCACTCCGAATTTCAAGTTTCCATCTATAGCGGTTTGGTCTGGGCGATAATGAGTCAGTCAGGCAGGACATTGCCTTTTGTATTTCTAGATGGCAGCTTTAATGAAATTGGTCATGATTTCTCCGTCGTCAGTAAGGTGAGGCGTGGGCTTGAGAAGAAAATTAAGAATTTCAGTGACAGTAGTAAACTGATTTTTCACAAAATGGTATCGGATTTCGTAATGCAAGTTTAAAGTGTAGGTTGGTTCCTGCACTGATCATGAGATAGGCGTTTAATGCTACTACAACGGCAGCTGATCAGTGGTACTAAGGCGACCGACTTGATTCAAGCTCTCCGACAAATTGGCGAAAAAAATTGGAAAACGAATTAGGACAATCAGTGTTCAAAAGTAATAAGTAACTGTAATATGCATCTCACTAAATTCGTAAATATGAGAAGATATATGATGAAAAATGAGACCACCTTGTGACTAATGTGCAGTCAAGAGGAGCGCCAAGGAGAAGAAAGACAGCAGTAGTTACTGCGACGGCAGCATTTGTTTTTTAAACAAAACACTACTGGAAAGTGAATATAGAGTACTTTTATACTACACATACGAGGGGCGTTCAATGAGTACTGCAACACATTTTTTATCTCGGCCAGTTTCGATTGAAAAAAAATGCAGAATTTGCTGTGAGACATTGTGGGATATACCCACTTCAGTCCCGTTAGCTTCATGAAGTTCAGATAGGTGGCGGCGCTAAACATAGTCTCCAAAATGGCGTCAATAACGGAGAGCTGTCACTGAGTTTCTTTTGGCGGAAAACCAGAGCCTCGGAGCCAATCGTAGGTGCTCCCAGAATGTCAACGGAGACCTCGCAGTGAACAAAAGCACGTCGAGTCGTTGGGCAAGACATCTGTCGTAATCCCCACCTCCCCCGTGCCGACTGACCGCACGCAGCTGTGACTCCTGCGAATTTGGAACGTGCGGACACACTGATTCGAGATGATCTGCAGATCACAATCATAAACCTCCTCGTACACGAGCTGGAGTACTCAAAGGTGTGTGCCCGCTATGTTTCTCGCCGCCTAGCAGAAGACCATAAAGAGCAACGAAAGACCATCTGTGCGGAATTGTTTGCGCCAATGGCCTATAATGGGACACCGGTTATTAACCGCCTGGGTAGCAGGGCGAGTCATGACGTCGCTTCCGAGATCCATCGAATCCGCAAATTAACGACGAGGGCTGATGTGCTAGCCAACCTGGATGCGGTTTTTAAGCGATTTTCCACAATCCAGTAGGTGAATATCGAGCTAGTGCCACGGCCTGCTTCAGTTAACGATTCGCAAATGCTTAGAGAACGTTAGCACACGCTTTCAGATGCAGAACAGTAAATTCAGACAGAAGGAAGAGCATCTAGTCACCCTCTACAACTAAAATTGACAAATTCAATGACAAACAAGCCGGCCCCACAAAGACACGGGATAAAGAAGAAAGAATAAAATTCTTCCTTAACTACACTCCTGGAAATGGAAAAAAGAACACATTGACACTGGTGTGTCAGACCCACCATACTTGCTCCGGACACTGCGAGAGGGCTGTACAAGCAATGATCACACGCACGGCACAGCGGACACACCAGCAACCGCGGTGTTGGCCGTCGAATGGCGCTAGCTGCGCAGCATTTGTGCACCGCCGCCGTCAGTGTCAGCCAGTTTGCCGTGGCATACGGAGCTCCATCGCAGTCTTTAACACTGGTAGCATGCCGCGACAGCGTGGACGTGAACCGTATGTGCAGTTGACGGACTTTGAGCGAGGGCGTATAGTGGGCATGCGGGAGGCCGGGTGGACGCACCGCCGAATTGCTCAACACGTGGGGCGTGAGGTCTCCACATTACATCGATGTTGTCGCCAGTGGTCGGCGGAAGGTGCACGTGCCCGTCGACCTGGGACCGGACCGCAGCGACGCACGGATGCACGCCAAGACCGTAGGATCCTACGCAGTGCCGTAGGGGACCGCACCGCCACTTCCCAGCAAATTAGGGACACTGTTGCTCCTGGGGTATCGGCGAGGACCATTCGCAACCGTCTCCATGAAGCTGGGCTACGGTCCCGCACACCGTTAGGCCGTCTTCCGCTCACGCCCCAACATCGTGCAGCCCGCCTCCAGTGGTGTCGCGACAGGCGTGAATGGAGGGACGAATGGAGACGTGTCGTCTTCAGCGATGAGAGTCGCTTCTGCCTTGGTGCCAATGATGGTCGTATGCGTGTTTGGCGCCGTGCAGGTGAGCGCCACAATCAGGACTGCATACGACCGAGGCACACAGGGCCAACACCCGGCATCATGGTGTGGGGAGCGATCTCCTACACTGGCCGTACACCACTTGTGATCGTCGAGGGGACACTGAATAGTGCACGGTACATCCAAACCGTTATCGAACCCATCGTTCTACCATTCCTAGACCGGCAAGGGAACTTGCTGTTCCAACAGGACAATGCACGTCCGCATGTATCCCGTGCCACCCAACGTGCTCTAGAAGGTGTAAGTCAACAACCCTGGCCAGCAAGATCTCCGGATCTGTCCCCCATTGAGCATGTTTGGGACTGGATGAAGCGTCGTCTCACGCGGTCTGCACGTCCAGCACGAACGCTGGTCCAACTGAGGCGCCAGGTGGAAATGGCATGGCAAGCCGTTCCACAGGACTACATCCAGCATCTCTACGATCGTCTCCATGGGAGAATAGCAGCCTGCATTGCTGCGAAAGGTGGATATACACTGTACTAGTGCCGACATTGTGCATGCTCTGTTGCCTGTGTCTATGTGCCTGTGGTTCTGTCAGTGTGATCATGTGATGTATCTGACCGTAGGAATGTGTCAATAAAGTTTCCCCTTCCTGGGACAATGAATTCACGGTGTTCTTATTTCAATTTCCAGGAGTGTACATGGTTCCATAGACCTTTCCAATTCTTAGCCGTCGATGATGTATACATGACGACTGAAGCGATGAATGAATATTTGTACTGTGGCTGAGATTCGAACCCGTGTCTCCTGGTCTCTAGGCAGACGTGCTAACCACTACGCCAACTCGCACAATGACTTTGCGTAACTGCATGGACTTTCCTAGCACGCCCCCCTCCTTAATCCAAATTCCCATTCCGTTATGTTGATCTGAAGACGGCAGCTGCCAAGGGACGGGACTGGAGAAGTGTGTGTAATCAATGATTGAAACAACTGCCCTCCCTCTGCCAGTCAGTTTCTAGTGATGATGTTTTCCTCCGCTACGTGCATCCCACCCGACTCCCGTCGAATTCAGCGCCATTCCTCTATCTAACGAGGCTGAAGCACTTCAGCAACCAGCTTCCCGTCACGTTGCATATTACCCGCCATTATAGCCGTCACACTCCAGGAACATTGTTGGCCTTCAAACTGAAGGTTGACGCCATTGCAGGCTCACAGGATAACAGCTTGCGTCACACACGGAATGGACGTCCTACGGCCTGCAGTAGGCATATGCTTCCCTCATTCTCGAACGCACTGCCCACTACAAAACATTGCGTACGCGAGACTCATAACTTTTTTTTTTCGCCTTGTTAGTGGGTACCACAGCAAGGAACGTATCAAAAGAAAGTGGCTTTCTCCCACTTTATACTGGTTTACTTAACGGTTTCTGCCTTTTAGGCCATTTTGAAGTGATTTTCCGTCCGAAAGAGAGCACATCACTTACCCCCTCCCCCCCCCCCCCCCACCGAACAGAAACACGATGATGTGTATGTAACTTTATTAGAAAGACAGTTACCTGCAGTATAAACAAGTGCAACATGCACTGAAAAACCCTATATGCTGTCTTGTTGGTTCGACAGCTTGTAACTGTAACAAAGCGTGGAATTTACAAAGATATTAGACAACATTCCATTAGAGCTACTGATACCCTTGCAAGAGCCAGCCCTGACAGAACTCTACCATCTGGTGAGCAAGATGTATGAGACAGGTGTGCAAATTGACGAACTATCACTTTAATAAGTCACGGTTACAAAATATTAACACGAATTATTTATAGACGAATGGAAAAACTGGTAGAAGCCGACCTAGGGGAAGATTAGTTTGGTTTCTGTAGAAATGGCGGAGCACGCGAGACAATAGGGTAAGGAAAGGCAAACCTACTTTTCTAGCATTTGTACACCTAGAAAAAACTTTTGACAGTGTTGACGACAGTACACTCTTTCAAATTCTGAGGGTGGCAGGGGTCAAATACAGCGAGCGAAAAGCTATTTACAATTTGCACAGAAACCAGATGGCAGTTATAAGAATCGAGGGGCACAAAACGGAAGCAGTGGTTGGGAAGGGAGTGAGACAGAGTTGTAGCCTCTCCCCGATGTTGTTCAATCTGTATATTGAGCAAGCAGTGAAGGAAACAAAATAAAAATTTGGAGTAGGAATTAAAATCCATGGAGAAGAAATAAAAACTGAGGTTTGACGACGACATTGTAATTATGTCAGAGACAGCAGAGGACCGGGAAGAGCAGCTGAACGGAATGGACAGTGTCTTGAAAGGGGGGTATAAGATGAACATCAACAAAAGAAAAATGAGGATAATGGAATGTGGTCGAATGAAGTCAGCTGATGCTCAGAGAATTAGATTAGGAAACATAAAGTAGGAGATGAGTTTTGCTATTTAGGGAGCAAAATAACTGATGATGCTCGAAGTAGAGAGGATATAAAATGTAGACTGGCAATGGCAAGGAAAGCATTTCTGAGGAAGAGAAATGTGTTAACATGAATATAGATTTAATTATCAGGGAGTTTTTCTGAAAGTATTTGTATGGAGTGTAGCCATGTATGGAAGTGAAACATGGACGACATATAGTTTAGACAAGACGAGAATAGAAGCTTTCGATATGTGGTGCTACAGAAGAATGCTGAAGATTAGATGGGTAGATCGCATAACTGATGAGGAGGTACTGAATAGAATTGGAGAGAAGAGGAATTTTTGGCACAGCTTGACTGGAAGAAGGAATCAGTTGGTAGGACACGTTGTGAGGCATCGAGGGATCACCAATTTAGTACTGGAGGGAATTCTGGAGGGTAAAAATCGTAGAGGGAGGCCAAGAGATGAATACACTAAGCAGATTCAGAAGGATGTAGGCTGCATTAGTTATTCGGAGATGAAGACGCGTGCACAGGATAGAGTAGCATGGAGAGCTGCATCAAACCAGTCTCTGGAAGACCACGACAACAACATTACATTGACCAAAGAATAAGACTAAGCATGGACTATTAATTTCAAATAACTGTGACTATTAAATAACAAATAAGCTAATGCAAACTTTCACTTGTTGCGGCAATTTACTTGTCAATGTGTTTGGACTCCAGACTAGTCGTGCTCGAATATCCGCGGTCACAGAAGATGCATGAACGGTGTGCGAGCATGAGCACTTCCAAACACAATACCTCCATTCTGCCACTCCAAGTCTCCATGTTGACCCGTCCCACGTATTCCACACAACCAGCTGGACACTACTCACTCCACTGCCATTAATAGTTACAGATGGAGCGTCACATGACCACCTGGGACCAGTCCTGCAACATATACAGTTCTCCAAAACAATTCTTTTTTGCGTTTAAAGCTAACCCTGTAGTACGCCACGTTGCCACCAAATGCTGTATATTGCTCTTTGCTGCTGTGGAAACGCCAGGAAACCTCTTCGCAAAAATGTTCCGCGTTTCCTTAACCAAATCGGCAGACACGTACACCTCCACTATTGTGATTCTTGAAGAGGATACATCTCGCTGAGATATTTACTTTACACGTCTTGACCCTTAACGTTCGAGGATCGCTCCCACAGACCGCTGGCGTATATTGCATTCGTGGAGACAACAAAATTTTTAGGTCTTACATTTGACAGGAAACTTAGCTGGTCTCCACATGTCATATTTGACTGCCCGTTGTACCCGTTCTCTAAATGTCCTTCGTGTTCTTAGCGGTACGTTGTGGGGAGCCGATCGAACCGTCCTACTTCGCCTATATCGGTCGATCGTCCGCTCAAAGCTGGATTATGGGAGCTTTGTATACTCCTCTGCACGGCCGTCCATCTTACGCCGCCTTAACTCTATACAACATCGGGGGTTACGTCTTGCAATTGGAGCGTTCTATACTAGTGCCGTTGAGAGTTTTCATGCTGAAGCCAGTGAATTGCCACTAACCTACCGGCGCGATATACTGCTTTGTCGGTATGCCTGTCGGTTATTGTCAATGCCCGACCACCCATCTTATCGTTCCTTTTTTGACGACTGTCTCGACCGTCAATACGGGTTGTATGCATCTGCCCTGTTACCCCCTTGAGTTCGCTTTCGTCGCCTCCTTCAGCATCTTGATTTTTCACTCCCTGCAACCTTTAGAGTGAGCAAGAGCCAAACGCCACTTTGGCTCCAAGCTCAGGTTCGCGTTCACCCTGACCTCAGCTCACTCCCAAAGGAGGTTACCCCAGCTTCGGTATACCGCTCATGGTTTGTCGAACTGTGTTCGAAGTTCATTAATACTTTCTTCATTTGTACAGATGGCGCTAAGACCAATGACGGTGTCGAGTGTTCTTTTATTGTCGGGGCACACAGTTTCAAATACCGGCTCCATGGCCACTGTTCGGTCTTCGCAGCTGAGCTGTTTGCTCTCTATCAGGTTGTTCTTTACATCCGCCGCCACCGACATTCTGCTTATGTCATCTGCTCCGATTCCCTGACCGCCATCCAGAGCCTCAGTGATCCGTATCTGGTTCACCCTTTCGTGCACCGGATCCAACGCTCTCTTCAGCAGCTGGCGGACGGCGGTTCTCCGGTTACCTTTATGTGGGTTCCTGGTCGTGTCGGTATCCCTGGGAACGAAGCTGCAGATGGCGCGGCCAAGGCTGCGGTCCTCCAGCCTCGGACAGCTTCTTGTTGTGCGCCTCCATCTGATTTTAGCAGGGTCATTTGATAGCGCATTTTATCGCTGTGGCATGCCGATTGGTGTACACTTACTGGAAACAAGCTTCGGGCCTCGAAACCCCTCCCCACGGCTTGGACGACCTCTTCACGCCCTTCTCGGCGGGAGGAGGTCGTTTTGCCCCGGTGACGGATTGGACACTGCCGGTACCGCCGCCGCCATCTGCTGACGGCTGCGCCGGCGCCGTTCTGATGGTACGCCACATTTTAACGTCCTCTCCGAATTTTAATACACTGCGCATTGATCTTGGCCTGCCATGTACTGTGGATGCCATTTTAGCGGATGACCCAGGAGCACCTGCACGCGTTCTTCGTTTTATCCACTTGACAGACCTGTCTAAGGACATTTGATTATGCTGTTTTCTTTTAATCCCTTGCCTGTTAATGTGTCTTTCATAGTGTTGTCCTTTTTAGTTGCTGTTTTAACATTGTGCCTCGCAGTGCATTCCTAACTTAGTCTGGGCGCTAATGACCACTGTAGTTGTGCTCCCTAAAACCACAAAAAAGCGTATATTGTTACTTAAATCACTTAATAAAAGCAAGTCTTCTGGTGCAGACTGTATACCAAGTAGGTTTCTTTTAGAGTATATTGATGCAATAGCTCGATACTTAACAATCATATACAACCATTCGCTCGACGAAAGATCCGTATCCAAAGACTGGAATGTTGCACATGCCACACTAATATTCAAGAAAGGTAGTAGGAATAATCCGCTAAATTACAGACCCATACCATTAACGTCGATATGCAGCAGGATTTTGGAGCATACATTGTGTTCGAAGATTATGAGTTACCTCGAACAGAATGGTGTATTGACACACAGTCAACACGGATTTAGAAAGCATCGTTCCTGTGAAACACAACCAGCTCTTTACTCGCACAAAGTGTTGAGTGCTATTGACAAAGGATTTCAATTGGAGTCCGTATTTCTGGATTTCCGGAAGGTCTTTGACACCGTACCACACGAGTGGCTTGTAATCAGAATATCAGTTAGTCCACAAGATCTTGCACCAGCAACAGTTCTGAAATTGTGGACGGCTATAGAGGCAGCACGGCTCAGTATTTCTGCTGCGGTCTTCCAACAACTTGTTGAGTCCCTGCAGTATGCCAGACAAATGGAGGTCCAACGCGCGCGCGCACCCCCCCCCCCCACACATCCCCCCCCCCCCCTACACACACACACACACACACACACACACTCCTACGCCCGCTCACTAGATCTGACGTCAGTACCTTGATGATAACCCTTCCTTTCCATTTCTCTATGAATGATACTTGAGCAAATGGTGGCAATCCATTTAGCTACATTTCATGGTTCAAGACATGAAGCATATTTTGTATGTTTTTCTGTCTCTTTCTTCTCTGTTCTAGTGTACACTTGAAATTTGATGGGAAGGAAATAAACGTGCAAGTGATGTTGCTCTCTATTGGAACAATGAACTGAAAGAGTTACAGGTCTTCTCGAATGCAACGCTTCACGCGGCTTCCTCCATCGGAGGCTCGAGTCCCATCTCGGGCACGGATGTGTGTGTTGTCCTTAAGTGTAAGTTAGTTTAGTTGGTGATGGAGAAAGTGAGCCACTACAGAGGTCTCGTGTGGTGTGTTGCAGGTGGCGATGGACTGGCGCGTGAGGATAGCGTGGTGGCTGCTGGTGGTGCTCCTGCTCGCATCCGTCTCGACCCCCGCAGAGGGGGGCAGAGGAGGGGGGTCCCGCGGCGGGGGTTCACGGGGCGGTGGCAGCCGTGGCTCGGGGTCTACCTGGAGCAGGAACAGGAACAGGAACAGCGGCAGTGACAGCCACAGTTACAAGCACGTCACATCAAAGCCCGTCACCCAGAGGTGAGTCCTGCCAATTGGTTCCATCTTTTGGAGAGGTTGCAACACGTGGTTCTCGATTGGGTACACGACCGTGTGTTAGGTACATGTCAAAAAAACAAATGAGTGGAATCGCAAAGTAGCACACGATCTTGAAGGCCAGCAAGTTGCGAAATGCACAAGAGCTACCACTAAATGTCGCGGCTTCAATCCCAAATGGCCCAGTCGTGAGCCTGAGTAATCTCGATTTCTCTTGAGGCGTTCTGTGTGGGAGTGCTTACCAGACGACTGTGTCAAAAAAGTTGCTGTCTGTCCACACCCTGGCCGTGAATTTGTAGGTCAGGTGCTCCAGCATTCTTCAGAGAAAGCTTGCCTATTCCTTCTCACATGTTATCGGGCATTGCTATGCTGAAATATGGAATATGAGATTGCCCAGACGAGAAACAGTATAAGGACTCTAAAACCTTCCTGACTACTGCTCAGGTTGCCTTCGATGCATAGGGTCAGTATATTTTATTGTAATCAGAGGCAGCATATGTACAGTTTCAGCACTCTCATCAACATTATTTTCATCACTGTTATCAGCATTATTGTTATTGGCATCATCACTTTTACGATATTTTTTGTCTCATGTCATCATTATTAGCAGCATTACCATACTCATCACTGTTGTCATTGTAGTCATCACATTATCTCTGTCATTATTGTCATTATATCATCATCATCATCATCATCATTGTCATATCATCACCATTGTCATCAAATTATCGCCACTGTCATTATTGTCAGCTTATTTTGCTAATTATCATCACATTACTATTAGCATCACTGTCGTCACATTGTATTGGTCCCTGTCTCAGGCTGTTAACAGCGCACACAGGGGCTAATGTGAAAGAAACTCGTGCCAGTTTGCAGAGGCGGCAAAGATCAACAGGCTGCCAGGATTCTACTAATGGTTAACTATTCAGTCTCCGACCGTGTAAAGAACTGAAAACCTCCTTGCAGCTGGTCCTTGACTAGTATGGAGACTAAGAAAGAGGGTCCGCAGAAATCACAACTAAAAAGGTATAATAGGAAAATTGGGCTTATAGAATTAAGAGATTATAACTTTACAATATTTAGCTGAGGGCAGCCTTTGCTAATATTAAGCATTGCTAAATGACGGCATATGAATTGAAAACTTAGCTAAGAGACACTATAAATACACGGCTCAGTGAAAACTTCCTTGGGCAGCATGAAGGGCAGTGGTGAGCTAGATGGACAATGTTGTGGGGTATTCAAATAAGGCAGAGGGAGAGAGTATTGATCCATAGTACAGATTCACATGACAGGGGCAAGGTCACGGTGGAAGCTTACTCTGTGGGTGGTGCCATCAAACGGTCATATTAGCCTGAGATGGTTGCACACACCACGTGAATGAAGTGGCGTTCCTATGCGAGAGACTCTGCCGAGTTTTTCTCGAGTTAAATTGTCGCTAAATTTGTGCTAATGATACCCTCCTCACTGGCGTCTTACAGTTGGCAATGGAAATGTCTGTTTCTGACAGATGCTGATAGCGAACACGCACGGGGATTTGGCGGATCTAGTGGTGCTTGCCCGCTGGGCCAAGCCTGCAGTGGCGCTGACTAAGAGTGCCCCCTGCTACTGCTGGTGGCAGCTACACGACCCAGTCTGTCACAGTACTACTTGGGCATTATTGCTGTTTGTTCTTTTGTAAAGTTTCTTCACAGTGCTTGGAGAAAGCTACAAGTTAAATAAAACTTAAGTGTTTGCTAATCATTCCTGCCCTGTCCAACTTCCCTAAATGACAGCTTGTCCAATTTCCCTAAATGACAGCTGCTACACTGCTCTTTAGCCAACCTCTCCTTACCTTTGTGTTTGAAGTAGTGTACAACAAAATGCAAGGCAGCAAGTGCCTACAGCAAAACACGTCTGTGATGGACACGAACCTTCATCTGTTGGTCCACATCTAATCCAAAACTGAATGGGGATTAGTGCAGTGGCGGTCCGACCTTTTATGACTTCAGAAGACCCCCCCGCGTGACCTCCAGTGGGCTTCTGACTCCAAACAAAAATAATGGAGGGGGGGGGGGGGAAGGGGCATTGACCATATCTTTTGCTGACAGTATCTTAACGTTCGGGGCTAGTCACAACTGTGGGAAAAGCGGTCTTCATTATGTTCCTGCCCCTCTGCATGGAAGATAGGAGGAACTGTTTAAAACTTGAAGAGTATTTAATGATTGCCACCATTTTCAGTGAATTAAGAATTCTTTACATGTCTCCAGCTAAAAATTTGGTTCTAGATTTTGATTCCTCATCACTTGTGGATACTTACGACATTCTCTCTCTCTCTCTCTCTCTCTCTCTCTCTCTCTCTCTCTTTTTTAAATGAGTTAAACCACAATTGAAAAATTCACACAAACAAATGATGACAGCTATAATGATGATGATGATGATTTGGATTGTGGTACACTCAACGGCATATTTATCAGCACCTGTGTAAATTCCAAATCTTGTCACAGTCCTGCCTCGCCATTTTCCCTAGTGCTAATGAAACGACAGCACAGGCACCCAGCCCCTGGGTGGAGAGAATCCCCAACCTGGTCGGAAATCAAATCAGGACCTGATGATCCAGAGGCAGCAATGCTAACCACTAGGCCACAAACCGTGGACTGCAAACAAATGAGTACACTGCTGGAGTATCTGTTATCGAAGAGTTACGAATCTGTAAGAAGATTGCATGAGTTTTGATTACCACTATTTTCGTTCTTTGCGTAAGGTACGGTGTGGCCACTCACACGTGCATCTCGAAATGTGACATTACAACATCATTCTTATTGTGATTCTCACTATAATTGTCATTGTCATCATCATCATTATTATCGCCCTTGTGGTGACATCACTTTCGTTATTGTTGCAGCCATGTTGTTTTCACATCATCTCATATCATTATTATTATTATTATTATTATTATTATTATTATTATTATTATTTTCGATTATTCCCATTTGAGAGCGTTTGAACTTGAATTCCTTTATGATGATTGTTTGTGTTTTTTCTGAGCCCAAATTTTCTTCATGTGTTCACTGTGTTGTTTCTTTCGCTCCGCTGTCCATTTGCATCCTGGTCTCTTCTGTGTTGTGGTGTCAAATTTATGTTTTTTGATGATGTTCCTGAATTCAGTTCTGTTTTCTGCATCGTTTACTGTTATTTGTGCTTGTCTGAGGTCCTCTTCAACTTCTTTTATCCATTTTGTTTTTCCCCTGCCTGAGTTGATGACTTTAAGAATTCGCTTTGAAATTCTGTTTTCATTCATCCTGTGGATATGTCCGTAGAACTGCATTCTTCTTTTCCTTACTGTATCTGTAATCTTGTCTGTGTATTTATATAATTCTGATGTTGGTCTCTTCTTCCAGATTCCTTGCTCTTGTATCGGGCCAAAAATTTTCCTGAGAATTTTCCTTTCTTGTTTCTCTATTTCTTTGATTTTAGTTTGCCCACCTATTTGTGTTGTTTCAGATGCATACAGTGCCTCCGGAAGTACGACAGTGTTGTAGTGCCTCAATTTTGCGTTAGTGGATATGGACTTTTTGTTATAATAGTTCCACGTGAGTTTATATGCTTTCTGTAATTTTTTTATTCTTTCCTCATTGGCCTTTAGGTTGATCCCTGATGGCTGAATGATTTCTCCCAGGTATTTAAAATGTGGTACTTGTATGATTTTCCCATGGATTGTCACAATAGGCAATTTGTCTTGTGGCACTCTTTCTATGTACTGGGTTTTCTCATATGATATTTGCAGGCCAGTTCTTTGTGCAATTTCGTGTAACTTCTCTATGGCGTTAGTGGCTTCTTTTCTATTATTTGTGAGGATTGCAAGGTCATCTGCAAAAGCTAAACACTTCACATTGAATCTATTATCTTTTCTAATGCCAATTTGGATTCCTTTGACTTCTTTTTCCCATGTCCTGATGATTTTTTCAAGAATGATATTAAAGAGTAATGGTGAAAGTCCGTCACCCTGTCGCACTCCAGTTTGGATTACAAATGGTTCCGAGATATCCCCCATAAATTTAACCTTGGAGACTGTGTCAGTTAATGTTTCCTGAATGATTGCTCTTGTCTTTCTGTCAATGCTGAATTCTTCCAGCGTCTTGCAGAGCACTACTCTGTCTATTGAGTCGTAGGCCTTTTTAAAATCTGCAAAAGTAACCACTGTGTTTCGGGTGTTTCTCATCTGGAGAATCATTTTCAGATTCCAGATCTGCTCTATGCATGATCGTCCCTTGCGAAAACCAGCCTGGTATTCTCCTATTTGTGGGTCAGCTTGTTCTTCTAATCTATTCATGAGAACTTTTGATAGGATTTTATATGTGACCGGTACGAGTGAGATACCCCTGTAATTATTTGGTTCAGTTTTGTCCCCTTTTTTGTGGAGTGGATGGATGAGTGCGCATTTCCATTCAGAAGGGATCTGTTCTGTTTCCCAAATGTTTAATATGATTTTGTGAATTTTTCCTGTTAATCTTTCATCATTTAGTTTCCATAGTTCTGCAATAATTCCATCTTCTCCTGGGGCTCTATTGTTTTTCAGTGTCTTGATAATTTCTACAATTTCGTTGATGGTTGGCGGTTTAGCGTCAGGATTTGGTGTAGACGTCTCGTAGTGAATGTCCTCTGTAGGTCTTTCACAGTTGAGAAGTTTGTTGAAATAGTCTGCGAGGATTTGGCAGTTATTCTTCGTGTTAGTTTCTAGTGAACCATCCAGTTTCTTGAAGCAAAGATTGGGTGGCTGGTATCCTGCAATATGTTCTTTAAACGTCTTATAAAAATTCCTGGTGTTGTTCTTCTTAAAGTCTTGTTCTATCTCATCTAGTCGCCGTTTGTCATAATTTCTTTTTTCCCTCCGAATAGTTTTCGATGTTTGTTTTCGGATTACTAGAAATTGTTGCCATTTTTCTGATGTTTTGTGACTATTGAAGTTTTTCCAGGCATTGGTCCTTTCTTCTATTGCTTGGTCACACATTATATTCCACCACCTGTGTTTTCTCCTTCTCGGGGGTTGACCCAATTTCATTGTGGATTTGAGGACGTCCACAAGTTCTGTCCAGTTTGTGGTGTTTGTCTGACTAATTTCCTGTAAGATGTTTTCCTTGTTGAGTTTTATGTATTCGGGGTCTGGTCTCAGCACTTTGTTTAGTTTTGGTTTTTTTCTATTGGGTTGTAATCTGGTCTTTATCTGTAGAAGATGGTGGTCCGAGTCAAAAAATCCTCTTCTCGTTTTCACATTCAGAATTTCTGCTGTGTTACTCTTGGAGATGGCCACATGGTCTATCTGGAATTCACCCAACATTGTGTTGGGCGACTTCCAAGTATACAGTTTCTTGTTGGGTTTTTTGAATTGTGTTGACATAATTACGAGGCCGAAATTTTCGCAAAAGCTTATCAATCTTTCCCCATTCTTGTTAGTTCTCTTGTGAGCTGTATGGATTCCGGTGATTTTCCTGTATTTTTTCTCTTTACCTAATTGTGCGTTAAAGTCGCCTAACAAGATTATTACATGGTGTTTGGCAATTTTGTTTGTCGTCTCTTCAAGGTCATTCCAGAAGTCGTCCACTTTCTGGCAGTTCTTCTTGTTATAGTTATTTGTGGGTGCGTGTGCGTTGATCAAGGTATATGCTTTGTTGGCCGATTTGACGGAGAGCGTTGATATACGTTCTGAGGCAGACTGGAAGTCAATGACAGAGTCACTGATAGATTTGTGGACTGCAAATGCTGTGCCAAACTGTTTGAGTCCTTTCTTATTAGTTTTAACTGCTGGTTTTCCTTTGTAGATCCTGTAGTTGTCTGTATCAAAATGGGTTTCGTCCGTAAATCGTGTTTCCTGGATTGCAAGGATTTTGATCTGGAATTTTTGCAGCACGTCTGTAAGTTGTTTGATCTTGCCCAGTTTGAAAAGAGTATTAGTATTAAGTGTACCGATGAAGTGTCTTTGTTTTGTGTGTAATAATTTGGACGTCGTCTGGTTCTCAACCTTAGGCGTAACATGATGCTCCTGGTCCCCCGGAATCCGATGACCAGGTAAAGCCAGCCTTGCGACTGGTGCCCGGGGTAGTGGATTCATTCCTTGTGTTATCATCATGTTTGGTTTTCAAGTTGAAAACTAACTTGGTGGTGGTCCTTCCGAGGAAAGATCACGAGGAATACGACTTGATTGTTGAGATCAAGAAGGTTGCTGCAGCCGCACCATCTAGGCGAACAGACGCTGACCCCTAACCGCTGGATACCAGGCAGACGTTAGTGGATTTCGGTTGATAGTTTTGGTCCACCCCGGGTATTTTATTTCCCCGGTACCCTCCATATCTGGAGAGCATTCCCCTATCCGCCACCTGGGGAGGCGCCCGATGGGAGACTATCAACTCCACACGGGATTATTATTATTATTATTATTATTATTATTATTGGTATTTGGAGGTACTTGATTGTATCGCCGGTGAAATCTTCTCTGCTCTTCAATGAAATTCTAACACACAGAACGTTTTCCATATAGGATTTCCCCATTTCACTCCCACCATGGAATCTGTCACTTATGTATCATTGCATATGTGCTGGCTTCAATTTCACTGTGCTTTCTCTGCATTCAGAATTTACATTTTCAAAATTTTCTTACATTCTCTATGTTGAAAACTTGACACGACGTCAAGTGGCGGTACATCTACAACAGCTGAATTATTATTCTAATATTATTTTGTATTGCAGTCTTTTGTTGCATTTGTTTTTATAATTATTACCAGCCTCATTGAAATTTTGAGCACCCTCAAATCCATTGTTGTTGTCACTGAAAGACATCAATTTTATATGCCATGTGTGGCCACCATTAGTGGGTTACAGAAGTTGTCCACAGTACATAATGCTGACAGGTTGCTCTGCAACTATTGTGGATCTGAAAATGCTCAAAATTTGAACGAAACTGATAATCATTATAAAGACAAATGTGCCATTACACTGCAATAGAACATTAGAATAAAAGTTCTCTGTAATTTCTATCAATGTATCACTATGTATTTATATCTAAAAACAAAGATGATGTAACTTACCAAACGAAAGTGCTGGCATGTTGATAGACACACAGACAAACACAAACATACACACAAAATTCAAGCTTTCGCAACCAACGGTTGCTTCATCCGGAAAGAGGGAAGGAGAGGGAAAGATGAAAGGATGTGGGTTTTAAGGGAGAGGGTAAGGAGTCATTCCAATCCCGGGAGCGGAAAGACTTACCTTAGGGGGAAAAAGGACAGGTATACACTCACACACACACATATCCATTTGCACATACACAGACACAAGCAGACATTTGTAAAGGCAAAGAGTTTGGGCAGAGATGTCAGTCGAGGTGGAAGTACAGAGGCAAAGATGTTGTCGAATGACAGGTGAGGTATGAGCGGCGGCAACTTGAAATTAGCAGAGGTTGAGGCCTGGTGGGTAACGGGAAGAGAGGATATATTGAAGGGCAAGTTCCCATCTCCGGAGTTCTGACAGGTTGGTGTTATGTTAGTTATTGCAAATATGTTTGTTATTGTCACTGTTGCATTTCGAAATCTTTTCTGTCATCTTACTTTCTCTTTCTGTTTTTGCAAGTACACTAACACCAACCTGTCAGAACTCCGGAGATGGGAACTTGCCCTTCAGTATATCCTCTCTTCCCGTTACCCACCAGGCCTCAACCTCCGCTAACCTCAAGTTACCACTGCTCGTACCTCACCTGTCATTCGACAACATCTTTGCCTCTGTACTTCTGCCTTGACTGACATCTCTGCCCAAACTCTTTGCCTTTACAAATGTCTGCTTGTGTCTGTGTATGTGCGGATGGATATGTGTGTGTGTGCAAGTGTATACCTGTCCGTTTTTCCCCCTAAGGTAAGTCTTTCCGCTCCCAGGGTTGGAATGACTCCTTACCCTCTCCCTTAAAACTCACATCCTTTTGTTTTTCCCTCCCCTTCCCTCTTTCCTGATGAAGCAACTGTTGGTTGCGAAAGCTTGAATTTTGTGTGTGTGTTTGTGTGTCTATCAACATGCCAGCACTTTCGTTTGGTAAGTTACATCATCTTTGTGTTTAGATATATTTTTCCCCACATGGAATGTTTCCCTCTATTATATTCACTATGTATTTAAATATTTGTAATGCTACATTCATTTGGAATTCCCTTGTACTTTGTTCCAGTAGCTTAAAGCGAAAGTTATCATGGCTGAAGTTTTTGGCAAAGGGCTGGGGGAGGGGAGGGGGGGCGCTCTGAGTGAGAACTTATGCTGGAGTCACTAGGGGACATTAACTGACAAGTTGCAATGTGCTCAGGTACAGTGGCAAGCTGAAAACGACCCCAAAGACCAAGGACCATTGGTCTTCACACTACACAACCAGCAGACCTATTGGATGGAAAATACCCCCTCCACGCAAGGAAGACAGTGGTAGTGCAAACAGCATTGGTGGCCATCGGTACAAGCCGACAGAAGACTCCCGAAAAGCTGTCACAGAAAAGTACAACCGGCGCTACAAGCCGACCGAGGCCGTTCCTGTTGCCACGACACACCGTCACCGACACGGGCACCGGAACCACACAAAGCCCTCGATCTCGAAGCACGACACTACGAGCTCACATAATGTTTCCAGACACGGGGGAAATCTGTGGCCTTTTCAGCCGACACAGCGGCCGAGCCTCCACACGAAGGCCCCGGTCACCAGTTCGTACAACAGGTCTCGTGATGCATTCCAGGCTGGAGGAATTCCAGGTCACCTCCAACCGTCACAGGAACCCAGCCACCGTGTGAACCACTGGCCACCACTTCCTGCATCCACGACTGGGTGAGATTTGAACAGAGGAGGCATGTGTTGCTTTAGAATGTCCTGTGCTGTGAAATGCAAGTGTCCTGCTCATCCGTGTTTTGTCGCTTGGAGTGATGGAATGTCACTTCACTGTGCTGTCAGTTTCTTTGGGAGAAAAACATTGTAATATGTTATGTTAATAGCAGACATTTTGTCAGAGGCAGTCAAAGACTGTGTATAACTTAAAGAGTAGGAATATTTTTGTCAGTAATATGCCTTGTACAGTGACAATATTTTATTTTCTCATTTTGGTCAGAACCTTTTCAGAGCTACAACTTTGTTCTCAATGACTTTTTAGGCATTACATCTGTTGCAGTTTATCACCTAGCAGTAAGTGAATGATATAGTTGTTTGTCTTGTCACAGATGCCTATTCATGTAAATCTAACTATATCATTTATATCTAAAAACAAAGATGATGTAACTTACCAAACGAAAGCGTTGGTATGTTGATAGAGACACTAACAAACACAAACACACACACAAAATTCAAGCTTTCACAACCCACGCTTGCTTCATCAGGAAAGAGGGAAGGAGAGGGAAATATGAAAGGATGTGGGTTTTAAGGCAGAGGGTAAGGAGTCATTCCAATCCCGGGAGCGGAAAGACTTACCTTAAGGGGGAAAAAGGGACAGGTATACACTCTCACACACACATATCCATCCGCACATATACAGACACAAGCAGACATCTTTAAAGGCAAAGAGTTTGGGCAGAGATGCCAGTCGAGGCGGAAGTACAGAGGCAAAGATGTTGTCGAATGACAGGTGAGGTACGAGCAGCAGCAACTTGAAATTAGCGGAGGTTGAGGCCTGGTGGGTAACGGGAAGAGAGGATATACTGAAGGGCAAGTTCCCATCTCCGGAGTTCTGACAGTGGGAAGTATCCAGATAACCCAGACGGTGTAACACTGTGCCAAGATGTGCTGGCCATGCACCAAGGCATGTTTAGCCACAGGGTGATCCTCATTACCAACAAACACTGTCTGCCTGTGTCCATTCATGCAAATGGACAGTTTGTCGCTGGTCATTCCCACATAGAAAGCTTCACAGTGTAGGCAGGTCAATTGGTAAATCACGTGGGTGCTTTCACACGTGGCTCTGCCTTTGATCATCATTTGTTTACTGCCAGGTGACAAACTGCAACAGGTATTATGTTAAAAAAATGAATGTAGTCAATGAGAATAGAGTTGTACTTTCTAAATATGTTGGAATAAAGCAAGAGAATAAAATATGTTAACTGGAGAGGGTATATTATTATTATCACAAATATCCCTAACCTCTAATCAGCCATTCAGCTGGTTTAATGCAGTCTTCAACTTCAATCTAACCTGTGTCAGCCTCCTATTCTTCCTGTTGCTGTTACATAAAATGCTATGTGCTACAATCTTTGTTAGCTCCTGCAACTATTCTGTTACTATTTCCCACATTTCTAAATGAGAAGCTTTTTTTGTTATCAGTCTTCTGTCTTGCTTGATGTGCTCTGCCATGATATCCCCTCTCCCCCCCCCCCCCCCTCCCCCCTCTGGCTCATCTCAGAGTGGCACTTACACTCGAGTGTCCTCAAATATTTTTTGTATATATTACAATCTTCCCATTTAATTTTTGCCTGCCACGAGTCACTCCAGTTTCATCGATGCTCTTATCTGTTGTCTTAACACATGTCATATCATCATCTCCCTTTTTCAAGTTAATATTCTCTACATTTTCTTTTCCTAACTGACTCTGCAGATATCGTCCTAATTTCTTATCAGTCAATTTATTTTCAGCACTTGACTGTGCTATCACATCTGCACCACTTTTGTTCTTTTATTTTCCAACAGTCCATGATTCAGTTTCATACAATGATGTCCTCCATATGTACATTTTTAGGAACTTCTTTTAGTGATTAATGCCCTGTTTGCCTATTCTAGTGTGCTTCTTATGTCTTCATTGATCATCTGCTGTGCATTATTTTGCTTCCAAGGTAGCAGTATTCCTTCATTTATTCTACTCCATGGACCCAAATGGTGACTTTAAGTTTCCC
This sequence comes from Schistocerca serialis cubense, assembly GCF_023864345.2. NCBI lineage: Eukaryota > Metazoa > Arthropoda > Insecta > Orthoptera > Acrididae > Schistocerca > Schistocerca serialis. The sequence continues at coordinate 109,979,781 of NC_064647.1, forward strand.
ATTAACCTAGGGTTCATTTCAAATAACTGCCTGCTTTTGCACCAATACTGTTGTGTGTCTTCTGTAGTCAAGTACGTGGTTTTTAAGTTGCTTTGCAACCATGAAGAATTCTCACTAATATTGTCTAGTCTGTTCCTATCTTATTCAAGGATATTATTTTCCGCAGTCCTACTACCACATATGCCACCCAGATGTATTACAGTATCTTAATCTTTCACATATTTCACTATTTCCTTGATTTCCTCGTGTGTTTCCTGCATTCCATCATCAGCTTGTGGCAAGAATGACTTTTAGTGGTACTTGGTGATGGCTTCATTACTTACAGACTAATAAATAAATGCATTACCCGCATTCTCTAATCATCTTAGCCTGTTTGTCATCTTAACATAGCTTAAATTTTAGCTTTCCAACAAGCTTGTATATATGTAAACATGCTCATTTTTGAAAGTCAAAAGTATTCAACATTTTCATCCTCAATCATCAGTGCTGTTATTCAGTGCCTAGAATTATGTCAGGTCAGTTTGACATATTTGCTTGCAAAAGCAAAAGTCTTAGGTTCCAGTTCCAGTATTGCACACACTTTTGATCTTCCAGGATGTTTCACTATAGGTGATGTCAACTGATAATAGGAAAGAAGTTATTCTGTGCAGGCAGAAGTGGCTGTCAACATTTCCAATTAACTAAGATCATATCTATTACCTGTGTGAGGAACCTATGAAAATATTCTCAATCACATTTGAATGCCTCTGTAACAAATATAGATGTATTTATCATTGGAGCGGATGATGCATCAAAGTTCTGATAAGAGCTATGTTCCTGTGTTATGGTTCTTTGAAGAATGGGTACTGAGTAGTGTGTAGTCGCCAGAAAAATTTCATGATGCCAATACATCAACCACTTCTAATGCAGTGACCAGCAGATGACATGCCTGGTCATCACAGAGGTAATTTATGAAACCATTAAACGGGCCAATACAACTTAGTTAATCAGTTACTGTTTCTGCCTTGCAAACTGATGTGGTGGGTGCACACTTCAGCCAGTGGCGTCGTATTACATCTCTTGGCTCTGAGTAAGTTTGAATTTCTCATTTCTACAGTACTCTAGCAACATCCTGGATATCTGATGTTATGTGCAATGCAATATACAAACTCACTCACATTATACTTTTTTTTCATTCCTGTTTCCTTATTAGTGCACTGAAGACCCATCCCTGGTGCCATATTGACTATGAAAGTCAGATCCTTGCCGTACACATTCTCTTGAAATTTTTATTCAAAGTCACTGGCTCAGCCACCTCTGAATACAATAACTGTTAACTCTTGCTGATAAATGACTTCACAGAGTTGTTGGATTAACAACAAAAGTTAACAGTTGCACTTGTACAACAAGAACTCCTTAAGTGAACGTACCAAGAAGTAAGTGGATAAAAGAAAGGGCTACTAAATAAATCCAAGAGTTCGTAGTGTGAGATGAGTAAAAAATGCAGAGGATTATGATTATTGAGACACACAAATCTTAAAATTTGTTATAATTTCTGGAAACATTTGTGTTCTAGAGACAGCCACGGCAGACATGGATTATAAAGACTGCATAAGACAACAGATGAAGATGCTGTTATTATTAACTCAGTTTCACAAACTGTTGGGATAAATAACAATGCGTTGTGTAACACTACAGGTACACTGGAAAGCCATACATTTGCAGTGAAAAGTATTGTAACAATGTGATGTAAGCTCTCAATATCGATAATTTTAATATCTGCAAAAAATGAAGTATTCTTATTAGTTTAGTACCTATGGTCTCACAAGAGTATTTGTTACTTGCTTTTAAATTTTTTTTTAGTGTTGTGTGGAGCTTGATTGTTTTTGTGCATCACCCCAAATGACTGTGTTACCATCGATAATATATGTGCATTGGTGTGCTTATTTTGTCCAGCATTACCCTCATATTGCATTAGGATTGTCAGGAAGATGGATAGACTAGACACTAAATTAAAAAAAAAGTGTTCACAGAGATTTGAATTTTCCATTGAATTGAATCATGCATTAAATATTCTGCTATAATTACTAGCAGACAGGATGTATAGAAAGTCCTTAACTTCACGACATGAAATTACTAGTACCACAATACAAACCGAGTGAGGTGGTGCAGTGGCTAGCACACTGGACTCGCATTCGGGAGGACGACGGTTCAATCCCGCATCCAGCCATCCTGATTTAGGTTTTCCGTGATTTCCATAAATTGCTCTAGGCAAATGCCAGGATGTTTCCTTTGAAAGGGCACGGCCGACTTCCTTCCTCGTCCTTCCCTAATCCGATGAGACCAATGACCTTGCTGTCTGGTCTTCTCCCCGAAACAACCCAACCCCCAATACAAATGTGTGAAGTAGAAAATGCTAAGCCTGCTTTTTAGTACTTGTGTGATGCTCTGTCAGGAAAAACAAACCCGTAATAATTAGATACATAATTAGTGGTGTCCTGCTTGACACATTCACACTGTTTAAATATCTGGGGATAACATTGCAAGCAAAATGAAATGTGAGGATTGCATTAGGGAAGGCAAATCATTGTGTTCAGTTTATTCTGAGAATTTTGGGAAAGTGTGAGTCATCTGTAAAAGAGACTGCACATATGACACAGTGTGACCTATTTTTGGGTACCGGTACTGCTTGAGTGTTTGCAATCCGTACCAGGTCATATTACAGAAAGACATTGAAGCAATTCAGAGACAGGCTGCTACTTGTCACTGGTAAGTTTGAACAACACTGAAGTGTTACAGAGATGCTTTGGAAACTCAAATGGGAATCCTAAAAGGAAAGACAACATTCTTTTTGAGGAACATTGTTGGGGAAATTTAGAGAACTGGCATTTGAAGCTGACTGCAGAACTACTGTCACTGAGATATATTTCACATAATGATCATCAATGTAAGGTACGAGAAATTAGGGCTCATTTGGAGGCATATCGACAGTTGTTTTTCTCTCATTCTATTTGCGAGTGGAACAGGAAAGGAAATGACTAGTAATGTACGGGGTATCCTCTGCCGTGCACCATTTGGTGACTTGCAGAGTATGTATGAAGATGTAGAGGAAAGATGAGTTGGCTGGGGAAGGTTTTGAGGCGGTTGAGGGAAAGGGGAGAAGAGGGGAGCTGATGGCAAGTCTTTCTGATCCTAGGACAAGAATGAGAGTAGAGAAAGATAAAGAATGCAGAAGGCATGACTGTTGCTTTCTGTATCACTCACAACTGCTGCAGCATCCTTGATAAACCATATAATGTTCACACACCATTACCTCTACCTGTGCTTCCCCCCCACCCCCTCCTCCTCTCCCTCCCCCACAATGCCCCACCCCCTTGCAGTCATTCCTCCTTTAAAACTTACCCTTACATGCTCCCTTTACTACTGTCCTGTCTTATCGCTGATAAACACTACAGCAAAAATGTCTGAACGACATATGAAATCACTAATGTCATTTAGTCACTGACATATTCATTTCATGTCTGTTTTTACAGGGTGTATACTAAGGTCAGAGCAGGGTAGGAGATGTGGACACTAGCAAAATTTTCCAAATAACTGAAGACCGGAAATGCACTGTTGTGAAGCTATTGCCATAAACCGACAGCTGAGCAGCGACAAGTGCATGGAAATTAGTGTAATTAATTATCAGCAGTGCAGTTTTGTCCACCTAAGCTGCAGCTGTGTTATACTGTGCACTGTGCTACATCAGAATTCATTCATATTCTCCATACATTAAAACATACAGGGAATCCATAATTAAAGTTCCAGTTTCAGAACACTGTAGAAAGAGAACAACTGCTCAGAATGACATCAAATTTGGATGGCATATTATTGTCACATCGGGAACCACCACGGAACAAAAAATTTTTTACCAACATATGGCAGTGCAAGCATCGTAATGTAAATGGAGTCAATTACCAATGACTGATGAATTGCAATGCGACGGCTACGGTTTGAATTAAACATTACACCATCTATACTCTTCGATCTGCAAGACTTCGCAAGTTTGGCAGGCAACAGTTGTGGCACTCTTAGCTAAGTAAGTCTATCCACCATGGCAAGGTCGTACCGCATTGAATCGGAAAAGTCAGGTTTTAATTGTTCTGAGGCCAGAAACTGCATAAAAAGCAAATTGACATTTATTTTTAATTTTCCTGGTGCCAAAAATCATTAAGAAGGCAAAATTACATCGGTTTCTGATTGTCTTCAGAGTGGTGCAGGACATGTTCAGTATGTTGTCCACCATTTTCTGCCACAAGTTTAAATCAATAAACAGCACATTCCACAATGGATCAGAGTGTCTCATGGTTCACATTCAGAATGTGTTGTGTAATACGTGCCATCAGTTCAGCTATATTTGTAATTTGAGCATTCGACACATCTTTCAGATTACCCCATAGCCAGAAGGCACCGGTGATCTGGATGGCCAGGCTGTATGGAAATGCTGGCTGATAATTCTAGCATTTCCAAAATGCCTCTGCAGCAGCCAATTCACTGGCTGTGCAGTGTGCAAAGGAGCACCATCATGCACAAAAATTATCTTACACTTACATCCACACAGCTGAAGTTTTGGAACGACACTGGTGCTCAAAAGACTCTCAAAGCATTTACCAATGTTGGTACAGGTAACAGGACCCCCGGGACTCGTCACCTAAAAAAAAAATGGCACTATGGTAAACAATGCCTCACACATTTACCCTTGCAGAATGAAGCTGTACCGGTTGATGTGTGTGCAGACTGTCCATTGCCCATATTCTACAATTCTGTATATTGACATGACTTTGGACATGGAAATGGTCTTCATCTGTCCACAAAATGTTCCTTGGCTTTCCACTGTCCACTTCCATGCAAGCAAGAAATTCCAGAGCAAACATTTGTCTTGCTGGCAGGTCAGCAGGAAGCAACTCCTGAAAATGGGTGATTTTGTATGGATAGATATGCAGAACGTTTCGTAGGATTTTATGCACCGTGCTCATTGGCATGTCCAGTGTTCAGGCAATTTCCTGTGCACTGCATGTTTGCACACCACTATTTGCCCCTCCTACATTGCTATGGCCACATCTTTGACAGAAGTCTGATCAGTTGCTTTCCACCCTCTGCCATATTGCACCTCAGAAGCACCTGTCTTTTTGAATTTTGTAATCATTTTCTCCAGACCCTTATCAATGCCCTTTTTCATCCCCCTCAGCGTCCTGAACTCCTGCCATCACTATTCTTGTAACAGAGGTTTGCCAGTGAGTGTGATCCTTCATGGAGATAGTCGTGTTAGGTGCAGACAGAGGAGCAGCTGTGTGCTGCGTGTCAGTTGGTGGCATATTCTGAAATTTACAGTGCCATCTGTTGCTCAATTTTTTTTTTTAATTTTTTTACTACTCAGTGTTTTTCTGTCATTTTATGGCTGTAGCCCACAAGTCTGTTTTTATGGCTCGTCATTATCTGGAGGATTTTACTCAGTTTGATATCCCACCCATGCTCAGATATTATCAGGTTGTTTTTCTGTGCCCTGTATAAGAAAGACCACAATGAAACTGGTCCAATGCATGACTGGATACATAGCTACTGTCCACCTCGGGGTCATCCAGCACCCAGTTGCCGAATGTGACTCCAGGACCCTGGGTTCCTTTATCAGTGCACTGCACTGATATAGGAAAGAGGCAAAGATCGAAAGACAGGTGAGATATGAGCGGCGGCAATGGTGTTGTCTGAAAGCTGACGCAGTCCCTCAGCCACATACTCCCGACGATCAAGTACCACGGTCGTGGAACCCTTGTCTGCCGGAAGAATGACGATGGATCGGTCAGCCTTCAGATCACGGATAGCCTGGGCTTCAGCAGTTGTGATGTTGGGAGTAGGATTAAGGTTTTTTTTAAAAAAGGATTGAGATGCAAGGCTGGAAGTCAGAAATTCCTGGAAGGTTTGGAGAGGGTGATTTTGAGGAAGAGGAGGTGGGTCCCACTGCGACGGAGGTCGGAACTGTTCCAGGCAGGGTTCAATTTGGATGGTGTCTTGGGGAGTTGGATCATTAGGAGTAGGATTAGGATCATTTTTCTTCATGGCAAAGTGATATTTCCAGGAGAGAGTAAGAGTGTAGGACAGTAAATCTTTGACGAGGGCTGTTTGGTTGAATCTGGGAGTGGGGCTGAAGGTGAGGCCTTTGGATAGGACAGAGGTTTCGGATTGGGAGAGAGGTTTGGAGGAAAGGTTAACTACTGAATTAGGGTGTTGTGGTTCCAGATTGTGTTGATTGGAATTTTGAGGTTTTGGAGGGAGTGGAGCTGGAAGTGGGAGATTGAGTAGATGGGAGAGACTGGGTTTGTGTGCAATGAGAGGAGGTTGAGGTTTGCTGGAAAAGTTGTGAAGGGTGAGTGAGTTGCCTTTCCAGAGGTGGGAAACCAGGAGATTGGATAGTTTTTTGAGGTGGAGGGTGGCATGCTGTTCTAATTTACGGTTGGCCTGTAAGAGGATGCTCTGAACAGCCGGTGTGGATGTGGGAGAGGAAAGATTAAGGACTTTTATTAAGGATAGGAGTTGACGGGTGTGTTCATTGGCTGAGTTGATGTGTAGGTGAAGGATTAGGTGGGTGAGGGCAATGGATTGTTCAGTTTGGAACTGGTATAGGGACTGATGGAAAGATGGGTTGCAGCTAGAGATGGGAACTTTAAGTGTGAGGCCTTTGGGGGTAATGCCAAATATATATATAAAAACAAAGATGATGTGACTTACGATACGAAAGCGCTGGCAGGTCGATAGAAACACAAACAGACTCATACATACACACAAAATTCAAGCTTTCGCAACAAACTGTTGCCTCATCAGGAAAGAGGGAAGGAGAGGGAAAGACGAAAGGAAGTGGGTTTTAAGGGAGAGGGTAAGGAGTCATTCCAATCCTGGGAGCAGAAATACTTACCTTAGGGGGAAAAAAGGACGGGTATACACTCGCGCGCGACACACACACACACACACACACACACACACACACACACATCCATCCACACATATACAGACACAAGCAGACATATTTAAAGACCTTTTTTTGCGGAGGGAATGTAAATAAAACTTAATGGGGTCGTTGTGGGGGTGTTGTGAGGGTGACATGATATTAGAAGGTGGAAAGTTTAACATGAGGTTGAAATGAAAATGAAAGATAAAAATATATGGGGAGAGATAAAGGTGAACTAGAAAGCAACTGGAGATCTGGTATGAAAAACGGCGAAAAAGTGTTGGTTAAGTTGATCCTGTGGTGAACTTAGGTTGGTAGACAGCGATGTGCATAAAGGTTAGGTGGTTGTGTTGCCGCTAAAACACGTTAAAGGACGGAGAAATTCGGGAAAATTTCGAAAAAACGTATTAAAAGGAGCGGTGTTGTGGTGAAAGATTACGAAAATGGGGCTAACAATTGTCTGACGAAGAAATAATGACGTTAAAACCTGTGGGGAGCGGCTAAAATGATCAGTGATGTGCGAAAAACGGAAGTGGAAATAAAGTGAAAGTTATTAGAACTAGCCGAAATGGTTGTTTAATACGTGAAAGCAGCTGTTATTGAACTAGAAACGGTGGATTTTATAGCAGCGGTAGTGTTGAAAGCGGAAAATAAAATTTTTTTGGTTATGGTTTGGAAGTGGGTTACGTATTATTGAGTATATATAGGCGGGATAAAATTGTACAGTAGATTACGGTAAAAAGGGGAAGGTGAATACAAAGTGAGACTACTGGTAAAAACAGAAAGAGAAAATAAAGAGAAAAAGACGACAGGAAAGATTTCGAAATGCAACAGCGACAATAACAAACGTAAATGTTGGGTTCAAATTAATGATATGGTTATATTAGAGGGAAACATTCCACGTAGGAAAAATATATCTAAAAACAAAGATGATGTGACTTACCAAATGAAAGTGCTGGCAGGTCGACAGACACACAAAGGAACACAAACATACACACAAAATTCAAGCTTTCGCAACAAACTGTTGCCTCATCAGGAAAGAGGGAAGGAGGGGAAAGACGAAAGGATGTGGGTTTTAAGGGAGAGAGTAAGGAGTCATTCCAATTCCGGGAGCGGAAAGACTTACCTTAGGGGGAAAAAAGGACGGGTATACACTCACACACACACATATCCATCCACACATATACAAACACAAGCAGACATATTTAAAGACCTATATATATTTAAAGACATACATACATACATACATATATATATTCTCTGTGAACTTACGTTCTATGTGATCTTCCTCAACCAATCCCTCTTTCCTACTTGTGATGAAGGGAAATGTAAGTTACAAAAAATAAGATCGTTTTTCCAACATCCAGTTTTTATCAACAATAATAGGGACTTTTTTTTTACTGGAGATAAGGCCATTCTCTCTCCTAATTGTAACAGTTGTCTCAATTGGATTTTTCCATTTGATACAATTAAGTACACTATCAAACACAAGACCACATGGAGTCGCAAGTACCATGCATTTAAAATAGTTAACCGAACGACCATCAGAAGTGACTATCCAAGTTGGTGAGTAGAATCTAGTTTGTGAAGTATGGGTAAATTCTAGGTTGTAATTTTGAAAAATTGACTTGATTACTTCTGCATGTATACTATATGATACGAGAAGAACTGATACAAACTGTTACTAATCCAAACAGATGAAGTGCATGTTATTGGAAGTGAGATCACATTGGCATGAGCAGGAAAGTGGTGTGATTTTAACCCAAATTTACTGCAGTTCATAATGTTTATTTGTAAGCAGCAGTTTTATTTGCTGTATTCCTCACTGTGTGCAAAATTTTGGCAAAAGAATTTGGAGTGCAGTAAGTAGCATAGTGTGTGTTATTTCACATGGTTAAATTTCTGTTGTGAATATTTACAGTGTGGATAGTATGTTAAAACTTCACCTTGTTGTTTAATTGCAGTGTACTTCTATGAGGCATTGTTGTCAGTTATTGTGCTTCTTCAGATAAGGAGAAATTGTGTGCTTTGTACACTGTGCAATTTCTATAACTTCTGCAGCCATACATTGTTGCCCATGTATGCTTGTGCAAAATTATGTATGTTTGTTTTTTGTGCCAAAAGTAACACCAGTGATGATGTCTGTCCTGTTGTGAGCTTCATAACAAGATGTTACCATTGTTATGTTGTTGCAAGTATTGTTATTATTTAATGATGATGATGATGATGATGATGATGATGATAATAATAATAATAATAATAATAATAATAATAATAATAATAATAATAATAATAATAATAATATTGCAGGTCTGTGTTAGTATTTGGTAGTTTTTGTGCTTTTTCTGATTTGGTAACACCTCTCAGTTTCTCATTTCCAAGACTGTTACATGGTTTTGACTGAATATGTACATGTTCAGTTCAGTAGGATATAAAGTGTCACACTACTAATTGTGTTGCTTTCGGAAAAACAGAACTGTATGAAAGGATTATCCTGGGGGCTCTAAAATGATGCAGAGGGCATAAAAAATGTTGGGAAGTTTTCAGAAAACACATCTCATAGACAGAGGTAGAAACTTACATTACGTGCATTATCCACAAGTCTTTATAGTACATTTTTTATGGAAACACAGGAACAGAATATATTAGCATACCAGTTGAAACTCTTCCTTATCTAAAATGTTCAAAATGCCTTCCATTAACACTGTTACGTGCATCAGTTCGCCATTGCATTGAATCCTGCATGCAGTGATGATATATCCTTGGGGTTTTGTGAGTGGTTTCTTTGTGAGTGGTTTCATAGCCTTTGGCAATACATTCAAGAATGCTCTCTCCATCTGGTGGCAGGGATCAATAAACAAAATTCTTCAAATGTCACCTCATACGAAAATAAAGTGGCTTTAGGTCTAGAGAATGCAAAGCCCAGAGAGTAGGTCTATTTCTTCCTGTCCAGCTGTTTCGTTGGGTAGGATATAGGGATATGTTGGCGAGGTTTAAAGAAAGTAAGATGGGGTGTGTGGTGTAGGCGGGAGGGGGGGGGGGAGAGGGGACAGTGCTTTCAGATCCCATAGAGTTGTCTCACCCTGGGATTTGAGTGATGTGTCCTTCATTTTTATCCTTCCTCACTATATGCGTATGTCCTCTCTGACAAAGGAACCGTTATGAAGGTCACCCAGAAAGTGATGCACCACATGTTTTTTGTTCAACAATTATTTATTGAAAACTATTAAACACACACACAAGAAAGAATGATATCTCTTCTACACTCCCTATTTTTTCACAAAGCCTCTTTTTCATTCTACAGCTTTCCTCTAGTGAAACACGAGGGAATTTATAGCCTGTCAGTACCACTCCTTGTTCTGGTCACGAAGCCATTTGTTCAATGTGCAAATCACCACACTGTTATTATCAAAATGCCTTCCACAAATGGCATCCTTTAATTGCAGCTCTGAGGGACCTAGGTCAGGACTGTAGGCTGGCTAGGCCAACACTGTCTAAGCCTGTTTAGTGATGTGTTCCAAAGTCCTCAAACTTGTGTGAGGCCGAGCATTATCATGTTGAATCAATCAATCACCTGGATTGTTATAGCACAGAAGTCACTGGAAATGCTTCTTGAATTCAGTTAATGTGTTCACACATGCTTCAGCATTAATGGTGCTTTCACTGTATGCATTATATGCTTGTGAATGAACATATCAGCAATCTGCTTCCTGTCAGGTGTGACAGCCATAGACGGTCACTCTGAACACTGCAAATCTTGGAGCCCTGCCAAGCCACATTCTCGTAATGGCCTTGCCCTCTTTGCCCACTTACTAACTGTACTTCTGTTAACTTAAGATGCTACAGAAATTGCACACAAACATTTGGGGATGATCCCAACAGTTTCTTCCTCTGCAGTGAGAAATTCAGTGATAACACACTGCTTGTAAAGTACATCACTTACCAATGCCATAATGAAACACTCCTGCATCTATGCTATCTGTCAGAGGAAACTGAAAGTTTGCATGTGCACACTGGAAACTTCAAATAATTCTTACCTAAAGTTTCATATTTGTACCTTTGTTGTTTGAGAAAAAAATTGTGGTGTATAATTTTCTTGGTGACTCTTGTAGGTCTGAAAGGTAGGTAGCATGCCCGTTTAATATTTATGTGCACACTTATTGGCAGTACTACCCCAAGTTAAGTACTGACCAGCAATTCTGTTTCTTAAATTATAAGTGTTCTCAAGTGACTTTTTGTTTCATAAGGTTTCAGAAATTTTTCTTGTTTATAGAGGCAGAAGAGTATCCTGCCTTGTAGGACAGTAATATTAGCTGAATACTTACCACTGTTTTCCATATGTGACAGGCCCATTGGATGGAATGTACCAGGGACAAACCATCAAGGTTCCCATGCTCAGCCTCCTGGTCCAGGTTGGAATTTGCCAGGAACAAACACAAACAAGCAGCCCCCTGGACCAGGCTTTAACATCCCAGGGACAAACACAAACAAGCAGCCCCCTGGACCAGGCTTTAACATCCCAGGGACAAACACAAACAAGCAACCGCCTGGACCGGGCTTCAATGTGCCAGGCACGAACCCGAACCAACAAGGTTCGCACGTTCAGGCTCCTGGCCCCGGCTGGAATGTTCCAGGTGGCAGTGCCAAGCAACAGCCTTCAGCCTCTGACCTCAACCCACCCCATCAGGCACAGCAGGGCTGGAACGTAGGAAGGTGAGTGCTGTGTTGCCTTTGGTATCAGTTAAATCTATCATACATAGGGTACTCAGTTTTGGAAACCTGCCTTGCTCCAGAATTACTTTTTGCATAAAGATCATTGTCATCCCTGCCACCACTGCCATGCTCCTGCCTCTGTATCAACACCCTCACCACCTCTAACTAAATGTTTCATCTACTTTTGAAAAAAAAAGGCAAGTATTATTAATAATTCCATTAAGCAGGTGATTTTGTTGGTAAGGCAACAGAATTTGGTGAAACTAATCTCATCAGAACAGCAATAACATTGATACTTATCTTCCATGGTGAATAAACAACTCCAAGACCCTTAACTGTAAGAAATAATCTGACTTAGAATTTGTATATTTTTCCATTTATCATTCCAGGTACTACAAACAAAGTTCACAATTTCAGGTAATGATCAATTTCCAGTTTGTACGTAAATTAAAGTCCAGTCTCCATCAAAAACAATCTGAACTGAACTGAGCCATGCTAACACAATACTGAGAGATCAAATACAACCAAACAAACACTGCTGAACAGTTAAATGTGCATTAGCTGTTTATAAAATTTTTAATAATACAGGAGCATATATCATCATTAACAAGATCAAATACAATTAAAGCTGTTGCTTTACAAAGAATTATTAACTTCGTGCAGTGTTTCTGAGTGATTAAACCTCAGTCTTAATGTTTGAAAGTATATCTGTTTGTAATTGTAAATACTGAAAAAATAACCAGTGAAATATAATTATAATGATTTGTCAATTACAAAATAATTTTTCCTATTGATAATTTTGCATGTAAATTCATTCCAAAATTAGTGTTAACATTTTTAAAAGAATTTCATGATATTCATTATATTTGTGTGTAAATGATTTCTTAAACAAGTTTTTCATTATTCCTGAAAGGTTATTGAAATGCTATTGAAATGATGGGTTCCTTTTGTTTACTTGCAGCTATTAACAAAATGTAAAATCTTATAAGAACTGATATTAGCACAAAATAAATATAAAACATTTAGTAAACATTTAATTATGGCTCAGAACTAGCAAAATAAAAAATCTTTTGTTAGCAAATTGATATAAATATGAAAAAATACACATAATTAGAGTGTGTACTAATTGGAAACAGTCTTCTCCAGTACTACCAGACATTGGCAGTTATACTGTACACTGTTGCTGTGACTCCACCATTTGACACCCACTGCTGGAAAGGATCTCCTCCAGATGTTTCCCTGTGTAATGTAATGGAGCTAATTGCATATATATTGCTGCTGTATGTTTTCTAATCTACCACTTTACATTAGGTTATTTCACCATTCTTTTCTTATCACCTGTAGCCCAGAAAAGGATTTCCTTTGTTCAGGTTCCATGTATTTGCCAGGCTATATGCCCCTCCCACATCTCCTCTCCACTTTGTTCCTGATGCATTTGTTTACATTCCTGTCTCTCCTATTTATTCGCATCGTGCAGTACTCACTTGGAACTCCTTAGTTTTTGAATGTTTTTCCCATTGCAAGTCCATGTCTCACTACCACAAGTAAAAACTATAATAGACACTGATTACTGAACTCCTTTTTCAGATTCATTTGCAGCTTTGTTTTTCATTTTAACCCTCTGTCTGCCTTTTCCTTTTGCTGTCCATTCAGTCAATCTTTTCAGCTTCCCTAAATGAAAAGAAACTCTTCAACAACTGATTCTGTCACTTCAGACTTTTAATATATCGATTGTACCTCATTACAATTCTGTTATGGTTGAGTTTCAGTCCTAGTTTAAATGTGTTCTGGATATAGTGTATCAATTCATACGTGCATTATGTTCTTTACAACCTATAAAGAAGATAAATGTTTGAGAATTTACAAGATGATGAGTTTTATATTAGCAGTGACAAACAGCTGTTTGTAACTACCTCTGCAAGCCGTTATAGAATGTCTGAAAAGGAACTGTATTTAGGGATTTTTCCCCCTCAGAAATTCCAATTGAAATAAAACAATTCCAATGCTTGCAAACACACAATTGTACAAAGTTTTAGGTAGTCTGTGTGCAAATGTGGGGGTAATGTATCCCTCCTCAGTCACACAGGCATTTGATTTATTATACTCATTGAGTATTGAAGGCTGTGTCTTCTTCCTAAATTGTAAGCTGGTGGATTAATTATCTATTCTACAAATTTGAAATTTTGTTCTTTTGTTGTGGAATTATATTGATGTTAAAGATGAAACATGACTATACCATTTATCTGTGATGCAGAAGTGACCTTAATGTGAAATTTTCTTGAGTGGCAATTTTTTAAAAGAGAAATAGTGTTTACTTTGCAGTTCACTGTGCGTAGATGTTTCAAAATGAGTCAATGATTTTATACAAAATACAGATATTATGTTATGAAAGGTATAATGTACATTGCTAATAACAGAGACTGTTTGGATTTTTACGATAAAAATTATGTTTCCTGAAACCTCAGAGCAACTGATTGCTGAAAATTTATTTTTCAGATTGCTATCACCAATACAAAAATAGAAGTAATGCATATGATATTCTTCAGCTGTATGCAAACACACTTTTCACATTTGTTTCTTCTCTCCATGCTGGTCTCTAAATCTCTGCATAAGAACTGCAACATATACACGGCCCAAGCACATTAATGTGACCACGTGCAATAACCACTCGCAGATGGCAGTGGCAGCACTAGAAGTGGAGAAAGCATGTTAAGGAGATGTGGAAAACAGTGCAGCTGTTGTCCTAATGTGAAACAGAGTGATTTATTTGACATCCAAAAGGGCACAATCAGTGGCTTTCAGGCCAAGGTTGCCACTATCCATAACTGGTGCCAAGGCTTCTGTGGCTCACCATGGGCCATAGAGGACAGGTGAATGCCAATACTGCAACTGGACATCCACTGACAGGTGACAGGTGGCCTTTTCAGATGCATCACATTTTATGCTTCACGGGACAGATGGCCGTATGCGTGTATGGCATGAAACATCTGAAAGCAAAGACGCTGCAAGCAGGAGGTAGCGTTATGGTCAGCAGAACGTTTATCGTGGCATTCCCTGGGTGATCTCATCCTTCTGGAAGACACAGTGGCTCAACATAAGTATCCATCCATCCTTGGGGAGCATGTCCATCCCTATAAGCAGTTTAATGTAATTGGATAGATTAAAAATCTACTCACCAAGTGGGAGCATAAGACACACATAAAAGAACGTTATAACTAGACAAACTTTTGGAGCCAATGGCTCTTTCCTCAGGCAGAAGGGTTGAAGGGGAAGGAAGAGGGGTTAAGGAAAAGGACAGGACAGGTCTAGGAAAAGGAATAGATTTTGGAAAAGTCACCCAGACTGCACTGGATGAGATTTGAAAACCTGAGAGCTTAAAGGTGGAAGACATGGTAATATGTAAGACAGAGATTACTGCTAATGTGTGCTGCTACTGTGTAAGAGTTAATTAGAGCTAAGTGCATTGTTTGTAACAGAGTTGGGAGGGGGACATCGAAATCTAGACAAATACGAAAATGAAAGATGTGGAAAACTAAAATGGAGTGAAGAAAGGAGTAATTACTGTGAAGAAATGCTGACATGGAGGAAATCAACATAAATTAAGGCCAAGTGGTGAGAATCCATGACATATTGTAGTGCGTTCCCACCTGCAGAGCTTGAGAAACTGATGCCTGGGGCAAGAATCCAGATGCATGCTCTGCAACAAGATATTGTGTGTTGCCAGTATAAATCCTCTGCCTATGCCCATTCATCTTAACTGATACCTTAGTGGTAGTCATGCTGATGTAAAAGGCTGAACAGTGTTCCATAACAGCTGGTACATGGCACGTGTCGTTTCACAGGTGGCTCTCCCTTTTATAATATATGTTTTACCAGTTACAGGGCTAGTATAGGTGGTGGTAGGAGGTGCTTAGGGGAAGTCTTGAAGTGAGGATGTTCACAGGGGTAGGAGCCATAGGGGAGGGAGATTGGTGCAGATTGGGAGACAACAAAAAGCTATTCTAGGTGTGGTGGGCATAATCTTAGAGACAATGGATTTCATTTCAGGACATGATTTTAGGAAGTCACGGCCTTGTCGAAGTAGCTGATTAATACATTCCAGACCAGGATAAATCTGAGTTACCAGTAATGTGCTCCAAATCTGGTTTTTGGAGGGATCAGCAGTACCAGGATTGGATGTGAGAATGGTGATGTATCGGTGTAAAGACTCTGCATCCGAACAAAGATGTTTGCCTCTAATGCCAAGGCTGTATGGGAGTGAACATTTGACGTGGAAAAGTTGGCAACTGTCAAAATGTACGTACTGTTGTTTGTTAGTAGGTTTAATGTGGACAGAAGTGTGTAGCTGGCCTTCAGTGAGGATGAGATCAACATCATGGAAAGTGGCACAGGATTCAGAATAGGACCATGTGATGTAATTGGGTGAAGATATTCAGAGGTGCCAAGAATTTTAACAGATCAGCCGTACCATGAGTCCAGGTAGTAAAGATGTCATCAGTGTATCTAAACCAAACCAGGGGCTGAAGACTTACAGATCCCTGGACAGTCCCCTCCAAGTGACCGACAAAAAGGTTGGCATGGGAAGGGAGTCATCCTGGTTCCCATGGCCGTACCCCTGATCTGTTTGTATGTCTGCCTCTCTAAGGTGAAGTTGTCATTGGTAAGTAAAAGTTGATTAATGTGAGTAGGAAGGATGTCATAGTTTTGGAATCAGGTGGGCGCTGACTGAGGAAATGGTCAGCAGCAGATAGACCATGTCTGTGGGGGATGTTGGTACAGAGGGAAGTGGCATCAATGTTGACAAGAAGGGTGTGTGGTGGGAGTGGGACAGGCAAGGATTTCAGATAATCTAGGAAATGGTTGGTATCTTTGATATCGGAGGGAAGTCTTTGTACTGTGTGTTGCAAGTGCTGATCAGCTAAGGCAGATGTACATTCAGTAGGTGCTTTGAAGCCAGCAACTTTAGGATGGCCAGGATGTTTGGGATTGTGGATCTGAGGATGAAGGCAAAAGGTGGTGGTGCATGGTTTGGGAGGGTGAGAAGTTATGTGGATTGAGGTGTTAGTCCTTGTGAGGGGCCTGAGGTTTTAAGGGAGGACTGCAGGTCAGTTTGAATCACAGGAATGGGATCTTGGTGGCAGATGCTGTATGTAGAGGTGTCAGACAGCTGGTGTAGACCTCCACTAACATACTCCTTTTGGTTAAGTACCGCAGTGATAGATACGATGTCTGCTGGAAGGATAATGATGGAGTCATCAGCGTTTAGGGAATGTAGAGCCTGGACTTCTGGAGAGGACAGGTTAGGGTCATGTTGCGAGGACCTGAGGAAGTGCTGTGAAGGAATGCTGGATGTGAGGAATTCTTGGAAGGCTTGTAAGGGATGATTTTGAGGTGGTGGATAAAGTTGGGATTGTGGTTGGGACTGTTCAGGACAGGGTTCAGTGATAGGTTTGCTATTGGAAAGGTTTTGGTATTTGGCTGCAAAGTGATATCTGCAGTTGATATTACTTGTGAAAAAGTAGATCCTCCACCAAAGCAGCGTGATCAACAGTTGGTTAAGGGTTGAAAGTGAGACCCGTGGATAATACAGGAGTGCGGAGTACTTTAGATGAGAGGTTGGACACTGCACTGTTGTGACGGTTCTTATGATTATGGCTTATTCTTGGTCTGGGAGGCAGTGTGATGTTAAGGTGGTTGGCCAAATTTGTTATGTAGGAGGGGAGTGGCTGCTTAAGGAGCCGCAGGGGGACAGGAAAGGAAACATAGGTAGTTTAGGAGAAGGTGGGATAGTTTTTTGAGGTGAAGTCTGGCATGTTGTTGCAGTTTGAAGTTCAAACTGCAACTGCATGCCAGATTTCACCCCAAAAAG
Source organism: Schistocerca serialis cubense (assembly GCF_023864345.2). Taxonomy (NCBI): domain Eukaryota; kingdom Metazoa; phylum Arthropoda; class Insecta; order Orthoptera; family Acrididae; genus Schistocerca; species Schistocerca serialis. The sequence continues at coordinate 109,997,321 of NC_064647.1, forward strand.
CTATCCATCCTTCTCCTAAACTACCTCAACAGTGGTGTTTCCCTTCCTGACCCTTGGCAGCTTCCTAAATGGCTAAGAGCTAAGTGCATTGTATGTAACAGAGACGGAAGGGGAATGGCGAGAAACAGACAAGTAAGAAAATGAAAGATGTAGAAAGCTAAAATGGAGTGAGGAAAGGAGTAGTTATAGTGAAGAAATGCTGAGACAGAAGAAGTTAACATAAATTAAGGCAAGGAAGGTGGCGAGAATCAAGAAAATGTTGTAACGCTAATTCCCACCTGCGGAGTTCTGAGAAACTGATGTCTGGGAACCTCTACAGTCGTTCCCCTTCAACCCTTTTGCCTGAAGAAGAAGCCACTGGCACCGAAAGCTTGCCTAATTATAACCTTCTTTCACACGTGTGTTCTGCCACCGATTGACGAGTAGATTTTTTACCTGTCCTACAAACAGTTTTCCTTGGCACGATGGCATCTACCAGCACGACAAAGCAACATGTCACACAGCTTGCATTGTACATGTCTGGTTTGAAGAGCACCTCGACCATACTCCTCTGACCACCAGACTCCCCGGAGTTAAATCCATTCGATAATCAGTGGGACCAGCTCGATTGGGCTGATTACGCTTTGGATGTTCATCTGAGAAACCTAATGCAGCTGGCCACAGCACTGGAGTTGGCAGGGCTCCACATACCTGTTGGTAGCTTCCACAATCTCACTGACTATCTACCGGCACGTCTCGCAGCAGTCTGCACTGTGAAACGTTGTTATTCAGGATTCTGACAGATAGTCACCTCGATGCGGTTGGACAGTTTGTAATTTTAAGCGTGCTTACTTTATTCAAGCTTTGGTCTCCCTTCACTCCTCCCTCCAAAACTAAACTGGCTCTTCATTGATGCCACACTGAATATAATCTGTTGTTGTTGTGGTCTTCAGTCCTGAGACTGGTTTGATGCAGCTCTCCATGCTACTCTATCCTGTGCAACCTTCTTCATCTCCAAGTACCTACTGCAGCCTACATCCTTCTGAATCTGCTTAGTGTATTCATCTCTTGGTCTCATTCTACGATTTTTACCCTCCACGCTGCCCTTCAATGCTAAATTGGTGATCCCTTGATGCCTCAGAACATGTCCTACCAACTGATCCCTTCTTCTAGTCCAGTTGTGCCACAAACTCCTCTTCTCCCCAATTCTATTCAATACCTCCTCATTAATTATGTGATCTACCCACCTAATCTTCAGCATTCTTCTGTAGCACCACATTTCAAAGCTTCTATTCTCTTCTTGTCTAAACTATTTATCGTCCATGTTTCTCTTCCATACATGGCTACACTCCATACAAATACTTTCAGAAACGACTTCCTGATACTTAAATCTATACTTGATGTTAACAAATTTCTCTTCTTCAGAAACGCTTTCCTTGCCATTGCCAGTCTACATTTTATATCCTCTCTACTTTGACCATCATCAGTTATTTTGCTCCCCAAATAGCAAAACTCCTTTACTGTTTTTAGTGTCTCATTTCCTAATCTAATTCCCTCAGCTTCACCCGACTTAATTCAACTGCATTCCATGATCCTCGTTTTGCTTTTGTTGATGTTCATCTTATATCCTCCTTTCAAGACACTGTCCATTCCATTCAACTGCTCTTCCAAGTCCTTTGCTGTCTCTGACAGAATTACAATGTCATCAGCGAACCTCAAGGTTTTTATTTCTTCTCCATGGATTTTAATACTTACTCCAAATTTTTCTTTTGTTTCCTTTACTGCTTGCTCAATATACAGATTGAATAACATCGGTGAGAGGCTGCAACCCTGTCTCACTCCCTTCCCAACCACTGCTTCCCTTTCATGCCCCTCAACTCTTACAACTGCCATCTGGTTTCTGTACAAATTGTAAATAGCCTTTTGCTCCCTGTATTTTACCCCTGCCACCTTCAGAATTTGAAAGAGAGTATTCCAGTCAACATTGTCAGAAGCTTTTGCTAAGTCTACAAATTATAGAAACGTAGGTTTGCCTTTCCTTAATCTTTCTTCTAAGATAAGTCGTAAGGTAGTATTGCCTCATGTGTTCCAATATTTCTACAGAATCCAAACTGATCTTCCCCGAGGTCGGCTTCTACCAGTTTTTCCATTCGTCTATATAATCTATACAATTTAATTAATGTAAAATCTGCAACTTAAAACCTTTGTGTTCAGCTAGGAGAGATGGACTGGCTGTTGCCTCAAGCTTACTTTGCACAAGTTTTTGGTGAAACTTTCAGGGTCCATCACACACTAACTTGTAAGTGTGTGTTAATAACAGCCATCACAAGAGATGGTAAAACAGCTTATTGGTAGAGGCAATGTATTGCGACGAGCCTAAACTACTTTTGTCTGCCCACAACAGTGGGTTCTTTGATTGCTCTGGAAGAAGGTTCATCATACTAGAACACATGAAACATTAGTTCACTTTATTACATAAATGAATAAAAGATTTACTTAACTTTGGCACTGTTCTTTGTGACAGGAGCATTGGGTAATTTAAAACTGTCATTGACTATTATTTGATGCACTAAGTAACAGACTGTTATCTTGAGGTAGAATGTTCATCATTTACAACAGAACATTTCATCCCAAACTTTTAACTGTCACCTTCTTGCACTATGATGTTGACTACTGTAGCTGAGGTCACAAATGGGACACAGAGCTCTTGCAGGCTCGACATTTATTGACCTCAGTGTGAGGGTGCTGCTGTGCTTAGAGGGGAGGTGTGGTCTCCAGGAGTGTTTCCCATACATCCTTGTGGATTGCAACAAGACCTCCCTAATGTCTGTGATACTGATTTGCATTGCCGACTTTGGTGTGGCACAGCGATCTGTGGGTGTTACTACATCTACATCTACATTGATACTCCGCAAGCCACCCAACGGTGTGTGGTGGAGGGCACTTTACGTGCCACTGTCATTACCTCCCTTTCCTGTTCCAGTCGCGTATGGTTCGCGGGAAGAACGACTGTCTGAAAGCCTCCGTGCGTGCTCTAATCTCTCTAATTTTACATTCGTGATCTCCTCAGGAATTATAGGTAGGGGGAAGCAATATATTCGATACCTCATCCAGAAACGCACCCTCTCGAAACCTGGCGAGCAAGCTACACCGCGATGCAGAGCGCCTCTCTTGCAGAGTCTGCCACTTGAGTTTGCTAAACATCTCCGTAACGCTATCACGGTTACCAAATAACCCTGTGACGAAACGCGCCGCTCTTCTTTGGATCTTCTCTATCTCCTCCGTCAACCCGATCTGGTACGGATCCCACACTGGTGAGCAATACTCAAGTATAGGTCGAACGAGTGTTTTGTAAGCCACCTCCTTTGTTGATGGACTACATTTTCTAAGCACTCTCCCAATGAATCTCAACCTGGTACCCGCCTTACCAACAATTAATTTTATATGATCATTCCACTTCAAATCGTTCCGTACGCATACTCCCAGATATTTTACAGAAGTAACTGCTACCAGTGTTTGTTCCGCTATCATATAATCATACAATAAAGGATCCTTCTTTCTATGTATTCGCAATACATTACATTTGTCTATGTTAAGGGTCAGTTGCCACTCCCTGCACCAAGTGCCTATCCGCTGCAGATCTTCCTGTATTTCGCTAAAATTTTCTAATGCAGCAACTTCTCTGTATACTACAGCATCATCCGCGAAAAGCCGCATGGAACTTCCGACACTATCTACTAAGTCATTTATATATATTGTGAAAAGCAATGGTCCCATAACACTCCCCTGTGGCACGCCAGAGGTTACTTTAACGTCTGTAGACGTCTCTCCATTGATAACAACATGCTGTGTTCTGTTTGCTAAAAACTCTTCAATCCAGCCACACAGCTGGTCTGATATTCTGTAGGCTCTTACTTTGTTTATCAGGCGACAGTGCGGAACTGTATCGAACGCCTTCCGGAAGTCAAGAAAAATAGCATCTACCTGGGAGCCTGTATCTAATATTTTCTGGGTCTCATGAACAAATAAGGCGAGTTGGGTCTCACACGATCGCTGTTTCCGGAATCCATGTTGATTCCTACATAGTAGATTCTGGGTTTCCAGAAATGACATGATACGCGAGCAAAAAACTTGTTCTAAAATCCTACAAGAGATCGACGTAAGAGATATAGGTGTATAGTTTTGCGCATCTGCTCGACGTCCCTTCTTGAAGACTGGGACTATCTGTGCTCTTTTCCAATCATTTGGAACCCTCCGTTCCTCTAGAGACTTGCGGTACACGGCTGTTAGAAGGGGGGCAAGTTCTTTCGCGTACTCTGTGTAGAATCGAATTGGTATCCCATCAGGTCCAGTGGACTTTCCTCTATTGAGTGATTCCAGTTGCTTTTCTATTCCTTGGACACTTATTTCGATGTCAGCCATTTTTTCGTTTGTGCGAGGATTTAGAGAAGGAACTGCAGTGCGGTCTTCCTCTGTGAAACAGCTTTGGAAAAAGGTGTTTAGTATTTCAGCTTTACGCGTGTCATCCTCTGTTTCAATGCCATCATCATCCCGTAGTGTCTGGATATGCTGTTTCGAGCCACTTACTGATTTAACGTAAGACCAGAACTTCCTAGGATTTTCTGTCAAGTCGGTACATAGAATTTTACTTTCGAATTCAATGAAAGCTTCACGCATAGCCCTCCTTACGCTAACTTTGACATCGTTTAGCTTCTGTTTGTCTGAGAGGTTTTGGCTGCGTTTAAACTTGGAGTGGAGCTCTCTTTGCTTTCGCAGTAGTTTCCTAACTTTGTTGTTGTACCACGGTGGGTTTTTCCCGTCCCTCACAGTTTTACTCGGCACGTACCTGTCTAAAACGCATTTTACGATTGCCTTGAACTTTTTCCATAAACACTCAACATTGTCAGTGTCGGAACAGAAATTTTCGTTTTGATCTGTTAGGTAGTCTGAAATCTCCCTTCTTTTACTCTTGCTAAACAGATAAACCTTCCTCCCTTTTTTTTATATTCCTATTAACTTCCATATTCAGGGATGCTGCAACGGCCTTATGATCACTGATTCCCTGTTCTGTACATACAGAGTTGAAAAGTTCGGGTCTGTTTGTTATCAGTAGGTCCAATATGTTATCTCCACGAGTCGGTTCTCTGTTTAATTGCTCGAGGTAATTTTCGGATAGTGCACTCAGTATAATGTCACTCGATGCTCTGTTCCTACCACCCGTCCTAAACATCTGAGTGTCCCAGTCTATATCTGGTAAATTGAAATCTCCACCTAAGACTATAACATGCTGAGAAAATTTATGTGAAATGTATTCCAAATTTTCTCTCAGTTGTTCTGCCACTAATGCTGCTGAGTCGGGAGGTCGGTAAAAGGAGCCAATTATTAACCTAGTTCGGTTGTTGAGTGTAACCTCCACCCATAATAATTCACAGGAACTATCCACTTCTATTTCACTACAGGATAAACTACTACTAACAGCGATGAACACTCCACCACCGGTTGCATGCAATCTATCCTTTCTAAACACCGTCATTACCTTTGTAAAAATTTCGGCAGAATTTATCTCTGGCTTAAGCCAGCTTTCTGTACCTATAACGATTTCAGCTTCGGTGCTTTCTATCAGCGCTTGAAGTTCTGGTACTTTACCAACGCAGCTTCGACAGTTGACAATTACAATACCGATTGCTGCTTGGTCCCCGCATGTCATGACTTTGCCCCGCACCCGTTGAGGCTGTTGCCCTTTCTGTATTTGCCCAAGGCCATCTGACCTAAAAAACCGCCCAGCCCACGCCACACAACCCCTGCTACCTGTGTAGCCGCTTGTTGCGTGTAGTGGACTCCTGACCTATCCAGCGGAACCCGAAACCCCACCACCCTATGGCGCAAGTCGAGGAATCTGCAGCCCACACGGTCGCAGAACCGTCTCAGCCTCTGATTCAGACCCTCCACTCGGCTCTGTACCAAAGGTCTGCAGTCAGTCCTGTCGACGATGCTGCAGATGGTGAGCTCTGCTTTCATCCCGCTAGCGAGACTGGCAGTCTTCACCAAATCAGATAGCCGCCGGAAGCCAGAGAGGATTTCCTCCGATCCATAGCGACACACATCATTGGTGCCGACATGAGCGACCACCTGCAGATGGGTGCACCCTGTACCCTTCATGGCATCCGGAAGGACCCTTTCCACATCTGGAATGACTCCCCCCGGTATGCACACGGAGTGCACATTGGTTTTCTTCCCCTCTCTTGCTGCCATTTCCCTAAGGGGCCCCATTACGCGCCTGACGTTGGAGCTCCCAACTACCAGTAAGCCCACCCTCTGCGACTGCCCGGATCACACGTTGATGTTACAAAGTTTTCACTTAGATCGCAGGAGAAATATTCAACATAACAACTACCTTAACACACTATGTGCTAACAGTGATCAAACTGAATTTTTTAAGCAGACCATGTCATTTTCATGGAAAAATACACTCAAACACTTTATAAGAAATTTAATGTGAAATTTTCTTCTTATTCTTTTGCTGTATGTTGGTAGATTTCAGGCTCAAGCAAGCAGTAAATAATGGAAAATGAAGCTTTCAGCTTCTAGGCTAACATAGCCAGCTGGCTACAGATCTGTATATCATCACAATCTAGATTCCACTTTCAAGTAAATTGGCTTTGCCAAAATGCAACTGAATTAACTCCTTTCAAACTAACCTAAACCTTGGACTACACTGCAGATAAATTGCCTTAAATGTAGAATCTGCCTTTGAGATGGAACCATTAATAATAGTTAAAGACTGACAGTGTTAAAGTGCTGTGTATACTAATAAAAGAAAGTGCTGTAAATGGCAGAAACAGAAATTGAAAGTACCGTCCATAAAAGGTGCGTAGTTCATATAATTTTGTCATCACAACCAGTATTAGTATTTCAGATGATATAATTAAGAACATACTAATAGAACAGGCACAGGTACAAATTATATATATATATTTTATTGGTTACCATATAATATCCTCCTGTACTCTGTTTCAGGTGTGACACTTTGATACTTTTGCACCATATTGTGAACAAGTACAGCACAGTGATGGCCCATGTAAAGTTTAGCCCTGATTTTATTTGGTGCTGTTTCACTTTTGTTACTCAAAAATAGTGCAGTAGTATTACTTTGAGAGGAAAGGTATTTTGAGCAGTTGTGTAGCAGAATATCAACAATGTAGGAAAACATAGGTTGCTACAAATCGTAAAGAAGACATGTCAAGTTGCAGAGAGGCACATTTAAAAGACACTCGCACAACGCTTTTGGCCACAGCCTTAGTCGGTAAAAGAGAGACATACACACCGTTCTGGCCTGAGATGCTGGAGTTGTCAATTATATGTGCAAGAGGTGTGATTGTGTGTGGTTGTGCTTGGCGGGGCGAGGGGGGGGGGGGGGGGCTGAAAGCTTTATGTGAGTGTCTTGTAATTGTGCATGTCTGCAACTTGATCTGTCTTCTTTACGGTAAGTAGCAATCTGTCTTTTCGTAAGTTGTTGTTATTCCTACTTGGAGTTTTCATTGTTTGTATAGCAGAATATTTTTGTTGCAGTGGTACGGGAAGCAAGCCAGCGGACTACCCACGGCAGCCACCGTACAACCCCAATTATCACGGGACACAACAGGCACCACCTCCTTATAACCCAAATTACCACGGCACTCAACAGGCACCGCCACCGTACAACCCAAATTATCACGGCACGCAGCAGGCCCCACCACCGTACAGCCCTCCAGGCCACGCTCCCTCTGCCTACAATCCGAACCAGCCACCCCCAGCGTACAGTCCCGGCCACCCGCCTGCCTATCCGGGCTACCCGACCCATCAGGCTGGATACCCTGGCTACCAACAGGGCTACTCCGGCTATCAAAACCATCCGGGTGGTTACTCTGGGTATCCCGGCCATTACGGAGGTTACCCGTCGTACTCGGGGGGTGGTGGTGGTGGTGGTGGTTACTATGGCTACCAGCAAGGTTACCCTGGATCTCCAGGCTTTGGTCATTATCCGGGTGGCTACTATCCTGGTGGTGGCTCACAGTGGAGTCCTCCGGGCTACACCTCCAGCTACAGTATGATGCCAGGGCTCTTCGGTGGATATGGTGGTGGATATGGCGGTGGAGGCGGCGGCTTTTTCTCGTCGAGCTACCATTCCAGCCCATTTGGATACTCGAAGAGTTATTTCAGGCCAAGTTTCCCGATGATCATCTTCTTGCCGATGCCACAGTGAGTACTGCTAAGGATATCAGTTTATTTTTATTTCTAAAATTATCTTATTTCTTTTATTTTTAAGCACACTGAACAAAATATTAGGCATCTGATTGAAAGAGCCTGCTGATTCTTTTGGAGATCTGTAGATGTTGTGGGACTGGTACCAGATGGTCATGTGACCCTCCACCTCTGACGTAAGTCAGGGCAGTGAAGTGCATAGTGACCAGATGGTCATGTGGATTCTGTACAGTGAGATAGGTCAGCATGGAGACTTGATAGAATGGCAGAAGGGAGGTATCGTGAATGAAGTGGCCTAATTTGTCAGTGTACGAAGGGAGGCCATCCAACATATCTACAAGGTATGGTGTACCTATTGCAGCCCTGTAACACATTGGTCATAAAAAGATACCAACAGACAGGTACTCTTGTCTCTAGCCAATGACAATCAGTTTCAAACAAGTCAGGAATGGCTACTGTCCCCCAGTGCAGTTCCATCTCAGTCAGTTTATGAGTAAACATTGTGAAGGGAACTGCATGCAGTGGATATATGGAATTGGGTGCCTCACAGAAGGCCTTTGGTCATGATGACCATAAAACTTGAAATCTTTACTGAAACAACCAAAACAGAACAATAACTGACTGAACTGACTGGAGGGGTGTAATCTGGTCCAAAAAGTCACCATTTTGCCTCTTTTTCACACGATGCAGGGTGTCTAGCTCACCAATGCCCCTCTGGAGCATTTAATCTACATTGTGTAGTGAGTGTAATTCAGGCCAGAGATGACAGTGTGATGTTTTAGGGGTGTTTTTCATAAAATGTCTTGGACCCACTCATTAGGCTACTGTGGACTTGATTGTGTATATTGTTTCAACATTCTTGGTTACAAAGTACTGCTCTTTGTTCATGACGAGCATGCTGTGGACACTGCCATTCATCAAGGTGACAACAGTTACGCTCACATGGCTGCACACATACATTCCTGGTTTGATGAAAACTAAGGTGGTGGTGGTGGTGGTGGTGGTGGTGGTTAGTGTTTAACGTCCCGTCGACAACGAGGTCATTAGAGACGGAGCGCAAGCTCGGGTTAGGGAAGGATTGGGAAGGAAATCGGCCGTGCCCTTTCAAAGGAACCATCCCGGCATTTGCCTGAAACGATTTAGGGAAATCACGGAAAACCTAAATCAGGATGGCCGGAGACGGGATTGAACCGTCGTCCTCCCGAATGCGAGTCCAGTGTGCTAACCACTTGAAATCTAAGGCACACTGTCGAAACTCAAATGGCCAACTCAGTCATCCAGTTGTAGTCCCATATAAAATGCCTGGGATTATTTGGAAGGGTGAAACATAGCAGTCAGTATCAAAAAGTGGCTCTGCCTGGATATGACATATGGTACCTGAAAGAGCTCATGGGTGCTCTTTCTTAACACACTGATGTCATTACCAGGGCCAGAGGACTCTTGGTGGTTAATTACCCACTTCATAATGATTGACCCTTGACTTTGAGCTCATATTCAATTTACATCAAATGGCAAATATGAATGTGTTGCACCTTGCTGGAATCGTGGAAATATCTACTTTTAGTTGGTGTGTGAATACTGCATTTTAGTTGCAAAGTGGGCTACATACATGATGATATTCAAGTGAAAGTTTGCTTTTTCAGTCATTTTTTGCTGATTGTCATCTTTGGGGAGTCATAGAAGTCACACTGTAACTAGGAGAAAAATTTCCTTTGCACAGTTTAAAGACATAACTATCTGTAATTACAGTTAAATATTCATTGCTTTCCAACCAACCATTTTGTCCTAATAATGTTGGATGTACATTGCCACAGTTCAGATAATGTATAGTAATATGTGTTAAATGATTAATGGAAAATCTCATATAAAGATGTGAAACAAGTACTAACAAAGAGATAGAGGGGCTGGCAAGTACTTACCTCAGCTCAGTACAGCCGATAGATACACAAAAAACCTCTGACAACCATGCCTCCATCCTTGCTACCCTCCCTGTTTTCCTTTCCCTGTTGCTTCATAACCTGTGTTGTGAGTAACTGAATCTACTTTCCCTTCTTCCCTTTCTTTCCCCTCTCTCCTCTCTGATGAAGGAACATTTGTTCCTAAAGCCAGGAATGTAAATTTTGGTTCTGTTTTTTGTGTATCTATCGGCTGTACTGAGCTGAGGTAAGTACTTGCCAGCCTCTCTATCTATTTGATAATATGTGTTAACACGTATCAATATGTATTAACAAGATGAACAGTGTAAATGCAAACTCTTTTGTTACCATACACAGCTGTTATGAATTTATGCATATAAATCTACATAAAGCACTAACATCTACATCTACTTCAACATCTACATCCATATTCCGCAAGCCACCTGACGGTGTGTGGCGGAGGGTACCTTGAATACCTCTATCAGTTCTCCCTCCTATTCCAGTCTCATATTGTTCATGAAAGAAAGATTGTCGGTATGCCTCTGTGTGGGCTCTAATATCTATGATTTTATCCTCTTGGTCTCTTCGCGAGATATATGTAGGAGGGAGCAATATACTGCTTGCCTCCTCGGTGAAGGTATGTTCTCGAAACTTCAACAACTGCAGAGTCTTCCACTGGAGTTTATCTATCATCTCCGTAACGCTTTCGCGATTACTAAACGATCCTGTAACAAAGCGCGCTGCTCTATCTCTTCTATCAACCCTTTCTGGTACAGATCCCTTTCTGCTGAGCAGTATTCAAGCAGTGGGCGAACATGCATACTGTAACCTACTTCTTTTATTTTCGGACTGCATTTCCTTAGGGTTCTTCCAATGAATCTCAGTCTGGCATCTGGTTTACCGACGATCAACTTTATATGATCATTCCATTTTAAATCACTCCTAATGCGTACTCCCAGATTATTTATGGAATTAACTGCTTCCAGTTGCTGACCTGCTATATTGTAGCTAAATGATAAAGGATCTTTCTTTCTTTGTATTCGCAGCACATTACTCTTGTCTACATTGAGATTCAATTGCCATTCCCTGCACCATGCGTCAATTTGTTGCAGATCCTCTTGCATTTCAGTACAATTTTCCGTTGTTACAACCTCTCGATACACCACAGCATCATCTGCAAAAAGCCTCAGTGAACTTTCGATGTTATCCACAAGTTAATTTATATATATTGTGAATATCAACGGTCCTACGACACTCCCCTGCGGCACACCTGAAATCACTCTTACTTCGGAAGACTTCTCTCCATTGAGAATGACATGCTGCGTTCTGTTACCTAGGAGGTGTTCAATCCAATCACACAATTGTTCTGATAGTCCATATGCTCTTACTTTGTTCATTAAACGACTGTGGGGAACTGTATCGAACGCCTTGCAGAAGTCAAGAAACACGGCATCTACCTGTGAGCCCGTGTCTATGGCCCTCTGAGCCTCGTGGACGAATAGCGCGAGCTGGGTTTCACACGATCGTCTTTTTTGAAACCCATGCTGATTCCTACAGAGTAGATTTCTAGTCTCTAGAAAAGTCATTATACTCGAACATAATACGTGTTCCAAAATTCTACAACTGATCGACGTTAGAGATATAGGTCTATAGTTCTGCACATCTGTTCGATGTCCCTTCTTGAAAACGGGGATGACATGTGCCCTTTTCCAATCAACGCTATGCTCTTCTAGAGACCTACGGGCAAGTTCCTTTGCATACTCTGTGTAAAATCGAACTGGTGTCCCATCAGGTCCAGCGGCCTTTCCCCTTTTGAGCGATTTTAATTGTTTTTCTACCCCTCTGTCATCTATTTTGATACCTATCATTTTGTCATCTGTGTGACAATCTAGAGAAGGAACTACACTGCAGTCTTCCTCTGTGAAACAGCTTTGGAAAAAGACATTTAGTGTTTCAGCTTTTAGTCTGTAATCCTCTGTTTCAGTACCATTTTGGTCACAGAGTGTCTGGACATTTTGTTTTAATCCACCTACCGCTTTGACATAAGACCAATATTTCATAGGATTTTCTGGCAAGTCAGTACATAGAACTTTACTTTTAAATTCATTGAACGCCTCTCGCATAGGCCTCGTCACTCTACATTTCGCTTCCTGTAATTTTTGTTTGTCTGCAAGGCTTTGGCTATGTTTATGTTTGCTGTGGAGTTCCCTTTGCTTCCATAGCAGTTTTCTAACTCAGTTGTTGTACCACGGTGGCTCTTTTCCATCTCTTATGATCTTGCATGACACATACTCATCTAATGCATATTGTACGATGGTTTTGAACTTTGTCCACTGATCCTCAACACTATCTTTACTTAAAACAAAACTTTTGTGTTGAGCTGTCAAGTACTCTGAAATCTGCTTTTTGTCACTTTTGCTAAACAGAAAAATCTTCCTACCTTTTTTAATATTTCTTTTTACGGCTGAAATCATCGATGCAGTAGCTGCTTTATGATCGCTGATTACCTGTTCTGCATTAACTGTTTCAAATAGTTCGGGTCTGTTTGTTACCAGAAGGTCTAATATGTTATCGCCATGAGTTGGTTCTCTGTTTAACTGCTCAAGGAAGTTTTCAGATAATGCACTGAAAAAAATTTCACTGGATTCTTTGTCCCTGCCACCCGTTATAAGTGTTTGAGTCTCCCAGTCTATATCTCGTAAATTAAAATCTCCACCCAGAACTATAACATGATCAGGAAATCTACTAAAAATATTTTCCAAATTTTCCTTCAGGTGGTCTGCCACAACAGCTGCTGAGCCAGGGGGCCTATAGAGACAGCCAATCACCATGTTTGAGCCTTCTTTAACCATGACCTTCACCCAAATTGTTTCACATTTTGGATCTCCGTCAATTTCCTTCGATACTATTGTACTTTTTATCACTATAAACATGCGTGCCCCTTCACTGTCCAGCCTGTCTCTGCGGTATACATTCCATTCCGAGTTTAGAATTTCATCACTGTTTACATCTGGTTTCAGCCAATTTTCCGTCCGTAGTACTATGTGGGCATTGTGACTGTTTATTAATGAGAGCAGTTCTGGGACCTTTCTATAGATGCTCCTGCAGTTTACTGTTACCACATTAATATTGTTATTCCCTGTTGCGTTTTGCCTACTACTACCTTGTAATGTCTCAGGAGGCTTCTTGTCGGGCCTAGGGAGGGAATTCTCTAACCTAGAAAACCCACATGTGCACTCAACACGTACTCTGCTACCCTTGTAGCCACTTCCTGCATGTAGTGCACGCCTGATCTATTCAGGGGGACCCTACATTTCTCCACCCGATAGTGGAGGTCGAGAAATTTGCAACCCAGATCTCTGCAGAATCGTCTGAGCCTCTGGTTTAAGCCTTCCACTCGGCTCCAAACCAGAGGACTGCAATCAGTTCTGGGTACGATACTACAAATAGTTAGTTCAGATTCCACCCTGCGAGCGAGGCTTTCCGCCTTCACAAACTCCGCCAGCCACCTGTATGAACTGAGGATGACCTCAGAACCCAGATGGCAGGAGTCATTGGTGCCGACATGAGCAACAATTTGCAGTCAGGTGCACCCAGTGCTCTCTATCACTGCCGGCAGGGCCTCCTCCACATCTCGGATGAGACCCCCCGGCAAGCAGACAGAGTGAACACTGGCCTTCTTCCCCGACCTTTCCACTATTTCCCTAAGGGGCTCCATCACCCGCCTAACATTGGAGCTCCCAATCACTAATAAACCCCTCCCCCCGTGTGCCTGCTCGGACTTTGCTGAAGGAGCGGCCACATGTTCACTCACAGGCAGAGCGGGCGATGCCACACGGCCAGCCTCCACATTGACCCTCCGCCTCGTACAATGCGAACGCTGCTGAACCCGCCACTCCTCTTGGGAAGAGGGTGGCCCAGGTGCGCCCGGTACCCGCGAAGATGTCTCGGCAGCAGGGACTGTGGGTGAAGCATGTAACACCTGGGGTGTACCATGCGACGCACCAGACTCCCCACTGCCGCTACACTCTGAGGCAGCAGCCTGAAGACGGCTGACCGTGGCCATCAGCACGCACAGCTGTTCACGAACAGTGGCCAGCTTCTACTGTGTCTGTACACAGCAGTCACACATCCTATCCATCCTAAGAAATCAACAATTTACTGTAGAGAGTTAATCAACTTTTAACTAGACAGGTGATTCACTAAAGGCAGCTGATAGCTGACTAAACTGTGGTTACTAGACACTTCTTGCTGGAAGTCGTCACCAGCATCATCATCTTGAAGCATATATAGCCATAGGCTGGTCTGTTTCTAACATAAACCTCACCATCTAACATAAACCTCACCATCTTGTCCTGTTTTCCCTCAATCTTACTATGTTCACTCTGGTCCAGCCCTCACTTCATTTTTTCAGCACACTCCTGCTTACCTTTCAGCCATTTAATCCTTGGTCTTCCCTCTTGGTCGTTTCCTTCACATCCATATTTCATATGTAAATCATCATGGGAATTCTCTTTAAATGTACTAATATCACGTGTTTAATTTATTTGCTTTTGCTTCCTTATGCGCCTCATTCTGGCATATGCCATGTCGCTGGACCTCTGAACAGTAGATTTCAATTTCATTGTTCACTGTTGTAATATTACTCTGTATGTTGCCCCATTTAAACTAAAATGATCGATTAAATAAAAGTAGACACTTCCAAAATTCTGGCAAGGTGCAACATGTTGACGTTTGTCATGTGATGTAACCAGAATATGAGATCAAAGTCAAGAATCAATCATTACGAAGTGGTTATATTAACAAAAACAATCAATTTTTGAAAATAAAATGTATCTGGATAAATGAAAAAATCTACTCACCAAGTGGAATATTATTCCATATAGATTATTCATGTTTAAAAACCAGTTAAACTATTGCTTATGGCTAGTATGTCTCAGCTGAGAGGAAAGAAAGAAAATTCATTATTGTGATATGACTGCTCCACCCCTCCTGCTCACCATTAATTTATCAGGAGCATTGTGGCACCATCTTCCTTATCACATTCTCAGAGATTCTTTTTTAATATGTTTTTATTTATTTTTATTTTATTTTTTTTATGTTTGAGTAGCTGCCTCATTCTCAATCCCTCACCTCTCTTGTCCTTCCTCCCTTGGAGAGACCTACACTTCCTAAAGCTAGCAATACTATTTTATTCAGAATGAATCTATGACTCTGCAGCCAATTGTGCATTGCTTTGAAACTCCCTGGCCAATTAAAACCGTTTGACAGACTGGGAGTCAGACCCAGAACTTTGCCTTTGCTGGTGATGGCTTTACTGACCGAGCTATCCAGCTGTGGCTTATAACCCAAGGTTCTGCAGTCAAGTCCTGGTCTGACAAGACAGTTTTAATGTGTTCGATGTTTTGAAACAGAGTACATTGTGCTGTAAATTGGAAGTATTAGTCTGAAAGTAACCTCTAATCTAGACTGTGGCTTAGCCTTTCCTCAGAGATAGTTAGGAGTGCTGATCCTACAAGGTATGCAGGAGAACTTGTTGAAGTTTGGAAAGTCGGAAATAGGTTGAGGCACACACTGAAATACACGTACTGATGTTTCACAGTAATATTTAGTTTATATTTTTTGTGAACTGGCTTGTGGTTTTCTAGGCCAGACAGCTTAAGACTGTTTTATTTTTTTATGTATGTTTGTGTTGGCTGTACTAAGAGCTGCATCTTCTACAGGTTGGTACTGGCAAACACAAGTGTCTCTTTATGTACTTTACATATTTTTAAAGGGGATTTTCATTCTTGCACAGTTAACTTTAAAAATTAAATTTAATATACTGGTAAGTTAGTAACATGCCCAGTAGATGATATTCACTATAAACATTATGATGTGAAACAGGTCATCTGGTAAACTTGGAAAACATTTTTTTTAAAGTGTGGAAATTGTTTACGTGGCTGCATCTTGGCCATTTACTGTGTTTTTTTTCTGTATAAATATTAGCTTCATTGAACCATTATGCTATGGTATTCAAGACGTTAAAGAGAAACATTTTTAATCTACATACGAAAACACTTCTGCTATCTGTCAGATGTTTTACTTGCACAGAAAGTTGTCAAAGAGTCTTATGGCTGTATAAGTCACCACTTTATACACTGAAAATCCAGGATAGACTGTAACAATATATTGTTACTTTACATACTGAAGTTAGAAACACTAGATGATAATGCAAATAATTTTTTCTTCTAGTGTTGTACTTGTGAAAATCTCAGCTACTTTCCATCTCAGACAGATTGTTGATAGCAAATTTTGAAAGTGAAAGTGAATAAAAATACTATGTGGCTGTGGTAAATATTCCCAGCTGCTTCAAGAGATATTTCTTGTATTTGCCTTCGAAAATTCCTACAAAAGAAAAGTAATTTAAACTAATTATGTTAAGAGAATCTGCCTACATATTTCTCACCTGTTTTGCAGCTACCACTACCCTTCAAGCATTCCACCAAGGAGGACTTGGGGCTGTGACTGCTACGTCCAGGACAAAACAGCGGTGTGCACATACAAGCTGAAGGATGACCACATACCTTCATGTGTGAGTTCGTCTGTCACTGCAGTGTTCATCCAGTCGAGGGAGGTGGACCGGCTGTCGGTTGACGCATTCAGGTTAGTGCTTATTTTGTAGTAGGTTGCTACCTGTATTCAGGCGACATGCTATCACTGAAAGTGGCCACTTTGACTGTAGTCTGGAATGGGTCCAGCCACCCTAATGGTCTCTGTACTTCAGTCAGTCCCTACTAAGCAGCATACTCATTCTTCATAAGGACGATAAGAATGATGACTTTTATACCTTATGTATCTGGTACTGTCAAAACACATACTTTTACTACTGTATTATGAGTAAATCTTATTTTAAAATTTGTCATCCTTCTTCTGCCTGAATGAGACAGTTAAGAAAAATTACTCTTTGCTTCATTTCTTGTCTACTCTCAAATAAAAATAAAAAAATAAATAAATAAATAAAAATAAAAAATAAAAAATAAAAAAAATCACCCTGCTTCTTTCCTCCTTCCTGATTGTTGCAGTATACAATGAGAAAATGTGATAAATAATCATTAATATGAACTCATGTTAATAGTGCAGTGGGTTGTTGTAAAATAAAAATGATCTTTACACTCAGCTCAAATAAATTTAATGTTTAACATTGTACTGAACTTTTAGATAGGTATAACTGATTTATGTTGGATACTTACAGTTTCCACACAACTCAAGTATAACTGATTTATGTTGGATACTTACAGTTTCCACACAACTCAAGATAGTGAATTTGAATTCACAAAACATAGTGTGTGGGATGTGTCTAAGAGTAAGGAATCAGAGGATTATGAATACCACCAACTCTGTCTGAGCTCGACACATACTACATGCGGGAAAGAAAACATGGAAAGTGAAGAAATGTATTCAGTGCTTAGTGTCACTATCTGCTCGCCCCACAGAGGATAAGAAATTGAATGAATTAAAAAAGTACCAATATGGCACTAACAACGAGCAGGGAAGAAAACATCTGAATAACAAGCTGTTTCAGGCAGTAACAAAACAGTTCTAGGCATCTCCTGGCATATTTATTACCCAGTAATGATTACATATGTTATGCAAAAAGCTCTGGTTGTCATCTGTCCCTGATTTCTTTTCCAAAGTTAACATTAGCCTTGGTCAGGTTGCATTTATTTTGCTCACCTGTTCTTGTAGTGTTACACTTTCCTTCTCATGACACTGTCATTATTTGGTGCATTTAAATTTAGCAGGCTGTTACAGTATTGACCCTAGTACAGCTTCTTAATGCTTGGTGTTGTGAAACAAGTGACACGCCATGTCTTTGTGTGATACTGACTCACTTATCATAGTACTGAGTAACATTTCTGAGCTGCTTTACACATGCAATCCACAATATTTCTGTTCTGATTTAATTAAAAACTGCTAATTAATCAGTTCCTTCAGTCCTCAATGTGGATAGAAGACTTTGATCCAAATAATAGAACTGCCTTTTACACAGAAGTTCTAATGCATTTTTTTCCCCCATAGGTTACTTACATAACAAGTAGTTTTGCTGATGAACTTTTGGGGATCGTTGGTTATCCTTTCCTAACTTTTCATGTCCTTTGACTGAAAGATTCAGTTTCTGTTATATAGACAAGGTTGGTTTGGAGCATTGGCATAAAAGGATTTTCACTGATAATTTGTATCAAAATACATACCCTCTATTCTTGAGTTCAAGACTGCAGAATGTGTATGCACACAGATATAGTATCCACCTATACTGAAAGAAGTTCCAATTGCAGTCGGCAGTCTTTTATTGTAATTTCAAATACATTATCACAATGGCAGAACACTGGCAAGTTATCTGTATCAAAAGTAAGGTAGCTTTCACTTGTCTTCCCAGCATTTTGCTTTGTTGCTCTTTCTTCTGTTTAGAGTTGCTCAGTGGAGTTTTTTTGCAGGAGAACTCCCCCTTGCTGTTATACTGTTTATAATTTTACACTTCCCTTTAATTCTATGCTACTCACTCTAACTCTATGTCCTTGTCCATCTTACAGTGCTCTGTCTTTACTTTTCTAGCTTTTTTGATCCATATTTCAAATTTGTGATATCGTATATTTGTTTTGGTATTACCTTCCTATTTGCTGTACATGATCTCCCTAACTGTTATTTCTGTCTTCCTTTCCAAATTCTTCACCTAACCTTTGCCCCTATTTGCCCTTATTGAGAAAATTGTTTACTCTGCTCCCAAATGATAAGTACCTTTCTCACAATGAGTCCATGCCTCTCATGATCCTGCATTATGAGTGTCTTCTCTTTCCTTATAACATCTTCAGTGCTTTACACATCTTCCTTAATTCTCTTTTCTCATTACCTTAAAGAAAGGGAATATCAGGCTTCCAAATAAAAGGAATATCAGGTTCTGAAGAAATGTTTTGTCACTTATCCTTATCGCCCCCCTAGGCCAGTAGATTCAGCTGTTTCACAAATCTCCAGATCAAATAGACCATGCAGAAATAAACTAGGCATAAGACATCTGCATTGAAACTACAATCAGTTGAAATCCGAAGCCAGGGTCATCTGTGAAGTACAGATAACACTGAAAGCACATTCATTACTGGCATCAATGCACAGCCATAGCAGACCCGAACTTCTGTATGGAGAGAGCTGTTATTACAAGAAAGAACGGCACCAGTCCCCTAAATTCATCCTTTACCGATCATCTCTTAATTAATCGCCTAAAGCCATAGGCGATAACAATATTCTGTATACCGAAAAGGTGGTTAGATGTCTTAGAGGAATCTGAGATTTTCAAACATCTCACTTGTCAAGATGGCCTCATTCTCAATGAACAGCTGCAGCTGTGAAATAAAAACTTTTTTGACTGTATAAAGCCATTGCTTGATCTTTGATTCAGATTTCCTCATGCAGCTTACCGAAATGTTATTTTCCTGTCACATCTTTGCTGTTTTCTTTTATGTCATAACTAACGTTTTTACATTAGAAAATGTATCTCTATTTAAAGCAGATAAATATGTAACTTCATCCTGTTATTATTAATGCTTACGTTATGCCTGAATCAGCTGCATCACAATTTCATATGTCTAATTTTGAATGTACAGTAGCCTAGTTGTTTCTGCCACTACTAGACGGCGCTCGTAGCAACACCATGTTTACTTGCCCACACTTTATAAAGTGGGAACCTCAGTCTTGTTGCAACTCTTGTCAACAGTATGAGCAGCCCTTAGCGGCTCGCCATCTCACAAGTGTTCGTGACGTCGCCTTTCCGGCTTAGATCTTTTTTAATATGTGACTTGGAAGTACTGCATCTTTTCGAGTCAGTACAAACTTTAATTTTATTAATGTACTATATATCTAATGTTTTAGCACAGTTAATCTAATTCTGAAGACGATGCTCCTAGTAGCGTCGAAACCAGGTCAATTTTGACTTAATATTTGTGACCGAGGGCTTATTTGTTACAATATAACAAGAAACATTGATTATTCCAGACTGCTTCTATGTTTATACGCACTGAATATTTTAGAATAAACAAACATTAAATATTTCAAGAACTTTCTGGAAAAGATAAGTACTAAATAATAAACAGATGCTGGTGCTAGGGTTTGAACTGGCAACCTGCAGCATGCCCACACAGTGACACCTAGCCACCATGCTACAATGCAGTAGTATAATATTTGTGATTCATATAAGGTTCTGCAATGTGCTTACATTCTATGTATGTAAAATAGGAGCAGTCTCTGCTGAGGCATGCGCTTCATGATACACTATACTTGATTTAGGATTCTAAATGATATTATTATTATTATTGTTTTATTTATTTACTTACACATTTAAACAAAGCTTTCAGGTCCCTTCTTGCATGTAACCAGACATCCTCAGTGAGTTAACATTACAGTATCTATATTACACGAGCAATAAATAATAGATAGTAATAAATACAGTAATTATAATAAACACACTAATTAAATCCATACACAATATGTAAGGGGATAAATGCATGCACGTGTGTGTGTGTGTGTGTGTGTGTGTGTGTGTGTGTGTGTGTGTGTGTGTGTGTGTCCGTCCGTCCTCAAGTACATCTTCCTTGTATAGACCCTCTATATAATATTGCCTCCTTTCTGACTTCCCTTCTTTGCTTAGGACTGATTTTCCATCTGAGCTCTTGATATTCATACAGGTGGTTCTGATTTCTACAAAGTCCGCTTCAATTTTCCTGTAGTTGGCATCTATCTTACCCCTAGTGATATATGCTTCCACATCCTTGCATTTGTCCTCTTCCCATTCCTGCTTAGCCATTTTGCACTTCCTGTTGATTTCATTTTTTAGATGTGTATATTCCCTTTTGCTGCTTCATTTACTCCATTTTTATATTTTCTCTCTCCATCAATTAAATTCAATACCTTTTCTGTTACCCAAGGATTTCTACTAGTCTCGTGTTTTTACCTACTTGATCCTCTGCTACCTTCACTATTTCTTCTTTCAAAGCTACCCATTTTTCTTCTTCTACTGTATTCATTTCCCCTGTTCTTGTCAATCATACTCTAATGCTCTCTCTGAAACTCTCTACAACCTTTGGTTCTTTCAGTTTATCCAGGTCCCATCTCCTTAAATTTCTACCTTTCTACAGTTCACAGTTCATAACCAATAAATTGTGATCAGAGTCCACATCTGCCCCTCCCCCCCCCCCCCCCCCCCCTCCGGAAATGTCTTACAATTTAAAATCTGGTTCCAGAATCACTGTCTTACCATTATATAATCTATCTGAAACCTTCCAGGATCTCCAGGTCCCTTCCCCATATACAACCTTCTTTCATGATTCTTAAACCATGTGTTAGCTATGATTAAATTGTGCTCTGTGGAAAATTCTACAAGGTGGCTTCCTCTTTAATTCCATTCCCCCAGTCCATATTCACCTACTACTTTTCCTTATCTTCCTTTCCCTACTATTGAATTCCAGTCCCATGGCTATTAAATTTTTGTCTCTCTTAACTATCTGAATAATTTTATTTACCTCATCATACATCTCTTCCTCACCTGTAGAGCTAGCTGGCATATAAACTTGTACTACTGTGGTGGGTGTGGACTTCATGTGTGTCTTGGCTACAATAATGTGTTCACTATGCTGTTCATAGTAGCTTATTTACAGTCCTTGGGTTTTTTTTAATTCATCATCAAACTTACTCCTGCATTACCCTTATTTGATTTTGTATTTGTAACACTGTATTCACCTGACAGGAAGTCCTGTTTCTACTGCCACTGAACTTCACTAATTCCCACCATATCTAACTTTAACCTATCTATTTCCCTTTAAATTTTCCTACCTACCGCCTGATTAAGGGATTTAACATTCCACACTCCTATCTGTAGAATGCCAGTTATGTTTCTCCTGATAATGACGTCATCCTGAGTAGTCCCCGCCCAGAGATCCGAACGGGACACCATATTTACCTCCGGAATATTTTACCCAAGAGAATGCATCATCATTTAACCATACAGTAGAGCTGCATGACTTCGGGAAAAATTACGGCTGTAGTTTCCCCTTGCTTTCAGCTGTTCGCAGTAGCAGCACAGCAAGGCCGTTTTGGTTGATGTTATGAGACCAGGTCAGTCAATCATTCAGACTGTTGCCCCTGCAGCTACTGAAAAGGCTGCTGCCCCTCTTCAGGAACCACACGTTTGTCTGGCCTGGCCTCTCAACAGATACCCTCTGTTGTGGCTGCACATACGTCAAGGCTAACTGTATCGCTGAAGCACGCAAGGCTCCCCGCCATTGGCAGGGTCCATAGTTCGAGGTGGGGCAGGGTGGGGGGGAGGGGGGTGGGTGCTGAGTGGGGGGAGAGACATGACATCATAAACAGTAAGATGCATGAAAAAGTGCCGTGTCATGATGCATGGTGTTTAGATTTATTACTTCTGTGCTACTCACTCCATTTTGCAATAAGTTTAACAGACATTATCCACATATTCCCCACCCCACCATAAACAATGGATCTTGCCATTGGTGGGGTGGCTTGCATGCCTCAGTGATACAGATAGCTGTATAGATTCAACCAAGTTAATAGTGTATCTGTTGAGAGGCCAGACAATCATGTGGTTCCTAAAGAGGGGATGCAGCCTTTTCAATGACTGCAGGGGCAACAGTGTGGATGATTAACTGATACGGCCTTGTAACATCAGCCAAAATGGTCTTGCTGTGCTGGTTCTGCCAACGGCTGAAAGCAAGGGGAAACTACAGCCGTAATTTTTCCTGAGAGCATACTGCTCTACTGTATGGTTAAATGTGATGTCATCATCTTGAGTAAAATATTCCGGAAGTAAAATAGTGCCCCACTTGGATATTCAGGTGGGAAACTATGCAGGAGGATGTCATGAGGAGAAACAAAACTGGTATTCTTCAGACTGGAGCATGGGATGTTAGACCCCGTAATCACAGATGTAGGTTAGAAAATTTAAAAAGGAAAATGTGTATGTGGAAGCTAGACATAGAGGGAATTAGTAAAATTTGGGGTCAGGAGAAATACAACTTCTGATCATGTGAATACATGGTTATAAATACAAAATCAGATAGGGGTCATGCAAGAGTGGATTAATAACTAATAAGAAAACAGGAATGTGAGTAGGCTACTATGAAGAGAATAGTGACCTCATTATCTTAGCCAACATAAGACACAAAGCTCACACCCACCACAGTAAAAAAAGTTTATGTGCCTACTAGCTCCACAGATGATGAAGAGATTTAAGGAAAACTATTCATATAGTTAATGTAGGTGACAGTTTAATTATGGTGGGAGACTGGAATTCAATAGTAGGAAAAGAAAGAGAATGAAAAATTGCTGTTGAATATAGACTGGGGGAAAGGAAAGAAAGAGGAAGCCACCTGGTAGAATTTTGCACAGAGCATAATTTAATCATCACTAACACATGACTTAACAGTCATCAAAGATGGTTACATATGTGCAAGAGGCCTGTAGACACTGGAAGGATTCAGACTGACTGTATAACGGTAAGGCAGAGGTTTTGGAACCATATTTTCAATTGCAACACATTTCCAGGTGCAGATGTCTTTTCTGACCACAATTTATAATTATGACCTGTAAATTAAAACTGAAGAAACTGCAATAAGGTAGGAAATTAAGAAGATGAGACCTGGATAAGTTGAAAGATTCAGAGGCTGTTGAGAGTTTCAGAGGGATCATTACGCAATGATTGACTAGAACAGGGGAAAAGAATACAGTAGAAGACAAATGGGTAGCTTTAAGAGAAGAAGGAGTTAAGGTAGTTGAGGATCAAATAGGTAAAAATACAAGGTGTAGTAGAAATCCTTGGATAATGCTGGAGATAATGAAATTAACTGATGAAAGAAGGATGTATAAAGATGCAGCAAATGAAGCAGGTGAAAGGAAATACAAACCTCTAAAATATTAGATTGACAGGAAGTGCAAAATAGCTAAGCAGGGATGACTGGAGGACAAATGTAAGGACTTAGAAACATATGTCAGTAGGAGAAAGATAGATACTGTGTACAGGAAAACTAAAGAGGCATTTGGAGGAGAGAGAAGCAGCTGTATGAATATCAAGCTCTAAGATGGGAAAGCTGAAAGATGGAAGGAGTACATAGATGGTCTATACAGGGGATATGAACTTGCAGGCAATATTATAGAAATGGAGGAGGGCACAGATGAAAATGAGATGGAGAAATGATACTGAAAGAAGAATTTGACAGAGCATGGAAGATCTAAGTCAAAATAAGGCCCCAGGAGTAGGTGACATTCCATCAGAATTATTGATAGTCTTGGGAGAACCAGCCATGACAAGACTCTTCCAACTGCTGTGTGAGATACGAAACAGGCAAAATACCCTCAGGCTTCAGGAAGAATATAATAAACCCAATTCCAAAGAAAGTAGATGAGAACAGTTTAGTAAGCCATGGTTGCAAAATACTAATACGAATTCTTTATTGAATACTGAAAAAAAAAAAACTGGTAGAAGTTGATCTCGGTGAAGATCAGTTTGGATTCCAGAGAATTCCAGGCACACACGAGGCAGTGCTGATCCAATGACATATTTTAGAGCATTGGTTAAGGAAAGGCAAACCTCGGTTTATAACTACGAACTTGCAGCATGCTGGAGGTGAAAAATAAGTCCTCAGCTTGTCTTTTAATTGAAATAAACGTTTGTGGCTTCATCGTATGTTGCATTGAGAAGTATGCATTTTTTATTTCTTGATGTTGACTAGTTTTGGACACTTGTATCCATTTTCAGACCAGCCATGCTGTAAGTGTGACAAATACAGGGGAAAGCCCATGTACAGAAAGTGCCCCTGCAGTAATCAAAGCATTATGTGGCTGCAAATTACATCACATGGGACAGAGCTTAGAGACAGACATTTATAGCATTTGTAGGCTTAGAGAAACCTTTTGGCAGTGTTAACTGGAATACTCTCTTTGACATTCTGAAGGTAGTAGGGATAAAGTACAGGGATCAAAAGGCTATTTACAACTTGTACAGAAATCAGATGGCAGTTATAAGAGTCAAGGGACTTGAAAAAGAAGCAGTGGCTGAGAAAAAGGGTGTGAGACAGGGTTGTAGCCTATCCCCAGTGTTGTTCAGTCTGTACATTGAGCAAACAGTAAACGAAACCAAAGAAAAATTTAGACTAGAAATTGAAGTTCGGGGAGAAGAAATAAAAACTATAAGGTTTGCAGATGGCATTATTATTACATCACAGATGGCAAAGGACTTGGACAGTGTCTTGGAAAGGTGGATATAAGATGAACACCAACAAAAGCAAAATGAGGATAATGGCATGTAGTTGAATTAAATCAGGTGATGCTGAGGAAATTAGATTAGGAAATGACACACTTTGGGATTAGCTACTTGGGCAGTAAAATAACAGTGATGGTTGAAATAGAGAGGATATAAAATCTAGACTGGCAAGGGCAAGAACAGCGTTTCTGAAGAAGAGAAATTTGCTAACTTTTAATTTTAGTAATCAACAGCCTCAGTTGCAAAGTGTACCTAGATTTACCTAGGTTTCAGTCGGGATAACCCAGCCTTCTTCAGAATAAAAGTAGCTACCATTTGTCGATAGTGGACATCGTCAAGATAATATTACAAATCCATACATTATCATCAGACTGAAAAAACTTATCTGAAACTGCCTCAGCCCCACTTTGTGACCACGATGCGGCAGCCACGAGTGCTGTACTGGAACTTGGTGATGAAGAATACAGAGTGTGTGAAAATCTCTACAATTTTTAGGCCCCAGAGTTCCTTCCTAGATGGCTCAGAATGCATCCTATCAACTGATTCCTTTTTTTAGTCAAGCTGTGCCATAAATTCCTTTTCTCCATAATTTAATTAAGCATGTCGTCATTAGTTACTGGATCTACCCAAATAATCTAAAGCATTCTTCTATGACACCACATGTCAATAGGTTCTATAATTTTCTAGCCTGAGCCATTCATCATTGGCATATCAGATCCACGTTTCACTTCCTTACATGGCTACACACTTTACTTCTTGCTATTGCCAGTCTGCATTTCATATCCCATCTTTTTCGGGCAGCTCTAGTTAACTTGCTGGCCAAAGAGCAAAACTGATCTTCTACTTTTAATGTCTCATTTTCAAATCCAATTCCATTAACATTACTGGATTTAATTTTCCTATACTGCATCAGCCTTGTTTCACTCTTGTTGATGATCATATTATAACCTCATTTCAAGACACTAAGCATTCCATTCAGCTGGTCTTCCAAGGCCTTTACAATCTCTGACGGAAGTACATTGTCACTGGCAAACCTCATCCCCCTTCCCTCTTTTTGTTTAATCTTTAGTTTCCTTTGCTGCTTGCTCAGTGTACATATTCAGTATCATAACAGGTAGACTACAACTCTGTCTCACTCTATTTTCAACCACTGCTGTCTTTTTACAGCTACAGTTGCACTCGGTTTCCTGTAGAAGCTGTAGATAAGCTTTTGCTCCCTGTATTTTATTTCAGCTACCTTCAGAATTTCAAAGAGTGTATCAGCCAACATTGTCAAAAGGTTCTTCTAAATGTCAAATCCTATAATTGTAGCTTTTACTTTCCGCAGTCTACCGCTAGTATTAGTCATTTTGTGATGTTTTAATGTTCAGAAGTGTAAAATTATGCAATTCACAAAATGAAAAAATTGTAGTATTCTATGACTAGAATATCAATGGGTCACAGTTGGAATCAACCAACTCATGCAAATATCTGTGTTCTCTGCCTTGAAGGGATATGAAATGGAAAGATCACATAGGCTGTGGCAGACCTCGATTTATTGGTAGAATACTGGGAAAATGCAATCAGTCTGCAAAAGGGACTACTTAAAAATCACTCATGCAAGCCATTCTAGAAGATCACAAAAGTGTTTGGGACCTATACCAAATAGGACTTAACAGTAGATATTGAATGTATACAGAGAAGGGCAGCACGAATGGTCACAGGTTTGTTTGACCCATGGAGAGGCACACAGTGATCCTTAAAAAACTGAACTGGGAGACTCTTGAAGAAAGATGTTAACCATCCTGAGAAAGCATACTTACAAATCTTGAAGAACTGGCTTTAAATGATGACTATAGGAATATACTAAATCCCCCCTATATATCTCTCCGATAGGGATTGTGAGGACAAGAATAGGTTAATTACAATGCACACAGAGGCATTTTAACAATCATTCTTCGCAGCCTCCATACATAAATCAAATGGGAAGAAACCCTAATAACTGGTACAGTTGGATGTACTGTTGCCATGCACTTCACAGTGGTTGGCAAAGTTCAGATGTAGATGGTGGAAGTATGTACAGGTATTTTAGTAGTAGATGTGAATGTTGGCTTACATTGTCTTCTGCTATAAATAATTATGAGTACTCTGCTTTCTGGCACATCAAATTTTCTTTCCACAGGCACGTTCCTCGTCTGGAATATTTAAACATAACGGACACAAAGCTCAGATCACTCCCGAGGGATCTCTTCCGTGACACCAGAGACTTGAAGCATCTGCTTGTTCAAAACAATCCTAACTTGAGATCTTTGGACAATGATGTCTTCAGAGATGCTAGCAAGCTTGAGGATGTAATTCTGGACCGGAATGACATCAGTTCACTGGACCGAGATGTGTTCACACACCTGACGAATGTCAAGAGGCTGAACCTTGCCTACAATAAAATCAGGAGTCTGCCTGACGGGATCTTCAGAGATAACCGTGAACTACAGGAGCTAGGGCTGTCTGGGAACCCATTGCGCATTACGGCAGATACAGCAAGGTAAGTTTCTGTGTTGATTTCTCAAAGTTTTCAACTTAATTAATATTGTGGAGAAGGATTCCTGAAAGAACAACTTTTTTGAGAAATGGGTCTTAATAGTATAAGATATTGGCAAGTAAACAACGCCCTCCCCCTCCCAGTTCCTTAAATAATTCATCTTCCATGTATAAAACAGACTGAAACATCTGATTGGTTTACAAATGAGTTAATGTGTTACATGTTTCATGTTAACCCCGTATAACATTTACAGTGAAGACGCAGAAATCAAAGTATGTTTCTTTTATTTGTTTTGGATTATTCACCCACTGCTTAGTGAAAAAGTCAAAACCAAAACTGGTAAACCTCTTAATATGTTCATTTAAGACTTTTTTGGCAAATAGTGTATAGTGTCAAACTGTTTTGTTAAGGATTGATCATACCAAAAGTAAGGTATAAAAATAAAGTCATAACATATAATTACATGCAATATTACAATGTTAATTTTATAATTTACATTATGGGTATTTTACAAAAGATTAAGGCATTTTATTATACAGTTAATATAAGTAAGTGAACAAACAAAGATAAAAAAAGAACAGTGTGTGTATTTGAAAACTAAAGATATCCTTAAAATATTTCACATTAAGATTCTGATAGCTGTAGTAAAAAAAAGAGGTACTTAAAGAATGATTCTTATATTTGAAAAATGTTTAACCTTAAGCTGTTTTAGATTTGTGTGAATCAGCTTTCCACGATGATGAGTAGGTAAAACCTTTGTTTTTATGTCACTTGAAGGTCAAATCTTTGAGAATGTAACATAAAGCTGCCCATGCCTGAAAACTGGTTTCTAACAGAAATATTCCTACTGTGTTCACTGTTTGACCTTTGGAATTGTTGGTCATCATGGCAAAAGAATCCTGTTATAACGTCAAGTTGAACACATATATTTCAAAACGACACAACACATATATGTCCCTGAGAGCAAGTTGGCAAAGCAAGACATGTGAACAAGGTAACATTCGAATGAACACTGAGTCCAAGTCCAGCAGCCACTGGCTGGCTGGCCACTTAGGTGGCGCGGCTGCTGCATGGCTGGCAGACAGCGCCGCATGTAGAGGACGCGTGTAATTGCGTGGTGGCGTAGTAGTTCCGCAACGGGTCAGAAGTCTTAGCAGACGGACGATCTGGTCAACCCTTCTGAATAGATTGTAAAACCCGGGAGAGGGTAGGATCAGAACCCGTAGCAGCTGCCAGCCGGTCCGCGGTGATGGGGAATCCGTCCACAACCTGCTGCTCGGCAACATCCAGGTGGAAACACAAAAGTTAGTCCCTATTGAATGCCAGATCAGGACCCATGGGAAGGCGAGACAGTGCATCAGCATTTTCATGTTGAGCCGTTGGCCGGAAATGAATCTCATAGTTGAAACGAGACAAGTAACGCTGGAGGCGGTGTGCAGCCTTGTCGGGAAGTGACGATGATAGATGAAACAAGGAAACAAGTGGTTTGTGATCCGTAACAAGATGAAATTTGGATCCATAGAGAAAAACACCAAACTTATGGAGTGCATAAATAATGGCCAAAGCTTCTTTTTCAATTTGAGAATACTTTTTTGGTGCATCCGTGAGCGTTTTGGAGGCATAAGCAATGGGTTGTTCAGAGCCGTCAGAAAAACATTGCGCAAGGACTGCACCGACCCCATATTGAGAGGCGTCCGTGGCAAGAACAAGATGTTGGCGAGGTCGATAAGTAGCCAGGCACGGGGCTTGTTTCAGCATAGTCTTCAATTGCTGGAAAGCCTCATCGCATGACGCGGACCAGTGAAAAGGCACGTTTTTATGCAACAGGTGATGCAACGGCTGAGCCACCGATGCAGCAGATGGCAAAAACTTGTGATAGTATGCTATTTTCCCCAAGAAGGCCTGCAGTTCCTTAACAGACGTAGGGCGAGGAAGGGCTTCGATCGCAGCGACAGTTTGCTGAAGCAGACGAATACCATCAAGAGAGTTGAAACCCCAAGTACGTGATAGATGCCTGAAAAAAAAATGTGATTTCTGAAGATTACATTTAAGACCGGCAGTCTGTAAGACATGAAAAAGTGTGTGGAGGTTCTGAAGATGTTCTTCAGTGGTGGAGCCAGTGACAACAATGTCATCCATGTAATTTATACACCCAGGGACAGGGAGCAGTAATTGTTCCAAAAATCACTGAAAGAACAGGGCCGCTGGCAACCCCGAATGGCAATTGTTGGTACTGATAGAGGCCGAAAGGCGTGATAAGGACCAGAAACTGCCAGGAAGCAGTGTCGAGAGGAAGTTGATGATAAGCTTCTGACAGGTCAATTTTAGAAAAATACTGGCCTCCTGCAAGTTTAGTGAACAATTCTTCAGGTTGGGGCTTAGGGTAAGTGTCGATGAGGCATTGTGCATTTACAGTGGCTTTAAAATCCCCACAGAGACGAATATCACCATTAGGCATAGCAACAACAATGACAGGGGAGGACCACTCACTGGAAGTGACAGGTCGCAAGATCCCTGAATTAGTGAGACGATCCAGCTCCCGTTTTACCCGATCACGAAGGGCCACAGGAATGGGCCGAGCCTGAAAAAACTTGGGCCGAGCAGTGGGTTTGAGTGTGAAATGAGCTTCAAAGTTGTTTGCATGGCCTAATCCAGGAGAAAAAAGGGGCGAAAATGTTGTCGACAAGGAATCCAGTTGAGCATAAGAAATAGCATCAGAGACAATATTGACAGAGTCATCTATGGAGAACCCAAAAATGCGAAAGGCATCGAAACCAAAAAGATTCTCTGCGGTACTCTGGTTGACCACAAATATGGGAAAAGTGCGAACAACGGATTTGTAAGGTACCTCAGCATTAAATTGTCCCAAGAGAGAAATCTTCTGTTTATTGTACATCCGTAATTGCCGAGTGACAGGTGATAGGAATGGAGAACCCAACTGAAGATACATTTGAGAACATCCCAACCAAGGATTTGGACAGTGAGGAATAACTTCCCTGAAAGGGAAGAATTGCAATTGACAGACAACACAGAAGCAGAATCAGCGTCACGGTCATGAATATCATGTATACGGTCGGATTTGCAAACGGCAGACACATGACCCTTCTTTTTGCAATTGTGACACACGGCCCAACGTTGGGTCAGTCCTCCCATGAATGTTTCGTAAAACACTGCAGACATGAAGGAAGTTGACGTGGGTTTTGCTGCAGTTTCTTAGAGGGTTGTGTACGGTTAGGCCGAGGCTGCGCGTGGGAGCGTACTGCGGCCACGTCAGCCAGCAGGGACGCACCGCACGCGTCGTCAACAGCTGACAGAGATTGT
The DNA here is from genome assembly GCF_023864345.2 of Schistocerca serialis cubense. Lineage (NCBI taxonomy): Eukaryota > Metazoa > Arthropoda > Insecta > Orthoptera > Acrididae > Schistocerca > Schistocerca serialis. Next base: position 110,028,600 of record NC_064647.1, read on the forward strand.
ATTGCCCCAACATCACCCCACACCTCTATTTGCACCCCAGCGGCACGAGAAATTTCAAAGGACTGCGCGATGGATAGGATTTCATCTAGAGTCGGATTTGCCAACTGGAGGGCACGTTGCCGAACTTCTTCGTCGGGCGCCGACCGGATAATGGCATCCCGTACCATGGAATCGGCATAGGAATCTTTGTGAATGTCAGTAACAAATTGACACTTTCGACTGAGGCCCTGAAGTTCAGCAGCCCAAGCGCAATAGAATTGATTTGGTTGTTTTTTACAACGATAAAAGGCAACACGAGAGGCTACCACACGCGTTTGCTTTTGAAAATAGAAAGACAGAAGTGAGCACATTTCAGCAAAGGACAAAGACGCAGGATCTTTCAAAGGAGCCAATTGTGACAACAACCGATACATTTGAGGTGAAATCCATGAAAGAAACAGAGACTTAAATGTTTGTTCGTCCGTGACATGAAATGCCAAGAAGTGCTGTTGAAGACATTTTTTGTAATCAGACCAGTCTTCCGCCGTCTCGTCATAAAGAGGAAAAGGAGGTATAGACAACGACAAGAATCGCCCCGCATTTGATGCCGTGACGAAATCACGAATCGCCGATGTTAGAAGCATTTGCTGTTCAATGAGACCTTGCAATAGTTGCTCGACAGTAGCCATGGAAACCTGTGGGTCAACGATGAAAAGTAAAAATCCACTACCTTGTCGCCAGTTGTTATAATGTCAAGTTGAACACATATATTTCAAAACGACACAACACATATAAGTCACTGAGCAAGTTGACAAAGCAAGACATGTGAACAAGGTAACATTTGAATGAACACTGAGTCCAAGTCCAGCGGCCGCTGGCTGGCTGGCCGCTTAGGTGGCGCGGCTGCAGCATGCCTTGCAGACAGCGCCGCATGTGGAGGAAGTGCGTAATTGCGCGGCGGCACTTTGAATGATCGGCGAGTCACTACAAATCCTTAATGGGAAACTGTTGTTGCTTAAATGGGAAGGATAATTCAGCATTGGAAACTGCCTTTTCTCAGATTTAAAACTATTTCTCCTGTAAGAAAATCAGTAAGAATATCCGCATAAATCAAATTGATTTTATACTTTCAACAACTGATCATAAACTGTTCCATTATCCCACATTTCTGTTAAAATTTCATTGTACCATGACTGAGTTCAAACTTTAAGATGTAGTTAACATTGCTTTAAGCCTGCAGGATTGTTGGTATTTAAAAATTCCAAGGGGAAGTTAATACACTCATTCATGTCTTCCACTTCAATTTCATCAGTATTTAAGATAGTTGCAGTTTTTCCCTGGAAGTACAGAGAAGTTTAGATTGTTAGGTTGTATTATATTTCTATCTGCTGCAACTTGTAGATTTGCATCTAAAGGTCACCTCCATTCTCTGGAATCATTGCTACGTCAGCCGCATATACACTGAAGCACAAAAGAAACTGGTATGTAAACAGGCAGAATACGGCAATACAGTCGGCAATGCAATCCCACAACTGTCTGCCACAACCGTCAGATCAGTTAGAACTGCTACAATGAAAGATTATCAAGATTTAAGTGAGTTTGTATGTGGTGTTATAGTCAGCGCTCGAGCGGTGGGACACAACATCTCCGAGGTAACAATGAAGTAGGGGTATTCCTGTACGACCATTTCATGAGTGTACTGTGAATATCAGGAATCTGGTAAAACATCAAATCTTCGACATTCCTGTGGCCAGAAAAGGATCCTGCAAGAACAGGACCAATGACAACTGAAGAAAATTGTTCAATGTGACAGAGTGCGACTTTCCGCAGTTGCTGCAGATTTCAGTGCTGGGCCATCAACAAGTGTCACTGTGCAAACCATTCAACGAGACATCATTGATATGGGTTTTCGGAGCTGACGGCTCACTAGTGTATCCCTGATGGCTGCACGACACAAAGCTTCACAACTCACCTGGGCCCTCTCAACACTGATACTGGACTGTGGATGACTGGAAACAAGTTGCTTGGTCGGACAAGTCTTGTTTCAGATTGTATTGAGCGAATGGAAGTGGATGTGTTCAGGTATGGAGACAATCTCATGAATCCATGGATTCTGCATGTCAGCAGCAGACTTTTCAAGCTCATGGAGGCTCTGTAATGGTATAGGGCGTGTGCAGTTGCAGTGATTTAGGAAAAAATAAATAAATAAATAAATAAAAAAATTATCTGCCTGTCACCTGCATCCATTCATGTCCATCACGCATTCTGATGGACTTGGAAAATTCCAACAGGACAATGCGACACCCCACAGGTCCAGAATTGCTACAGAGTGGTTCCAGAAACACTCTTATGAGTTTAAACACTTCTGCTGGCCACCAGACTCCCCAGACATGAACATTATTGAGCATATCTGGGAAGCTCTGCTTGTCTTACCTTTTTGTTTGTGTTTATTGGCTTTGTGATTATGATTCCCATATCGACAACCATTTTGGTGTTTGTGTATGTACTCATAAACCATGTAGGAGATAAGCTGGACAGCCTCATTCCATCATTAAATTTCTATGTTCATGTTATTATCTAATGCCTTTTCAAAATCTCTAAAAGCAAGATGAGTTTCCCTATTGAGTTCTCACCTCTTTTTCTGTAATTTGTTGTGGTGTAAAAACATTGTTAGTAGTTGTTTGTCTGTTTTTAAAACCTAATTGTTCTTCAGATATTAGTTTTTCGATGACAGTTTTTTAGTCTCGCACTTACGTTTTTGGCATATAATTTGTGGCTGAATCCAGATGCTTATACTCCTATAGTTATTACATTTATTTTTATCACCCATTTTAAAACATTATTTACTCTTGCCTTTAGCATCCTTCGGTGATTTCGTGCTTCTTTTCAGTATTTCCACAGTTCCATATTGATAGCATTTAACCCATTGGATTTCCTATTTTTTGTAGCTTTTAGAGCAGTGTTTCCCAACATTTCTGAGGCCATTACCCCTGAGTGCAATAAGCCATTATCTAGTACCGCCCACCACTAATGTCATCAACATCAGTGCCTAACCAAACTGTAGAATTCTATTTGAACACTTTTATTGTTAGAATGATGAAAGCTAGTTTCTGTAGGTGTTTCATAATGTAATGTAATAATGGTTCTGCTTATTTCTAACAGCCTTTTTTTAAAAGAATTATCAAGCACTTTTTAGTGCACTGCAAGTGTTACCCATAACACCTCTTCAGAAAAGGAAGATAGCATTTGTTGCACCACTTGTCCCCCTAGCAACTCTTGGTTCACCCACACTCTACACCCCTATTAGAAAGCAAGCAAATTAAATGCATGTGCTATACTTACTGTTTGTAAATTACTTCATTGCTGGAAGCCTTCCTTCTGAACTGGTAGAAACTGGAAGACCAAAGCTTTATGTCTGACAACTACTAATAAGAATAACACTGTGAAAGCCCTGCAGCAATTTAATAACCATTACATAGTTGCTGTTGTTTTGTGTCATCAATTAGTTGGATTATCTGTTGCAAAATGGATAATGAAACAGTTTGTGGTCCATTGCGGGAACTACCTACAATGTAGAGATAGTATTGTTATGAGATATGTGGTGCGTATGTTTCAGTTTTCCTGTCATAGATGCATGGCACAAAGTAAAAAGTTTCTGTGTAAAAAGTGGACAGTGTGAGTAGAACATGTTCATACATTTGTTTCATAAGCTTTAACCTCAACCAAATTGTGTCATGGGTTAATGCTTGTATTTGAAGAAAAAAGATAAGGACTAGGAACCTAGTAATCAGTATTACAGTCTTAAAAAATAGTGAAATAAAAATGATCTTTAAAAAATAATTTAATTACAAAGGCATAACACAATCAAATTCTTTTGTTTTTAATCCTTAGAAAATTTATTTTACCCCTCGGAGGATAATTATCCCCAGGTTGGGAACCACTGTCGTATAGTTTCCATAATTTTGTCATATCAATATCATCCAGCCCTCTTGTGTGATTTAGTTCAGGTAATGCGTGACTTACACTATCAATACCGTATATTTCACAGTGACCTAGTCATTCCTTCAGACCTATACTATCGACACATATGTAGTTCTTTCTTACCTACTGAGTATTTTCAACATTTTATAAGCTATAATTTGTTTGTCATTATCTAAATTGCTAATAAAGCATTCTCATGATTCTGCATGTGTTTTCCAAGTTTGTTCCTTTTCTCTTGTTATTCATTACAGTTTTCATTTGTGGGTTATTAGTATTATTAATATTATTATTAGTATCTTTATTAGTATTATTTCAATATAATGGAAGGAAACATTCCACGTGGGAAAAATTATATATAAAAACAAAGATGAGGTGACTTACCGAACAAAAGCGCTGGCAGGTCGATAGACACACAAACAAACACAAACATACACACAAAATTCAAGCTTTCGCAACAAACTGTTGCCTCATCAGGAAAGAGGGAAGGAGAGGGGAAGACGAAAGGAAGTGGGTTTTAAAGGAGAGGGTAAGGAGTCATTCCAATCCCGGGAGCGGAAAGACTTGCCTTAGGGGGAAAAAAGGACAGGTATACACTCGCACACACGCACATATCCATCCACACATACAGACACAAGCAGACAATAACATCCAAGCCATGCACACAAAATATGGAAAGGTTAACAGCGTGGAAAAATTCAAATATTTTGGGAAATATATATGAATAGGAGGCATCCGACATAGAAAGAACAGAAAAGCTTCAGACAGCAGACAAATTGACATGGACACACTATAATAAGAGAAATATTTCAAGATAGGCTAAACTTGGGCACAACAGTACAGTTATACTACCAGAAGCATTCTACACATCAGAAACAACCGCAAATGGAGCAACAGGCATCACAGAGACAGAAAAAATAGACATAAAATCGTCAGAAAAATTTTCGGAGCAGTACACAGAGATGGTATATGGATGAAGAGACCAACCAAAGAATTTTATGAACACACAGACAAGGTCACAGACACAATCAAAAGACATCGACTAACATTCTATGGACACATCAATAACAACAGACTCACAAAGAGGATTTTGGTGTAGTAAACAAATCAATCAAAAAAACCAGTTGGTTTCAAGAATTAGAAGAAGATCTAAAACACGAAATTTCGAACATCAAATTTGAAAGAAAAGAAAAGAAGGAAAGCAGGCAAAAAATTGACAGAGCAAAGGAAGCAGGAACACAGCCACAGAATGAAGAAGTTTTGGGGAGAGGAAAAAGAGGAGTGAAACAACAAAAATTGAATAATCATGTAACATTCAAGTTAATCACTGTCCTGGAGGCAAAAATATGAAATAATACTAACAAAGATGAGGTGACTTACCGAACAAAAGTGCTGGCAGGTCGATAGACACACAAACAAACACAAACATACACACAAAATTCAAGCTTTCGCAACAAACTGTTGCCTCATCAGGAAAGAGGGAAGGAGAGGGGAAGACGAAAGGAAGTGGGTTTTAAAGGAGAGGGTAAGGAGTCATTCCAATCCCGGGAGCGGAAAGACGTACCTTAGGGGGAAAAAAAGGACAGGTATACACTCACACACACGCACATATCCATCCACACATACAGACACAAGCAGACATATTTGATGTGTAGAATGCTTCTGGTAGTATAACTGTACTGTTGTGCCCAAGTTTAGCCTATCTTGAAATATTTCTCTTATTATAGTGTGTCCATGTCAATTTGTCTGCTGTCTGAAGCTTTTCTGTTCTTTCTATGTTGGATGCCTCCTATTCATATATATTTCCCAAAATATTTGAATTTTTCCACGCTGTTAACCTTTCCATATTTTGTGTGCATGGCTTGGATGTTATTGTTCTTTCTTTCCATGTATTGTACCTTCTCATATCATATCTGTAGACCTGTTCTTGCAGAGGCCTCTTGTAAGTATTCTAGTGCTTCTTGTCTATTGTTGCTGAGTATTACCAAGTCATCTGCAAATGCCATGCTTTTTATGATAGTCTTTTTTTGCATATGTTCGTCTTAATTGAATTCCTTTTACTTTTTCTTGCCATTGTTTTATAATTTTGTCTAAGACAATGCAAAATCCAGGATGGAATGTAACAATATTATGAAAGGGATAATTGCTACTCACCATATAGCAAAGATGCTGTGTCGCAAATAGGTGCAACAAAAAGACTGTCATAAAATAAGCTTTCAGCCAACAAGGCCTTTGTCAAAAAAACACACACACACACACACACACACACACACACACACGACACGAGACTGCATGCAGTGTCTTTTAGCTGAAGCCACACCCCAATGCATTGCATTCTAAATTGTCTATGTGAGATCTGTTCAATTTTCTGTTGAGCTTTGATTAATTTTTTCAGTAAGTTTGTCTTTGTTTATCTTCAAGTATTCTAGATCTGATCTTACAATTTTTTTGTGTTGCCTTTCTGTTTCTTGGGATTCGTCTAATTTTTACTTGTAGCAAGTGGTGGTCGGACTTGAAGAATCTGTTACGTGTCCTCACATTCAGAATTTTGCTTTTAGTTGTACTTGTGATGGTTACCTGATTGATTTGAAATTCTCCTCGTATGTTTTTGGGCTTTTACATGTTGTTATTTTTTGTTTTGGCTTTTGAAATTGCGTTGGCATAGTTTTTAAGCTAAAATTTGGACAGTAGGGTATGAGATGTTCCCCATCCTTGTTGGTGAATTTGTGTGCTGTAAGTAATCCTGTGATTTGCTTGTACTTCTTCTCCTTGCCTAGTTGTGTATGGAAGTTTCCTACTAAAATTTTAACACGTATTTCTGGTATTTTATTTGTTATTTCTTCCATGTCTTCTCAAAAGTATTCAACTTCTTTCTGTTGTGATCATTTGTCAGTGCATGTGCGTTGATGATTGTGTATCTTTTGTTTCCTGATTTGAAGGGTATTGTGAAGATTCTTTCTGATGCTGAACTGAAATATAGGATGTTGTCTGTGAACTGCAAATCCTGTGCCAAACATTGTAAGTGTTCCTCTTCTGACTGCAGACTTTCCTTTGTGTATCCTGTGTTGAAATGGTTTTTGTCTGTGAAACCTGTCTCTTGTATTATGAGGATTTAGCTGTGACATTTGTCCATAATATCTGTAAGCTCTTTGTCTTTGCCTGTCTTGACCAGCATATTTGTGTTGAGCATGCCAATATAGTGTTTGCAAAGATGTTTTGAGCAGCTCTGATTCTTGTCCATCTCTTGATGCTCCTGGTCCCTCAGAATCCGATGACCAGGGAAGTCCAGTGTATTTACTGGTGCCTGGGGCAGTGGATATTTTTCCTATTCTACCGTCATGATTATTTCAAGTTAGTGGTTGTTGTTATGTGTTTTGGAGACCACATATGTTAAAGACTTGAATGTTGAGATCAAGACAAATTTGTAACAGCTGTGCCAACTTGGTGAACAGATGCTGACCACTAGCCACTGGAGGCCAGAACAGACACTAATGGGCTTAGGGCTAAGTTAGTATTTGGCCCACCCTGAGTATAAGTAGGAAAACCACATAGCATTTTGCTGTTTTCATTGTGTATCAGTTCTCCAAATGTGTCTGCTGTTTTGGGAAGTGGTATATTTCCAGTTCTAGAATTGAGATCTCCCATGAGTAAAATCTGATTTTTGTGGTATCAATTTAATATAATTTGCTATTGTTTGTAAGAGGCCTTGAACTCATCAGTTTTTCCTTTTTCTGGGACATAACTTGTTGTATTATTCTTAGGATTCCTGTTGGACCTGCCATTCCTACTAGCACAATGTTTTCATTTACAGTTCAGTATTTTATCTTTCCATTCATTATAAACACAAATGACAGTACTTTTACTTGCTCATTGTTCCTGTTCAACTTTCCTGTACGTCACAATATAGATATCTACATACTAGTCCTGTATATTTTCTTCATTGTTTTTGTAATTGCCACAAAATCTGTTTCCTTTTCTTGGTAACTTTCCAAGTCCCAATAGATCATTTTTTCTTGTTCTGTTTCTTGCCTATGTTGTACTCTAGTAATCAGTTGTCTTTCAGAGATGCATTCTGCAAGTACATTGATTTACATTTTCCTGCAGCTGGTTCAAAGTTAGCTGCAAATTGTGTTATTGGACACATTTAGATTACATTGATTCACAACAAACTCATTTTGGTGGAATTGCCATTTTTGAGTGATCCTGTTGAGATGTTATAACTGTTGTAGTTTACTTATGTCTATGTATTTTCTATGTCATATTACATTATACTAGGTGGAATGACATCCATAATGCATCTTGATCTGATTTTTCTGTCTGGTAGTATGTTGTTGTTACTATGAATCATTTTGTTTCATTTGTATTAGACTTTTAGTGGTTTTATATAGAGTATTTTGACAGTTTTCATTCCAGCTAAATCCATCTCTTCCAGCATAACAAATTTATACAAATTATACTGGTATCTGAAACAACTGAGATTGTAAAGAACAATTTTCTGTTACAGAAAAATATATGCTGTGGAAACCTCTGAAATTGTAAACCTCCTACAGCTTGCTCTATTTCAAAATTATTTTAAATATGACAATAAAATTTACTCAGAAGTAGATGAAATAGCAGTGGGGAAACTGTGTTGCAAGCACCATGACACATATATTTATTAACTCACTAGAAGAAAAATTTTTCACCTCAAACTGGCCATTTCTGAACATAATTATCTATCACCAAATAGACAACACTGTTCTACTGAGAGATGGAGATAATACTGACTAGAAACAATTCATCAGCAATTTAACAGTTACCATCAACAAATAAAATATTCATATGAACAGAGCAGAACAGATCCATAAATTTTCTGGACCTAAAAATAAGCAATAGTAATAACAATCACAAATTCAAAATTCACAGAAAACCTACAACAATGGACATAATTATAAATAAAACTTCATGTCACACAAATTCCCATAAATATGTGTATTTCAGGTCAGTGATCAATAGAAATATATATTTACCTCTCAACACTAATGCTACACAAAATGAAACAACAACACTACAGTATGTAGCACAAAGAAATGGTTTTAACCCCATCACAATGCTAAAATATATTTAGGAAGGAGAAATTCTGATCTCTGCCATGTTCAGGCAATGAAAGAATTCATTGACAACAGCCAGGATTCAAACATGGGTCTCCTACTTACTAGGCAGGTACATTAACCATCTGTGTCACCTTGGTGCAGTGGTTAGACACAACTTTATGGACTACCCAAGCACACCTCTCCCCTCAGTCCATATTCCCATTTGCTCCACACTACCAAAGTAACGTGTCCTATCCCTTTTTCCTCTGTTTACTTATCGCATCATATGAAGTCCTGCACGAGGTCAGGCGAAGAGTGCTCTGCGCTGAATGATCATATTACTCTTAGATTACATGAACAATAGACAATGTCTGTGACAGGTAAACTGACATAGGGAAGAGAGAATGAAAATGAAGTCAGGCCAACCAATGTACCAACAACATAAATAGGCCACATATTGGACAAATTAATCACTTGCTAAAGAATACCAAAAAAACTTGTGTTTCATACAAACAACCTGAAAACAAAAATAAGACGAGGACAAATGAGGTCCCCATTTTGTCTAATCCACGGATTTGCAGAGTTTCCTGTGATGACTGCACTCCATTCTATACCAGACATACAAGAAGAAACTTTGGAATCAGATTTAAAGAATGTACAAGAAACTGTGACGGTAACCAATCAAGTTTTACTTAATACCTCAAAAGCAAAAATCTTAAGACAGAATAAATCAAAAATGCTTTGTAAATTCTACATAAAGTACATAAAGGTCATGCTATTAACATCTTAGAAGAACTGGAAATTAACAAAAAAATATCCAGATGACATCCTTAATGAACAAACAGATCTGAAACATAAAGTGGTTCCAATACAAAAGTAACTACATGATTCATGATAACACACCAGACTGTAAACTCACTCCAATATGGATTATGGATGTCATTCCACCTAGATCTCGTCTGATGCAGTTCCCAACAATCAGTCTTTCCTTCTCATCCCATACAGTAAGTCTCCCCTGACTCGCGGTTCTGGGTGACTTTCCCAAAATCTACCCCTTTTCCAAGACCTCTCCTGTCCTTTTCCTTCACACTACTTCTTACCCTTTCAACTCTTCTGCCTGAAAACTTACCAATCACAACAGTCTTTTATGTGTGTGTTCTGCTGCCACTTGGTGAGTATTTTTTATCTATTCAACTAAATAAGTTCAACAGAAAATACATAGACATAAATATACTATAACAATTATAACATCTCAACAGGATCACTTGAAACTGGTGGCTCTGCCGAAATGAGCTCATTGTGATTCAATGTAATCCACATGAATCAAACACAACAATTTGCAGCTAACCTAGAACTATTGAAAGAAAATGTCATATTTTGACCTTATGTATGCTGTGGGCTCAATAAAGATGTAGTAATGTTTATTGAGTTCTTGAGTGGGATAATGGTCCATCACAGATAAAACTCGTGTTGGGACTGCCATCTATGAGCTTTAGCAACCGCAGTTCACAATTAACCTATCTGAATAGGGTACTGCACTTCCTCTGCTTTCGGTGTTCTATTAATCCTCCAATACTCGGTCCTCGGAGCCTCATCTGCTAGACAGACTACACCATGTTAAGGTAAAGTTGATATTTGGATGAGTGGGGTTCTGTATTCACATCATTATTTCTGTAACACCTGACTATTGTCTGTGGCAACATTAATTACACAAAATACAAGATTTGCTAAATGGTTGATGTCTATACAATCAGGCATTTTGGATCATAAAAAATATCAGTTATTGACAAGTAGGTGAGAATTTTAGGCTTTCTCCAGAGATTTAACACACACACACACACACACACACACACACACACACACACAAATGCATGCCTACAAAGAAAAACTATCTGCAGATTGAACAATGGAGACTCCAGGTAGTAGTATCAACAATGTAGGGAAAAACAGACTGCTGTTTACGGTAAAGGTAACACATTAAGTTGCAGACAGTCACAATTAAGAAATTAAATGACTTCACAATTTCGAATAATAACAACTATTAACTGTAGAATGGAATGGTGACAATGAAAATTTGTGCCGGATCAGGACTCTGTGAACCTGGATTTCCTACATATCTCGAGTGGTCGCCTTACTATTTGGCTATCCGTGTACGACTCGTGGCCACAGCCAAACTTCCATATGTCGTTAACCATGCGTCTACAAACAGTACTCCTACATCCAATATGTATATTCCTGTACAGGTCAGACATTTTACTGGAAAGTCACTTGCCCGGTTTTGGCAGATAAATACAATATTGCAGTGAGTGTGTTATTCTGATTACAATGCAAAGTTCGTTAGGACATGCATCATAATCAGAATAACACAGGTACTGCAATATCATACAATTAAGACATTTACACATAAGCTTTTAGCTATAGCCTTCATCATTAAATGAACAACACACCCCATTTATTTGCAAAAGCATGCACACCTCATGCACACATGACCACCAACACTGGCAGCTCGGGCTAGAATGCAGTTATCAAGTGAGATGCAAGCAACAATGTGGAGAGGGTGGGGGACGGGAGGAAAGATGAAGATCAGTGTACAGTTGGGGGGGGGGGGGGGGGGGGGGGGGGGGAGAGGAGCACTCTGTGGCAGAGTGCACAGGGACTAGAATGCCCACAGATGCAGCATCAGGAGGCTGTGTGGCAGGGAGGTGGGGAAAAATGAAACGAGAAAGGAGTGGGAAAGAATGGGCAGATGTCTTGGCAGAGGGCAGAAAACAATGAGTGTGGGAGGCAAGAATGGGGAGGATGTGATACGACAGAGGGGATGGAAACTGGTGGGTGGAGGGTGTGGGGACAGATTATTACCTTTGGTTGAGGCCAGGATAATTATGGGAGCAGAGAAGGTGTTGTAAGGATAACTCCCATCTGCACAGTTCAGAAAAGCAGATGGTGGATGGGAGGTTCCAGATATCCAGGGTTGTAAATCAGCCATTGAAATCAAGTATATTATGTTCAGCTGCATGTTGTGTTGCAGGATGATCTTCTTTGCTCTTGGCCACAGTCTGGTGGTGGCCATTCATCCTGATGGACAATTCGTTGGTAGTTAAATTAAAGCAAAAAGTTGTGCAGTGGTTGTAGCAGAGTTGGTAAATGACATGGCTGCTTTTGCTGGTGCCCAGCCCATGGTGGGGTAGGATAAGCCTGTGGCAGGACTCTAATAGGAAGTGCTGGGGGGTGGATTGGGCAGATCTCAACTTTGGATCTTCCACAGGGATATTATCCTTGTGACAAAAGGTTGTGACAGTGAGCAGAATAAGGATGGACCGGGATGTTGTGGAGGTTGGGTGGGTGTGGAACACTACTTCAGGAGGGGTGGGTAGGATCTCAGGTAGGTTGTCCCCCATTTCAGGGAATGATTATAGGTAATCAAAATTCTGCTGAAGAATGTTGTTCCAGTCTGGGGTGGTATTGGTTGATGAAGTGGGCTCTCCTATGTGCTGGTTCTTGGAGGTGGTGGAAGGATTGTGGTGTGAGGGAAATGGAATGGGAGATCTCTTTGCAGACTATGTTTCGAGGGGAACAGGAGGTGGTAATGTCTGTCTGTGAAGGCCTTGGCGAGACCCTCAGCATACTGGATAAGAGAGTTCTTGTCACTGCAGATATGCCATCCCTGGGGGGCCAGGCTGTACGGGAGGGATTTTTTTGTGTGGAAGGGATGACAGTTGTCGAAGTGCAGGTGATTGGTAGATTTGTTGCAGACAGAGGTATGGATGGAGCCATCGGGGAGGAGGTGGTTCAATGTCTAGGAAGGTGGCATGCTGCGTTGAGGATGACCGGGCGAAATGGATGGGAGAAAAGATATTGAGATTGTGAAGGAATTAAGATAGGGTGACTTGGCACACCTCTCTTCTCCTACTCGTGCTCTCTCTACCTCTTCCCTATCCCCTCCAGATTACTGATCCTCCCCCACGTGATAGTTGCATTCTGGTTCGAGCTGCTGGTGTCGGCAGTCATCTGTGCGTGAGGTGTGCTTGCTCGTGTGAATGAATGACGTACGTTTATCTTTTTCTGCTGAACGCTGTGGCTGAAAGCTGTAAGTCTCTTTTAATTGTGTCTGTACGTAACTTATCATCTTTACAGTAAGCTGTGCTCTATCTTTTCCTACATTGTTGATATCTGCAGACTTATACTGGGATATGCGTGATACTGCTAAATAAGAGACAGACTTTGGAACCACAATGTCACCACCAATACAGTTGACACAAAGGTTAGGAAACTCGAATTGTATTTGGCAGAAGGGAGTTCAACCAATCCAATTATCGTTTTCCTTCATTCCAAAAAGTCTCTTACGGTATTGTTAATGGTGCCACACCTGGTTTTGTGTCACATACTCTTCCAACCTGAGTGTGTTCTCCACCTCTTATGACATCAATGACATTGACACATTTAACTCGAAGCTCCCTTGTTTTGATACAACGAGAAACATTACTGTCACAGCTATAATATGTATAGTGTTCACTCTGTGCTAATCAAAATGTGAACATAGAAATTTGCTATCAATAGAATATTTACTGTTCTAATAATTGAGTCATGGTTTTAGTATACACCAGTAAACTGCTGGTGGCTTGTGAACAGTTGGTATTACGTAAGTAATTATTATTCATGTTGTGATCCTACTGGACCACAATAAGGGGCATTTCCAGAGTTTTATTTTATTTTTTCTTTGTACCCACATTACTTTCATTGTCACAGAATGTTTTTTTTTTTTTTTATATTCATCAGGTCAAGTTGTTCCTGTCTTATTGGGTTTTTTTTCTGCCAGTCCCAGCTGTCCAGTCACGAATTTCCTGCCTGGCATATCTAGGCCTGTTACTCTTCCTTCCTTCAGGCCATATTTCATTGCTTCAATCCATTTTATTGTTTCAATTTTAGTTTTGCTGCAACTTTCATACAATTCCACGTCTGTCTGTGCAGTCTGGTTGGTTACAGTCTTTTAATATGTTCATAGAATTTTAGCTTTTTTTTTTTCAAATCTGAATAAATGCTGGTGTAATTTTCACTTTCTTTATTTGCTCTTAATCTGTATGTTCCTTCATCAGAATAATTCGGACTTAAAATTTTTCTGATTACTTTTTGTTCTCCCAATTGGATTTCAATGGTGTCTCTCTTTCCCTGTTTGGAATGTGTGTTTCAGTCCCATAAACACACTCTGGTTTGATGAGTGTCTTGTAGTCCCTATGGTTTACGTATTTTGTAGTACATATGTTTCGTAAGTGTTGTAGTCATTTTGTGGCAATGACTTTCATAATCAGTCTTTTCGAGGACAATCTCATGAATGATTTTGTCTACATTTTTGAACTGAGAAACACTCAATTTTCGTCTGTCTCCATCTCTGCCCTCCCCGCCCTCCCTCTCTCTCTCTCTCTCTCTCTCTCTCTCTCTCTCTCTCTCTGTGTGTGTGTGTGTGTGTGTGTGTGTGTGTGTGTGTGTGTGTGTGTGTGTTTAGAATTTTGGCTGCCAGGTTGGTGTTGGACATGTATATTTTATTTTATTTTTTTTTTTTTCTCAAATTTTATTTGCAGACCTGCTGTTTCTTTAAGAATTTCTATTTGTCTTTGTGCTTTTTCAGTGCACTGACATAGAACTTCTACATCATATGCGAAGTCTATCCCACCCAGTATTGGTTCTTCCTACTTTGACTGGTTCATTGATTGTAAGCTAAGATTTTGCTCAGATTACTTTTGTTAACAGTTGAAAAATAATGGGGCAATTCATCCCCTTCTGTCATTCATGTTTTAATTTCAAAATGTAAGATGTCTTCGACAAATTTTACCTTATTTAACATGTCACTAATAACTGCTGTAATTTTGATGTCCTTGCCTTATTCTTTCAGAATTTGGAACAGAGACTTACGATCCACTTAGTCATAAGCTCCCCTTTTCTCGATCTACAATGGTACAGGCTACATTCTTATTACAATTTGATATCAGAGAATTAGTTTTACTTATTCATTTTGCAGAGGATCTGTTTTGTCTGAAGCCTGACTGATACTCACCAATTTTGCATTAATGATGTTGCTGTTCACAGATCAGGAGACATTTGTTATATCTTGTAGTTTCCGTTGTGTTGAACAACTTAGTGGATATCAGCATGGAGGAAAAACAAATATATGTTTCTTATATTACTGTATTTTCCTCTTTCTTTTTGCACTCAGCTAAGCACACTAATATTTTGTCTGGCAAACTTATTTCAGAACTGACAATAAGAGAGTTAAGATGTTTCGAGATTTTTATTTTACATTTCATAATGTAATTCCTATTTACATCTGGTGCAAGAGACATTAATGGCAACTGCTTTTGTACTATGTTTACAGGGACCTGCTGAGAAACAATGCCAAACTGCGAGTGCTTCTGATGCGCGACTGCAAACTGGAGGACCTTCCGACTGGCCTTCTGAGAAATGCGTCGAATCTGGAATGGCTGGACCTGTCGAGTAATGACATCTCTGAGTTCCCCTCAGAGTTCATTCAGGATTGCACGAAGCTGGCCTATTTAGGATTGGCCTACAACAAGCTTAAGGTTCTCAGTTCAGATGTACTGCACCAGCGTGGTGGATCTCTTGCAACGTAAGTGTGCCTCTAATTTAGTTTTAATCGACCTGTCTCTTGGTATCAGGCTAACTTCTATCCTTGTCTATTATATACTTCTTCTAATCTCTATGAATCACTGTGAATGATTCCATTCTTTGAATTTACTTCCTGAAATATATCTTCATGGGATGTGGTGATCATTGTGATGCCTCTCTTGTCCTTCCATTTCATCAGCATCTGCTTGCTCCTATATACTGTTGAGTATTCACCCTACTTCAGATTTTTTGTTTTCTTTTCTGTTTTACTGTATTGCACTGGCAACTTTAGTGTTGTTACCCGCTGGCCGTGCGGTTCTAGGCACTTCAGTCCGGAACCACGTGACTGCTACGGTCGCGGGTTAGAATCCTGCCTCAGGTGTGGATGTGTGTGCTGTCCTTAGGTTAGTTATGTTTAAGTAGTTCTAAGTTCTAGGGGACTGATGACCTAAGATGTTGAGTCCCATAGTGCTCAGAGCCATTTGAACCATTTGTTCTTACCCCTTAGTTTGCCGATCAAAATGGAGTGGTATACCAGTTGTTAAGATAAATGCAATAACTGTTTCCAAACATATTACGAGCAAGCTCCAGTACAGTTAGACTAGTTAGTTTCTCTTCAGCATAATGACTGCCATAATTCGTTACCTTATCAGTATGAACAGTGAAAACCATGTAACTAACTGAGAATAAATTATCTTGACTGATGAGGGGTACTATCTGGTGGGGAAAGGATTGACTAATAGCATTGTAACACCTGTGAGCCTGAAACTCATCATTCTCACTAGTTAAAAGTTGCAGAAGGCTGTGAACAATAATATCCATCCGTCCCACTGAGAATGAGGTGGTTACGGGTGCATATACCCATCGTGCCAACTTGATGGTTAAAACTCATTCTTGCTATTTGCGACCCTAGGATTCAAAACAGAAAATTTGTAATTTTCTTTCACCTGTTACAGTTTGGCACTTGAAGGCAACCCTTGGCGCTGTGACTGCAACCTTCTGCCCCTGGCCGGCTGGGCCACGTTGAGAAAAGATGCGGTACCGGGACGGCCCAAGTGCAGCTCCCCACACGACGTCGAGGACGAGCCCCTGCAGCGCTGGTTCCACAGCAAAGACGCGATGAAGTGCGGTGGAGCCACCACGTCGCTGCGCACGGACCTGAACCGAGTACTGTCTGTGGCTCGTGCCATCGCCAAGCTGGGACCGAGCTTCTTCGCAAACCTGCTCCCCGTCTCTGATGAGGAAGTCGGCTTCACCGCTACAAATTACTTTTCGTACGCCATGGCGGCCCGGACCGACGCCGACGTCGACAGCGTGGTGTGGCACTGGGCGCGGTTCCTCGAGAAGGTCCTAGACAGGCGGCACCTCCGCTACAGCAAATTGGTTGCCGAGAAGGGCATTGACCAGATCGGCATAGACAGGATGCTGCTGCTCAGCAAGGAGACTGAGAAAGATCCTCTGAAAGTTAACATTGACGTCCTGATGGATCCACTCACAACCACCACCTCGAAGCCACCGGCAGCCAGAGCTATCGAGCGGCCACTGAGGCCGAAGGGCTTCGAACCTCTTGTGAATTTCACTTACATTATGAATAATGTCCCAGAGAACATTACAAAAGTAGTTGACGACGGTATTGAGGAAGAGCTGAAGATTCTGTTCGGAGTCATCAATGGCACTAATGCCACCAGCCCGAATGCTACAGCAGCCAATGCGACAGCATCGAATTCTACAGGTAATATCACGACTGGCTCCCCAAACACTACTATTGCTGCCACAAACGTGACCCTGGCTCCTTTCTTGCAAAATAGTGCTCCTGTCACAACAACACCTGCAAGTCTGGCACCTGCCGTTACCTCCACTCCTTCTCCATCCAATCTGTCTTCTGTAATGGCCGTATCTACAAGTACACCTTTTTCACCTAACGCTTCCATTGTGATGCCTGTCAACACGATCCCAAATACGACCTCACTTGTTAACGGTACTTCTCCCGATAACCGGAACGTAACGAACTCTACTTCGTCCCTGGCAGGTCTCAATGCGACTGCTGCATCTGCCAATGGCACATCGGTGCCACCGAAGAAGCTGAATGCCACAGAGCAGGTCGTGGCTGGCCTGCGTTCTGAGCTTCGCGAGGTGCTTTCCACTCTGCTGCTGAGCATTGATCGGGCAAAATGGGATGCGGCGTACCAGAAGTCCATCAAGGAGGAAGAGGAGAAAGCTAAGAAATCACCGCAGCCACCAAATTTTGCACAGCAACCGAAACCACCCACTGCTGAGATGAACACGAGGGTTGCAGGAAGCAGTGCAGAAAGCTGTGTATTGATGCAACCTCGACTTACTGTACTTATTGCTTTTCTGACTCTACTGGCCCATCCTCTTGTGTAACTGCTCTGTAGAACTGAGCATGCAATAGCCAGCTTTTGGTATTTCAGCCACAATTTAATATAAAATGCGTTTTCATCATCTGTGTGCATGTCATTGTCTTTATTCCTTTTTCACTGCTTATGAATTGAAAATTCGGGTGTACTTTGCCGAAGGATGTCCAGGGAACAGTTGTTTCTTTGAGTGGAATCATTTAGGAAAAGCTGCCTGAATGAAATTCTAGGTGCCTGTGAATGACTTCTGGCTTGATGCATTATATCTAATCCTTTGATTTAAAGGATTTATTTATTAGGAAAGGAACATAAACAAGCAGCAACTGGCAGGCTTCATATTCTATCCAAAGACCTATTTCTTGAAATCAGTGCCAACTGCAGTACATAATTGACTGAAGAGCTAATTTTATTATTTAATGAATCACTCATGATAAATAAGAGATCAGGTTTGATTGCATAATATTGGATAACAGACTTCATTGTTTGATTGCTTGGCCTTGTACAATAAGGTAACTTCTGTTGTTGAACTGCTTAGTTACTGCATGTTGAAGGAAGTTGATGTTATGCGTAGACCGCTCACTGTTCAATTGTTCACACAGCAGTAGCTTGCAACCTTATCAAGAATGAAGCATGTACAGTTTCTTGTGAACATAAATGCTGTACTATAATAATTGTATCACATATTGTAGCACATCTTTGTTATTTGTGCTGAAAATATTCCATGAAAGGTGCTTTGTTCATAAATTACTTAGTTATTACTACTCAATATCTGTGTTGTTGTTGGAGAACTTCCAAATGTTAACACTATTTGAGTAGTGTCAGTCTTGGTGTTGTAGTTTTGTCTTTCCGATTCCCATTTGCACAATCCCCACTTATTTACATAGATGTGTTGTAATAGAGAGCATAAACCACATAAGAAACTTATAAAAGAAATTTACATGCTTTGAGGCAGTGACCAAAATCCAGCAGTAAGGAGTTGAGAATGTGTGTGTGCATGTGTATAGGTGTGTTGCACGATTCTGTAGACTTAACAGTATTAGTAAATGCATGATGCCTGTTACATGTTTTAGATTCTTTACTTGTTATTCAATAAGCACTCCTACAGCTTTTATAGTTCTGTTTTTTTTTTTTTTATTGTTTGTATGTGTGTTCTGGATATTTTTAAATATTATATGGAATGAGAGAAACTAGGTCTTGATGTAAACTTTTGATACACTTGAAAATGGTTGAAATTTTTTTGTTACATATATGACCTCCTCCAGGAGGTCTAACACTTTCAGAATTTGTTTGACATTCAAATAAACTTTGGAGCAATGAAATTTGGTACTATTTGTCTCATTATAACTGGGATGTTGGTGAAGCATCAAACTTTATTCAATTATTATATAATTAAAAATGGTTTTCCATTGAATTTGATCTGATGGTCTGATTAAATTCGGGAATTTATATTAATAATTCGAATTTCAATTAAAGAAACATTTCATTTAATATGTATATACCTGATATGATTAAATTTAATAAGGTTCACTGCTACAGAAGTGGATGTAGTAGCTTCTACTGTCTGTTGCTGAATAATGTGGCCCATTCCACATGCCTGATGGGCGATGGCTCTTCTTTGCGAGACTCTCTGTGAACGAATTAATGTTAAAACACATGTAACTGTTATTGCACATTCAGATAGGTACTTAAAAGTGAGAATAATTTTGTTGGGAAAAGGAGTGGGAGTCTCAAGTTCCAAAGGTTATTTCTTTTTCATATTTTTAAAGTTGTAAGAATGAACCAATGAATAGTGGTAAATTAAATTTAATGATTGCTTCCACTACCTATTTCAAAGCTACCTTCAACAGATACACCTCAAATATAACACATACATTCTTCACTCACATTATGTTCCTTCTGTTTGACTTACAAAATCACCTTAAGGTAAAATTTCCTGGAGATGGTAACATATGAACAAAATAAGAAACTTACAGGAAGGTGGTCAGAGCAGCTACACTTACACAGAATATTCTACATGTTACTGTAAAATATTTCCCACATAGTTTTCCATTACATTCTCTCCCTCCCTCCTTTTCCAAATCCCTAGCCATTATTCCATTAACTCTCTCTCTCTCTCTCTCTCTCTCTCTCTCATCCCAGTGCTAATTATGTTATTTCAGAAAACTACAAATTAATCATTTTCTGAATACCCTGCCATAAACCTATATGTGGTCATGCATGGTATTGTGCTGAGATGAAATAAGAGGTGTTGACTTTTAGGATTTATAGTATATTTTGTCATTCCCTGTTAATTGTACAGGAGAAAGATATTTTTTATGTTAAAGATATACAATACTCATTTTAATGTAAAAGACTGTAAACCATAGCACTTACGAAACTATGCATTGTTTGCATGTGAATCTTGCCTCTTTTCTGTTGCTTTGTTTTGTTTTGTTTTGTTGTATATTTGGTTAATTCTAAAAGAGAAAAATTTGATAACGCTTTTAAGAAATGATGAATATCAAGTGTCTGGTGTTTACATTCCTCACAGTGATTGAAATATGACAAAAATTAAGCTAAACATTGTTTGAGACTAAGGGAGAATATGCAGTAGCTAACATATGGGACTGTATGCAGGTACAGAAATGGAAAATGAGATTTATTTCAAGTTGCAGGAACTTGTATCTCAAACTTTTTATGTTCACTATAATTGTCTCTTGATGTAGGAACTGGAAGATTGTAAAGATAAAGTTGTGAGGTTTTAATTTTTTTGTTTCCTGTGATACCTGACTTACCAGCCTACCTCCAACTCTTTTATTGAGACAAGTGTCACAAATTTTTTATTTCACAGGATCACATGTTTGTGATAGTATTGAAGCGTTTAATTTTGATGTTAACAATTCCTGTGACAGTATGTTCAGAAATTGTTGACAATATTTCATGAAATCTTTTTAAAAAACTAAGAATAAATAAAATATTTTTATGATTTCAGAAAAACTGTGATTTAAAACAATCTCAATCAGAACCACATAAAACTTTGTATGTTTTAGAGATATTTGCTACGGAAGAAATGGGTAACTATTAGTAATCAAATATATTTTGGTTAGCAAATTTATTGGATTGTGCAAAAGGATTGATATACATTTTCAGCATTTCTCACAGCATTACAAAGGAAGATATTTTTCTGTTGTTAAATGTTATTGCCTATTATCATTTCTGTTTTCCTGTTTGTGGATATGATGTGTTATGAATTGCAAATATTTAATACTCTCAAATTGAAGTATTTTCATATTGTATTGCATTGTATTGAACTTTTCTAAGCAAATGCAATTAAAATTGGTGGATTTCTTACTGTATTGTTATATTTACAAACTTTAAAGTATATCTAAAAATTTTAAAATAGTTTTTCATTTAAATATACAAAATTGTCCAGAATCCTTTTATACATCTTCTGTTATGAACTTGTGTTTGGCTTTAAAATAAGAATTTGGGGATTACTATCAATGGATCTTTGACACAATCAGAGATTCATCACTGTCAATACACATTTGTGTGGAAGCTATATCGTCACATTACTAACTGAACAGTTACAATCAACAAATGAGTGGTTCTGTGGGCATGTTTCTTACTAAAGATCCAAAGGGAAACGGAGGTGGTGTATTTGTCATAGTAGATAAGAAACTCAGATCCACTGAGGTACAAATTGAAGCTGCATGTGAGATTGTTTGGGCAAGACCTAGTATCAGGGATGAGCATAAAATGATGACTGCATCCTTCTATTGCCCACCAGCCTCATCTCCTGATGCAACTGGAAACTTCAGAGAAAACCTCAGTTCACTTGTACATATGTACTGTAATCATTGGCGGCAACTTTAATTTTCCAACTATTAACTGGGAAAATTACAGTTTTGCTAATGGTGGGTGTGATGAGACATCATGTGAGACATTACTAAAAGTCTTCTCTGAAAACAACCTAGAACAGTACTTAGGAACCCCACTCATGAAGGAAATATTTTAGACCCAATGGCAAAAAATAAAGATGACCTCTTTGAGGGTGTCCACATCAAAACTGGTATCGGTGACCACGATGCTATTGTGGCAAAAAATGATTACCAAAGTACAAAGGACCACTACAACTAGTAGAAAGAAATATATGTGCAGTAAACTTGATAATATGTACCCAGTACAATTGATAGAACCTCCATGATAATATGTCACTGTAGAGAAACTTCTAAAGAAATGGGAATTACTGCATAATAGGTGTAAAAAAAAAAAGCATAGGGCTACAGACAGAGAGGAGATGCTGAATGGAAAGCATCTAGCTGTCAAAAGAACAATACATGCTGCCTTCAATGATTACTGTAGCAGAATATTGTCAAATGATATTTCACAAAACCAAAGTTGGTGTCCAATCCCTAGCAAATGAGGCAGGCATTGAAACTGAAGGTAGCAAAGCAAAAGATGAAGTGCTTAACTCTATTTTAAGATGCTCCTTTACAAAGGAAAACACAGGAGAATTGCCACAACTTAATCCTCGTACCACTGAAAAGACAAATGAAATAAATATTAGTGTTAGTGATGTTGACAAACAGTTGAAATCATTAAAATTGAACAAAGCTCCAGGGTCCGATGGAATCGCTATCAGACTGTACACTGAATTCGTGACTGAGTTAGCTCCTCTTCCAACTGTAATCTATTGTAGATCCCACAAACAAAAAACTGTGCTCAGTTTATGGAAAAAAGTAAGTGATCCACAAAACTACCATTCAGTATCCTTGACATCAAATTTTTGTAGCATCTTAGAACATTCATAGCTCAAACATAGTGAGGTATGTTGTGCAGGATGACCTCCTCAGTGCCAATCAGCATAGATTTCAAAAGCCAGTATTTCTTGATTTCAGAAAAGCATTTGACTCAGTACCACACCTATGCTTATCGTCAGTATGATCATATGGGGTACCAAGTGAATTTTGTGACTGGACTGAGGACTTTTTTGTAGGGAGGACCCAGCATGTTACCTCGGACAGAGAATCATCGTCAGATGTAGAAGTAACTTCAAGTGTGCCCCAGGGATCCCTGCTGTTCATGTTGTACATTAATGACCTTGCAGACAATATTAATAGTAACCTCAGACTTTTTGCAGATGATGCAGTTATCTATGATGACGTACTGTCTGAAAGAAGCTGCATAAATATTCCGTCAGATCTTGATAAGATATCAAAGTGGTGCAAAGATTGGCAACTTGCTTTAAATGTTCAGAAATGTTAAATTGTGCTCTTTACAATACAAAAAACATAGTATCTGATGATAATAATATCAATGAATCACTGTTGGAATCGGCCAACTCATACAAATACCTGGGTGTAACACTTTCTAGCGATACAAAATGGAATGATCACATAGGTCCTGTTGTGGGTAAAACAGGTGGTAGACTTCGATGTATTGATAGAATACTGGGGGAGTGCAATCGGTCTACAAAGGAAATTGCCTACAAATCACTAGTTCTAGAATACTGCTCAAATGTGTAGGATCTGTACCAAATAGGACTAACAGGGGGCATTGAATGTATCTGGAGAAGGGCAGACAGGTTTGTTTGATCTGTGGGAGAGTGTCATAGATATACTAAAGACTGGAAGAATCTTGAAGATAGAAGTAAAGTATCCCAAGACAGTTTGTTAACAAAGATTCAAGAAACAGCTTTAGATGATGACTCTGGGATTTATTTATTTATCTATCTCTTGTTCCAGTGATCCATGTTGTGACACTATCACAGGATATGGAACGTGTCAATTTTACAAGCTTTTGGCCAGAATTTATGGTAATACATAAAACAAAACAAAAACAGTAAACAGCGACTTAGGTCCCACTACAAACAAATACATTTTAGAGAGAGATAAAGATTACAAAATAATAAGTGTTACAGAGAAATAAATATTGCAAAATATATGTTAAAAATATTCGGTATTACAAATACAAATTTGGGCATACATTTGCAATTTACAACACAAGAGATGTTAAACACTGTATTTCAGGAACTCTTCTAATGTATAAAATGATCCTTGCAATAGGAACTGCCTTAAGGTTTTTTTTTAAACAAGAGATCATCATCTACCAAACACTTAATTCTTGAAGGGAGGGCATTAAAAATCTTACAGCCACTGAAATGGACTCCTTTCTGCACCATACTTAGATTTGGCTGTTCATAGTGGATATCATGTTTCCTTCTAGTATTGTGACTGTGATATGCACTATTCAGCTTGAAGATGGATTTTTCTTTCCTTATGAAGCACACCAACGAGAATATATATATTGCGCAGTGGATGTAAGTATTTCAAGCTTCTTAAAAAGATTCCTGCATGTGGCTCTAGGATGGACTCCACACATGATCCTTATGGCTCTTTTTTGTACACACAGTACTTTTTTAGCCAGTGGCTGATTTCCCCAAAATATAATTCCAAATGCCATAATTGCATGAAAGTAACCATAATATGCTGACTTCATGGTTTCCATGGGAATATACTACAATCCCCTACATATCATTCTCACAGGAATTGTGAGGGTAAGTTTACAATAATTACTGCATACACAGAGGCCTTCAAAAAGTTATTCTTCCCATGCTCCATATGTGAATGGAACAGGAAGAGCTCTAATAACTGGTACAATGGGGTATACCCTGTATCATACACCTCGCAGTGGTTTGCCGAGTACAGGGGTAGATGTAGATCTTGCCAGTATGATGTTAGTTGCAGTCTTCCAGATCATGAAACACTGGCATTGGGAACAGTTTAATTGATCCACTATATTTCCAAAGTTTTAATATTATTATGCAACCTCTCAAAATCAGTCCGAGTTAGTCAATATTATTGCATATCTGGGAAATACTGTCAGTATTATTGATGGTCTAGAAGCCACTTAAGTGAAAGCTTAAAAATGGAGAATAAATGAAAGTACAAATTTTTATTCTAGTTACATAAATGAATTTACATTTTTGCCGCCATAATTTAAATAAAAATACATTTTTATATCCTAGACACAAGTAAAAGTATCATATTTCTTCTTTTAAGAATATGCGTTTACCTAAGTAGTTTCCTGTACAATAAGAAATGCCATATAACTCCAAGAATTGATTGATTCCATAAAAAAAGTTTGATGTATGAGGAATGTTTTTAGTTTCCTTTTGAATACTTGTAAATTATTACCTTTATACATGACGCAGTAACACTCTTTTGTAGTTTCGGACTCTCGGTGGAAGTTTTCCACCTGTCTTGTATCGTGGTTTTGAATGTCACAATTTCCCTCAAAGAATTCCCTTTTGATGGCTGCAAAATCATGAGTGAGTGATATATAGACATGGAATAGTAAGTATCCTGAGACCTCTGCAGGATATAATATATATTAAGCTCAGGCTTGTCTTTTGAAGTTTGGAAACTTTTCCCTTTCCTGCTGCACTCCCCAGCAGATTACACCAAGGAGGATGATAGAATGGAAATATGTAAATCTGACAATGGCGTTATTTATCTGACAACAAAGTGAGAAATGGCTCTCAGTGCAAAGCATGCTGGGCTACATTTTTTGAGCAGTTGTTAATTTTTCTCATTCCATCTTAACTGATTGTCATATTCAGAAGCAACAAATTTCTTATATACGATTTCATTAATTTTCTAATTGTTAATATGTCTGCAGTTGTGATTACAAGAAGGAAATTCACTGTGACTAAGGTGGCACTGCAATGTGGCAAGTATATGTCACAGAAGAAGAGAGGGACACACGGAGAAATTGGGTTGTAGTAAGCACATACATGCAGTATTTTCATCATATAGGGTCTGTGGTAGATAAGTTCAGGATAGTAGCTCCATGCATGACATGCATGTCTTCTCGTGGCAACAGATGCGCATGAAAAGTCCTCAGTGTGGCTCAGTACGAAAACTGGCAAATGAGGTGATACAATAGAGGACAGGAGCTGGACTTAATTGTTTTAAATCTAGAGGGCCAGCCAAGTTTATTTGAGGGATGAGCAGTTGTTGCCACTAATACAGATGTCACTTTAGCAAACTGGACAGCAGCAGCTAAGATTAAAAGCTGGCATGTGCCCAAGTCTAACATCTAGTGAACCTAATGCAGTTTTCATCAAAGGCAAAGTGGCAACAATAGAGGGAGACAAGCAGAGGGAAGCATAATTGGGTTAGACATCAGAAAAATGGATTGAGATGATTTAACTGCCTACATTACATAATTTCCAATGGAATCAATTCCAGTAAATACAGGGTGTTACAAAAAGGTACGGCCAAGCTTTCAGGAAACATTCCTCACACACAAAGAAAGAAAATATGTTATGTGAACATGTGTCCGGAAACGCTTACTTTCCATGTTAGAGCTCATTTTATTACTTCTCTTCAGATCACGTTAATCATGGAATGAAAACACACAGCAACAGAACGTACCAGCGTGACTTCAAACATTTTGTTACAGGAAATGTTCAAAATGTCCTCCGTTAGCGAGGATACATGCAACTCCGCATTTGTAAACATTGCACTGACTGCAAAACCACGTTCGTGATGAACACTAACCTGTTGATGCTACGTACTGATGTGCTTCATGCTAGTACTGTAGAGCAATGAGTCGCATGTCAACACAAGCACCGAAGTCAACATTACCTTCCTTCAATTGGGCCAACTGGCGGTGAATCGAGGAAGTACAGTACATATTGACAAAACTAAAATGAGCTCTAACATGGAAATTAAGTGTTTCCGGACACATGTCCACATAACATCTTTTCTTAATTTGTGTTTGAGGAATGTTTCCTGAAAGTTTGGCCGTACCTTTTTGTAACACCCTGTATATACTTGGGTGTGCAGCCATTAACTGAACTATTGCAAAGAGCACAGGATACTTATATCTCAAAGAAAAAATAAAGTAAACAGTCACTCTATTGGCCCAGGAAGCCCTGAACTTTCCATATGCAGGCAGAAAGTAAGATCAAGAGAAGAGCTTATTAGTGCACTTTAGGCCAATCAGAGCATACTGTGAAGCTTTATGAAAACAGGGTAATTAAAATGTGCTACAAAACAATGCTTCAGGAATATAAAAGAATGCGTTGGGACAAGTTTTGTCAAAGGCAATTGCAATTTGACATGTAATTTGTTGATTAAAAAGATTAAGAGTTCATAGATAGGATAACTCAATGACAAGTGGATGGATGGAATCAGCAGAATATCTGCAAACTGTCCCACTTCCTGATGTAACACGAACATGTGCACTGAAATGCTTGCACAACATAGCAATAAGTGAACTGGATAATAAATGTGGCAGTCAGATGTTGGTGTTACCTTTTGTTCAGGAAGAAGTTGCTATCACATTCCAAAGCCCAAAACTGGAAAAGCACCAGGTATGGTTGACATCTACCCTGAGGTTGCATGAATGATAGGTCCACTGATAGTACCCTATTTGGCAGTATTACTTAATGAGGTGTTGCAAATAGATAAGATCCTGGCAATTTAGAGAAGTGATTCAAAAGGAAAAGGATAAAGACTCCATAAGTGGTTCATTGTTTTGGGATCTTAGTACTGAAACCCTTAACATCTATTAGATGAGACAGATATTGTTGAAGGTGTTGTCACATATGTGGATGATACCCTAGTTGCTCTGTCTGCAGACTCCACAGTGAGACTAGAAGAAAAGAAGACTGAGGTGCCCGTTCAGATGCAGTGATGGTGTATGGGCAACAAACTGGCTACAGTTATCCATAAAACCATATACGAGGGTCATTTCAATAACCGTGCACACTGCACATGCGTGACCATTAAGGTGGCATAATCAAGCTGAAATTCATCTCACTCGTGACTGAGACTTTACATGTGACAGTCGTATAAGTGTCCGCAGGTTTGTGTGGCTGTGTTGTGAGTCATTCAGTTTTAAAATGCAAGCTGAAACTGGGTAAAGTCGGATTACAAGAGGTGACAAGTGTTCCTATATTAAAATTGAATCCTGACTTGTAAGGAAAACAATGGAAATTTACAATGCTTTGAGAGAGGCATCTGGTAATAGTGTAGTGGATCGTAGCACAGTATCATCACGGTGGTCTGCTCGTTTCCGTGAAGGTTGTGTAAGCACTCGTGAGAGAACAACCCGAGAAGTGGAAAGCCAGCAAATGCAAGAGACTACACATCTCAAGTTATTGTTAATGACATTTTGAGAGATAATCAACAAAAAACATGTGAGGAAGTTGTATATGAGGCCAGAATGTCAGCCCGTTTAGTTTACAGAGTTGTGACTGAAAAGTTAAAATGAGAAAAGTCGCTGCAAGACGAGTTCCACATGACCTGAGTGAAGAGCGAAAAGGAGATCGCAAAAGAATCACAGAAGAATTATTTCAGCATTATCAAATAGAGGAACAGTTTCTGCAAAGGATTGTTGCACTCGATGAAACCTCGTTACGAGAGTTTGAGCCACAACTGAAGAATCAGTTGTGACAATGGAAAAGTTTCGACTCCCCTCGCCCGAAAAAATTCTGCCGCCAACAATCAAAGGTGAAACTGATAATGATCTTTGAGTATGACATGAACGGAGTCGTAGCTACAAATAGAGGGGCCCTCGGGACATCTGTAACAGGTGCGTACTACAAGCTGTTTCTCCAAAATGTTTTGCACTCGAAAATTTGTCAAAGAAGGCCCTATGTCCTTGCAGCTGGTGTCCTCATTCTGTACAATAATGCAAGACCTGTATTGGCCTAACGGTGAGAGAAATACTCGACAAGTATGGATGGGAAACATTTCCCCACCCACCATACAGTTCTGATATGAGCCTGGCAAATTTTGATTTGTTTTCCATACTGAAGGGACAACTCTATGGAAAAGGTTTTCATGCAACTAATGGAGCTTCCAGTGAGGTGACTCAAGTGATTAGAAAACTCAACAATGAAGGTGCCTATCTGGCATACAGACGGTGCCAAAACATTGGATAGCTGTCATGAGCAGGAATGGAGATTATGTTGAAAACCTGTAGACGTACTTTGTAAAATAAATTATTTTCTTCAATTCTATATTACAGTGTGCACTACTTTTGAAATGACCCTCATACATACCTCTGAAGGAAAGACTTTCTCCCACCAGATATCCTTCCCTAAGGTTGGACTGGATCCTTCTAAAATGCAGCACTGTTTTTATGTCTCTCTAGGTATTATTCTGAGTGAGAAATCCCGTACCCAGAAAGCGGCTGAAATTATGTATATGACAGCCCATGCTGGTAGTGTCAACTGTAATTTACTTCTGCATGTTGTGCAGTCATATCACGAAGTTGTCTTCAGCGCTATTGTAAGCTTTGCTGCTGGCACCTGGTCGAATCACCTTCGACTGGAGAGATGCAGAACAATAGCGCAATGAATTCAGTGGAGCTTCTTTCCTGTCCCACTCACGCCTTTTACACTACTTGTGTTAATAGTAAGTGATTCTTGGGGTCTTTCTGATGATTATCATGGTACATTGGGGGGGTGGGGTGGTGGGGGGCAGCATTGTGTCTAATAAGACACTCATAAGCCTGGAAGTTAGACAGAAGAGTCAGACTGGAACACCAAAAACACTGCAAGGTAAGTATACAGTATATTCCCGAGCATTAGTAAAAGGCTCAGTATGGATGACATAGCTCCAACTCGATGTGCATCTATTAACAGCCCGAGGTCCATATCCCAAACATCTACATCTAATGGGATGTAGAGACACACCAATCTGTGATTGTGGAGGACAAGGTTGTGCCAATCGTGCCTATTCGAGGTGCCCCATTTCCAAGTAGGGAGAGAACACACACAATTAGACTGCGATCTGCAAACACCAAATGACCAATGACCAAAATTATAGACTACAGGTAATATTATTACATATCAAATAAGTGGACACTGAATAACCAAATAATTTCAACAGACTAGAAGGAGTGTTTTCTCCATTATAGAGAGTGGCAAGCATGAACAAAATATGATTAAGAGAAACTATAAAAAATATACATTGCTGTGTAAAACTTAAGGACAAAAGTAGCTTTCGCATGAAGCATCACTACACCAAGCAGCGGTGGCTGCTGTGTAAGACCACAAAAGCACATGAGCACACGAACACCCAACTTTTGACACCCTGTGCATTTTTGGGCTATTTTTCTTTGAATACTGTTAAGCATAACATAGGTACTGCAATCTGAAAGATATGGCATGTAGATGTACCACGCTACTGCTCCTCTAGGCTCCGTGAAACTGGACATCGTGATTGTGAGCATACCTTCAGTTATGCATGTTTTTAGAAGCTTCTGCGCATGTGCAACTTGTGTGACGTAATTGTCTTATGGCCAAATACATACGGATTTAATAAACAATGTGCTCGGTTCACAATGTGCGCAGATAGCCCTTGCCACTCAACTAGAAGTTCACATCAGTGCCACTAGGAGGTAGCGATCTGCGGCATACTTTTATCCCCGTTTGCTCAGCATAAATACTGCTAGATGATAGTACACTCCTCAGATATACTATTCACTCACTATATACTGTATTAAAATTAGATTGGACATCAGTATATATTAAAGTTCTGCTGACAGTAAACATATTTTGTGGGTTTCTGAATGATTTATTGTATATTATGTTATGAGCATTGTTGTATAGT
The DNA here is from genome assembly GCF_023864345.2 of Schistocerca serialis cubense. NCBI lineage: Eukaryota > Metazoa > Arthropoda > Insecta > Orthoptera > Acrididae > Schistocerca > Schistocerca serialis. Next base: position 110,059,236 of record NC_064647.1, read on the forward strand.
AATCCATTTGAGACACTGAGAATCATAAGGGCCTAAAGCACATCACCGTCGATTGTGACAGTATCGAATTTATTCGTGCTTCTGAAATCTGTTGATTTTATGGTGAGTCAGATTTATCTGTGCTGAAGGGCCACATTCTATATACGAAACCAAGTTGGTAGACATTACTACTTGAGTTTAATCACTTCAACAAATGGCACTTTGTGTTTGGAGTTGGTTGTTCACTGTGCAGGAATCGGCTTTCATGTGCACTGTAAACATGAACTATGTTGAATCTATTTTAAACACTAATAGAAAAGTACAGCTGTGTGGACGGGTTGCAAGTTGTGCTTAGGTAGCTCAGTTATTAGAACATTTGCCCAAGAACGACGAAGGTCCCGAGCTCGTGTCTTAGTTCGGCACATGGCTTCAATGAGCCAGGAATTTTCATAACAGCACATACTCTGCTACAGAGTGAAAATCTCATTCTGTGAACAGAAAAGAAAATTACCAGGAGAAGTTATCTGCAAAGGAACTAGGGACTCCAAGAACAGATCCTTTGATTAAGAGAGTCACAAAATCAAATAAGCATGACTTTAACTGAACATTTGAACAAGGAAGTGTACTGTTACTGCAAGTTGTTGTGTGAGTGCAGCATAAGAGTATCTGATTTAGAGCCGAGAAGTAAATTTTTGAACTAATGCATGTGTTGGAATCTTGTACATTTGTCCGGAAAAAAAAATGGAAGAGCATGATAACTCCTATTTATGCAAAAACGTGAAATGGAGAATTGCGAAAGCTTACACATTATTTAGTCATTGCTCTAAACTTTACTAAAATATGTATAAAACAACAAAATTCCACAAAATAATTCTTTCTTTTGTCAGATAACTTATATACATATTATTATTATTATTATTATTATTATTATTATTATTATTATTATTACTACTGTTGTTATTATTATTGGCAGTGACTGTAGTTGCATAAACTTGTTGATAAGCATAACTGTTATACAACAGATACTATTAAGCTCACACTCCCACATTTATCTGAATTTTAAAGTTGGTGTACACCCAGAATGTATACTCACGAGCCACCACTTCTGGCAAGTAACATAGCTCAATGAAACTTGGATTGTGCATAGAAATGACTGCTACAGTATACCACAGAATGTGACTGAAATAAATATGCAATAAGACAGACAGAAATGACACCTTTAATTCAAACACAATGTTTACACTGAAATCACCAGAATTCATGATTGCCACCTGGACATTACACCACCAACAGCAATGCATGCTCTGCAATGTGTTACCATGCTGGCACAAGGGTGATAAGGAGTTTTTGTGGTAGTACATTCCATTCTTCCTCCGGTTCAGTTGACAGTTGCTGGACGGTCATTGACTCGTGTGGATGTGCTGTAGTACCTTTCCCCAATGCATCCCATACATGCTCCATGGGATTTAAGTAAGGGGAATGGGCAAGCCAGTCCATTCATAGAATATCCTCTTCTTTTAAGTCCTCCTCCACCTGCACTGCCCAATGGGGTCATGCATTGTCATGCATAAAAATGAACTCTGGGCGAAATTTTAATATGGACTACTACTGCTCATGTGTAAGTAGTTTCCACATTTCCTTAGTTAAAAGTTATGATAGAATGGGCAGACCATACTAAAGAAAACAATGAAATTAATCTTTGCCTTCACTACAAGTCCAAGTGCAATAACTTTAGTGGATATATAACTCTTTTTAAATATCTGTGACGTTTTCATCCAGATTTTATGAAATTAAGTAACATCAGCTAGACACACAGCCTTTGTGGAATCAAACCATGTAACAATTGCATGACCATGTGGTTATTAAACAGTATTCCTTACATGAAAGAAAGTCTTATTTAGCGTAATATTCAGAATCTGCCTCATAATTGTGTAGGTTCAGTTTTTAAAATGGTAGTGAAGAAACTCCTCCCCCCATGAACCATGGACCTTGCCGTTGGTGGGGAGGCTTGCATGCCTCAACGATAAAAGATAGCCGTACCGTAGGTGCAACCACAACGGAGGGGTATCTGAGAGGCCAGACAAACGTGTGGTTCCTGAAGAGGGGCAGCAGCCTTTCCAGTAGTTGCAGGGGCAACAGTCTGGATGATTGACTGATCTGGCCTTGTAACACTAACCAAAATGGCCTTGCTGTGCTGGTGCTGTGAATGGCTGAAAGCAAGGGGAAACTACAGCCATAATTTCTCCCAAGGGTACGCAGCTTTACTGGATGATTAACTGAAATGTGGTGCTACAGAAGAATGCTGAAGATTAGATGGGTAGATCACCTAAATAATGAGGAGGTATTGAATAGAATTGGGGAGAAGAGGAGTTTGTTGCACAACTTGACTAGAAGAAGGGATTGGTTGGTAGGACATGTTCTGAGAGATCGAAGAATCACCAATTTAGTGTTGGAGGGCATTGTGGAGGGTAAAAATCGTAGAGGGAGACCAAGAGATGAATACACTAAGCAGATTCAGAAGGATGTAGGCTGCAGTAGGTACTGGGAGATGAAGAAGGTTGCACAGGATAGAGTAGCATGGAGAGCTGCATCAAACCAGTCTCAGGACTGAAGACCACAAGAACAACAGTGAATAAACTACAGCCAAATGAAACTCAAAATTATCACACAAGATTCTGTTTTGAAGACAGCTGCATTTCATGTTACATCATTATAGCTCTCATTAATTGTTATCAAAGGTAATTTTAAATAAATTTTCTGATACAATTAATCATGAAATCAAATATTATTTTGTTTGAGAGAACAGTACATTTATCTCGTTTAACCTGGGTAATATCCAATGAAACATAAGAAAACACCAAAAGGGAATTATTCATTTTATTCTCTCAAAAAGACATAGGCATTCTCTCTTTACTGCCAATTATAGAATCACGATTTGATTATCTCGGCATACACTTTTGGTTGTAGCATGGAGATGAAATGAAATTGTATTAGGGGGTTTTACTAAAAAATTTGAAAAACAATATTTTAAGGCCCCCTTTCAAAATTCAACTGTGGCTACCACATTTTTTGGAAATTTTTTCTTCAGTTGTTAAGAATCCTTTAATTTGAATGATTTGGTTGTATTGACAATACATAGAGTTAGCTTCACCATACAGAAAATTGCACAAAAACTGCAGGAAGAGTTCAGCCCCAAACTTTCTTTCCTATCAGTAATATTTTTGACATAATTCAGTTGTCGTTTTCTTCAGTCTGAAGACTAGTTTGACGCAACTCTCCATGCTACTCTTATCCTGTGCAAGCCTTTTCATTTTGGAATAACTACTGCAACTGATATTCCCTAAATCTTCTTGCTGTATTCATCTTTTGGTCTCCTCCTACAATTTTTACCTCCCACACTTCATTCCAATACTAAATTGGTGATTCCTTGATGTCTTCAAATGTGTCCCATCAACCAATCCCTTCTTATAGTCAGGTTGTGCCACAAATTTATTTTCTCTCCAGTACTATCAGTACCTACTCATTACTTACATGACCTACCCATTCAATTTTCAGCATTCTTAAGTAGCACATTTCTTTTCTAAACTGTTTATCATCCATGTCTCACTTCCATACATGTCTACACTCCGTGCAAATACTTTCAAAAAATACTTGCTAGTACTTAAATCTTTATTCAATGTTAACAAATCTTTTCCCTTTAGAAATGCTTCTCTTGCCATTACCAGTCAACATTTTATATCCTCTCTACTTCAGCCATTATCAATTTCTTTGCTGCCCAAATAACAAAACTCATTTTCCACTTTAAATGTTTCGTGTCCTAATCTAATTCAATCGGCACCAGCTGATTTCATTCAACTACATTCCAGTATCCTTGTTTTACTTTTGTTGACGTTTATCTGATATCTTCCTGTTAAGACACTGTCCATTCTGTTCAACTGCTCTTCCAAGCACCTTGTTGTCTCTGACAAAATTTCAATGTCATTGCCAAGCCTCAAAGTTTTTAATTCTTCTTCCTGAACTTTATTTCCAACTCCAAACTCTTCTTTGGTTTGCTTTATTGCTTGCTCAATGTACAGATTGAATAACGCCGAGGATAGGCTACAATTATGTTCACTCCCTTCTCAACCACTGCCTCCCTTTTAATGCCCTTGACTCTTATAACTGCCTTCTGGTTTCTGTACAACTTGTAAATAGCCTTTCACTCCCTGGCTTTTGCTACCTTCAGAATTTTAAAGAGAGTATTCCAGTCAACATTGTCGAAAGCTTACTCTAAGTCTACAACTGCTGTAAACATATATTTGCCTTTCCTTAATCTACCTACTGAGATAAGGCGTACACTCTACTGTGAAGAATTCTGGTTAGTATTTTGCAACCATTACTTATTAAACTGATAGTTTGATAGTATTCTCAACTAGTTTCACCTGCTTTCTTTGGAATTGTAATTATTACGTTCTCCTTTTAGTCTGGGGTATGCCATCTGCTTATACATTTTGCACACTAGATGGAGGAGTTTTGTCGTGACTGGCTCTCCCGAGGCTATCAGCTGTTCTGACTATGTCATCTACTCTAGGGACCTTGTTTCAGCTTAGGTCTTTCAGTGTTCTATCAAATTCTTCTTGAAGTATCATATCTCCCATCACATCTTCATCTATGGTCTCTTCTCTTTCTGTAATACTGCCTTCAGATTCATCTTCCTTGTATAAACCCTCTATATACTCCTTGCACCTTTCCCATCTTTGTATAGTACAGGTTTTCCACCTGAGCTCTTCATGTTCATACAGCGACGTCTTTTTTCTCTAAAGGCCTCTTTAATTTTCCTGTAGAAAGTATCTGTATTTTCCATAGTAAAATATGCTTCTAAATCCTTACTTTTGTCCTCTAGCCACTCCTGCTTAGCTATTTTGCACTTCCTGTCAATTTCATTTTTTTAGACATTTGTATTATATTCCACCTACTTCATTTGCCTTTTTATATTTTCTTCTTTAATCAATTAAATTCAATATATCATGTGTTATCCAAAGTTTTCTGCTAGGCCTTGCATTTTTACCTATTTGATACCCTGCTGCCTTCACTATTTCATCTCTCAAAGCTACTCATTCATCTTCTACTGAATTCCTTTCCCCTGCTCTAGTCAATCATCATCCAATTTTCCATTTGAAAAGTCCAAAAACCTCTGGTTCTTTCAATTATCCAGGCCCCATCTCCTTAATTTCGTACTTTTTTGCAATTTCTTCAATTTTAATGTACGGTTCATTATCAATACATTGTGGTCAGAGTCTACACCTGGCCCTGACATGTCTTACAATTTAAAATCTGCTACTGAAATTTCTGCCTTACCATCACATTGGGAATCTGAAACTTTCTGGTGTCCCCATGTCTCTTCCACGTACGAGGTGGAATCCAAAATTTTCGGGACTGGTGCTGCCATCTGTAAAGTAGAAGTAGTAGATCTTTGCACCGCTAGGTGGCGAGAGCTGCATATCTGATGAGTCAGTGTGTGAGTGGCATTCAGCTGAGAGGATGTGTTGGATGTTCACAGTGATTTCCATAATACTCTGTGTTTGGTGTGTGGCGATTTTTACAATGGATCCGCGAAAGCAACAGCGTGTGTGTATCAAATTCTGTGCGAATCTTGGGAAAAGTGCTACAGAGAACCTTGCAATGATTCAGCGAGTGTTTGGGGAACAGAGCATGAGCAGTACACGTGTGGTTGAGTGGCATGTTCAGTTCAGGACCAGCCGTACAGAGGTCGAAGATGGTGCTCACACTGGAAGGCCCATTAGCCGCACAACGCCAGACATTGTTGCCAAACTTCAACAGTTGGTTCATGCAGATCGACGTCGAACCATTCAAGACTTTGCGGATGAAGTGTGTATTGGTTATGGGACATGTCAAGGAATGTTGACTGATGAATTGGGCACGCATCGTGTCGCCGCAAAATTTGTGCCAACGATCTTGACTGCCGATCAGAAGTCAGAGCATGTTGAAGTGTGCACGGACCTCTTTGTCAGACTGCATCTGGTGGTCCAACCTTCTTGTCACAGGTTATCACCAACGACAAGAGCTGGATTTATGGTTATGACCCAGAGATAAAGCAACAATTGTCCCAGTGGAAGAGCCTGGGCTCTCCAAGACCCAAAAAAGCGAGACAGGTGAAGAGCAAAGTGAAGAGCATGATCATCGTTTTCTTTGATACCAAGGGAATTGTGAACAAAGAATTCGTCCCACCCAACCAAACAGTGAATTCTGCATACTACTGTGACGTTTTGCAATGGCTCCATGAAAACGTGCAGCGACGATGGTATGAACTTTGGCGTCAAGGGAACTGGCTGCTGCGTCATGGCAATGCACCCTCTCACAGATCCTTGCTCATCAGGACCTTTTTGGCAAAAAAAAACATGGCGAATGTACCCCATCCACCATACTCGCCAGATTTGGCACCTTGCGACTTCGCACTATTCCCAAAACTGAAACTCAAGTTGAGAGGCCGTCGGTTCGGCACACTAGAGAGGATTCAAGGCGGTGATAAACACCCTCAAAGAACAGGACTTCCAGAAAACGTTTGACCAGTGGCAGAAGCGCTGGGACTGATGTATATGTGCGGATGGGAACTACTTCGAGGATGATGGTAACCATTAGCCCAATGATAAGGTTTTCAACAGATGGCAGCACCAGTCCCGAAAATTTTGGATAGCACTTCGTATATAACCTTCCTTCATGATTTCTAAACCAAGTGTTAACAATGATTAAATTACACTCTTGGGAAAATTATACTAGGTGGCTTCCTCTTTCATTCCTTTCCCCCAGTTCCTATTCACCTATAATTTTTCCTTCCCTTCCTTTTCCGTCTATCGAATTCCAGTCGCCCATCACAATTAGATTTTCATCTCCCTTAACTATCTGAGACATTTATTTCATCTCATCATACATTTGTTCAATCTCTTGGCATATAAACTTGTACTACTCTGATGAGTGTTGGGCTTGTGCCTGTCATGACTATGATAATGCGTTCACTATGCTACTCAAAGGAGCTTAATCGCACTCTTACTTTCTTACCCATTGTTAAACCTGCTTCTGCATTACCCCAATTTGATTTTGTATTTACAGCCCGGTATTCAACTGACCGGAAGTCTTGTTCCTCTGCTGAACTTCACTGTTTTCCATACACGTAACTTCAATTTTTAAATTTTCTAACCTACCTGGGTCTAACATTCCACGTTCTGGTCCATATAACACCGGTTTTATTTCTCCTGTTGACGACATCCTCCTAAGTAGTCCCCACCCGGAGATTCGAATGGGGCACCAATTTACCTCCGGAACATTTTACCCTAGAGGATTCCATCATCATTTAACCATACGGTAGTGCTGCATGCCCTTTGGAAAAAATTTAGATGTAGTTTCCCCTCGATTTCAGCAGTTCGCAATACCAGCACAGCAAGACAGGTTTGGTTGATATTACGCTGCCAGATCATTCAATCATCCTGACTGCTGCCCTTGCAACTAATGAAAAGGCTGCTGCCCCTCTTCAGGAACCACATGTTTGTCTGACCTCTCGACAGATAAACTTCTGTTGTGGTTGCACCTGCGGAACGGCTCTCTATATCGCTGAGGCGCACAAGCCACCCCACGAACGGCAGGGTCCATGGTTCATGGGAACGGGGGGTATGGATAATTCAATTGCGAAACGTAGTATTTCAATTTGAATAGAAAATTGTTCCATAATAGGGAGAGGTACACATGTTTGATTGACGCTGATACAGATTTGCTGTAAATATCACTAAATTCTTAACTCACATTTCATAGCAGTATGCAAGGGATCCTGGTTCACATACACAAAATAGATATTTCATAGTCCATTATCAACAATGTTTATTATGTAGAAGTTCGGATCGCTGCATGCCGACGCAGTCATTATAGAATACAAGATGTTGGTTAGTTCACAAGGATAACATAATAAGATACAATACGTCTGTTTCTTGATACATGTAGCTGTGGGGGGTGTTTTTCGTTTGTATTGTCATACCGACTGATTGTTGTGTTCCGTATTTCATTCTTGTTTGAGACGCATTACATACACAGTTTCCATTGCCTATAATGTATAAATTTTTCAAATTTATGCAGGTTAACAAGTACATACGCAATGTGTAATTGCCTTTTGTTAGGTGGAAAACTGCACAGACTTTCGTAAATTGTCATACTTCCAATAATGGGACGGTTGGCGCACCTTGGCAACAATCCGAGGTAAAGGGCTCCTTACAGCCGCATTCTACTGGTACAGCGGGTTTCCTAAGTTCACTGTACGGTGCAGGCAACACGCGATTTCTGAATAGGAGACTGAATTTGTCTACATTGACGTCGCTTCACGCACTTCTGCAGGCTAGACATACTATACCGTGACTACAGACAAGGTAAGTGAAAAGTGTCACTGGTGTTGAAGAGTTCGCTGTCCATTCCGACTCACTAGATTGAAAATTTCTTGTTCTTTACACAACACAGAGTAACTGTGGTCAAGATAGCACTTACTCTGTTTTTCACTTTGATTGAGGAAGTCAGTGTGAAAGAACGTCTTTTCGTTTTCACTGCATGGCTTATCGCTATCAGCTTCTTGTATAAAGCCCTTCATAGGAGTGCACGTATTCTATTCACCTAGAATGTCATCCAGAAGTACAGTCATATTTTGTCCTCACAGATTGTTTATGTCGTTACATACAAGTGGTGTACTGAACACAATTGTCATTAAACATTTAGCATGTACAAAAGTTTCTCCATTCTCAATCAAAATTATGCACGTGGCCGTGTTTGGCTATGAGGCCTACGTAAGTATACCGGAGTGTATATGCTGTATTCAATAAATTCTGTAAAAGCTAAGGAAATCACTGTCCTTGTACGACAAGTGAAAATCTTTGCGTGTGTGTATGACCTATCGTGTTAGATAAACATCAGTGAGCTTCACATAAATGAAGCACAATTGAGGTACAGAACTGCCACAGCCAGCACCGAACTAACATTATGCGCTACTTCGGCGCACTCTGAGATGGGGGTGTACGAATGAAGAAAAAACATAATTAGTATACAAACCCGTACTACTGGATAAGTATGGTATTTGCTCGAAAGATTGCGGTAGATGTAGAAGGTGCTTGTAACGTCGATGCAGGATACGCAACATGCAACGCCATGTGTGAGACAATCTTGCAAAATAGGGACAAAATTGTGTCTCGTCTAACAGCGACGGTCCCGATACATAGGGACAGATGCCAACCCTACTCATGACGCACTTTAGCACATCTTATGCATAAATAAGGATGTGTACAGCGATATTTACACAAAATTTAAAGAACATGAAATGAAGACCACTATAATTATGCATAAATATATGTACAAGTGACAGTAGATTATGACACATGTCTTTACAGTAGGGCCTATCATTTTTCTTCAACAATAATAATCAAATGATTTACCACATTGTGGTTTATATTAACATGAGCCCTATCAAAATTGCAAAGCATTGACGCTTAGTGTTTTCAGAAATTATTCTTACTTTGACTCACATGTGCTTTTGCATAGCAATCTAATGAGTGACTTATAGTTCACTATGTACGGACAGAAAATTTATTATTTTTGTAATTAGTTTCTACATTGTTATTGTGACATTTTCTTCGCAGAATCTGTGCTTTGACATTCGTTTACCATTAGTACACATATATATGTAACTAGATTAGTGCCCACTGGTTTGCTGGCATAAACTGTATGGTATGTTCTTTAATCGTACTTCTTCAAATTACAACACCTTCTAAAGTTTTCGCGCTATTTAAGGCCCGTGAAGCATGATCTTTCCGAATGTACGTCTGACCAAACAGCGATTCTGTTAGCTGGATTCCAAAATTTTTGTTAATCATTCTTGTGGTGATATTTACTTAAAAACTTAAGTCTCCTAATACTTTTCTTTATATCTAACCGAGAAGATAATTACCAATTTTAATAGATTTAGATTTGAAAATGCTTTCATAATGGAATAATTTCGTAAAATTTTTCATCCCCTGCTTGACTCTTTTAGAGGACTGAACTTCCAAAAACGCTGAAACACGTCCTTTTTTAAATTTATAATCAAGAAGTCAAATACAGTTTTCATAGATGTAGCTTTAAAAATGCTTCAGTAGTTATTCGGTAGCTATTTGTTTTTTTTTTTAAAAAAACCCTTCACTCCCTATTTTACGTCCCTAGATAGCGAATTTCTAAAAGTGCTGAAACAAGTATTTTTTAATTTGTATCAGAGAAACCAAATATCAATTTTTGTATTGCTGCCTTGAAGTTTGCCTTAATAGCGACATATTTTCAAAAAATCTTTCGTTTCCCATTTCACCCCCTTAGTAGTGGAATTTCGAACAATCCCTTCGTAAACGGTGGCTACAGTATAACGTCCACACCCTCTCCAAATTTCAAGTTTCTATCCTTTGTGGTTTCGGCTGGACGATGATGTGTCATTGAATCAGTCTGGTACTATTTCACCCCAATAAGGGTTGAATTTCCAAAAACAGTGAAAGACACGGTTTTTCGTTTCTAACCGAGAAAGTAAATACCAGTTTTTAAAGCTTTACCTTTAAAAATGCTTACAATATGAAATATTTTCATAAAACGTTTCATCCCTTATTTCACCTCTTTAGGGGTGGAATTTAAAAACAAAAAACACCAAACCACGCATTTTTAAAATTTGTAACCCAGTAATCAAATACTAGTTCTAATAGATGTAGCTTTAAAAATTATTTATTAGCTTTTTAATGACGATTTATTTTGAATAAAAACTTACACCTGCTTTTTCAGCACCATAGGAATTAAATTTCCAAAATGCTGGAACACGTATTTCTTTATTTCTGCCGAGAAACCAAATACCAATTTATGTAGGTCTAGCTTCAAAGTTGCCTTAATTGCGATATATTTTCAAAAAGCATTTCATTCCCTATTTCTAAAAATCGTAAACGACGCCTACGGTATAACATCAACACCCTCTGCAAATTTCAACTTTTATTCTAAGTGGATTGGGCTGGGCGATGATGAATCGATGAGTGAATGAATACCTGAAATTCCTGTATTTCAGAAGACTCTCCTGGATAAGTATAAAGAAGAAACTAAAATGACGGAAGAAACACCAAACAACAGTGAATATGGGGTAATGAAATTTCGGAAATACATTTGCCTATGTAACACAGTTGAGTGATTTACATTACACTATCACAGATTCATGTAAGCATGGGACTAGACTTGGCCACTGTTTCTATGTTTCGATACAGTGTATCGATACGTGGAACTATTTCAGTGTTTCGGAACGGCTATGGTTCACTGTTTCGAAACACTGGTGTTTCATTCCACCCCTGTCTCGGATAACTGCACCAGATTCGATCTCGAGCCAGACACAGAAACTGTATCGTTGTTTCAAAATAAGGCTGTTTCAGTCCACCTGTGCTTGGAACCGACTAATTGTATCGAAACAGTGATGTTTCATTCCCCTCTGTGTCGGACGAGATTCGGGCTCGGCGTAGGTAGGCCTACTGAAACACATTTAACATACCACTTCATGAAACACTTTCAAGAGTATAGAAATCTTTTTGACTAGCAATAGCATGAAGCTTAAGATATCCGAAAATATAGCTTCGTTTCTTGCTGACTGTCATATTCTGAAATGGCGTAACATCTGCTTTTTAAACACTAACCAAACAATAAAACAACGCATACTATTCACATTCAAAATAATAAATATGTGATAATCATTCAGTTAAATTACACTTTTTGATAACATACGCTTCTCTGTTCATGTACAGTAAGCATATTAAGAAACGCAAGTAAGCCTACAACAGTTTGAATAAAAAAAGGCGTAGAGTGACAGTTATTAGACATATACATAAATCTGATGTAGGTATAATTGCAAGCAATCTGTTTGACATATCACTGATAGTGTAATGGTGAACGGAAAGGGCTTGGAAGCATGGTGAATATATAGTAACGGTTCGAAACACCTTGAAAGACAAAATTTTTTTCTGTTATATTTTGTTATTTATTCGAATTATTTGGCATTATTTGTGAGTCTGTAGTCACTGTGCCTATTATCCACAATGATTCCCTTTGTGTGCATGGAAATAAGCAGGATGAGTATATTACCCATACTAACGGAATGTGGGAATCCCAGTAGCACATCCGTTGTTTCTGCAGTTTGCCCCCACCTCCAGTTCCGTTCGTGGTGGCTCTTCTGTCTTCAGCTATGGCTGTCCTCAGCCAATTGAAAAGTATGAAAGTCACACGACACGAAAGCAGCGCATTTTCTGCAGGAAATACGAAACTGCCAAGACGCCTAAGTGATAATTTCATACTTTCTGCGATTTGATTAGCGCCCTCGCACCTCATTTGTATTTATGTGGACATACTTATACAGTAGACAGTCAAGATGATAAAATGTGTAGGTTTATTAGATTACAAAGCGCAAACTGTTTCACTGTTTCGAAACGGCGTATCGAAACATTACATTGTACTGTTTCATATGTTTCGAAACAGTTACGTGTTTCAGTGTGCCCATCTCTACACGGGACAAGCCATAGCAAATGTGAAATGCTGGAACATTAATAACCGGTCTCGCCGTCAGGGTGTTGAGTGCAAGCATGCAAACGTGCATGCATTGTGTTGAACGGGCACCGGATGTTAGTTTGTAGGATGGAGTTTCATGCCTGTTGCACCTGGTCGTCAATACAGGCATGGTATCCTGGCTATGGATGACGCTGAAGTTATCTTTCCATAATGTCCCATATGTGCTTGAATGGAGACAGAGTTGTTGACCCAGCAGGCCAAGGCAGCATGCTCACACACACTGTAAGCCCACATAGCAGTATGTGGGCGAGCTTTATCTTGTTGGAAAGCACACCATGGAAATCTGCTCACAAAGGGCAATACAGCATGTCCAGTCTGACGTACAAATTTGCCATCAGGGTTTGTGGAATAACCGTGGGAGAGTTCCTGCTGTCACACGAAGTCGTACCCCATATCATAAATTCAGGTGTTGGTCCAGTGTGTCTAGCATGCAGACAGGTTGATTGCAGATCCTCAGTTGCATCTATGACAATACCGCAGAAAGTTCTCTTTTAATTTTATTTACCTCTTCAGTCATGTCATTACGCCATTGTGATGATTTAGTGTCATTCATTTCGTTAAAGTCAGTCCATCCTAACAAAGTCTCATCAGTAATTTGCGCTGTACTATTACCGGGAATTCTTTCTGCAGGCACTCTTAAAATTGGCCTTCCTATTGATTGATTGATTGATTCATTTATTTATTGGTCCATTTGGTTCATTACATACTTAAACAGTACACTGAATATAGGACAAGTCAAAATTGCGAAAGGAGCAGAAACACACACACACACACACACACACACACACACACACACACACACACACACAGAGAGAGAGAGAGAGAGAGAGAGAGAGAGAGCATGACAAAATTAATTACAGATAACAATCATAAATTACAAGTGACAAATATAGCAATTTGAATTTAACCATTCTTACATAATCATTGTTTACAAGGCTATTTTTTGTAATTTAAAAATTATTTTACAGAGTAAAAACATTTTTCCACTAGAAATGACTTACGATTATGTTTAAAAAATATTTTATGTTGCTGCGATTTTAAATCAGTGGGTAGGCTGCTATATAGCTGAACTGTTATCTGTGATACAATATTTTGGTTCAGTGCTGTTCTACACTGTGACATGTGGATATTATGTGTGTTTCTTGTGTTGTGACTGTGTATATTTTGTTGAAGATGTCCAGTTTGGTTTAAAAGATACTCATTTGCGAACAGGATACACTCATATATGTAAAGGCTTGGTAGGCTCATTATTTTCATTTGGATGAAATGTGGTCTACATGTTTCCAGTTTTTTTAGGTTGCAGATAGCCCTGATTGCTCTTTTCTCCACCCTAAAGATCTTTATGCTGGTGGCTGAATTTCCCTAGAAGATTAGCCCATATCGAAGTATTGCATGGAAGTGTGCATAATACGCCTGAATAACTGTTGACTTGCTTGCACTTTTATTTAACACACGCAGAGCATCCAGTGAATGAAATCAAGCGTGTTCATGTTACTCTTTTCATTAAACTTATCCTGTATTTGTTTTTCTTGTTCAAGGGCATGGTTCTTTACGTGTCCAGCTAGCTGCTGAACTGTTCCCTCTAAAGTTGCCTGTGCTGTTTTTTTAGTTCAGGCGTAACACGTTCGAAATTAGTATTCATCTTTGTACTTAGCTGTACTGTTACTTCAGTACGTATTTCAGATGCAGCACGTTCAAAATTCGAATTCATATCTGAACTTTGCAGTTTAGTATGCATTTAAGATGACACACGATCAAAATCTGCGTTCATTTGCGGCACGCTTTAAATTCGAGCTAATATCTCTTCAAACAATCTACAAAGATCGATCGACAATCCTGTGCATTCTGCAGGTAGTTCGCTTCTGCATATCACAGAATCCACCATTTCGATTGAGGTAACTGGTATTTCTTGTTCGTCAACCCGTGATTCCAGGTCACAGCGGAAGTCATCTCTTCAGGCCTTCCGAATTTTTTTCATATTTAACTAATTAAAATAATTTTGAAAATTGGTAAATACGATAGCTACTATGCTAAAGTCAGTTCCGTCTGTTATTTCGCGCGACTTACAATAAAACAATCTAACGACGCTACGGATTGGAAGTTCTGCTCGAATATTCGGCCATCTTATCGACCGTAAAATCAACCGAAAATTCCTTTATCCTCAATGCGCAAAAATTTTGGAAAAAAAATTATATGCCATTGTGGGGCACATTTAATCATTTATCACGTCCTGACTGCACGAAACAAGCAAAGATAAGTAATAGAACATTAATTCCCTTATCTGTCGTTGTTGGTGATGCACACAAACGCATAATTTATTATTGCAAAGAACTGAAAGATTTTTCTGTTACCTTAAGGGTGGATTTGGTCTATATGCTATCTCTTACACTTTGTTTTCATTTGCTGGACATGAAAAAAAAGAAAACAAGTTTTTAAATACACAATAATGCAAGACATGAAATTACATACGTACGTAAGATTAAATTCAGTACATCCTGATTTACCGACGCCATTTTAATATGGCCTAGTTCTATAATGGATAAGTAGTTCCCACTGTTCTTTAATTAAAAGTTATGATAGAACGGACAGACCTTATTGAAGAGTCAGTGAGTTTTTCATTCAGCTTCGATGAAATTAGAAAATACCAGCTAGGCTCATAATCTTTATTGAATCGATCCGTTCAATAACTGTGCGACCCCGTGTTTATTAATCAGTATTCATCACACGAAAATCTCATTTATCGTACCTAATATTCGGACTTCGACTCTTAATTCTGCAGCCGGCCGAAGTGGCCGTGCGGTTAAAGGCGCTGAAGTCTGGAATCGCAAGACCGCTACGGTCGCAGGTTCGAATCCTGCCTCGGGCATGGATGTTTGTGATGTCCTTAGGTTAGTTAGGTTTAACTAGTTCTAAGTTCTAGGGGACTAACGACCTCAGCAGTTGAGTCCCATAGTGCTCAGAGCCATTTTCTTAATTCTGCAGGTTCAATTTTTAAATTGGTAGTCAATAAACTAGAGCCAACTGGCACTCAGAACTATTACACTAGACGAGTCGATTCCGTTTTAAAGACGGCCACATTTAACATTCCGTGATTATTGCTCTCATTAATTTTTTGAAAGGTAATTTTGAATAAGTTTTCCGAAAAAATCTTGAAATGGATGATTATTATTTAAGGGGAGCAGTATGAGGCACACAGGACATTTTAATTTCCATTGTTTACAATTTTACAGCTAAATTCATAAAACTTTGTCAGCTTGACCAGGAAGGATTCACACTCATAGGAGTGGAAGTTAAAAAACATAACAAAATGTGAAGTTACATCATTTTTACTTACTGAAGTGCAGTTTTACGTGCACTGTAATGCACATGTCGCGCTGGCCCAACGCATATTGCGACGCGTAAACCGAACTTCTCACGCGCTGACTGGCGACGCTCTGCACTGACAGAACCGAAGCGCGCGCACCCTGTCACCTTTCTCAGACGATTTTACAGAAACTATTCAGTGAAAATATTTGATTTTCGCCTTACTTGTAGCGTTATACACTCCTGGAAATGGAAAAAAGAACACATTGACACCGGTGTGTCAGACCCACCATACTTGCTCCGGACACTGCGAGAGGGCTGTACAAGCAACAGCGGACACACCAGGAACCGCGGTGTTGGCCGTCGAATGGCGCTAGCTGCGCAGCATTTGTGCACCGCCGCCGTCAGTGTCAGCCAGTTTGCCGTGGCATACGGAGCTCCATCGCAGTCTTTAACACTGGTAGCATGCCGCGACAGCGTGGACGTGAACCGTATGTGCAGTTGACGGACTTTGAGCGAGGGCGTATAGTGGGCATGCGGGAGGCCGGGTGGACGTACCGCCGAATTGCTCAACAAGTGGGGCGTTAGGTCTCCACAGTACATCGATGTTGTCGCCAGTGGTCGGCGGAAGGTGCACGTGCCCGTCGACCTGGGACCGGACCGCAGCGACGCACGGATGCACGCCAAGACCGTAGGATCCTACGCAATGCCGTAGGGGACCGCACCGCCACTTCCCAGCAAATTAGGGACACTGTTGCTCCTGGGGTCTCGGCGAGGGCCATTCGCAACCGTCTCCATGAAGCTGGGCTACGGTCCCGCACACCGTTAGGCCGTCTTCCGCTCACGCCCCAACATCGTGCAGCCCGCCTCCAGTGGTGTCGCGACAGGCGTGAATGGAGGGACGAATGGAGACGTGTCGTCTTCAGCGATGAGAGTCGCTTCTGCCTTGGTGCCAATGATGGTCGTATGCGTGTTTGGCGCCGTGCAGGTGAGCGCCACAATCAGGACTGCATACGACTGAGGCACACAGGGCCAACACCCGGCATCATGGTGTGGGGAGCGATCTCCTACACTGGCCGTACACCACTGGTGATTGTCGAGGGGACACTGAATAGTGCACGGTACATCCAAACCGTCATCGAACCCATGGTTCTACCATTCCTAGACCGGCAAGGGAACTTGCTGTTCCAACAGGACAATGCACGTCCGCATGTATCCCGTGCCACCCAACGTGCTCTAGAAGGTGTAAGTCAACTACCCTGACCAGCAAGATCTCCGGATCTGTCCCCCATTGAGCATGTTTGGGACTGGATGAAGCGTCGTCTCACGCGGTCTGCACGTCCAGCACGAACGCTGGTCCAACTGAGACGCCAGGTGGAAATGGCATGGCAAGCCGTTCCACAGGACTACATCCAGCATCTCTACGATCGTCTCCACGGGAGAATAGCAGCCTGCATTGCTGCGAAAGGTGGATATACACTGTACTAGGGCCGACATTGTGCATGCTCTGTTGCCTGTGTCTATGTGCCTGTGGTTCTGTCAGTGTGATCATGTGATGTATCTGACCCCAGGAATGTGTCAATAAAGTTTCCCCTTCCTGGGACAATGAATTCACGGTGTTCTTATTTCAATTTCCAGGAGTGTATGTCAGCTTCGTGGCGAAGTGCTCATCGTCTTGTGGTGTACACATTTTAGTAAGACACTACGCAAAACTCAAAAAGTTTGCAACGAAAATTAGGTGTCGCTATGATTTTGCGTTTGGTGCGTATTACACCATAAGTTGCTGCCTATGATATTTAGCTAACATATTGAATTTTTGTTTAGACTGGGGAGGAGGCCTCTATCTGTCCCCGGTCTCAAGAAAATGGATTCTATGTAGCGCATTCACTCCCGATCTCACGCCCACGGGAACGGGATATTCCTACATCCCTCATATCTCCTAAACCGCTCGAGACATCTAAACGAGAATTTGGCGAGCGATGGTACACAAGGACGAAAGTACTTCGCCAGTTCGTAAACACACTGAACTTTCTAATCTACGACGATATATCAGAAGTACTTTCTGTGTTATTTTTTCCATTGCAGTGACTGTAATTCTTTAAGAGTTATCGAAAGCTAGTGATACAAGAGTTTCCTAGTATGAAAATAAACATGGAATTCCTTCTCTTATGTCACTACAAACCGACACAGTGAGGTTTTTCGTAAGCTGTTGAGCTCTCCGGTCGCCATTTAGTTGTTTAATGAGACACTCTGTTTCAGAATTCTGTCACAATAGTTGCCGCAAAAAAGAGTTCGTGCAAATTATACTGTGTACTATCAAACCTGTCAACAAGAGAAATTTCGCCGTTACTCGTAAATGGTGATGCTCCTTCGAATGAAAGACGGTTAACAGTTCACACAAACATAAATCGCCAATTTTGTTGGAATTTTGGTTGAATCCCATAACCCATCCTAATTTTAACACTGAGCGACTGGAATGGAAACTTAACAGAGGATTTTAATCCTTTTCTTCGTCTGAGCAGTATCAAAGTCATGATGAGCACATCCTTCAGGTGGAAAGACACGCACATGCCTGATGCTGGTTATTCCAAACTGACAATGCGTGATTCGCGAATAAAATAGTTATTATTGGTAGAAGTAAACAATTGGTACGTGGCACAACATAATGGATCAAAGGCGGCCGCGGTGGTCTAGCGGTTCTAGGCGCTCAGTCCGGAACCGCGCGACTGCTACGGTCGCAGGTTCGAATCCTGCCTCGGGCATGGATGTGTGTGATGTCCTTAGGTTAGTTAGGTTTAAGTAGTTCTGAGTTCTAGGGGACTGATGACCACAGATGTTAAGTCCCATAGTGCTCAGAGCCATAATGGATCAAATGGCTCTGAGCACTATGGGACTTAACTTCTGAGGTCATCAGTCCCCTGGAACTTAGAACTACTTAAATCTAATTACCTAAGGACATCACACAGATCCATGTCCGAGGCAGGATTCGAATCTGCGACCGTAGCGGTCTCGCGGTTCCAGACTGTAGCGCCTAGAACCGCTCGGCCACCCCGGCCGGCCCACAACACAATGGTCAGTGTATCTTCAGCAGCTGAGAATAATGCGTACGACAGGAATGCGGAATTAGCCAAGTGTGCTTTTTGAGAAGAAGAGCTCACATCGTTCGAAAAAAATTGTCATGAAAGTAGATCTGTCTTTGTCAGCAATGCATTTCAACAAAGTAAATATATCAAATCACCACACACTTTCACGATACTCACACTTTAGTAATAATACCAACCACTACTTCATTTGTGTAGCCTGTTGTACGAGGGTGAGTCAAATGAAAACCTTAAATATTATTTTAGATATTATTTATTGTGCAGAAGTGGTACAAAGCGGTATCACATTTCAACATAATCTCCCCCACGCTCAGTGCAAGTCCTCTAGCGCTTACAAGTGCATGCACCACGTGACGTACCTCTTCATCAGAACGGAACTTCTTTCTTCCCATTGCGTCCTTGAGTGGTCCAAACATATGGAAATCACTTGGGGCAAGGTCTGGTAAGTATGGTGGATGATGAAAATACTCAAAATGCAGGTCTGTGATTGTCGCAACTGTTGTACGGGCAGTGTAGGGCCTTGCATTGTCATGTTGCAAAAGGACACCTGCTGACAGCAATCCATGTCGCTTTGATTTGATTGCATGCCGCAGATGATTTTTTAGATCTGTGTATGATGCACTGGTGACGGTGGTCCCTCTAGGCATGTAATGCTCCAAAATGACGCCTTTTTCGTCCCAAAAGAGTGTCAGCATAACCTTCCCTGCTACTGGTTCTGTTCGAAACTTCTTTGGTTTTGGTGATGAGTAATGGCGCCATTCCTTGCTCGCTCTCTTCATTTCCGGTTGGTGGAAGCGAACCCAGGTTTCGTCCCCAGTAACGATTCTTGCAAATAAGCCATCACCTTCTCGTTCAAAGCGCAGAAGAAGTTCTTCACAAGCATCAACACGTCGTTCTCTCATTTCAGGAGTCAGCTGCTGTGGCACCCATCTTGCAGACACTTTGTGAAACTGGAGCACATCATGCACAATGTGGTGTGCTGACCATGACTAATCTGTAAACATGCTGCAATGTCATTCAGTGTCACTCGGCGGTTTTCCTTCGCTATGGCTTCAAGTGCTTCAATGTTCTGTGGATTCACAATTAGTTGTGCCTGACCTGGACGAGGAACATCTTCCACTGAAGTCACACCATTTGCAAACTTCCTACTCCATTGGTAGACTAACTGCTGTGAAAAACATGCATCACCATACTGAACCTTAATTCGTTGGTGAATTTCAATAGGTTTCACACCTTCACTACGCAAAAACCGAATAATCGAACGCTGTTCTTCCCTGGCGGAAGTCGCAAGTGGGGCGGCCATCTTTATACTGATACTGCGACGGTATGTGTGCGTCTGCACTATGCTGCCACCTACAGGCCATTCTGCACGCTGTTTGTAGCACGCTTACCAACTTACAGGATAACGGGGCGAAATTTCGATTTGTTATTACAAATTTAAGATTTTCATTTGACTTACCCTCGTATAATTAGTTAATTAATGCTGATAGGATCCAATAAATGATAGAACAATATACTCGTTACAATTTGCAGATGACCAACTGATTATAGCCCAAGACTATGAGGACATAGAGTATATGACCAGAAAATTGATTCAAGAATATAAAAAATATGGTCTAAATGTAAACATGAATAAAACAAAGTACATGGTAATTGGTGGAGTGAATGGACCCTTAATATTAGAAGAAGGGATGGGAACAATAACAGCTACTGAGGAATATAAATATTTAGGTGTGAAAATTACAAATGATGGGAAACAGGACAAAGAAATTAGATCAAGAATAAATTCTGGAAAGACGACAATCTCTTTATGGAATGGAATTCTCTGGGACAAACACATAACAACTGATAACAAAATAAGGATTTTTAAAACAATAGTTAGGAGCATTATTACATATGGTTCAGAAGTGTGGACAACAAAATGGCAACTGAAATCAAAATTATTAGCCACAGAAATGGATTTCTGGAGACGTTCAGCAAGAATATCAAGACGAGAAAGAATAAGAAATGAAGTAATCAGAGACAAGATTAAATGTAAAAATTCAATTATTGATTTCATCGAGCGCAAACAACTTAAATGGTATGGACACATCAGACGAATGGAACAGGAAAGGCTACCAAAATGCATAATCGACTGGGTACCAATTGGAAGAAGAAAAAGGGGTCGACCACCTGATACATGGATACAGGGAGTTCAGTCAGCAATGAGGAAGAACAACATTCCTGAAGATTTATGGACAAATAGAGAAGAGTGGAGAACAATAATTAGTGACTTACTGTAATCTAGAATAGGTGCTGGAAAAATGTACTCACATTGTAAATCCAGAATAATAATAATAATGCTGATAGTGTGTATGCGACCACTGAAGTGCTATTTCTCCTCGCGACGATCCGATAAAAACATTCTTACTCATGAGGGTTTCTCGACTGTTTCTAGCTTGTAGTGGAAATGTGATGTCCACATGTACGTAGTATAACGTCTCTTATTACATCCATATCCAAATAATGATAGTGAAACTTATGTACTTCACATCTCGGACGCTTTTTACCAGGAGCACAAAGGGGTCATACTTGTGGAAATTATGCCTTTTCGACTTTTTGTAATGGATTGTAGAGATACTCCAGCATAACAGGCAGCAAGTATATAATCATGTTTTACTCCCCTGCCTTGCTTCTAGATCACAGGGTTCTATAATATTCTTTACTTCCCTATTCACTACCCTCGCGATGAAATCGTCTGTCCCTTCTTACGTGACTGCTACGGTTGCAGGTTCTAATCCTGCCTCAGGGATGGATGTGTGTGATGTCCTTAGGATAGTTAGGTTTAAGTAGTTCTAAGGGACTGATGACAACAGATGTTAAGTCCCATAGTGCTCAGTGCCATTTGAACCATTTTTGTCCCTTCTTACGATCTGAAAACACTGTGGAGCCAAAAGATATACTTCCAGTAGCCAATGGTTCACCAGTTATTGAACTCCGCATTGTTCTTGACAAAAGAATAAACAAACAGTATACTGATATGTGTAAGTGATAACTATTCAAAATGGTTCAAATGGCTCTAAGCACTATGGGACTTAACATCTGAGGTCATCAGTCCCCTACGTAGAACTACTTAAACCTAAGTAACCTAAGGACATCACACACACTCATGCCCGAGGCAGGATTGGAACCTACGACCGCAGCAGCTGCACTGTTCCAGACTGAAGCACCTAGAACCGCTCGGCCACAGCGGCCGGCTTGATAACTACACTTCTGGAAATGGAAAAAAGAACACATTGACACCGGTGTGTCAGACCCACCATACTTGCTCCGGACACTGCGAGAGGGCTGTACAAGCAATGATCACACGCACGGCACAGCGGACACACCAGGAACCGCGGTGTTGGCCGTCGAATGGCGCTAGCTGCGCAGCATTTGTGCACCGCCGCCGTCAGTGTCAGCCAGTTTGCCGTGGCATACGGAGCTCCATCGCAGTCTTTAACACTGGTAGCATGCCGCGGCAGCGTGGACGTGAACCGTATGTGCAGTTGACGGACTTTGAGCGAGGGCGTATAGTGGGCATGCGGGAGGCCGGGTGGGCGTACCGCCGAATTGCTCAACACGTGGGGCGTGAGGTCTCCACAGTACATCGATGTTGTCGCCATTGGTCGGCGGAAGGTGCACGTGCCCGTCGACCTGGGACCGGACCGCAGCGACGCACGGATGCACGCGACCGTAGGATCCTACGCAGTGCCGTAGGGGACCGCACCGCCACTTCCCAGCAAATTAGGGACACTGTTGCTCCTGGGGTATCGGCGAGGACCATTCGCAACCGTCTCCATGAAGCTGGGCTACGGTCCCGCACACCGTTAGGCCGTCTTCCGCTCACGCCCCAACATCGTGCAGCTCGCCTCCAGTGGTGTCGCGACAGGCGTGAATGGAGGGACGAATGGAGACGTGTCGTCTTCAGCGATGAGAGTCGCTTCTGCCTTGGTGCAAATGATGGTCGTATGCGTGTTTGGCGCCGTGCAGGTGAGCGCCACAATCAGGACTGCAAACGACCGAGGCACACAGGGCCAACACCCGGCATCATGGTGTGGGGAGCGATCTCCTACACTGGCCGTACACCACTGGTGATCGTCGAGGGGACACTGAATAGTGCACGGTACATCCAAACCGTCATCGAACCCATCGTTCTACCATTCCTAGACCGGCAAGGGAACTTGCAGTTCCAACAGGACAATGCACGTCCGCATGTATCCCGTGCCACCCAACGTGCTCTAGAAGGTGTAAGTCAACTACCCTGGCCAGCAAGATCTTCGGATCTGTCCCCCATTGAGCATGTTTGGGACTGGATGAAGCGTCGTCTCACGCGGTCTGCACGTCCAGCACGATCGCTGGTCCAACTGAGGCGCCAGGTGGAAATGGCATGGCAAGCCGTTCCACAGGACTACATCCAGCATCTCTACGATCGTCTCCATGGGAGAATAGCAGCCTGCATTGCAGCGAAAGGTGGATATACACTGTACTAGTGCCGACATTGTGCATGCTCTGTTGCCTGTGTCTATGTGCCTGTGGTTCTGTCAGTGTGATCATGTGATGTATCTGACCCCAGGAATGTGTCAATAAAGTTTCCCCTTCCTGGGTCAATGAATTCACGGTGTTCTTATTTCAATTTCCAGGAGTGTATTATGAGTTAACGAAAAGTGACAAGTATACCGTAATGCTGATTATTCGCATGGGCAATACATACACATCCACTCTCGATATGCGCCACGCCGAAATGAGCATACGGCAGGACTGCCCCCCCCTCCCGACCAGTGCTCGCGCGGCACAAGAGACTGTGCCGCAAAGGCGAACAACCGCATTAGCCGCGTCGCGCTTCTTCCGTGTTCCATTTCGCCGTAACTCACGTTGGCAGACACACCACCAATTGCAGAAGTGTCTACTAGCGCAGTAATTAATCACGTGACTGTAAAACCGCCACCGTTTTGGCAACACAACCCCGTGCTGTGGTTTGCTCCAGTACAAAGTCTATTTGTGCTAGCGCACATAGCCGCAGACGAAACGAAGTACAGTTATGTACACTACTGGCCATTAAAATTGCTACACCACAAAGACGTGCTACAGACGCAAAATTTAACTCACAGGAAGAAGATGCTGTGATATGCAAATGATTTGCTTTTCAGAACATTCATACAAGGTTGGCACCGGTGGCGACACCTACAACGTGCTGACATGAGGAAAGTTTCCAACCGATTTCTCATACACAAACAGCAGTTGACTGGCGTTGCCTGGTGAAACGTTGTTGTGATGCCTCGTGTAAGGAGGAGAAATGCGTTCCATCACGTTTCCGACTTTGATAAAGGTCGGGTTATCGTATCGAGCCATTGCTGCTCGCGTTGGTCGAGATCCAATGACTGTTAGCAGAATAAGGAATCGGTGGGTTCAGGAGGGTAATACGGAACGCGTGCTGAATCCCAACGGCCTCGTATCACTTGCAGTCGAGATGACAGGCATCTTATCGGCACGGCTGTAACGGATCGTGCGGCCACAGCTCGATCCCTGTGTCAACAGATGGGGGCGTTTGCAATACAACAACCATCAGCACGGATAGTTCGACGACGCTTGCAGCAGCATGGACTATCAGCTCGGAGACGGTGGCTGCGGTTACCCTTGACGCTGCATCACAGACAGGAGCGCCTGTGGTGGTGTACTCAACAACGAACCTGGTTGCACGAATGGCAAAACGTAATTTTTTTGGATGAATCCAAGTTCAGTTTACAGCATCACGATGGTCGCATCCGTGTTTGGCGACATCGTGGTGAACGCACATTGGAAGCGTGTATTCGTCGTCGCCATACTGGCGTATCACTCGGCGTGGTGTTATGGGGGTGCCATTGGTTACGCGTCTCTGTCACCTCTTGTTCGCATTGACGGCACTTTGAACAGTGGACGTTACATTTTAGACGTGTTGCGACCTTTGGCTCTACCCTTCATTCGATCCCTGCGAAACCCTACATTTCAGCAGGATAATGTTGCAGGTCCTGTACGGGCCTTTCTGGATACAGAAAATGTTCGACTGCTGCCCTGGCCAGCACATTCTCCAGATCTCTCACCAATTGAAAACGTCTGGTCAATAGTGGCCGAGCAACTGGCTCGTCACAATACGCCAGTCACTACTCTTGATGAACTGCGGTATCGTGTTGAAGCTGCATGGGCAGCTGTACCTGTACACGCCATCCAAGCTCTGTTTGACTAAATTCCCAGGCGTATCAAGGCCGCTATTACAGCCAGAGGTGATTGTTCTGGCCCGGGTTCGCGGGTTCGATTCCCGGCGGGGTCAGGGATTTTCTCTGCCTCGTGAGGACTGGGTGTTGTGTGATGTCCTGGGGTTAGTTAGGTTTAAGTAGTTCTAAGTTCTAGGGGGCTGATGACCATAGATGTTAAGTCCCATAGTGCTCAGAGCCATTTGAACCAATTTGATTGTTCTGGGTACTGATTTCTCAGGATCTATGCACCCAAATTGCGTGTAAATGCAGTGACATGTCAGTTCTAGTAGAATATATTTGTCCAATGAATTCCAGTTTATCATCTGCATTTCTTCTTGGTGTAGCAATTTCAATTGCCAGTAGTGTAGTTGGTATTCTGGTGTCACCACCGAGTACTGATCGTCACACAACCATCATGAACGCTCTGATTACTCGGCTCTCGCAGTCCGAGGCGAAGAGATTGGAGGAGCTACTCCGCACAGAGCTAGGCGATCGCACGCCATCGCAGCTACTACGCCGACTGCGTACATTAGCGAGCAACGTGGTCAGTGACGACATTTTGCCGAATGTTTGGCTATCGCGCCTGCCACCCGACTCGCAGAAAATATCGGCAGTGTGCGCGCGATCTGGATGCACTCGCGCAAACCCGCGATCGCATTGCGGAAATGTGTTGTGGTAGATTCTCTTATGTGTTTGTCTATTTTTTGTTTGTCTGTTGCCGATGTATTATGCTCGCAGTAAAAGGTCGTAACAACGTGATAAAATTGTCTGTGATTTAAATATCGACTGTGATTCTGCTATTTGTTTTTGCAGAGCAGACTGTAGTTCGTTATGAGGCGCAGCTTGACTTTCTCGAAATTCTCGAGACATTTCCTCTATTCGTTTCAGTAAAACTGTCATAGGGTCAACTACCTCCTGCACATTAGTTTGAGGCACACTAGTTTCACCCGATTGATCCATCTTGGTCTGAGATCGTGTCTTAACCATATAATCACACAATAATTAATACTAAATGATCCGTTAAAAACGTTTGTAACATATACTGTTTACTCAGTAGCTAATGACGTGCTAATGTTTAAGCAGATGACCGTTTTGTGACAAACAGCTAATCTACTAAGGAAGTATGTGCCTATCTACACTTAACTCTTTGCTACTACCCATAGACGAGTCAGCAGAATAGAATATGACAACGTACATTTACTCCTTGTAGATAACTGCGATATAGACTGGCATATCTCCGCTATTTATCTCCTTTGTTGTAACTTTGTTCTCTCGTTTCGTCACAAATGGTTACATTAAAAAGAAAATACAATTAACATGATACAATATTAATCACAATACACATACAAACTTTTGCTGCTATGACAACCGTGTGTGTGTGCTCATGTATGGTGTCCTGATCATCTGTCGCCAAATGTGGTAGATTCTTTTATGTGTTTGTCTATTTTTTTGTTTGTCTGTTGTTGATGTATTATGCTCGCAGTAAAAGGTCGTAACAACGTGATAAAATTGTCTCTGGCAGTGCTGTTAAAAGAATTACTGTCTGTTGCGCGTATGAAGAGTCTTGGGAGAGACGGCCGGATATTTTTAGCAACTGTTCATACGTGAGACTGCAGGTTCGAGTGCTGTTGTCCACGTCTCTTCCCGTGCACGTCGCATTCAATCTGAAACAATTCTGCTATTTCAATATTTCCAAAAATACTAATAAAGGTCGTGGCGCTCACCTCTGTTCTCATGAAATAATAACAGTTTATTGTGTCTCTTGTACAATTCTCCACATAACATCAAAAGAAGCGAACTGAAAACTCTAGCTACCCTTAGTTACCAGTAAACCACAGAGAGTAATATTCCGATTCAACGATATAATTATCATAGAGTCTCTCAGATAACGTCTTTGCCACTTAGCTTTCTCACAGTCGATTCGGTACATCACATATTTATTACACTACAGTGTCCATCCGCATGCGTCGCAACAGTTTGCTCACAACCTCGGGCTGATAACACTCTCGCCGTGCTACAAGCACAGGTTTCCGAGCTCAATGCGCAAGTAGCTGCATTACGGACCCAGACTACCAGCTGCAGATCTCGTCGCCACCGTTCACCAGATAAGTGCAGCCGCTCACCTTCGTCAGCAATAATCTTGGTATCACCGACTGTACGGTTCCGAGGCGCGCAAGTGTAAACTGCCGCGTGAACAGGGAAACTCAGCACGGAGTCAGCCATGACCGCCATTGGCTCTCCAGACGGCAGCCGTCGGCTGTTTGTAACGGAACGTAGCACAAAGTTACAGTATTTGGTGCGGGCGCTGACGTGTCAGTCTATCCATCTGCCTGGCTGCCACGTCGCAAATGTGAGGACTGCCACCTTTCCGCGGCCAATGGTCCCACAATAACAACGCATGGTCGTGTCACATTAGTTTTGAACTGGGGCCTGCGGAGCAAATTTGAATCTATATGAAGATGGTGTCTGTTCTTTCGGACAAGTTGTGCATCGGTGCCCCTCCCCATTATACTCACTACTCGCCGCTTTTTGCCGATTCCCTTTAGAGTTCGGGCACTGTCTGTACATCTGCCGGTCAAATGGCCGGTGGACATGTCCAAAAGAACAGATACCATCGTTGACCATCCAGCTCGTTAGAATGAAATTACAATGAAATGAATACCCCTAGCTGCATACAGGCGTTGATACATATCAACGGGGACAGTTGAAAATACGTGTCCCGATCGGGACTCGAACCCGGGATCTCCTGCTCCATCTGAGCCACCGAGGACACAGAGGATAGTGCGACTGCAGGAATTTAAATCTGGCACCTGGCACGCCCCCCTGCCCCCCTCCCTCGAGACCCACATTCCCAACTTGTTGTGTGCACTATATTCATAGTGCCCCTACCCATTATACTCATTACTTGCGGCTTTTTGCCGATTCCCGTAAGAGTTCGGGCACTGTCTGTGCATCCGCACAGAAGAAGATGGATGGTCAAATGGTCGGTGAGCCTTAACAATATGGACATGTCCGAAAGAACAGATACCATCGGTGACCATGCAGCTCGTTAGAATGAAACTACAATGAAACGAATACCTCTAGCTGCATACAGGCGTTGATATACCTCAAGAGCGTGCCAGAGATAAGTCCCTGCAGTCGCACTATCCTCTGTGTCCTTAGTGGCTCAGCTGGATAGAGTGTCTGCCATGTAAGAAGGAGATCCCGGGTTCGAGTCCCGGTCGGGGCACACATTTTCAACTGTTCCCGTTCTTCTGTGCGGATGCACAGGCAGTGCCCGAACTGTTACGGGAAGCGGAAAAAAGCCGCGAGTAAGGAGTATAGTGGGCATGGACACTATGAATATAGTGCGGGACAATAAGTTGGGAATGTGGGTCTCATGGGGGGCGTGCCAGAGATAAACCCCTGCAGTCGCACTATCCTCTGTGTCCTCGGTGGCTCAAATCGATAGAGCAGGAGATCCCAGGTTCGAGTCCCAGTCGGGGCTGAACCGACTGTGAGAAAGCTAAGTGGCAAAGACGTTATCTGAGAGACTCTATGATAATTATATCGTGTTCAACTGTCCCCTTTGACTTATATCAACACCTATATGCAGCTAGGGGTATTCATTTCATTGTAAATTTGAATGGAAATCTGTTGTAGCAGATGTCACGCACCCCATACTTGGAGCGGATTTTGTATCATTTTATGGACTCCTGCCTGACCTCCGTCCCCGACGCCTTCTTGACATTACTACCAACCTAGCAAGCCAAGGTTGAGTGCGTTGTGTGGAAGACACAGTAGTAGAGTGGTTACTGGTGATTCTCCATTTACACAGCTCCTCGGACAGTTCCCAGAGATCACATGCCAGACTTCCACACCAGCACCTGTGCAGCACTCGACAGTGCGCTATATTTTGACCAGTGGCGTAGCGTGGTTGTAAAGGTTGGGGAGACTCTGCAGTTCTTATAGGGAGACAAAATGGTACAATAAACAATAATTAAAACGAATGAAACAAAACGCATCAAATAAAACAACAGCTACTACTACTACCACCGCCACTAATAATAATAATAACTAACTTGTTCAAGAAACGATGACAAATTTGTAGAACCCCAGCCGCAAGAGAAGAAGTACTTATATTTTCTTGTACACATGTGCAATGCGCCTGTCTTTTCTTTCCACGAATAAGTCTATAACTCGGTCTGCAAAGGTCTGATCACTGGATAACTCCAGGTAGTGTCTTTTCTATGGCTAACGTGGCCAAAAACGATAGCCGGATGTTGGACAGGGAATCCCTTAAATACACTCCTGGAAATGGAAAAAAGAACACATTGACACCGTTGTGTCAGACCCACCATACTTGCTCCGGACACTGCGAGAGGGCTGTACAAGCAATGATCACACGCACGGCACAGCGGACACACCAGGAACCGCGGTGTTGGCCGTCGAATGGCGCTAGCTGCCCAGCATTTGTGCACCGCCGCCGTCAGTGTCAGCCAGTTTGCCGTGGCATACGGAGCTCCATCGCAGTCTTTAACACTGGTAGCATGCCGCGACAGCGTGGACGTGAACCGTATGTGCAGTTGACGGACTTTGAGCGAGGGCGTATAGTGGGCATGCGGGAGGCCGGGTGGACGTACCGCCGAATTGCTCAACACGTGGGGCGTGAGGTCTCCACAGTACATCGATGTTGTCGCCAGTGGTCGGCGGAAGGTGCACGTGCCCGTCGACCTGGGACCGGACCGCAGCGACGCACGGATGCACGCCAAGACCGTAGGATCCTACGCAGTGCCGTAGGGGACCGCACCGCCACTTCCCAGCAAATTAGGGACACTGTTGCTCCTGGGGTATCGGCGAGGACCATTCGCAACCGTCCCCATGAAGCTGGGCTACGGTCCCGCACACCGATAGGCCGTCTTCCGCTCACGCCCCAACATCGTGCAGCCCGCCTCCAGTGGTGTCGCGACAGGCGTGAATGGAGGGACGAATGGAGACGTGTCGTCTTCAGCGATGAGAGTCGCTTCTGCCTTGGTGCCAATGATGGTCGTATGCGTGTTTGGCGCCGTGCAGGTGAGCGCCACAATCAGGACTGCATACGACCGAGGCACACAGGGCCAACACCCGGCATCATGGTGTGGGGAGCGATCTCCTACACTGGCCGTACACCACTGGTGATCGTCGAGGGGACACTGAATAGTGCACGGTACATCCAAACCGTCATCGAACCCATCGTTCTACCATTCCTAGACCGGCAAGGGAACTTACTGTTCCAACAGGACAATGCACGTCCGCATGTATCCCATGCCACCCAACGTGCTCTAGAAGGTGTAAGTCAACTACCCTGGCCAGCAAGATCTCCGGATCTGTCCCCCATTGAGCATGTTTGGGACTGGATGAAGCGTCGTCTCACGCGGTCTGCACGTCCAGCACGAACGCTGGTCCAACTGAGGCGCCAGGTGGAAATGGCATGGCAAGCCGTTCCACAGGACTACATCCAGCATCTCTACGATCGTCTCCATGGGAGAATAGCAGCCTGCATTGCTGCGAAAGGTGGATATACACTGTACTAGTGCCGACATTGTGCATGCTCTGTTGCCTGTGTCTATGTGCCTGTGGTTCTGTCAGTGTGATCATGTGATGTATCTGACCCCAGGAATGTGTCAATAAAGTTTCCCCTTCCTGGGACAATGAATTCACGGTGTTCTTATTTCAATTTCCAGGAGTGTAGTTCTTCACTCGATGTGCATTTTCAACTTCTCGCGGCGTAATGAATAATTCTTCACTCGTTTAAGAGCACTCATGCTTCGTTCACTGCTTGCTGTAGTTGCGCGTAGGGTCAAATCAAACGCAGGAACTTCGAAGTTTCCTCATAAACGGAGTCTAAATCATTGTTGGCAATGTACTTTAAGAGGATTCTTGGAGATAAGTGTTTTTTCTCGTCAGCGTTTATGTTACACAGTTCATTTTCAAGTTGTTCTTGTTTGAAAAAACTTTGGGAATTCTTTTTGATAGTTTGAGAAACACTTTTCGTCCAAAAGTTCAACAAACTGAATTTGGGGAAACCTTCTTTCCATCTGAACAATTTGCAAATCCAGTATCTCGTAAGTTAGTGCCCTGAGAGATCTCTTTTGACTGTCACACAATGATAAGTTGATGTTCAAACACAAGCTGCATTTAATGCATTCATCAACGAATGTTTCCGTTCTTAATTGTCGTAAGTTTCTCAAAACAGTTCATATTTCGTCGTGGCAAGCAGTTATACTGACAGATTTTGACTGAAGAACATTAAAGAGATGATCAACATAAACCAAGCACCCTCGGTAGAAGCAAAGGAAGTAGACAAACATAGGATTATCCTTCCGTCTCTTCATTCCCACAGCACAGCTCAAACATTCTGGGTCTCACTGAGAGTCTGTATCATTGATTATATAATTAAAAACACTATATAGCCCTGAGAAATGACTAGATGTTGTTGAAACTGCCCTGGACGAAAGTTACAGCGAGTGTTGCTTGCAGGTGGCAGTTTAAATCCTTTCTCAGTTAGCAGTACAGTTCGTTTTGACGATTTCCTGAAAAACGTATGGAATGCAGTAAGATCACTTACAAACATGCGTATAATCTGTTATTAACTGCATTCGCAGTCAGCCAAACATACGTTTGGTACCAGGCCGTCTGAAAAGTGCGTTTTTGTTTGGCTTCACTTAAAACTACACTGAGTATAGGAGTAGGTCGTTTGTCCTTAAATTCGCACTTTTTTTCGTACGTTAATGTAGAAAAAGGCGTTTTTAATAAAAATTCTATAAGGTGTTCAGTTGCTGGCTCACTCATGTTGGCGAGACAACGAAAATATGCACTAAAATCACACAAGAATGACTATGAACACAAACGGCGTGGCTGTTCACTTCCGTGTTAAAAGAGCACGTGCAGCGCACCGGCCTTCGTGGAAGACGGGAAGTGGAGGGGGCGCAGGCGCACACAGCCAGGAAAGGGAAGGGAGGCAGAGACTGAGAGCAGGCGAGTCTCAAGCAGGCAGATACAGTAATACTCTGGGTGCGGCGGCGCGGGCTACAAAACTGATGTCTTCGCACATTTAGTGCTCTTAGTAGAAAGTTATTTATATTTTTGTTATGAATTACTATTGCATCTTTTTTAAGTCTCAAAGTCTCTCCTCACGCTACGCCACTGATTTTGACTACACCTGGGCCACCACTACATGCTCGACCCCGCCGCTTGACACCTCAGAAACTAAAGATAGTTAAACAGGAATTGTCGTACATGGTAGCACAAGGAATCTGCCGCCCATCGAGCAGTACTTGGTCATCTCATCTACACATGGTAGCAAAGAGGAATAACGGATGGCGTCCATGCGGTGACTACAGACATCTCGGTAATTTCCAAGAATGATTGCCTATCGAAGTTGGAGGGCTCCAAACGATACATATCGAACGTGGATAGTAAATCGATTATGGAAGTCTCGTGGCGCGCGTTACGAGTATGTTTCAAGTTGTCACTACAGAAACGACAAAAGAAAAGCGTTAGAGAACCACTTGAAAATTCAAAGGAGACGACTTACCTTACTCGTCGTCGGTGTTATCGTCTTGTGACTATCCACGTGATGTATAAGCTGCAGGGGCAATTCCTTTTTTCCCATACCCAGGGTAAACTCTGCCAATATCGTGCAGGAATATCGGCAGAGTGTCGTGTGCGTCGACTTTCCCCTGCGAACGCAAGTTGTGAAAGTAGAGGCACTGGAACAAATACAGTTCGTCCCTCTGTCCTGGACGGCCTTCTCTTTTTATGGTAGACTTGACAGACTTCCACAGCCGTTCTATATTCTGGGTATGGACACTGGCGTCATCTGAAGAGACAAACTCCACAGAGTGGTTCACGAATTCGTGCTCGAACCCTTCAGCTTTGAGAGTCTGGTACGACTGAAACCCGTCTGTGGTGACTTTTGTTCCAGGCAGTATGAAGTGTTTTATGAGACCCACTAAAGTCACCTTGTCTCGGGACAATACCCTCACAACAACACACTTGCGTGACTCCTTTTCTATCCCACCAAAAACCCAAATATGATCTACTTCACTTTTAGAAGGTCGTCCTCTCTGATTCTTTCGTCTAGCAATATGAGATTCATCTGCTTCTGCTATTTTGGCTGGTCCACCAACTGGAACACTGTCATTTGCCATTATCACGTAGCACACTTCTCGGCAAAACCCGAAGTAGTCACACACGGTATTTTGCGATAGCTCAGTTTGCAACGTGTAATCTCGAATCCAGCACGACACAAGAATTACGCTCGTCTCAATTGATAATTTGGATGACTCAAACCACGTATTTTTCCTGATGCTGGTTCGCTTTCCGCAAAGTCCGCAATGAAATTGAAACGGAATCTCAGTGTCCACACTCCTATTATGGAGTTTCACAGTCATCACAGCACCACAGTCAACACAGTCCCTGCTTTCCTCGTCCGGTCCGGCAGAAGTCCATATTTACGGAAAAACGTCAAACATTTGTCTATGCTGGAAATGCATGGGATTAGAGTTTTCCATGTGAGGCAATCCGCAGAAGAAACTTGAGAAGCAGCACACATTACACTCGTTATCAAGAGAAACTGCGTCGATTTCCCAATGGAATCGCAAAAAATTGCGGCGGGAATGTAATGTACACGAACTGAAGAAACAACGCAAAACTGATTAAAATAACGATCACAAATAATTTATCATAACACGCACCACTAGACTTCCATAATCGATTTACTATCGCACGTTCGGTATGTATCGTTTGGAGCCCTCCAAATTCGATAGCCAATCATTCTTGGAAATTACCGACATCTTAGTGCCAGAACCATTCCAGATCGTTATCGAGACCCGCATATCGAAGATTTTACACTGAGTGCCCACAGTAAGCGAATCTTTTCTACGTTGGACTTAGTTCGTGCGTTTTACCACATACCTGTGGCACCTGGCAACGTGGCTAGGACTGCCGCCTGCAAGCCGTTCGGACTCTTTGAATTTACTCGAATGCCTTTTGGACTTTGTAATGCTGCCCGAAACGTTTCAACGGTTGGTAATTTCCAAGAATGATTGTCTGTCGAAGTCGCTGGGACCAAACCATGGAGGTAAGAATAAGGGAAGATGGCGCTACGTATCCCAGCCGTACTACGTTTTGAAGCCATGGGGGCGTGGCTCGCTGCCATGACACTCTGACCAAAACATTGCCAGTGTGCTGTAGCGCTGCGTGTATTACAGTCGCTAATTGCACCATATACGCATGTAACGTCATCATATTGGTTGTTTCAAAGTTTTTGTTTAAAATAAAATCTCGTAAAGGCGAAATTCCGCGTTTCTTCTGATAAAAAATAGTTTTTAATGTAATATTACGAATAGCTAGCCTTTAATGTAAACGATACAGTTTTGTTAATTCAGTAATAAACGTGTATCACAAACTAAGTAATAGAAACTGAAAACTAAGTTAGCTATACCCTCCCTCCAAAGCCCCATAAATACATCTTGTTTGTAATACGTACTGGGACACTTCAGTTACGTTACACTACTGGGAAACACTCTTCATTACCACCAATATTTACTGAAATACGGTACATAGAATGGCAAATCTACACAGTGTCCTGTTTAGGCCTATACTTTACGCCAGGTAATGTAGTGTTAGCTTTTAATTTGCTACATGATGAAGACAAAGTGAGTTACTCAACACTTCGATTATCGACGATACGTACGTATTATACTGAAACGTGAACTTGAAAACTAAGAATTTAATTCTGTGAATTAACATACCTTTTGCAAATGTTTTGGGTGTGCAGGGAAAACTGATGGTACAGCATTTTCTCGGAGCCTTACTGTTGAAAGGGAAGTTCGGTCTATGTCCTCTTCTCTGAAATGCTGAGAACATATAGTGCTCCATTTAGACGCACGCAAATTCTTCCTCCTCACGGCATTCTCCCACAGAGCTTTCCGACTTTCATTTTTAGGAAATGTAAAATCATACAGGAGAAGAACACGCTATAGTACAAGTACCGATGTAGCACACGTTCATTCACAATGAAGTTGTAAAATCACACTTAACGAGACAACTTACACATGAAATGTTATTACCTTCGATTTCGCATCACAATCAGAACGATTCGTACATCCGAACACCACACAAGTCACCATAATAGCGCAAAATCCTTCCAAAAGCGAGCGACAAGCCTATGCACACAAGCTTACAGCAGCAATGTTTTGGTCGGATTGAGATGGCTACCCTCGGCTTCACATAGCTTCACAGCTGTGACGTCACGGCGTCTCCCTCTATTCTTACCTCCATGGTCCAAACGATACATACCGAATGTGCGATCGTAAATCGATCATGCAACTCTGGTGGCGGACGTTATGAGTGTGTTTGCGGTGGCCACTACAGCAGTGATAAAAGAAGAGCGTTACAAAAATATTTGCAATTGCAAAGGAGACGACTTACCTTTCTCGTTGACGGTGTTGTCGTTATGTTAAAGTCCATTACGGTGGTCTGGATGGATAATTTGGAAGAGTCGAACCATGTATTCTTCCTGATACTCGTTCGTTTTCCGCACTGTCCGCAATGAAACTGTAACGGTAGTTCAGCATCGATACTGTTCTTAGGAAATTTTACACACTTCGCGCCACCAGAGTCTACACAGTCCCATCTTTCCTCGTCTGGTAGTACTCCATATTTGCGACAATTGTCAAACAATTTTCTATGCTGGATAAATATGGAATTAGTTTTTTCCATGTGAGAGAATCCGCCGAAGAAACATCAAGAACACCAGACATCCCACTCAACTAACGACATAAATCGTCTGTGTTTCCCTAGGAACCCACAACTAATTCGCGGATGTATGTAATTTAGAGCAACTACGGGAACAACGGGAAACAGATAAAAATGACGATCACAAATAATCGATCACAACGCTCGCATTATCGCTTTACCATCGCACGTTCGATATGTATCATCTGGACCCAGCGACTTCGATATGCAATCATTCTTGGACATTATCCCTATCTCACTTACGACTGATTGTGAGCGTGGAGTGTTGATCTGCTATTCTGTTATTCTGCGCAACCGATTAATCTGAGATGTACCCTTTACCCTGTGGTTCCTACAAGATGCAATTTTCACCCCCACACTACTACAGAAGTCAGACAGACGCTCCTAACGTTCTAAAGAGAAATGCCTGAAAAACTTTCAGCAATAAATATCTTCTGGAGTCGTCCGCTGTAAGGAAATGACACAAAAATTCACAAAATTTCTTACGTAACTAGTGGGATATGTGGGTACTGGAGTAGTGCTAGTTAGTGTAGGAAAAACATGAAACTAACGAAAATTATTATTTATTTTGCAAAAATTCTGAGAAATCTCAATGGCACTTTTAGTTATGAATTGAACAAGTTATATCCTGGTTCTTTTCTGAATGTGAAGTTACCTCCCATGGATAGGATTCGCTAATGAAATTTCTATACAAGGTTTAAGATTGTTATTGACTTGGCAGAATGGCTGAGCGGCGCGCCTATTCAACTTGAATAGTTATCCTTTAGAATGTTGCTAGGTACGGTCGAGGCTATCGCATGTGAAATGCAGTGAAGTGTACTGTTGTGGAGGAAATATGGGGCTCGCAATAGCTGTAGCGCACAATACCGTAAGCTGCGATGACTGCTGTCTGCGTCGCTCGCTGCTGACAAAAAAGATAACTCTAGTTCTATCTGGATTGACCTTCGACAATCAAACTCTCCCTATGCCTTGATGATGTCAAGGATTCCTATTCACCCCTAGTCTAACTATTGGTGTGGTACACCTGTCAGATAACCAGTCCACTGCGATGCCACTCAAAAATTCGCTCGCAGGCGTTTAACTATAACTCTGTCCGTTCACACCGCACAATAAATGTGTCGACCAACACAGTGAACAATGCTTAATCGCAAGGACTCAATATAGAGTCACACTTCGATTCGCTCTCGACAGAGGTGCTCTCCCAGTGAAGTACTGAGGAGAGACTTGTTCCTTGCTCCAAGAGTGACAACGGAATGGCACCTCTCCACAACAGATGTGAAGGGGTACATCTTTCGGTCTCTTCCATTACTCCTTCAGCTCAAGGCGTCAGAAATATCGTCTGCCAATCAGCATTGCTCTTCTAAAACGGGGGAATGACTTTTCGTTTAAGGCAACCAATCCGGAAATCTGTAGTATCGGCGTTTGGCGTTTGCTGTCTCCCTGTGAAAATCTCTGAAACTGCGTGCTATGTGTAAAGAATGCATAGGCTGGATGCTCCCACACAATGTAGTGGAATTTGCTTTTAAGCCGAACACGGGGTTGTTCCCCCTTTTCACTCGGGCCCATGCTGTCCGCTACACGGGTGGCCCAGGTTGAATAGTCCGCTGAAGGGATCGGCCTCCCGGTGTGTGGTCTGCCTCTCTCGAACTAAAAGCTCCTGTGACCATCTTGTATGGATTGTATGTGTGTACGCCAGACTCGAGTATTTCAACCCCGGTGCGCACTTGTTATTTGCATACTGTTTACATGAATTCATAGAACTTTGACTTTATCTTATCGAGTTTGGGTTCGAATGAAGCATCTTGATGTGCAGAATATTATTGTGAGGGCGGAATATGTAAGCAATGAAGGTCAGCAGACCACGATGTCTTACAAGATCTTCACTTGTTTATGTGCACATGGCCTGCTCATCAACCCGTCGAAGTACATTTTTGGAGCAGCTGAAGTACAGTTCCTAGGCTACACAATCAGCGCTCAAGGCATACGGCCACCACAGGAGAAAGTGGACGCCATACTGAATTTTCCCTAGCCTACGACGGTTAAAGAATTACGTAGATTTCTTGGCATAACCAATTTTTATTGTCGATTCGTTCGCAATCGTGCCTTCCTAGCTGCACAACTGAATAAATTCTTGCATGGTTCACCGAAGCCGAAAGACAAGCTCCAGTGGGGCAGTGAGGCCGAGTTGGCATTTAACAAGCTGAAGACTGCCATCGCAGAAGCAGCTACATTCTTAGCGCACCCACTTCAAATGATTCAAATGGCTTTGAGCACTATGGGACTTAACTTCTGAGGTTATCAGTCCCCTAGAACTTAGAACTACTTAAACCTAACTAACCTGAAGACATCACACACGTCCTTTCCCGAGGCAGGATTCGAACCTGCGACCGCAGCGGTCGCGCGGTTCCAGACTGTAGCGCCTAGAACCGCTCGTCGTACCCACTTCCGCAGGCGCCTCTTGCCCTGATGCTCGAGGCATCTGCAACTGCCACCGGTGCTGCACTGCAACAGCAAACAGTCGGGCACTGGCAGCCCTAGTCTTTTTCATTAAAAAGCTATCGCCATCTCAACAGAATTGGTCGACATATGATCGCGAACTGTGTGCTGCATATGCTGCTATTAAGAAATTTCGTCACATGTTGGAAGGCCAACAGTTTACTCTCATCACAGACCATAAGCCAGTAACATATGCTTTCCGCCAGCGTCCTGAGAAGGCATCGCCACGTCAGCTGCGACACCTTGACTAAATCGGACAGTTCACCATCAATATTCTCCACCTTGAAGGAGAACTAAATGTGGCAGCTGATGCACTATCCAGGATTGGAGCAACCACTGAAACAGTTGATTTTGAAGCCTTTTGTGACTATTGACTTTCGTCAACAGAATCGCCTCTTTACATAAGTTGTCGCACCCTGGAATACGAGCCACTACCAACATGCTGAAGCGAAATTTTGTCTGGCCACACATGGACAAAGATTGCAAGAAATACGAGGCGTGTTTTTTAAGTAAGCACCGTTTTGAAATTTAAAAAAAGACGTGCTAAGATATCTCAATAATTTTGCTTTTACATGAAAGCCTGTACCTTAATCTATGCATTGACGCCATTACAGTCTGATTCTTCCTTGTTTACGCTCTGTACTGAGTGTTTAAGATGCCTCCGATAATCGTGAGTACCGCCGACTGTGAAGTACGGGCTGTTACAAGATTTCTTGGTGCTAAAGGCCTAAAAGCGATCGATATTCATCGTGAGATCTGTGCAGTTTACGGAGAAAACATTATGAGTGATGGAATGGTAAGAAAGTGGGTGAAAGCATTTAAATATGGCCGCACAAAAATGCACGATGAACAACGGTGTGGGCGTCCTTCGGTCGTTAATGAAAGTTTAGTGCAGGAAGTGGACAATAAGGTGAGAGAAAACAGACGCTTTACGATTTCCTCCTTGCGGGATGACTTTCGTAATGTTTCTCGTAGTGTTTTGTGTGGCATCGTGATCGAGCACTTGAATTACCAAAAATTGTGCGCACGTTGGGTACCGAAAATGTTGACGGATGTGCACAAAACCAATCGTTTAGACAGTGCATTGACTTTCCTTGAGCGGTACCACAACGACGGTGATGATTTCTTAAGCCAAATTGTTACGGACGATGAAACGTGAGTGGCCTATGTCACACCAGAATCAAAGCAACAGTCCTTGGAAGTTGAGCAAGGGCATCGTTTTGCTGCAAGACAATGCCCGTCCGCATGTGGCGAATCAGACCAAAGATCTCATCACATCTTTTCGATGGGAAATTCTAGATCATCCTCCGTACAGACCCGATCTTGCACCCAGTGACTACCATCTGTTCCTGCACTTGAAGAAACACCTGGGCGGTCAGCGTCTTCAAGACGATGACGAAGTCAAAACAGTGGTGATGCAGTGGTTAACAAGCCAGGCGGCAGACTTCTATGAGGAGGGTATTCAAAAACTGGTACAACGTTATGGCAAGTGCCTCAATATTGACGGAAATTATGTAGAAAAGTAGATTAAGGTACAGGCTTTCATGTAAAAATAATATTATTGATATATCTTAGTACGTCTTTTTTTAAATTTCAAAACGGTACTTACTTAAAAAACACGCCTCGTATGTGCGACAATGTGTGGCATGTCAACGGAATAAAGTTAGCCGGCACATTGGGTAACCTCTTGGCACATTTCTTCCTCCAAATCGGAGATTTGATCACGTCCACCTAGACCTAGTAGGACCTCTCTCACCATCGGAAAGATACAGCTACTGCCTTACAGCCATCGATTGTTTTACACGCTGGCCCGAGGTGTTTCTGATCGCCGACATCACCGCCGAAACTGTCGCGACTGCGTTCTTCAGGGGATGGATCGTCCGTTTGGGATTGCCGTTAGGAATCACAACAGACCAAGGAAGACAGTTTGAGTCGTATTGGTTCAAAGCACTCTCTATCCTACTGGATACAAGGCACATTAGAACTACAGCTTACCAACTGTCAGCAAATGTTTTTGGATGTGAGGTCCGCCAGTTATGCAAAACACCGTTCTTCTCAGTACCCAAACATGTTTCGGCACTACTGTGCCATCGTCAGTGGGTTTTCATTTTTTATTTATTCTGCAATGTGAACATTTTGTTAAATGGTTATAAAATTATGTGCATTTTTGCTTCAAACAACAGATCATTTCTTTATGTAAATACCTTTACATTTGGTGTGCATGAACTTTCTGGATCACTTTTATGTTAATTACCACAGGTAGCTTGTCATCCGCAACCAAACGATGTTGGCTCAAATGGTTCAAATGGCTCTGAGCGCTATGGGACTTAACGTCTGAGGTCATCACTCCCCTAGAACTTAGAATTACTTAAAACCGAGCGAGGTGGCGCAGTGGTTAGCACACTGGACTCGCATTCGGGAGGACGACGGTTCAATCCCGCATCCGGCCATCCTGATTTAGGTTTTCCGTGATTCCCTAAATCGCTCCAGGCAAATGCCGGGATGGTTCCTTTGAAAGGGCACGGCCTACTTCCTTCCCTAATCCGATCAGACCGATGACCTCGCTGTTTGGTCTCTTCCCCCAAACAACCCCCAACCCAACAACTACTTAAACCTAACTAACCTAAGGACATCACACACATCCATGCCCGACGCAGGATTCTAACCTGCGACCGTAGCGGTCACGCGGTTCCAGACTGAAGCGCCTAGAACCGCACGGCCACACCGGCCGGCCCAAACAATGTTGATGAGAAAGTTTTTTGCTGGGAGTTAACCTATCTTCTAGAATGTAATTTAGTTTTTCGCGCCTGTTTCCGTATTTACTTACGTTTTCGTGTGGCAAGCGCTTCCATTCTGCACATCATGCTGAGATGTGATGCATACGTAACTATAACAAGTATTTTCCGCAAAGAACGTAGTAAAACACTTTCTCACTACACTTTTTCACTCTCTCCCCTATACGAAACATGCTCTTCTTTGAACTTTCTCGATGTACTCCGTTAATCCTACGTGGTAAGGATCCAAGACCGCGTAGCAGTAATCCAATAGAGGACGGACAAGCGTAGTGTAGGCAGTGTCTTAAGTAGATCTTTTGCATTTTCTAAGTTTTACCCAATAAAGCCCAGCCTTTGGTTTGCGTTCCCTCTTCCAGGAGAGGTGTGTGATCTCTTGTATACAGAAAATACAGAAGAAAACACTTAAAATGACCTAAAAGCCTTGAGCTAATAAAATAAATACAGCAGTAGTAGGAAAATGCAACATTCTTTTAACGTATTTTGATGTCTGTCGCTCTGACTTCCGAGCGACGATTTATAGCGGGACCCATACTATGTTATTCCTCAGTAAAACCGTTTTGGAAAAATGCGTTTAGTATTTCGGATTTTTCTCTCTGTCACCGTTTCGATGCCATTACAGTCACGGAGAGTCTGGACAAATGACTTCGATGTGTTTGTACGTTTAACGTAAGACTAAAAATTCTCAGGATTTTCTGCTAAGTCGGTAGATATAATATTACTTTGTAATTCGTTGAATGCTCCACGAATTTTGTAGAATCCTAGGCATTTGCGAGACTCTCGGTTTCGTGCTAGTTTATTGTCCGAAAGTTAACTGAGGAATTTGGAAATTGGTATATGCAGCGGGAATTAGCTGCCCCTGCCACTGACGTTATATGCAACCCGCAATGCTATAGCTGGCCTTCAAAACCCTACTAGAGATATTAATACTCTGTAGCTCGCTACGCGCAAACTATTAATCCTATAGGAAGAATGTGCAGAACCTTTTTGTACTGGGATACGTTTTCCCTGCAGGCCACGGTTTTCGAGTTATTAAAGAAAAAGTACAAAAAGGCCTTCAAACGTTTCTAGTACGTTTTTCGTGGCACTCCTT
This sequence comes from Schistocerca serialis cubense, assembly GCF_023864345.2. Taxonomy (NCBI): domain Eukaryota; kingdom Metazoa; phylum Arthropoda; class Insecta; order Orthoptera; family Acrididae; genus Schistocerca; species Schistocerca serialis. Next base: position 110,101,663 of record NC_064647.1, read on the forward strand.
CCTACCATTATTCAACAATTCCCGACTACACGAACATTCCCGATATTTACCTTTTTTTACCATTACTGACTGGGCTATTACACCAGAAGCACAGTCGGTTATTTCGTTAATGTTATTGGTTTAACCATGTCCTTGAGGGTAATGAGCGAAAAACGACTTTTAGAACATTACGCTAAAACTAAATATGCTCACAATTCGATCCAAACTTAACTCTTACAAACACAGTGGCCTCGTATTCAGAAGGCCTGACGAACACAACGATGTAATTGTTTATTTTTTGCTGCTAAAATTCGCAAAGTTAGTTTGCAAAATTTACACAGACGTCAATTTTACTATTTGTAATTGCTCGACTAAGCTGGTGGGGTAATACGGCCTGGTAGCGGAGACTAAAAAAGGTCGAGTGAGGGAAATAATTCGTGCAGTCGCAAACATTTGTGGAGTGGTAGGAGGGGGTGCCTTGAGCAACAAACATACTAGAATTGCGGAGCGGTGGCGGCTGAGTTTGATCACTTTTGTACGTATTACTTGAATAACTCGAAAACTGCGGTTTCTAGCGGAAACGTACCGCAATACAAAATTTCAACTACATTAAATTTCTTACAGTTTGCACTAAGCTAGCGAGAGACTATGGAAATATGCGACGTAATTTATGAAGGTGAGTTATAACGTTGCGGGCTGCATAAAACGACAGCGATAGGGCCAGCTGAATCACGCTGTCTGTAAAAATTAAAGTGTTACTAAACTGTGCTGTGTATGTGCGTGCCTTTGCTTCATGGAGAGACCTAGTTGTAACGAGCAGTTCAGCGATGACGTCACGGTTAGTGCGAAATGCACGAGGATATTTTCCTTGATTCGCGGAACGCCGTAGATCTCCCAGCGCTTGGCAGTAGTTCCCAAAGCTGCCGCATGGCACCACGGAGCTCTGATGTGGATCAGCCGACGCCGGTCAGTCTGCCTCAAACAGTAACGTGGATCGGTCCCTTCTTAGTCGTTTGTGGCTGTTGTTACTCACGAGGTGAGTTTGTTCATGTCGCTGGCTGTGTTGTCTGACTGTATACTACACATCTTGGTTTATATTAGTCTTGTGGTGTTGAGTGTAGTTTGCAACTAGATACCTGATCTTATTGTTGTTGTTTTGGTGTTCAGTCCTAAGACAGGTTTGATGCAGCTCTCCATGCTACTCTCACCTGTGTGAGCCTCATGTTCCAATAACTACTGCAATCTATATCCTTCTGAACGATTCCCCCCCCCCTTCCGCCCCTACATTTCTCTCCAATACTAAATTGGAGCTCCATTAATGTTTCAAAATGTGTCCTAGCAACTGATCCCTTCTTTTGGTCAAGTTGTCACACAAATTTGTTTTCTCCCCAATTTTATTCAGTACTTCCTCATTGGTTTCATGGTCGACCCATCCAATCGTCAGAATTCATCTGTAGCACCACGTTTCTCTTGTCTAAGATGTTTATCATTCATGTTTCACTTTCAATAATGGCTACACTCCATACGAATACTTCCAGAAAAGATTCCCTAATGCTTAAATCTATAATCATGTTAACAAATGCTTTTCTTGCCATTGTGGGTCTACATTTTATATCCTCTCTACTTCGAACATCAGTTATTATGCTGTCCAAATAGCAAAACTCATCTACTACTTTGTGTCTGGTTTCCTAATCTGAATTCCTTAGCATCGCCAGATTTAAATCGACTACATTCCATTATCCTTGTTTTGCTTTTGTTGATTTTCATCACGATACAGTCCATTTCGTTCAACTGCTCTTCAAAGTCCTTTGCTGTCTCTGACGGAATTACACTGTCATGGGCAAATCTCAGTGTTTATTTCTTCTCCCTGAACTTTTAATTCCTTCTTCAAATTTTTTTTGGGTTCCTTTACTGCTTGTTCAATGTACATATTGAATAACACCGGGGATATGTTACAACACTAGTCCACTCCCTTTTCAACCACTGCCTCCCTTTCATGCACTTCGACTCTAATGACTGCTATTTACAAGTTGTAAATTGCCTTTCGCTCCCTCTATTTTACTGCTGCTACCTTCATAATTTCAAAGGGAGTATTCCAGTCAACTTTGTCAAAACCTTTCTCTAAGTCTACAAATGCTATAAATGTAGGTTTGCCTTTCCTTAACCTATTTTCTAAGATAAGTCGTTGGGTTAGTTTTTATTCGCGTGTTCCAATATTTCTCTGGAATCCAAACTGATCGTACCCGTGGCGTGCTTCTGCCTTAACGTAGGTTTGCTATAATTTTTGTCTTGTATGTTAGATAACAAACTGGAACATTTCTCTCAAACTGATTAAAAATGGACCTAATTTGGGAAGCAGAAATCTAGACGCTTCTCTTAAGCTTGAAAAAAGTGAATTAATTAATGAAAATATTTTCTCGGCTTTGTTATTACTACTGTGTGCAGCTATGTCAAAATAAAACGGACCTTTGAAAGGTTGTCGCATGTCTAACACTGATTTCTCAATTAATGTTGAGCTTTTTCTGCCCAAAGTCACGTTTTTTGCCGATTCGGAATCATTAAAAAGTTTGGAGCGTAATCTACAGGTACAATCCACTGGTTTCAAAGACGTAGTATGTTTAAACTTTACGACTGCACATTGCTAATTCCGCTGCTGTTACTAATTTGCCCTGTTTAACTTAAGCTGAAACAGAATGACTGTCCGTTTTTCTAAAAGTGCTTGCGAGTACACGTTTGATTTACCCTTTACGCTAGCTAAATAATTCTGAATATCTGCTCTTCCTCCATGTGCATTGGAAACAACACAGATTCTGCTTCTCGTTTTACGAAGAACCACTTTTCTTGGAATTAACAAGGATTTTTGCCGAGGAGCTTAAAACTTTTTGTACTGTTTTTATTTTACCCTCCAGCACACAGCTTTTGTACACACTTAATACTACTGGCTCATGCTATTCTCTAAAGAAATATTTAGCTTTCATTGTTGGGTGAGCATTGTTGTGTGTATAAGATAACTTGGTTTGCTGAAAATGCATTATCTGCCTGGTTTTTTAGCTGATTGGCAGTATAACTTCTCTGATCTCGTATGTTTTAGAATACTAACTGTTTACATATTCTCTCAGAATGCCAGATTAATGTACTAAAGGATAATATGCATGTCCAATATAACCTCAGTAATAGTCTATTTAAGAACATCATTATAGAACTACACTAGTGTTATGCATACAAAACTCAGGTTCAATATGTCCTGCAATTTCTCTTTTGCTGTGGCGTGTACTTATACTGTATTTTAATGACAAAAGCGTACTACAATAGTACAATTAACTGAAATGTATATAGCAATGGAAAATCCAGGATGGAATGAGGGTGACCAAATTATTTTCAGTGAAAACCGGGACACATTCACCTGGGTGCCAATGGACACCTCATTCCACATGTACCCAGGTTTCTTAATTTTAAATATTAATGTTTTGTTGATACATTATGTTAACCCGATCATTATATATAACTAATAAGAGGATACAAAAGATTGATATAATCTAGATTATCTGTATAATTAATGACATTTAATAAACATATACAGTAATAAAGAAATGTATTACGATTTTACAAAATTTTACAGCCATTCAACTTTTAATCAAATAATATTAACATGAGGTTTAATATTACTGAGCACTTGTAGATGGAATTGACTGTCCTTGGAGAAAAGGGTATTTTTCACTGCCTCCAGCCTTCTTGATCATGTCTTTCTTCTTTGAAACACAGTGATAAAACTCGGCACAATCCTTTTTGTAGTTGTACAGGGTCTGCAGGATTGCTTCAAGAGAGTCCACCTCCATTCTGTTTCTTTCATCAGTCCACTGGATATTCATGAACGAAAATATTCTTTCCACATTGGCATTATGGGCTGGGATTGCAAATAAATACCTCGCAATTATTACCAACTCAGAGTAATGCTGAAGACAGTCAAAGCTTTAAAAAAACTTACCCACTTCTCATGACATTCCAATGGTGTTTTCTTTTTCATCATTCCACTTGTGAAGACTTTCTTCAACAAAATTTGTCAGTATGCCGAACTGATCAAAGAGAATGGAATCATCGATTTCAATCTCTTTACTCTTCAAATAAGAAACTGTCTCTTCAACACATTCCCATTTTGGCATTCTCTTCAGTAACATACAATCAAACACCGGCGATGAGGGTAAATATGAGGCGCTCCACTTGCTGAGATATTCTACACAAGTGTCATAAAACTTGTTAACTTCTTCTCTAAAACTCCTTTCCGCTGCTTCTGATACTTATGCTCTTTTAAGGACAGATTTAACATTAAAAGAAATGAACTGCTGTTCTCTCCTCTTAGTAAGAGTTTCCAGAGTATTTTTCAAAAAATCATTTACCTCTATTACACTTTTCGTGCTTCCCTCAATTTCCTTTATCCCATGCTGCAAGGTGCTAAGCTGACTGTGAATGAACCATAAGTAGGCTTCACTTAAAGGGTTACTGAAAAACTGAACCAATATTTTGGGGGCTTTGTCTTCATTTAGGAAAAAATCTTTTAACGGTTCAAACAGTCGGATTACTCTTTCAACTGCTGGAAACAGTGATAACCAGCGAGTTTTCGAGTGACACATTACATTCATATATTCAGTTCCCACATAATCACAGAACTCCTTAAGCCTCACTATTCTAACAGTATATATGTAAAAGTGTGAGTATACCTTCATGACGAGAGTTTCAACATCACAGCTTTATTTTAAACTGTCAGCAGATGTCTGCACGCTATTGTGTAAAACATGTGCAGGGCACCCTATGCCTTCAGTGTTTTCATGCAATGTCGCCTTTAATTTGGTAAATACGTTGCATTTGCCTTGCCTTTTTAAACCACCGAAGTCTGTGTTGGTGTTGCCTCCACAAAATGCCACACATTTATTTTTCTCAAGATCAAACATTTCGATAGTATTCATACAAAATCTTGAAATTTCGTCAGATGTTTCATTAGGTAGGGAACTCACCTTCAAAAGTTTGGTCTGAATTCCCTGATTAATACCGAAAAACTTAACAACAAACGGAAATATTTTAGTGGCCTTATGATTGCTGGCATCAGTGGATATCCCGTAGAAAGAAGACTTTTTGATGTATTCAAGGCTTTCTTTTACACTCTGGGGAGCAATAACTCCTAAGGCTGACACTTTAGTTCTTGCTGAACTAAACTTTTTGGCAATGGAAGAATCATCAAACATAATGCTGTTAAGGTTATTAGTACAATCACTAGATCTACAAGTTTGGTGATGTTTTACCGTGTGGTAGGCTAGTGTAAGCTCGGCTGCTCGAATTTTCGTCTCTTCACTTGACTGATGTTTCACAAAATAATTTTGTAGAGTTTTACTGCAGCTCGGTGCACTGCATCTGTTAATGTGTTTCTTTGACCTGATGTGATCAACTATGTCGGAACGTCCACAATGACTTATACTAATAAAACAGTTACATACTGAACACTCTGCACGTAATCAAAACTAACTTTCTTAATGAAATTCCATTCCTTGGAATAACAGTCACTGAACTTGCAGGAACGTTTCGGCATTGCGTTTCACAGTACTGCAGCAATAATACCACTAATATGAGAAAAAACTATTGCAGTTTGTCTGACAAAACATCAACTACTAGACTGTTCTGACAATGAGTGTGTGAGTAAGTGGCGCGACAATCGGACGGTTTCATAGCTCTGTTACAATAATACAACTTACTACGTGTTGGCCAAAGTACCACTCAAAGTAAATTATTGCCTGAGTGTATCAATACTGATACTGCGATTACTAGTATGGGACAACGGAGGTTTTAGACAAATAAGCTAAAATATATTAATTTCTTGTGTTGTATTTCCTTTAATATAGCGAAATCCCAAAAATTTGAGAAAGTTTCACGAAATGTATTTAAAAACTGAATTCCGGGACTTTTGAGCGTCCCGAAACAAATTTTCGGGACACCGGAACACAGGGATGAAAACCGGGACAATCCCGGTTTTCAGGGACGTTTGGTCACCCTACATATAGGCACAGCTACAAGAGACTGGTCAAGTGTGTGTGTGTGTGTGTGTGTTGTCTTTTTCTCGACAAAGACTTTGTTGGCCGAATACTCACTTTGTGACAGTATTTATGTTGTGCCAATCTGCGACTCGGCATCTCCACTAGGGTAGCGACTACCTTTTTCATAATATTATTAAAAAGTATATAACGTGCACGCAGTCATATTTACCATTCAGGCTGTATAAATTTCCACTGTTGTATCAGATATAAAACCTAACTAAATTCATGTTACTATTGTTTCGGAAATACACATATGAAAAACTTTATTTGCGAGCTGTTACTTTATAAGGAGCATTTTTTCAGTAGGATTACTCTCATCTCGTTATAACGAATAAAATGCAGTAGTATGAAGTGAATTACTGTGTAAAAGTAATTAAGTGAAATGAAATAGAAACCCGGAGGGACATTTGGCTTCAAACTGAGGCAATATACAGGACGTCCCAAAAATAATGACCCTATTTTAACTTTTAATAATATTGAGACAAATGTCACTAGGTACGTGAAACAGCTCTAGCTGTAATCGGCATGGTCTAGAGTTTCAGAAAAAATCCGCTAGATGTCGCTACGAGCGCTGACCTGGAGCGTGCAGCTAATCTCGCGCAATATGGACCCTACTTTTTTTAGGAAGAAACCGTAACAGAACAATCATATCTTGTAATACTACGGAACTGGTTATTCCCAGAACTTGACTCTGACAATTTCATCTATCAGAAAGATGGAGCACCACCGCACTGGCACAACAACGTGCGCAGTTTCCTCAATGCCAACGTGCCTCAACGTTGGATAGGGCGTACAGGACTGCGAGACCAGGCTTTACACTCTTGGCCTCTTAGGTTCCCTGACTTAACACTATGTGATTTCTTCCTGTGGGGATATGTTAAGCAATGTTTTTACGTTCCTCCTTTACCTCGTGACATTGATGAACTAAAAACCAGAATATCGGAGGCTGTAGCTTCAGTGACAGAACACACATTACACTCACTTTGGGATGAATTCGGCTATAGGCTAGATGTCGTCCGTGTAGCCAATGGACGACATATTGAACATTTATGATGGATTTTTATAAACTTCTGTCTTTTCTGAGTAGTTTAGTATGCAATTTATTGGTGTTGAAGCCCTTTTTCCTAATAAATAATTCTATTTAAAATCGGGTCATTCTTTTTGGGACACCCTGTATAAGCGGCTTCAGGAAATGACGACGGCATAGTGACTGGCAACAAACTGATGCTGTAAATGCCGCTCATCCAGTAATGTGATATTCACTTAGGTCGAAAAGACTGGTAGCAAGTCAACAAGCAAGAGTCGTATACAAGTTTATGGGTGGAATTGATACAGCTCACAAATATTTCACTGTATAGAGTATCTATCAAGGGTAAGAAATTGGATTTCCCCATAACTGCAGATTTTGTCAGTGTAGCTGAATACAACGTTGTTGTCTTCAGTCAGACTGGTTTGATGGTGAAGTTGTGCCACAAACTCCTCTTCTACCCAATTCTATTCAATACCTCCTCATTAGGTATATGATCTACCCACCTAATCTTCAGCATTCTTCTGTAGCACCACATTTCGATAGCTTCTATTCTCTTCTTGTCTAAACTATTTATCGTCCATGTTTCACTTCCATACATGGCTACAATCCATACAAATACTTTCAGAAACGACTTCCTGACACTTAAATCAATACTCGATGTTAACAAATTTCTCTTCTTCAGAAACGCTTTCCTTGACATTGCCAGTCTAAATTTTATATCCTCTCTACTTCGACCATCATCAGTTATTTTGCTTCTCAAATAGCAAAACTCCTTTACTACTTTAAGTGTCTCATTTCCTAATCTAATTCCCTCAGCATCACCCGACTTAATTCGACTACATTCCTTTATCCTCGTTTTGCTTTTGTTGATGTTCATCTTATATCCTCCTTTCAAGACCCTATCCATTCCCTTCAACTGCTCTTCCAAGTCCTTTGCTGTCTCTGACGGAATTACAATGTCATCGGCGAACCTCGAAGTTTTTATTTCTTCTCCATGGATTTTAATACTACTCCGAATTTTTCTTTCGTTTCATTTACTGCTTGCTCAATATACAGATTGAATTACATTGGGGACAGGCTACAACCCTGTCTCACTCCCTTCCCAACCACTGCTTCCCTTTCATGTCCCTCGACTCTTTATAACTGCCATCTGGTTTCTGTACAAATTGTAAATAGCCTTTCGCTCCCTGTATTTTACCCCCGCCACCTTCAGAATTTGATAGAGAGTATTCCAGTCAACATTGTCAAAAGCTTTCGCCAAGTCTGCAAATGCTAGAGACGTAGGTTTGCCTTTCCTTAATCTATTTTCTAAGATAAGTCGTAGGGTCAGTATTGCCTCACGTGTTCCAACATTTCTACGGAATCCAAACTGATCTTCCCCGAAGTCAGCTTCTACCAGCTTTTCCATTCGTCTGTGAAGCATTCGCATTAGTATTTTGCAGCTGTGACTTATTAAATACAATGTATGGTAGCTCTAAAAAGGAGTACATGGTAGTGTATCGAAGAATGGTCACTGCATTTCTGGGATAAAACTGCCATGTTACTATGCAAGTGGAAAGCCATCTAAAACTGCAAAAACTGGTTGTAGGTTTGACAAGCTGGATCACTGTCACAGATTTGTAACTAGATCCTGTTCTGAGAAAGAAGAAACAACTCCACTATCGCCAGTGTTTGAAAAATCTACAACACAGTTTAAATGTGGTGTAACACTTCATATTTCTTCTTTCATACGGTTCCATACGAAATAGTAGGAGTATTGCTTCACAAATAGTCACATTGTTTTAAGTACACGTATATACAGCTGAAGTCCTTCCAGAAGAAATTATTCCAATCCATCTGTGGCATGAATCAGGAAACCAGTGTTTAGTAGTATTAGTTGAAAACGGTCTTGGTTGCAATTTTAGTTTTTTTATTTATCAACTACGCGTTTCACCTTATTGAGGCATCTTCACGCTGATCTACATAGAAAACAAGAGAACAAATACACCTGTTTAAGGATCGCGATCGCGTTGTGCAGACATGGATAACCTGAAAGCATGTATAAACAGATCAAATAGTGAAAGAGCAAATACTTTAATTTGGTATTTCTTAGGACGATCCTTTAGTTTAGCTAAAGGGCATCGTCGGGTACGTCAGGCCAACATCGCCTTCGTTAACCTCAGTGAATACTAGAAATATAAAATAGTAAAAACGGATAAAGAATTGACCATTTATCGGACACTCGGACTCTCAGAAATCAATCATTTTGCCGAAGCCTTATGACAAGGCCTTACCTTTCTAGATGGAGGTGAGTAACTCCAAGACCTGGATAACGCGCACACGTTCACAGGACCAAGTAATAGTGTAAGATGGGTCTTAAGTAGTTAGGTGTGTGCTAATACTGACGCCTAATACAGAATCACCCAAATAGGTGGCGCTGCCACGCAGCTGCTGGTAAGAATGAAAGATCGTAAACCGGATATACATAGCCACTAAAACGTTATAAATATAGCGCACATAAAGCATTAATAAGATAAAATTACTAGACGCAACATCTCTGCATTAATTTATCCAAAACTTATGACGGAGTAAAATACAAAAGAAGGCCTATAATTTAAAATATAATATCACGGTGTATAATACAACACACAGATGCAGTGCCTAAACGGGTATGGTGTACCATATATCACTACAACGAGAACATTACTAACACAGGACCATAATTTCGGATGAAGAGGTCCAGCTATAACACGCAATACTGCGTCATACGGAGGAAGAACTTCTAACTAACAATAAAATTCTTTTTATAAAAATAACATAGTAAAATTATTACGCTTGAAAGATACACACCAGCGTGGGAGGAAATCGTAATGCGAGTGAACTTCTTTCCCATTTCCATTTTATACTTAGATTAAAATGTGTAAGATACCTCGACATTTGAAGCCACAAACTCGCAAGTCATTTTCTAGTCAAGAAACTCTTAACGGGTTGGCTAACATGACGACATAAGGCCAGAGAGGAAAGGTGTCATATTTAGGCAGAAACGCGAGAGCCCCAGGATTACATTAATAACACCGATTTCATAACTTCTAAAAAAGGCCCGATTAGCGCCCAATATTTGGTCGTTAAGGAGGGTCAAATATTTGTCCTCCATATGCCAAAATATTTCAATTTCTTCTAAAATGCCGGCCGGGGTGGCCGAGCGGTTCTAGGCGCTACAGTCTGGAACAGAGCGACCGCTACGGTCGCGGGTTCGAATCCTGCCTCGGGCATGGATGTGTGTGATGTCCTTAGGTTAGTTAGGTTAGAGTAGTTCTAAATTCTAGGGGACTGATGACCTCAGAAGTTAAGTCGCATAGTGCTCAGAGCTATTTGAACCATTCTTCTAAAATGTTTAACTTCTTACCCTTTTGTGCAGAATGCAAAATTTTAAGATTATGTGCTTACGGAGGACTATGGCCACTGGCTTTAAGGTCTTGAGCAAAGGCAGAGTTCTCTTTTACCTGTCCCCATCTTTTGAGGAGATGTTCTTGTAATCTAATTTTAAAGGTTCTGCCCTTTTGTCCGACATGTCGTACATTACAATCGCGACACTCCAGCAGTTATAACCCCGATGCAAAATGGTTGTTCTTTTCAGGTGATTCATTATGTATGTACATAAACTGGAGATTGCAGCCGCGGAAAATACTATACGAGAGCCCACTCCCCGAAAACGTTTTCCCAGTTCATAACTAAAATTGCCCATAAATGGCAAAGCAATGTAATTGTGTTCCTCGACAGAAACTGCACTGGGTGTACTCCGAAGGGGCATTGATATTTTGTCTTAGTATAACTTTTCAACTAGCCCGACGCTGTAGCCGTTATTACGGGCGATATACTTTAGATGAATAATAGCATCTGTGGTCGAGGATTTCCTAAAAATATCTATGGATACTTCGTTATCACGCAGCTATAACCGCAGATCTAGGTTCAAATGACTCTGAGCTCTATGGGACTTAACATCTGAGGTCATCAGTCCTCTAGAACTTAGAACTACTTAAACCTAACTAACCTAAGGACATCACACACATCCATGTCCGAGGCGGGATTCGAACCTGTGACCGTAGCGGTCGCGCGGTTCCAGACTGAAGCGCCTAGAACCGCTCGGCCACCGCGGCCGGCGCAGATCTAGGTAGTTAAGGACTCGGTCAGTATTCATATCTACATGTGTGAAAATCATCTTTGGATGAAGGGCATTAAATTCATCAACTAAACTCGAAATTTCGGATTCATCGCCATTAAGCACGATCAGAATGTCGCCAGCATAACGCTGATAAAATATCCTTCCAGGAGGATGAAGTATTTTTCAGAAACTATGCAATGTAAAAATATTATACACATGTAATTTAAATTATGATTAAGTGATTAATTAAAGTCTTCATTAAAATGCAAACAAAAGCCTTATCTTGGTTAAGGGGCCCAATCAGCTGCGATAGTAAAAACGTTCATTCATATCCACATAGATACTCCTCAAGCTATGTTACGGTGCGAGGCGCGCACCCTGTACCGCTGCTAGTCATTTCCTTCCTGTTCCAATCGCAAATAGCGCAAGGGAAAAACGACTGTTTTAGAGGGTGAGTCAAATGAAAACCTTAAATCTGTAATAACAAATCGAAATTTCGCCCCGTTATCGTGTAAGTTGGTAAGCGTGCTACAAACAGCGTGCAGAATGGCCTGTAGGTGGCAGCACAGTGCAGATGCACACATACCGTCGCAGTATCAGTATAAAGATGGCCGCCCCACTTGCGACTTGCACCAGGGAAGAACAGCGTTCTGCTATTCGGTTTTTGCGTAGTGAAGGTGTGAAACCTATTGAAATTCATCGACGAATGAAGGTTCAGTACGGTGATGCATGTTTGTCACAGCAGCAAGTCTACGAATGGAGCAAGAAGTTCGCAAATGGTATGACTTCAGTGGAAGATGCTCCTCGTCCAGGTCAGGCACAACTAATTGTGACTCCACAGAACATTGCAGCAGTTGAAGCCATAGTGAAGGAAAACCGCCGAGTGACACTGAATGACATTGCAGCATGTTTACAGATTAGTCATGGGTCAGCACACCACATTGTGCCATGACGTGCTCCAGTATCACAAAGTATCTGCAAGATGGATGCCACGGCAGCTGACTCCTGAAATGAGAGAACGACGTGTTGATGCTTGTGAAGAACTTCTTCTGCGCTTTGAACGAGAAGGCGATGGCGTCCTTGCAAGAATCGTTACTGAGGACGAAACCTGGGTTCACTTCCACCAACCGGAAACGAAGAGAACGAGCAAGGAATGGCGCCATTACTCATCACCAAAACCAAAGAAGTTTCGAACAGAACCATCAGCAGGGAAGGTTATGCTGACTCTCTTTTGGGACGAAAAAGGCGTCATTTTGGAGCATTACATGCCTAGAGGGACCACCGTCACCAGTGCATCACACACAGTTCCCCTAAAAAATCATCGTCAAAGGGACGTGGATTGCTGTCAGCAGGTGTCCTTTTGCAACAAGACAATGCAAGGCCCAACACTGCCTGTACAACAGTTGCAACAATCACAGACCTGCATTTTGAGTCTTCCTCATCCACCATACTCACCAGACCATGTCCCAAATGATTTCCATATATGTGGACTATTCGAAGACGCAATAGGAGGAAAGAAGAGGTACGCCACGCGGTGCATGGGTGGTTGCGCGGACTACCAAAAGAATTTTTTCTAAGGGAATTTATGCGCTTTATAAGCGCTGGAGTACTTGCATTGAGCGTGGGGGAGAATATGTTGAAAAGTAATAAAGCTTTGTACCACTTCCGCACAATAAATAATATTTAAAAAAAATTTAAGGTTTTTATTAGACTCACCCTCGTATACGCCAACTTTCGATATTTAGCTTGACAGTTGGAGTTGAAATATAGATGCGCGCATAAATTTGTAGAGAAAATAGGTAGTTTGAGAATATTTCTCCGGAGTTTGGGACAAACAGCCGGTCCGAAAGTATTTATTCGGGACACTCATTTCTTCTGATTTCGCTTGTTTTGTTATGATGTTCTTTTCTTACTATGTAGGTCGGCGTCTACAAAATATTTTCGCATTTGGAGGAGAAGGCTGCCGATTGAAATTTCGTGAGAAGATTCCGCTGGAACGGAAAACGCCTTTGTTTTAATGATGTCCACGCCAAATCCAGTATCATGTCAGTGACACTGTGTCCCCTATTTGTCGATAATACAAAACTCGCTGCTCTTCTTTGAACTTCCTCGTTGTAATCCTATCTGGTAAGGAACCCAGGTTGCAAAAGAGGATGGGCAAGCGTAGTGTAGGCTGTCTGTTTAGTAGATCTGTTACATTTTCTAAGTGCTCTGCCAATAATAAGCAGTCTTCGCCTTGCCTTCCCCCACAACATTTTCTGCGTGTTACTTCTAATTTAAGCTGCTCGTAATAGTAATTCCTAGATATTTCATTGAATTTACGGCCTTTAGACTTGACAGATTTATCATGTACCTGAAGTTTACCGGATTCCTGTTAGCACTCATGGGGATGACATTACAGTTTTCATTATTTAGCCTCAGTTGCCAATTTTCGCACCATAAAGACATCTTCTCTAATTCGTTTTGATCTTCTGATAACTTTACTAGATGGTAAACGACAACATCTGCAAGCAACCTAAACGAAGACTTTCCGTCAGTTACTACGAACTGTTACGAATCCAGTCACATAACTGAGACGATATTCTATAATGACGCAAATTGATTACAAGCCTCTTGTGAGTTACAGTATCAAAAGCCTTCTGGAAAACAACAAATACGGAATCAATATGAAATCCCTTGCCAGTAGCACTCAACACTTCGTGTGTGTAAAGAGCTAGTTGTGTTTCACGAGAACTATGCTTTCTAAATCCGTCTTGACTGTGTCAATAGACAGTTCTCTTCGAGGTAATTCTGTCTTGAGTGCCCATAGCCTAGTACGCTTGAAATTCAGGTGTCTGTTACTGAAGTAGCAAGCGTTGCCTAAGAAAATATCATTGTAATTCATGTGTAGGAAAATGTGCTGTATAATACGGGGTGTTCAAAAAGTATCTCCGCAGTGCCGTATGATTATTAACCGCGCGTGCCGTATACCGCAGTGAATATACCGAAATGAAATTCAGTGACATACAAGCTATTAATTTATTGAATATTCATTTGTTGTTGTTGTGGTCTTCAGTCCTGAGACTGGTTTGATGCAGCTCTCCATGCTACTCTATCCTGTGCCAGCTTTTTCATCTCCCAGTACCTACTGCAACCTACATCCTTCTGAATCTGCTTAGTGTATTCATCTCTTGGTCTCCCTCTACGATTTTTACCCTCCACGCTGCTCTCCAATACTAAATTGGTGATCCCTTGATGCCTCAGAACATGTCCTACCAACCGATCCCTTCTTCTGGTCAAGTTGTGCCACAAACTTCTCTCCTCCCCAATCCTATTCAGTACTTCCTCATTAGTTATGTGATCTACCCATCTAATCTTTAGCATTCTTCTGTAGCACCACATTTCGAAAGCTTCTATTCTCTTCTTGTCCAAACTATTTATCGTCCATGTTTCACTTCCATACATGGCTACACTCCATACGAATACTTTCAGAAATGACTTCCTGACACTTAAATCAATACTGGATGTTAACAAATTTCTCTTCTTCAGAAACGCTTTCCTTGCCATTGCCAGCCTACATTTTATATCCTCTCTACTTCGACCATCATCAGTTATTTTGCTCCCCAAATAGCAAAACTCCTTTACTACTTTAAGTGCCTCATTTCCTAATCTAATTCCCTCAGCATCACCCGACTTAATTAGAATACATTCCATTATCCTTGTTTTGGTTTTGTTGATGTTCATCTTATATCCTCCTTTCAAGACACTGTCCATTCCATTCAACTGCTCTTCCAAGTCCTTTGCTGTCTCTGACAGAATTACAATGTCATCAGCGAACCTCAAAGTTTTTATTTCTTCTCCATGAATTTTAATACCTACTCCGAATTTTTCTTTTGTTTCCTTTACTGCTTGCTCAATATACAGATTGAACAACATCGGGGAGAGGCTACAACCCTGTCTTACTCCCTTCCCAACCACTGCTTCCCTTTCATGCCCCTCGACTCTTATAACTGCCATCTGGTTTCTGTACAAATTGTAAATAGCCTTTCGCTCCCTGTATTTTACCCCTGCCACCTTTAGAATTTGAAAGAGAGTATTCCAGTCAACATTGTCAAAAGCTTTCTCTAAGTCTACAAATGCTAGAAACGTAGGTTTGCCTTTCCTTAATCTTTCTTCTAAGATAAGTCGTAAAGTCAGTATTGCCTCACGTGTTCCAGTGTTTCTACGGAATCCAAACTGATCTTCCCCGAGGTTGGCTTCTACTAGTTTTTCCATTCGTCTGTAAAGAATTCGTGTTAGTATTTTGCAGCTGTGACTTATTAAGCTGATAGTTCGGTAATTTTCACATCTGTCAACACCTGCTTTCTTTGGGATTGGAATTATTATATTCTTCTTGAAGTCTGAGGGTATTTCGCCTGTTTCATACATCTTGCTCACCAGATGGTAGAGTTTTGTCAGGACTGGCTCTCCCACTGCCGTCAGTAGTTCCAATGGAATATTGTCTACTCCGGGGGCCTTGTTTCGACTCAGGTCTTTCAGTGCTCTGTCAAACTCTTCACGCAGTATCATATCTCCCATTTCATCTTCATCTACATCCTCTTCCATTTCCATAATATTGTCCTCAAGTACATCGCCCTTGTATAGCCCCTCTATATACTCCTTCCACCTTTCTGCTTTCCCTTCTTTGCTTAGAACTGGGTTTCCATCTGAGCTCTTGATATTCATACAAGTCGTTCTCTTATCTCCAAAGGTCTCTTTAATTTTCCTGTAGGCGGTATCTATCTTACCCCTAGTGAGATAGGACTCTACATCCTTACATTTGTCCTCTAGCCATCCCTGCTTAGCCATTTTGCACTTCCTGTCCATCTCATTTTTGAGACGTTTGTATTCCTTTTTGCCTGTTTCACTTACTGCATTTTTATATTTTCTCCTTTCATCAATCAAATTCAATATTTCTTCTGTTACCCAAGGATTTCTACTAGCCCTCGTCTTTTTACCTACTTGATCCTCTGCTGCCTTCACTACTTCATCCCTCAAAGCTACCCATTCTTCTTCTACTGTATTTATTTCCCCCATTCCTGTCAATTGCTCCCTTATGCTCTCCCTGAATCTCTGTACAACCTCTGGTTCTTTTAGTTTATCCAGGTCCCATCTCCTTAAATTCCCACCTTTTTGCAGTTTCTTCAGTTTTAATCTACAGGTCATAACCAATAGATTGTGGTCAGAGTCCACATCTGTCCCTGGAAATGTCTTACAATTTAAAACCTGGTTCCTAAATCTCTGTCTTACCATTATATAATCTATCTGATACCTTTTAGTATCTCCAGGGTTCTTCCATGTATACAACCTTCTTTCATGATTCTTAAACCAAGTGTTAGTTAT
This sequence comes from Schistocerca serialis cubense, assembly GCF_023864345.2. Lineage (NCBI taxonomy): Eukaryota > Metazoa > Arthropoda > Insecta > Orthoptera > Acrididae > Schistocerca > Schistocerca serialis. The sequence goes on from NC_064647.1 coordinate 110,118,254, forward strand.
GATTATGTTGTGCTCTGTGCAAAATTCCACCAGGCGGCTTCCTCTTTCATTTCTGTCCCCCAATCCATATTCACCTACTATGTTTCCTTCTCTCCCTTTTCCTACACTCGAATTCCAGTCACCCATGACTATTAAATTTTCGTCTCCCTTCACAATCTGAATAATTTCTTTTATTTCATCATACATTTCTTCAATTTCTTCGTCATCTGCAGAGCTAGTTGGCATATAAACTTGTACTACTGTAGTAGGTGTGGGCTTCGTATCTATCTTGGCCACAATAATGCGTTCACTATGCTGTTTGTAGTAGCTTACCCGCATTCCTATTTTCCTATTCATTATTAAACCTACTCCTGCATTACCCCTATTTGATTTTGTGTTTATAACCCTGTAGTCACCTGACCAGAAATCTTGTTCCTCCTGCCACCGAACTTCACTAATTCCCACTATATCTAACTTCAACCTATCCATTTCCCTTTTTAAATTTTCTAACCTATCTGCCCGATTAAGGGATCTGACATTCCACGCTCCGATCCGTAGAACGCCAGTTTTCTTTCTCCTGATAACGACGTCCTCTTGAGTAGTCCCCGCCCGGAGATCCGAATGGGGGACTATTTTACCTCCGGAATATTTTACCCAAGAGGACGCCATCATCATGTAATCATACAGTAAAGCTGCATGCCCTCGGGAAAAATTACGGCTGTAGTTTCCCCTTGCTTTCAGCCGTTCGCAGTACCAGCACAGCAAGGCCGTTTTGGTTATTGTTACAAGGCCAGATCAGTCGATCATCCAGACTGTTGCCCTTGCAACTACTGAAAAGGCTGCTGCCCCTCTTCAGGAACCACGCGTTTGTCTGGCCTCTCAACAGATACCCCTCCGTTGTGGTTGCACCTACGGTACGGCTATCTTTATCGCTGAGACACGCAAGCCTCCCCACCAACGGCAAGGTCCATGGTTCATGGTTCATGGTTCATTTATACAGCCGAATTTTCAAATTAAATGTTGAAAGAGTCACCTCTGTTGTTGAATACACAATTCAATTCGTCTAATCATGTAACATTTCTTCTGTAACAGAAGCAGTGAAAGTGGATATTGCAGTTTTCAATTCATCGCTGGATTTTAGGCGGTTTTTATAGACAGTTGCTTTCGCTGCACCCCAGAAGAAAAAGTCAGGTGGTGTTAGGTCAGACGATCGTGGAGGCCAAAGTCCCTGTGAAATTACGCGATCACCAAAAACCATCAGCAAGCAGTGACATTGAAACGCGAGCTGTATGCGCGATTGCACCATCTTGTTGAAAATAACCATTCAGTATTTCACTTAACAAAAGTTCTCCTATGAATGGGCACAGAATATCACTGCAGTATCGTTGTGCATTTATTGTTTCGTTGAAAATATGAGACCCACAATCCGACGTCTAGAAATTGCAATCCAAACTCCTATTTTCACAGAAGGAAGTAGTTCCTCATGAATACACAATGGATTTGCAGTACTCCACTTACGAGAATTTTGCGACTTCGTGCACCCGGATAAATGAAACCACGTCTTATCAGTGAAAAACGTTTCATTAAGAATATCCCTTCCATTTTGTTGAACGAAATTTTTGAACCATTGACAATAATGCCATGATCAGAATTTTTCAGTTCTTGCACGACTGTCACTTTGCATGAGAAAAGTTCTAATTTTTACCTTACAGCTGTGTGGGCCGTTCCGACACTAACATCGATTTCCTGGGCAAGTTATCGTACTGACTTGTTCGGACCCGTGGACATTTTTTCGGAAATATCGTGTAGTTTATCCTCAAACAAAACGCTAGGACGACCACTTCTCGGTGCATCTGTCACTCAATCCGTGCTTCGAAATATGTTAATCAAATCTCGTACAGTATCGCGATGTGGGAGTGTTGTCTCCGGGAAAACTGAATTAAGTTTTTGACGAACTGAAACACTGAATTTACCGTCAGCTTTGAACACTTTTTCGACTAAAAACACACGTTCTTCAATGGTTAGCATTTTAACAGTGACAGAAACGAAACAAACGAGCAAAGGAACTAAACTTAAGACGTTCGCGTCAACATGTAACAACGCACACCAATAATACTACTGACGCTGGCTGAGATAAACGAAACAGTGGAATTCATGTAACATTTCTGGGCTGAGCTGCCGTGGTCCATACATAAGACTCTCCCCTGACGTTTCGCCTTCGACTGCAGAACGCATCCTCCGAGGACAATCGTCGAACTGCAACGAAAGCACTAGTGATCGCCGTATACATAAGCCATCCAGAGGGCGCCTTTGTCAATCGCGTGACATCGGCTGTGCTATGATCCTTGGTATTGCCAACTTTCTCAATTGAAACTAATCGATTGTCACGCTGTTGCTGCAATGGTGACATCCATATCTTATCCAGCTTAATGCCTTCATCTTTTCTATTAAAATTATTGCTGTGTTTGGCAATCTCAATGGCCTCTCTGTACGTTCGCGCATAATAATGCGACGTCTTTGCTATGACGGTCGTCTCACTAAACTTTATTTCATCATCACCTCTCTGAAACACATGTTCCGCTACAGCTAGAAAAAGACCAGCCAGATGGTATCGTTATGTAGACGATACATTTGTTATATGGACCTATGGGAAGAGGAACTGGATGCCTTCCTGTTACATCTGAATAGTATTAATCGAAGAATTCAATTCACTATAGAAAAGGAAATCGATGGTCACCTGAACTTCTTAGATGTGACTGTAATCAAACGAGAGGACGGTTCATTGGGTCATAAGGTTTTCAGAAAAGACACACACACTTATCGTTACCTGAAGAAAGATTCTATCCACCACCCAAGACATAAAAGAGGGGTGGTTAAAACATTAATAGACAGGGCGCACAAAATATGTGAACCAGCTCACTTAGATAAGGAGATTGAACACCTTAGAGCGACCTTCAAAAAGAATGGTATTCCAACACAAAGATAGTTCGTGCACTATGCCCTAGACTGACAATTAGGACGGACGAGGATAGACATCAACCCAAGGGGAAAATGTTCTTACCCTTCATCAGTAAGGTCACTGGTCGTATTGGAAAAATTCTAACCAAGTACGATGTGGAAACTGTTTTCAGACCCACTACGAAAATAAAAGAATGTTTAAAATCCGCAAAAAATAAACGACATCGTCTAGCTACACCAGGTGTCTATAAAATTTCGTGCAGTTGTGGAAAGGTCTATACAGGCACAACAAAAAGAAGCGTCAACACCCGTCTGGGTGAACATAAAAGGAACTGCCGCCTCGGACATACTGATAAACCAGCTGTAGCGGAACATGTGTTTCAGAGAGGTGATGATGAAATAAAGTTTAGTGAGACGACCGTCATAGCAAAGACGTCGCATTATTATGCGCGAACGTACAGAGAGGCCATTGAGATTGCCAAACACTGCAATAATTTTAATAGAAAAGATGAAGGCATTAAGCTGGATAAGATATGGATGTCACCATTGCAGCAACAGCGTGACAATCGATTAGTTTCAATTGAGAAAGTTGGCAATACCAAGGATCATAGCACAGCCGATGTCACGCGATTGACAAAGGCGCCCTCTGGATGGCTTATATATACGGCGATCACTCGTGCTCTCGTTGCAGTTCGCCGATTGTCCTCGGAGGATGCGTTCTGCAGTCTAAGGTGAAACATCAGGGGAGAGTCTTATGTATGGACCACGGCAGCTCAGCCAGGAAATGTTAAGTGATGACAACACCTTCCGTGAAAGCCTTCATTCTATGATAAAACAGTGGAATGTTGGGAGAGTCCACTCGAAGGGAAGTAACCCAGGCAGCCGAACAATCATACGGCACGCGCGGCTAACAATCATGTGGCACTGCGGAGACTCCCCATATAATTGGGGAGGTTTCTTAAAGTTCACACACTCAGATGTTCCTAGCGATGTGGAAGTATCACATGCTGGTATGCGTTTTCCTAGTGTGAAACTTTCGAGATTTCACCTGATCATCTAAGCCGGACGACTCAACCAGGCGCGCTGGGAACGAAAGCGACTCTGGGAGTCCCTCTACGTTCTAGTCATCTAGTGGAACAGCCACACCTCCGGCTGGTCCACTAGCTTACAGTTCAGTGCGAGCCCTGTGCCAGAAGCGGTAACCGTTCAAGCTGTCCAAGTACGATCAGAAAAATAGCTCGCACCGACGGAAATCGCTCAGGATATCCGTTCTGTACAGACACCCAAATTGGCAGGTACTGATGCTGTCAAGGATGCAAAAAGTGTCAAGGGGGCTAGGACGTCAAGCGGGCCGACTTGGAGCAGGAGAGGCACCACAGGACATTTTAATTTCCACTGTCTATACATTTATAAATAAATTCATAAAACTTTGTCAGCATGACCAGGAAGGATTCAGGATTCACACTAATAGCAGTGGAAGTTCAGAAACATAACAAAAGAAATTTTGATTTTATCCATACTGGATGAGAGGTCGTGGTTGTGAATGTCAATGTTAAAAAAATATATCGGCTCAACCACTTGTTTATAGTGTAAAACACTAAGATTGACGCGTTTCGGAAGTCAAGCTTCCATCATCAGAATAATAAAAAGTAAAAGAACCTGTTAAAACTCGCTAAAATGGAACATGCACCAGGCACAATAAAATTGATAATAAAGTTAAAACATTGTGGCTACTTCCCTTGTTGCTGCCATGTCTTCCAAGGTGCATCTCCACATGGTCTTCAAAATATGAAAAACTCTAAAATGGTGTCGCCTATGGTGTTCAACATCTAACCACATGGCTCTCCTCTATCGTCGTAAATGCCCGTGCGTCTTCGTTGATACCACACACACCACGTAGCCAAACACGACACTGAAACGCGAGTGAGCTTACGCGCAAGTAAGGTGCGTGTTCCATTTTAGCGAGTTTTAACAGGTTCTTTTACTTTTTATTATTCTGATGATGGGAGCTTGACTTCCGAAACGCGTCAATCTTAGTGTTTTACACTATAAACAAGTGGTTGAGCCGATATATTTTTGAACATTAAAAAGAAATTTTTTTAAATGTGAAATTTCATCATTTTTTCCACGTATTTGTTGCTGTAGGTACACTTTTCTTCATATGTAAGACATTCTTTGATGAATTTTGCACAGCATACAAACCATACTTGCAGGTGTGTGGAAAATCATTCAGGGAACCTGTAAGTAGAATTTAAAATATTACTGTGCCATAGAAAAACCAACCACTAGAATTGTTTATGTCCTATATTTACACTGTGTGATCAAAAGTATGCGGACTCCCTCGAATACATACATTTTTCATATTAGGTGCATTGTGCTGCCACCCCCTGCCAGGTACTCCATATCAGCGACCTCAGTAGTCATCAGACATCGTGAGAGAGCAGAATAGGACGCTCAGCGGAACTCACGGACTTGGAACGTGGTCAGGTGACTGGCTGTCACTTGTGTCATACGTCTGTAAGCGAGATTTCCACACTCCTAAACATCCATAGGTTCACTGTTTCCAATGTGATAGTAAAGTGGAAACGTGAAGGGACAAGTACAGCACAAAAGCGTACAGGCCGACCAGAGACTGCCGACAGTTGAAGAGGGTCGTAATGTGTAATAGGCAGACATCTATCCAGACCATCACACAGGAATTCCAAACTGCATCAGGATCCACCGTAAGTACTATGACAGCTAGGCGTGAGGTGATAAAACTTGGACTTCATGATGGATCGGCTGCTCGTAAGCCACACACCATGCTGGTAAATGCCAAACGACGTCTCGCTTGGTGTAAGGTATAAGGTGCGTAAACATTGTGTGGAGTGACGAATCACGGCACACAATGTGGCGATCGATGGCAGGGTGTCGGTATGACGGATGCCCAGTGAACGTCATCTGGCAGCGCGTGTAGTGCCAACAGTAAAATTCGGAGGCGGTGGTGTATGATGTGGTCGTGTTTTTCATGGAGGGAGTTTGTACCCCTTGTTGTGTTGCGTGGCACTATCACAGCACAGGCCTACATTGATGTTTTAAGCGCGTTCTTGTTTCCCACTGTTGAAGAGCAATTCGGGGATGGCGACTGCATCTTTCAACACGATGGAGCACCTGTTCATAAGGCACGGCCTGTGGCGGAGTGATTACACGACAATAACATCCCTGTATTGGACTGGCCTGCACAGAATCCTGACCTGAATCCTGTAGACCACCTCTGGGACGTTTTGGAACGCCGACTTCGTGTCAGGCCTCACCGACCGATACCTCTCCTCAGTGCAGAACTCCGTGAAGAATGGGCTGCCATTCCCCAAGAAACCTGCCAGCACCTGACTGAACGTATACCTGCGAGTGTGGAAGGTGTCATCAAGGCTAAGGGTGGGCCAACACCATACTGAATTCCAGCATTACCGATGGAGAGCGCCACGAACTTGTAAGTCATTTTCAGCCACGTTTCCAGATACTTTGGATCACATGTTGTACGTTGAACATTGTCCCAAAATATAAACTAAATAGCAATAATATGTACATGTTCCAGCCCGCTGAAGATGCCTTACAGAGAATAAAGCAGAAACGCATATGGCACGATAATTTCATTCAGTTGTAGTTAGACTGTCCAGAAATAAAAATTATTGGTATACCGTAATATTATACGCAACTGAGTTGGTCACGACTACAAAGTTTGAAGATGTTCGATGAGGGATTTTGCGAGCATTAAAATATTTGATGTAAATAGACTGAAATGCCAAACAAACTGGTATAGGCATGGGTATTCAAATGTAGAGGTACAGGGTGTTTAAAAAATGACCGGTATATTTGAAACAGCAATAGAAACTAAACGAGCAGCGATAGACATACACCGTTTGTTGCAATATGCTTGGGACAACAGTACATTTTCAGGCGGACAAACTTTCGAAATTACAGTAGTTACAATTTTCAACAACAGATGGCGCTGCAAGTGATGTGAAAGATATAGAAGACAACGCAGTCTGTGGGTGCGCCATTCTGTACGTCGTCTTTCTGCTGTAAGCGTGTGCTGTTCACAACGTGCAAGTGTGCTGTAGACAACATGGTTTATTCCTTAGAACAGAGGATTTTTCTGGTGTTGGAATTCCACCGCCTAGAACACAGTGTTGTTGCAACAAGACGAAGTTTTCAACGGCGCTTTAATTTAACCAAAGGACCGAAAGCGATACAATAAAGGATCTGTTTGAAAAATTTCAACGGACTGGGAATGTGACGGATGAACGTGCTGGAAAGGTAGGGCGACCGCGTACGGCAACCACAGAGGGCAACGCGCAGCTCGTGCAGCAGGTGATCCAACAGCGGCCTCGGGTTTCCGTTCGCCGTGTTGCAGCTGCGGTCCAAATGACGCCAACGTCCACGTATCGTCTCATGCGCCAGAGTTTACACCTCTATCCATACAAAATTCAAACGCGGCAACCCCTCAGCGCCGTTACCATTGCTGCACGAGAGACATTCGCTAACGATATAGTGCACAGGATTGATGACGGCGATATGCATGTGGGCAGCATTTGGTTTACTGACGAAGCTTATTTTTACCTGGACGGCTTCGTCAATAAACAGAACTGGCGCATAAGGGGAACCAAAAAGCCCCATGTTGCAGTCCCATCGTCCCTGCATCCTCAAAAAGTACTGGTCTGGGCCGCCATTTCTTCTAAAGGAATCATTGGCCCATTTTTCAGATCCGAAACGATTACTGCATCTCGCTATCTGGACATTTGTGGCGGTACAAACTGCCTTAGACGACACTGCGAACACCTCGTGGTTTATGCAAGATGGTGCCCAGCAACATCGCACGGCCGACGTCTTTAATTTCCTAAATGAATATTTCGATGATCGTGTGATTGCTTTGGGCTATCCGAAACATACAGGAGGCGGCGTGGATTGGCCTCCCTATTCGCCAGACATGAACCCCTGTGACTTCTTTCTGTGGGGACACTGGAAAGACCAGGTGTACCGCCAGAATCCAGAAACAATTGAACAGCTGAAGCAGTACATCTCATCTGCATGTGAAGCCATTCCGCCAGACACGTTGTCAAAGGTTTCGGGTAATTTCATTCAGAGACTACGCCATATTATTGCTACGCATAGTGGATATGTGGAAAATATCGTACTGTAGAGTTTCCCAGACTGCTGCGCCATCTGTTGTTGAAAATTGTAACTACTGTAATTTCGAAAGTTTGTCTGCCTGAAAATGTACTGTTGTCCCAAGGATATTGCAACAAACGGTGTATTTCTATCGCTGCTCGTTTAGTTGTTATTGCCGTTTCAAATATACCGGTCATTTTTGAAACACCCTGTATATAAACAGGCAGAATAACGCACTGCGGTCGGCAACCCATATATAAGACAACAAGTGTCTGGCGCAGTTGTTAGATCGGTTACTGCTGCTGAAATGGCAGGCTATCAAAGTGAGTTTGATCAGGTGCTGTAGTCGACGCGCGAGCGATGGGACACAGCATCTTCAAGGTACCGATGAAGTGAGGATTTTCCCGTACGACCATTTCAGGAGTGAACCGTGAATATTTAGAGTCCGGTAAAACATCAATGGAATGACGAGATACGTTTGAAGTTCTCTAACGCTATAGATACAGCAATAAGGAATAGCGCAGTAGGCAGTACAGTTGAAGAGGAATGGACATCTCTAAAAAGGGCCATCACAGAAGTTAGGAAGGAAAACATAGGTACAAAGAAGGTAGCTGCGAAGAAACCATGGGTAACAGAAGAAATACTTCAGTTGATTGATGAAAGGAGGAAGTACAAACACGTTCCGGGAAAATCAGGAATACAGAAATACAAGTCGCTGAGGAATGAAATAAATAGGAAGTGCAGGGAAGCTAAGACGAAATGGCTGCAGGAAGAATGTAAAGACATCGAAAAAGATATAATTATCGGAAGGACAGACTCAGCATACAGGAAAGTCAAAATAATCTTTGGTGACATTAAAAGCAACGGTGGTAACATTAAGAGTGCAACGGGAATTCCACTGTTAAATGCAGAGGAGAGAGCAGTTAGGTGGAAAGAATACATTGAAAGCCTCTATGAGGGTGAAGATTTGTCGGATGTGATAAAAGAAGAAACAGGAGTCGATTTAGAAGAGATAGGGGATCCAGTATTAGAATCGGAATTCAAAAGAGCTTTGGAGGACTTACGGTCAAATAAGGCAGAAGGGACAGATAACATTCCATCAGAATTTCTAAAATCATTGGGGGAAGTGGCAACAAAACGACTATTCACGTTGGTGTGTAGAATATATGAGTCTGGCGATATACCATCTGACTTTCGGAAAAGCATCATCCACACAATTCCGAAGACGGCAAGAGCTGACAAGTGCGAGAATTATCGCACAATCAGCTTAACAGCTCATGCATCGAAGCCGCTTACAAGAATAATATACAGAAGAATGGAAAAAAAAATTGAGAATGCGCTAGGAGACGATCAGTTTGGCTTTAGGAAAAGTAAAGGGACGAGAGAGACAATCCTGACGTTACGGCTAATAATGGAAGCAAGGCTAAAGAAAAATCAAGACACTTTCATAGGATTTGTCGACCTGGAAAAAGCGTTCGACAATATAAAATGGTACAAGCTGTTCGAGATTCTGAAAAAAAGTAAGGGTAAGCTATAGGGAGAGACGGGTCATATACAATATGTACAACAACCAAGAGGGAATAATAAGAGTGGACGATCAAGGAAGCAATGATGGAAATACAAGAAATGTTAAGGAGTGGAATTAAAATACAAGGTGAAAGGATATCAATGATACGATTCGCTGATGACATTGCTATCCTGAATGAAAGTGAAGAAGAATTAAATGATCTGCTTAACGGAATGAACAGTCTAATGAGTATACAGTATGGTTTGAGAGAAAATCGGAGAAAGATGAAGGTAATGAGAAGTAGTAGAAATGAGAACAGCGAGAAACTTAACATTAGGATTGATGGTCACGAAGTCAATGAAGTTAGGGAATTCTGCTACCTAGGCAGTAAAATAACCAATGACGGACAGAGCAAGGAGGACATCAAAAGCAGACTCGCTATGGCAAAAAAGGCATTTCTGGCCAAGAGAAGTCTACTAATATCAAATACCGGCCTTAATTTGAGGAAGAAATTTCTGAGTATGTACGTCTGGAGTACAGCATTGTATGGTAGTGAAACATGGACTGTGGGAAAACCGGAACAGAAGAGAATCGAAGCATTTGAGATGTGGTGCTATAGACGAATGTTGAAAATTAGGTGGACTGATAAGGTAAGGAATGAGGAGGTTCTACGCAGAATCGGAGAGGAAAGGAATATGTGGAAAACACTGATAAGGAGACGGGACAGGATGATAGGACATCTGCTAAGACATGAGGGAATGACTTCCATGGTACTGGAGGGAGCTGTAGAGGGCAAAAACTGTAGAGGAAGACAGAGATTGGAATACGTCAAGCAAATAATTGAGGACGTAGGTTGCAAGTGCTACTCTGAGATGAAGCGGTTAGCACAGGAAAGGAATTCGTGGTGGCCCGCATCAAACCAGTCAGTAGACTGATGCAGAAGAGCAACCCTCCCGTAAATTGCTGCAGATTTCAATGCTGGGCCATCAACAAGTGTCAGCGTGCGAGCCGTTCGACGAAATATCATCGATATGGACTTTCGGAGCCGAAGGCCCACTCGTGTACAATTGATGAATGCACGACATAAAGCCTTACGCCTCACTTGCGCCCGTCAACACCGACATTGAACTGTTGATGACTGGAAACATGTTGCCTGGTCTGATGAGTCTCATTTCATATTGTACGTGGATGAACGTGTACAGGTGTTGAGACAACGTCTGCGTGTCAGCAGGGGACTGTTCAGGCTGGTGGAGGCTCTGTAATAGTGTGGAGCCTGTACAGTTTGGGTGATATGGAAGCCTTGATACGTCTAGATATGACTCTGGCAGGTGACACGTACATAAGTATCCTGTCTGATCACCTGGAATCATTTATGTTCATTGTGCATTCCGACGGACTTGGGCAATTCCAACAGGACAATGCGACACCCCACACGTCTAGAATTGTTACAGAGCGGCTACTGGAAAACACTTATGAGGTTGAACACTTCCGCTTGCCACCAAACTCCCCAGACTTGTACATTATTGGGTATATCTGGGATACCTTTGAACGTGCTGTTCAGAAGAGATCTCCACCCCCTCGTACTGTTGTGGATTCGTGGTGTCAGTTCCCTCCAGCACTACTTCAGACATTAGCCGAGGCCGTACCATGTCGTGTTGCGCCACTTTTGCGTGCTCGCACAGGCGCCCTACTCGATATTAGGCAGTTGGACCAGTTTCTTCATTGTCTCTTTGGCTTGCATTGACGTTGAAACTTAAATTGTTTACATTGCCAAGTGTAGTATGTGACAATACGATACGATACGTGCACTCGTTCCTGAGAAAACCGGTTCTTAGCAGTCGGAAATAGATGGACAACAAAGTGATCTTGTAAGAGTTCCATTTGTACCGATTTAGGTACGGAATCCTAAAAATGATGGTGGAAAAAGGAAACAGTGAACCAAACAAAACGGGCGGCGGGGGAAACTGAAAGTCAAGAGATGCAAAATGAAGAGGACTGGGCAAGTGACAGGGGAAAAGATGAAGGAAAATGCAGGCCGCCTCAGATGCAATGACGTCGGAGTGGGAGATGATGAAGTGGCGTTAATTCGTTCAGAATACATTCAAGCTCTCTCTGACTAATTGTGCGGCGAGAATGTCAATTCAATAATTTATATACTCTGTGACGATTACTGTGAGGCATTCGTTACAGATTCATCGTCATCGTTCCAACTACAATTTTCCGGCTGTGGTGTACAAGCGCTCGCCATCTCCTTCTGTTTTCATACATCTTCTGTTCCAGGACAGCTTCCCATTTGTTCCCCTTCTCCTCGAAATCTGATCTTACAGTCCCTGTCCAGCATTTTCCTGGTCTTTCCCGTGGTCTTTTTTCTACGAAGCTAAAGCTGAAATACCTTTTGGCATGTCTTTCCATGTTCATTCTCATTATATGCCCACACGAGTGCAGCCTGCGTTTCTTCATGACACTGGTGACAGGAAGCTCAAGACCAGCTATTCTATTCACCTCATTTCTGATTTTGTCCTTTCTAGTTGTTTGATTCATAATTCTAATGAGTCTCATTTCTGTTGTCTGAATTCTGCCGAGGTCTTTGTTTAGTAGGGTACATGTTTCTAAACCATATATTAGGACTGGTACGAAATAGATGTGGTACATGGTCGCTTTTGCTTTTCGTGGCATTTTATCAATCGAGAGAAGAGTTCTGATTTGACTGTAAAAATTGGATGCTTTCTGTGTCCTGCTGAGTATTTCCTGCTTAATTGCGTTGTTTTTGGAGATCATGCTTCCTAGGTGCTTGAAATGCGAAACGGATTCTACTTTGACTCCTTCTAGAAATACATTTGAGGTTGTTCCTTGCCTGTTGATGGTCATTTCTACTGTCTTTGTTATACTTATTTTTATTCAGAAATTTTTGAATGTGTTGTTCCAGTCATTAAGTTTCTTCTGTACTTCAGCTTTTGTCTCTCCCCGTAGTATCAAATCATCAACAAAAACAAAGGCATTTGGTTTGCTGTCTATTGTCTTGATAGATTTTATTGTCCATTACTATTACAAACAGGACTGGTGATAGGGGACTTCTTTGTTGGAAACCTCTCTTTGTTTTAAACCATTCTGATCGTCTGTTGTCTATCTGGACACAACTGTAACACATTTGGTATAGCATGTTGACTTTATCAAGTATGTACTTTGGCACCTTTAGATCTTCCCAAGCTTTTTCCAGTCTTGTTTGGAGGAACACTGTCATCTTTTTCAATCTAGAAATACAATGAAAGGAATCCTTCCACATTCCCAGTACTTTTCTGTCAGCATTTTTATAGATTCGTAAACGGTGTTTAACATGGTTATAGACAACCAATGCACCGTCTGAAACCCTGACATACGGCATAATAACATTAAATAAAAATATAACAGTTGCCAGGGTGATGCCTTTATGCTCCAAGTTTGGTGAGACCAGTCGCTCAGACCAACACAATAAATAATTCAATAAACGTAGTATTTATTAGTATTTCAATTAGAAACAACAGAACTTCTCTTCAGTCATTTTCCTTCGTTTTAGGGACTGTTTATAAGTAAATGTGGCAGTAAATGGTCATTAAACAAATAACACGCAACTCTGGTCAGATAATTAATATGTACCATATACTAGCATATCACCAAAAAACTAAGGATATTCAAGCAATGCTTTCAAACATTTGCACACAGTATCATCAGACTATGTAATCAATTTTAAGAAGCTCTGAAGAAAACAAAAAAATTACACAGTGACTAATTATTTGACACTGTGCACAAAACTACTGCATGTTTAAGACGCATGTATTTTTTGCACTTCCTGCAGTGATTTTCGTTTTCCTATTTTGTTTTAATGTACATATACGGCATGTGCAAAAGGCGCCGATTGTCTCTTGGTCTTGTTGTAATCTTTGATCTGCTTTGCAATCCTCAGAAATTCTCTCAGGCAGAAGACATGGAATATTTGTCATTGCCGCTGTAGGAAGAAGATGACTTTTCACAAGGGTGCTTGCTACTTCACAAATAATAATAAAATTTATATTTTAACAATGCTTTAGCACTACAAAGTTATTGTAGTAGGTCTAGGGCAGCAGTTTTTAAATTTTTCCGTCGTGCTCCCCTTCTGAGACGTAACTTATTCCCCCACCCCTTTTTCTTTCCATCCTCAGCACTTCACATTCTTGGCACAAAAACGGCCACAATTTCTACGAGTATTTACTTCTATCCAAATGCTACAATTATCAATTACAATAACAACAATAATAAAATTAGAGGGTGTGCTTCGACTACATCAGCCGTACGCATGCATTTTTTAAAATTATCACACATTTGTATTTTTCAAAGGTGGTGAAAGTTAGTAGTTACAACTGGTTTATGAACTATGTCTGGTATATTTCACTACAATTGTTTTATAAATTAGTTGGTTAATTAAAGTTTAACTGTTTCCAGCTCTGTTGCTTTCAAAGCTTTTAATCACGTCGTACAAATGATGATAAGACAATAGCTAACATTTAAATGCCAATTTAAAAACTTTTATATTCTACAGACGTGCCAACTCTCCCGATTTTTCCTTCTTCCTCCCGATCTCCCGACAGTAAAGACCGATCTCCCGATTTTCAGAGCAGTTTCAATACTTTCCTTATTATTTGAAAATCCTGCGCCTTCGATATATTGCTGGATGACGAGGTATGGCTACTACTTGTCTATGTTAATTTGGTAGATTGGTACGGTGGCTGTCGGGAGCGGCAGTAGCCTTAGCTCTCGCTTCGTATCTACAAGGAAGTAAGGAACTTACCGTTCCCAGTAGTGTTGGTCAGGAAATCGCGTATCTGTTAGAAATCACAGTGACTGAGAAGTCGCAGATATCACAATAACAACTTTCGATTTCAGTCACAGTTGGCAGTCGCAAGTAGTATTTCACATTCAAAGACGTGAGCCATCTATTGGTCTAATTTAGCACTGCTTTCTGCGATTTCCGTGACAAGTCGCAACTAAGAGTTGCAAGTAGCAACTAAAAAGCGCAGTTAACATTCTTTTCCTAGTGCCATCTGTTGACCGACGTACGTACTTCGTTATGAGAGCCTTGTGCCTCACAAGATCGGTGTGCTGTGTGTGCATATGAAGGACTTATTTCATTAGTGGTACAAGTCTATTTTTGTTCATTTTGAGGTACAGAGTCGTAAAGTTAAATGAGCGCTGAAAAATCTGCAGTTGAGATACCAGAAATATTCAAGCATATGGCTTCTTGCTAGAGATGAACCTTTATTTATGTTTGTTTGGATCATTAATTTCAGAAGCATTATAGACAGAAAAGTGGAGGTAATGGACTTGTACCACTATTGAAATAAGCCCTTCACATTATATGACGACATGCCATTCAGCATCAGTTATGGTTGGTCAAACACAGCTGTGACTCTGAAAGTATTATATTAATAAGAAGCAACATTGCCTTTTTCTCCTGAAAATATCAAGTAACGTAACAAATGTGTTTGATTCTGCTTCCAATATGACAGTTTTGCTTAATACTCCACATGCCTACAGGACTTTGCAATGTTAACACAGAGGAACTCAGACATCTGTATAAGTGTAGTGAAATGAAAACAGTATTATTGGGTCATATGAATGCCTCACTTTTGTTCCGACACAGTTCAAGACTCGGGATGAAAGTTTTACACCTGGTGTTCTACATGGCAACTTCACACACAAGAACTTTTTGCCGACACTACTACCACCTACATAAGTAAGCTTTTCCTGTGTTACTTTCAAGTAATGCACTTAAGCTATTCCTGATTTAAATGGAAGATCTGTACTTCCCACTTTCATATCAACAGCCTCAAAATGCATATTGTAGACTTTGGGATATGTTACAGGTCAGTGTCACACCAAGATTGTGGAGAAGAGGAAGGGGGGGGGGGGCGGGGGAGCGGCATGTCACTCTCCAACTAGTGTTTACCAGTAAATAAGTGGCGGAAAATTACGGGTATAGGACGGCTTAAACATGTGGAAAATGAGATTTGCATTATTCACTCACTGTATTTAACATTTATTATTCCTTTAAAATCGCACAACTACTTCAATAAAACACAGTTTAATCACTCATCTGCACAATTATGTCACTTTTAAACTGCAAAATCTTCTAAGAGCTGTCTTGAATCTTCACGAGTCTCTCTCAACAGCCTTGATGTGGATAGATACGTAAAGCAACCAGCAATCAGAGTCAGAACTGTGTCTGCAAAATCACAAGGATTATTAAACAATTTTTGCTGTCACTAATTACAGGTAATGTAATTGACAGAGTAGATTGCTAAAATTTGCTCTAATGAAAGCCACTCAATGGGGTATATTTCACATTAGCAAGAACGATCTCACTGAAGTAATTAAGTCAATCGAAACACTTAGAAACTAACCTCTCGTCTGACGAAAACGGTCTAAAGACGCAGTGGCAATTTCTCCAGATCTGTTGACAATGATATTTTGAGTTATCACTTTACTGAGTGACTAAAATGTAGTTCGCGTACCTGTGAACATAACAATATGTTAGAATTCATTTTATAAACATGAACTATTACGCTACTGTATGGCTACTTACATATTAATTACACTATTAATATTTTCACAGTTGTTTCTTCAATACAAAATTAAAGCCAACGGAAGAACAAACGTAAAACATGCTTACCAGTGACAGGTTTGTTGAGATGCAATTTTCTGTGTGGACAGATGTAACTTTTTCATACAGTGGTAACTCGCAGAAATCGCAGGAGTCACAGAAATCACAGAAGTCGCAGAAATAGCAGGAATCACAGAAGTCGCAGAAATCGCGGAAGTAGGAGGAATCACAGAAGTCGCAGAAATCGCGGAAGTTGCAGAAATCGCAGAAATAGCAGTGGCGGAGGGATACACGACTTAGGTTCCTGAACTGCGACTCTTAACTGCGACAAATCACAGTTAAGAATAACAGATACTGAAAAGTAGCATTCACAGAAATCACTGATATCGGAAAATCGCAGTTTAGCTCATCACTAGTTCCCAACGTTAGGAGACAAATGAATATCTTTCAACTAATGTCAGTTTCCTCCGCTTCTGGTAGCACCAGCGCAATCGTAAAGTTATCGTGGACAAGGAGTAGTCGATAGTTGTTCCAAGCGAAGTGATTAGCATTGTTGTGTCTAAAGGGCAGTGTTGCCAAGTTAGGGGATTTCCCCCTAAATTTAGGGGGAATTAAGCTGCCTAGGGTGAAGTTAGAGAGATAAATGTTTCAGGGGGAAAAATCTTTAGGGTTACTACCCTCCCCTCCGCGCCCCTCTGCTCGACAATTTCATTCTTGACTCCCTTTTACCGCCCCACTACCCCGCTTGTTTACCCGACGGTGTGATAAATTATTTAGGGAATTTGAAGTGCAATATAGGGGGAAACGGTGCGCGAGGGTTGGCATCACTGCTACAAGACCATTGTCTAGAACGTAGGATCATTGTGTTCTCAGTTCTGTTGCACGATTATAATATACGTTAATTTGTTTCCTCGGATTGTAATTCCCAACTGTAGTTCTCTCGAGAGTGTTTCATTTGAATGTGTGTGAATCCAAAGAAACATGGAGAGCTCATCATTCATATTCTTCAGCATGTTGAATGATAAGTTATACAGTCCGAAGGCTCAGGTATGTCCATTATTTAGTATTTACATGTAAATAATAAAGCAAATGTAATTGAATTGTTACAGTTATTGAATTATTGCAACTTTAATCGTCAGGGATGTGTTATACACCTCTAAAATTCTCCTGATTTTTCACTTTTGAAAGTTGGCATGTCTGATATTCAAACTGATCACCCAAAAAGGAAATAAACAAGATAAAAAATGCATATAGTTCAAAATTCGGAAATTTTATGACATATGCACATTTAGTGCGACGTGTACTTGAATTTTTGAAGAAAGCAGATTCAGTCTTGGTTGGATCTTTGAAACAGAAGCTTACAGATGCCATTCCAGCTGCAGTCGAGCAGATGTTTTGTCTTGATTAATGCCATTGCCGGAAATGTTGATTCATACAAGTGAGTTGCTGCGCAGGGCAATAACACGTCCGCGGCCTTCTTGCTAAATTGAGACATTCGTTCCGACGTCTACACCAAAAAAATTTCAAGAGACTTCCATTTAAATTAATTTGGTTTCAGAGTTCTATTAGATCCTCCTGCAAGTGGTCTCTTGATCGTATTGAACGAACTGTGGATCCAGTCGTATTCAGATGAAGGTTCTGGAAATTTGTCTTCGAATTGTTGACGGAGGTTTTCGAGCTGTACTAAGCCCATTCGACTAATTTTCCTTTCATCCAACTAATTTTCCTTCACGAAACAATTCAGTCAAGAAAAAATCTCGCATTTGCTCTTCTCCGTCAGCATTTTTCGAAGTGCATGTATTCTCCTATAAATTAGCACTTCGATTAGAAAGGTAATATTACCATTTCAGTCTTGAAGTGACACGTTAAATCATCCAGTTTCTCGAAACCGTCGGGCAAGTAGCACCCAGGAAGTATAGGGCTGCTGTTCAATAGGAAAAGACGAATAAGTTCATCCTTCAGGGCCATAAAGCGACGAAGAATTTTACCACGAGACAAACAACATACCTTCATGTGCAACAGAAGGGAATCATGAGTGGAACCCATCTCCTCACAAAGAATGGAAAATAGCCTAATGTTTATAGCTCGTGCTTTCACAAGATTTGCAGCACTGACTGTGTATTTCAGCAAATTATTGACATCCGATTGTACTACTTTCGAAGTCAACGCCTCCACGTACATCATGCAATGTGTGATTTTACAGAAGGAGAAACAGCACACGATTGTGGTCACGAACCTAAAAAAAAAAAAAAAATGGTGATATTGGAATTCGATTTTTCATGTCAGTGGCTATTCTATCAATACGACGAACCACGGTTATGACTTGCAGGTGGTATCAAATTCAGAGTGTCGCCAAACCTTTCTCCGTGCACTATTTCGCACATTTTGACGGCTGCGGGAAGAAGTATTTTCTCACAAATAATGGGTGGTGATTTGAATTTTACAATGAAGTAGGATACCTCTAGGGATGCACTTAGCGCTTTCCTGAGAGTTGGTACATGTTTTTTGAGGAATCTGACAGTGTCTTTCAGTTATTGCCCATGATGCTTAAAACATTCGCTGTGTTTACACTGGGATGAAAAAAAAGTCACGGGAAAGCTATATGCACATATGCGAATGACGGTAGAATCGCGTACACAGGGTATAAAGGAGCAGTGCATTGGCAGAAGAGTCATCTGGATACAGCAGATTCACGTGTAAAGGTTTCTGACGTGATTATGAGCGCACGACAGAATTAACAGACTTTGAACGCGGAATGGTAATCTCAGTTAGCGCATGGGACATTGCATCTCGGAAGTCTATGGGGAATTCAATATTCCAAGATCCACAGTGTCAAGAGTGTGCTGAGAATACCACATTTCAGGCATTACCTCTCACCATGGACAACGCAGTGGCCGACGGCCTTCAAAGCGGCTCTAAGCACTATGGGACTTAACATCTGAGGTCATCAGTCCCCAAGACTTAGAACTACGTAAACCTAACTAACCTAAGGACATCACACAGATCCATGCCCGAGGCAGGATTCGAACCTGCGACCGTAGCAGCAGCACGGTTCCGGACTGAAGCGCCTAGAACCGCTCAGCCACTTAATGACCGAGAGCAGCGGCGTTTGTGTAGTTGTCAGTTCCAACAGACAAGCAACACTGCGTGAAATAATGGCAGAAATCAATGTGGGACGAAGGACGGACGTATCCGTCAGGACACTGTAGCGACATTTTGTTTTAATGGGCTATGGCAGCAGACGACTGATTCGGTTGGCTTTGGTAACAGCATGACGTCACCTGCAGCGTCTGCGCTGGGCTTATGAACATATCAGTTGGACCCTAGACGTCTGGGAAATCGTGGCCGGATGAGTCCCGATTTCAGTAGTAAGAGCAGATGGTAGGGTTCGTGTGTAGTGCACACACAATTAAGCCGTGGATCCAAATAATCAACAAGGCACTATGCAACCTGGTGGTGGCTCCATAATGGTGTGGGTTGTGTTTGAATGAAAGGGATAGGTTCTTTGGTCTAAATGAAGCAATCATTGTCTGGAATTGGCTATGTTCGGCTACTTGGAGACCTTTTGTAGCGATCCATAGATTTCATGTTTCTGAATAACGATGAAGTTTTTGTGGATGACAGTGCGCCATATCATTGGTCCACAATTGTTCGTGACTGCTTAGGATACTCTGGACAATTCGAGCAAATGTTTGGCCACCCACATCGGCTGACATGAATACCATCGAGCATTTTGGGACGTAATTGAGAGGTCAGTTCGTACACAAAAACTTGCACAGACAACTCATTCGCAATTATGGACAGCTTAGAGTCAGCATGTCTCAATATTTTTGCAGGGAACTTCCAACGACTTGTTAAATCCATGCCTTGTCGAGTTTCTACACGAGGCCGAGCAAAAGAAGGTCCACCACAATATTATGAGGTACCCCATGACAAGCATCTCTTTAATTTTATAGGCTCCACACAGTCGTTGGCCAAATTCTCCAAACAAAGAGCATATTGTGGTTGTGTCTTATTATTGAAAAGAATGCTGGAAAAGCCTAATGTCAGACAATCAGCTTGATATTTACGCACGTTGTTTTTGCATTTATAACTAACGTTGCTGATAGGAACAGAGAGAGATGGAAAAGAAGAATATACTTTGCATAGTTTGTTAGCATTATACCATGGCAGTCTCAAAAAACTACATCACCTTGCCCAATGGTTTTTTAGTGGGGTGAATCTACACGTTTCAAGTAGCTGCTTTGCTTCTTTTTTTCACGCCAAAGTGAAACACGCAGTTCATATTCATAATTATAAAGCAGCTGAAGAAGTAATCTAAATTGATCTCAAAGAACAACTGCCTCGATTCGGCAGGTTTCTTGAATCAACGTGAGGGGTTGCGGACCTCGAAGGGTGGTTACTTGTGTCCAGAATGTCGGGCAAAATGTTGATAACTAATTACTGACAGATTTTCATTTTGTCCACAGTAGTCTCGATTCTGATACTTAACTTACCAGAGTACCACAACCTCCACGTCTCTTGAACTTCCAGATTCTTTACAGAGAGATGATATACCACTTGGTTCTTCGTCGCTAAGACTTGTTTGGACAACTGCAGCACCTATCTACTATGTCATATGATGCTGCATTGTTGCTGTACACCTCCATCAGCGCAGCTTCGATTGTCGCAGTGTTGTTCCCGTCCAAAAGCAGAGGGCGAATACCTCTCAGTACTCCACTTTATTAATCGACAAGGCTTTTTTTTTTTTAAATTCCTTTAGCGGCCTGTTATGTTACTATGGAGTGGGAATTTCAGTATGTGCCAGGACCGAAAACATGTTCCAGAAAATAAAGAAACAATTACTTAATTTTTCTTTCGAGATGATAATTGGAACTCACTAGTTCTTATACTTTGGCGCACTGCTTCTCCTTTCTAGAGGGAAATGAATAAATGTGGCAGTCTTGTAGCTCAGTATTTGGTTGATAAAAGTTTATAATTTATGGAGACGAAAAAGACCCTTCCCAAGGATATTGTTTTGCAGCAGTGTGTGTGGCGTGTAGCAAGTGACGATGGACTGGCACCTGAGGACTGCTTGGTGTCTGATGGTGGCGGTGTGGTTGTGCAGCAGTGTAGGCCATGCCACTGGCTTCATCTGGAGCTGGAACAAGAACATGAGCAGCGACTGGGGGAGCCAGGACACCCAGATCTACATTCCTGTCATCTCCAAGCCTGGCATCCAGAGGTGAGTCCCAAGCCATAGCCATCTTCTGCAAGAGCTTCAACATTGGGGGGATGCTTATCACTCAGCTGACCGCCATACATAGTTACATACTCACACACAAATGAGAGGAAGCACAAAACAGTACACCATCTCTGACTTTGAGGTCAGCGTGTTGTGAAACCCATACGAGCCAACACTAAACATTGAAGTGTGGAACTGGAAAGGAACCAGATAAGCTACTCAGGAATCTCTGTCTAAACGTTCTGTGTGTGCATGCTCACTGGAACAATGTGATGGGCAAGTAGCCGACTGAGCACATCTTGGCCAGTTTCGCCAGGTGACTGTGTAAGCCAGTACCCCAATGTTCATAGAGAAAGCTTGCCCACTCCTTGTAACAGTTGGCCAGACATGTTTCTGTTGAAATCTTAAACTTGGGATTGTCCAAAGGAGGGGCAGTATCTTGACTCTTAAGACCTTCCTGATGTTATGGCTACTGCAAATTGCCTTTGATGCGTAGGCTCAAGATATGTTTTCGTATGCAGCGGCGCAGCTTAGGATTCCTGCACTATCATCATCATCAATTTCATCTCCACTAATATCATTATTACCATTGTCATACCCATTACCATTGTTGTCACATTATCATTGACACATCACACTATATCATTGTACTTTACTATCATTATTGTGACTGGGATTTGACAAAAGATTGGCTGTGACTCAAGAAAACCGCTGAGGCTATCTGATCAGCTTGGGGTTACCAACAACAGATGTGAACAGAAGACAACGCCGAGGAAATGAACAAGTGCAAATGGCACTGCAAAGAAACAAGTCCAGCAGGTAATCTATACAGAGGCTAAGACATAGAGAAGTGGAAACCAATACGCAACGGTGTGTTGCAGCTAGTGATACATATGCGAGGTGAATATGTCACTGAAAGTGGTGCCACAGAGTGTCACCACTTAAAGTAGTGCTGCGATCACTAATTGCTCAGTTATGGTGGTGATGCACTGTGGCAAGGTAAACCCAGCAGCGCATTATGCTGATGTGTGCGTATGCATCTGTAGCTGCTGCACCTGGCAGCAATTGTCGAGTTTCATGTTCTCTTGTGGGCTTTGAAAGTTGTCTGGAATATATGTCCCCTGAAATGGCCAAGTATGGTTGGATACCTCTCAGCCAATATTTGGGATGTGAACCGTTGATATGGTTCACACCCTGGCAATGAAGCTCGTTGGATGGTGTGGGGAATAAGAAGCATCCAGTGTCACACTGGGTTCCATGTTCTCTTGTGGGGTTTGAAAGTTATCTGGAATATCGGTCACCAGAAATTGCCTGATGCTGGACGCCTTCAAGCCAGCGTTGGGAGGTGAACTGTTGGTATGGTTCATATGCCAGCAATGAAGCTCGTTGGATGATGTGAGGAACCAGAAGCCTGCAGCATCACACTGGGATGTGGTGACACAGGCGTCATTGGCTGTGTCTCTAAAGACTTTGTGGAGACACCAGCCTACATTTTCATGTCTGCAGAAATTGCAGCTAGTGTTCTGTGGAGCGCAAGTTATACGTGTGCTGTTGTAGGACTTGCGAACATGGCGTTTCTAGGCCAAGGTGATCTGCCAGTCGCATTGTAGTCATTAGGTGTGGACAAAGTTAGTGGATGTGATGGCACTCCAAACCATCACATGTCCTCTTTCTCCCCCCCCTTTTCCGCCAAGAGGCTGCTCACATTGCTGTGCCTGGTGGAAATTGCCCAGCATTCTGGGTCTGGGGTTCCCAGGGCATCGGTGCCAGGAGAAAAGGAGAGATTGTGGTTGTCTCCCATGGGGGAGCTCTACAAGGCAGTGGTCATGGATGGAAGTGTTCCTGTATGTGCTTAGGAACAATGTGAATGCAGCTATGGTAGTGGCTGTTCCCATTGCTTTCAACAATTGTTATTTAAATGTCCACACCATACACTGTGGTTTGCCATTGGAGGATGGATGAGATGGCGGACTAAAAGGTGTTTTATGCCATCTGAAGTGCAGAATTGTTCGCAATCTGTCACTGTGAACTGGAGCATGTTCTCTGATACTGTAGTTTGGAGGAAGGTCTTCAGTGGTCAGAATCTGGATGAGCCCATTAATTACACAGTCCGTTTGGTGGTCGCCATGCTGACTGTATAGCGGTAATTAGAGCAAGTGTCTGTGACTATAAATCACAGAGAGCCCAGAAGCTGGCCAACAGAACCCAAATGAATGTGATCCCAGGGGAGATAGGGATTGAACAGGGAGCCTGGTGATGTGACCTGATGCTGGGCACAAGTGGAACAGCAGCACACGTGGTGTCTACGTCATTGCTGAAACCAGGTAAATGTGTTGCTGCAAGAGAGTTTTAATCCGTGACATTTCCCTTTTCCCACCATGGGGTAGTTGTAAAACCTGAGGCCCTAGAGCTCCTTTGAGAGGACATCATTCATGACTGATATACAGTGGTAGTGCAAGCCCAGGTGCAGAGCTTCGAACTAGTGTTCTTTGAAAAGTACATGGCCAACCGATGGAGGTCATGGTGGATAACTTTCCATAAGACAGGATTGCAGCACCTGTCCACAGCAATTCGTGCAACCACAATGGGAAACCCATCCAGCGTTTGTCTCTGTTCTCTATCTATATAGAAACATAAGGTTTCCTATAAATTTCCTTTACTTTATGTCTATGGTCACAAATTTTCTGTCACCAGACTACCGCTTTCGGTCTATAATGACCTTCTTCAGATCTGTTTTATAAAAACGTGTCCTAATGTACTGCAGCCATAGTGGCATGTTTTATAAAACAGATATGAAGGTGGACATTATAGACCAAAAGCGGTAGTCTGATGACAAAAAATTTGTGACCATAGACATAAAGGAAATTTATTCTATATTCGGCTCATTGTTTTATTCCTGACCATGTCGCAACTTGTGAAATAGGGTTTCCTGCTGGTCAGAGGGTGGATCTGGTCTCACAGGTGGTGAAATAGAGCTTCAGTATTTGTGTGTTGCGCTGTGGGCTCGCATTTAATGGTATAACACCGTGAAGTTTGGGGGAAAGTGACCAACACTGAAGCTGTTTTGCTGTCTGTTCTGCAAGACTGGAGCGTAGCCTGATTAGTTCTACCATCGGTTTGTGGTCTGTAATTAAAGTTAACGTAGCTCCGAACAGGTAAACATGTAACTTCTTAACTGCAAAGACAGTCGCTAAAGCTTCTTCTTCTATATGTGAGTAGTTATTGTGCTTAGGTGTCAGCATCTTTGACGAATAGTCAATCTTCCTATACACCAACATTGCATCAGTGCTGTATGGGGAGGCACCTGTGGCGAGAACGAGTGGATGCGATTGTGAAAAGGGTTAAGGCAATGTGATAAGCACAGCATTTGCTTCATTCTTCCGCAACTCGCTTATCTGATGCATGATAAGGGTTGCCTGAGGTAGTAACTTAAAATAATAATTCACCTTTCCAGAAAAAGCTTACACCTCCTACAAGTTTTGGGGATGAGCTGGAGAGTCAATAGGTGCGACATCGTGATAAGTGGGTTGGACCCTTCCGTTGATGAGCAAATGTTTGAGGTATTCCACTTGCTCCAGGAAAAACCGGCGTCTGCTAAGCATCACTTCACTCTGCGTCACATAATGTTGTAAATATGCTCCAAAGGTTTTGCTGGCGACTCTGATACTTAGCATCCATGACAATTGAGCCATCGAGATAACTGGTGCAAGTAGATACTGACCTTGACAGCTGTTCCAGGAATTACTGAAAGATTACTGGAGCACTTGTATTTGTACAAAGCGAAGGGAGTGTTGATAACAATGACTCCTTGCGACTCCTCATCCGGTGGGATCTGCCTTCTCTGCTCACAAGTTTTGTGAGGAGCTCTTCTGGAAGTGGAACAGGATACGTATCTACTTGTGTTTGGGCATTGATTGTTGATTTGAAGTCGTTGTATAGCCAGAGGGAGCTGTTAGGTTTTGTTACCACTATCACTCGTGTGGTCCAACCGCTGGTTTTATTTGGTTCAGTCTCCTCAAGACTCATGGTGTCGATCAAGTGACTGCTCAATGGCAGTCCATAAGTGGACTGCATTGGGCCATACTCAGCAGGGTCCAGGCAACACATCTGGATGCAAGGAGATGTGAACCTGGAAATCTGTGGTGCACTTCATGCCACGTATAAAAGTGGCACAAAAGTCATAGAGTTATTGGAAGGGAACTGTCTCACAGACGACCTGAACCTCACCCTTGGAAAATCCAAACAACGGGAAGGTGCCCAGACCGAAAACGTTTCCGACTGAGTGACTAGCCAAGTGATCTTTTCGTCGAGTATGTTGACCATTAATTGATCCCAGAGGAAATTGAACCGTCACTTTACACTAACAAGGGTGGGGCTAATTCTGGGGAGCTTAAGCGGCATAGGTTTGGAGGTTCACCAAGGAAACAACAGTTCCTGTGTTCATCTAGAGACAGACATCTTTGCTTGCAGTTAAGACATTGGTAAACAACTTTATAACAAAAGCATCGTACGGGGCTATTACTGCCCAAAGTTCATGCACTGTTCTTTGACACTTGTGGAGAACTGGGTACGATTATTGGGAGACGTCCATTTTTTCTGCAGTGGGTGCAGTGTGCCCAGCAACCCAGACGCTTACACACACAGGTGTGCTGTGAAGCAGTCTGGGCATGCCCTGCTTCCCACATCAGTCATATGTGATATATTGTTCAAAGGCTATTGACATATCTGAAGCTGATGGATCATGATGCTGCCGTCTGGTAAATGGTTTACAAGAAATTTGTGTTCTTGGGGCGCAATGGGATGTCTGGACTACTGTCACCTGTGCTCAAACCATGAGGTGCTCATTTGCTGCCTGCACGATTTAAAAAAAAAAATGCGGTGATTGTGAAAATATCGTCCAATGATGGTTTGTGTAGCTGGGGACTGACGTGTGTTCTTCTGGATTACAAGCTAGATGGACCACTACATCTCGAAATAAAGTCTGTGTATGAGGTTTTGCATCCGGGAATGTGAGAGCTACTGGATTTAAGAGAGGAACCAACTTCTTCAACAAGGCAAACGTCTCCAGGGAAGCGCAAGAAAGGAAGCGTGACTATTGGGGAGCGTCATCAGTGACCTGAATGGCGAAGAAATGGTGTTTCACCCACTGTAGAGGCGTGTTCCGATACTCTTTGGCCTCTTTAAAAGGTGGAAACGCAGGTAGACAGCTCTGTGCCTAGAAAGTGACTACTGCTGTTGTTAGTTGGGTACTGTTAATCTGCAGGTGATACTTCAAAAGCTGAATATCTTGATGGAGCTAGTTAGTTTGCTGCTGCTGCTGCTGTTGTTGTTGTTGTTGCTGCTGCTGCTGCTACTGCTGTTGAAACTTCTGTTGGAACTGCCGTTGGAACTGCTGCTGTAGAAGTGGCTGTTGTTGTTCCAAGAGTTCCATGCGTTTTGAGTCCATAGAATGCTGCTAACCTTTTACTTCGTCGCCAATTATTGTGACCGGTATATGACTAAAGACTGGGGATGACTCGAGGAACCAGCTGAGGATGACTTACCAGCCTGGTGCTTCCGACAGTAGATTACGGAGTGGAGCGGAAGAAACCAGCAAGCAAATGGACAAGTAAAGGTGGCACTAGAAACAAACAAGTCCAGCGAGTAATCTATAGAGGAGCCAAGACGTAGGGAAGCAGAAACCAATGAAAATAGTTGCGTTATGGCTATCAATACAAATGCAGTGCAAATACACCACTGGAAGCAGTACAGGCAGGCATACGTCATCTGGTCTGGACAGTAAATCTACAACGAGCTTATCATAGTATCAACCCTAGGTCATAGCCGACTGCAGTCATGAGATGATACACATGGTTTGGCATCTTGTGTGTTTGGTGTTGCACTGGGTGCAAGTCTGATCTACGTATAATTCAACGTCAGAAGGTATTGCCTACCATCGAAGCAGCGTCACTGGCCTCTTATACTTGTCGTGGTCGTTGGTCCCTCTCTAGTTGGTGGATGAGGGGGTTCTGAAAGAGTCAGGGCTTGGTGTACAGTCTTGTCGCCTCATGTTGGCACCTTTCAAGCACATAGGGCTCGACAGACGTGTTATGGAGGTAGTGCACTGGGAAGTTGTAGGGCACATGGAACACTTCATGCAGGATTTTTTCTGGAGGGCACATAGACGCTTGATGTGGCTAGCAGCTGCATTTCCTCACACCTTACTGGTGTATTTCACGATGGGCCGAATACTCAGCCTGTCGATACAGAGACCACAACTTACTGACAGAGGAGACCTCTCGTTTAGCAGCCAATAGAGCATGTCAAGCCGCTGTATTGTTTGCTTAAGCACATGAATAATTTACTCCTTCCATCTGAGATTCTGACGTAAGAAGGCCCTTAGATATTTCGAGGATCTGATCCATTCAATTGGATGCCCAAAGGGCACAACACTGGCAACCACTGGTGGACGACACTTGGTCGGACTCGTGCCTTGGCTTTTGACCACACTGAAACCAGCACTCTAGCTCATAGCCCATTCTTCAAGCTGGTGCAAGAACTTGCAGTCAATGATGCACAGCAACTAGCCATGTACTGCGTGTATCATTAGAGTACACGGCGTTGACGACTTGCGGCGACTTTGGGAAGTCTGCTATATTCAGCACCACACCTAAAATGGAGCCCTGCGGCACCCCGGCATAAATTTCTGTTTGGTAAACATCCCCTATGCAGCACGGACAATGAATGTGTTGTGGTAAAGACAAATGCACTGAAAGTGAGGCCACTTATAGCACTGCTGTGAGCATTAACTGGCCAGTGAGGGGTGTGTGGCGCTACGGCAAGGTGGGACTAGCACTGCGACAAGGCAGTGTGCCCACTTATGCGTGTCACCTAGCAATGATTGTAGAGTTCCATGCTCTCCTACAGACTTTAAGTCACCCCACTGGTGTAAGAGAAGTATTCTCCTCAGCTCCTTGCAGTAGATGCTGACAAAGAATTCACCAGTGTATGATCATATCTCGATGTCCAACAATTGTTTTTGTCACCAGGAACAGAATCATTATCATCTGCTTTTTGACATCTGCTGCGAGCTAAAATCCTCCTCCAGATTTCTCTGCATTATGGTCTTCAGTTGTACTCACACGTAAGGCCATTTCATGTTTTCTAATGTGTGGGGTGGAGCGTATGTCGAATACCAACAGTGTTTTCAGCCTTTCGTGTTCCATCTGCCCATACCACATGAGAGAAAGGACTGTCATTAAGGCTCCGAATGAACTCTAATTTCCTTGACATTTTTCAATCATGGTCATTTTGTGAAGCATGTGGAACTAACATCTTGCCTCACCCTTCATGGAGTGTAGGCACCCATAATCACTTGTCATAGTGTCTGAATTATGTAACTCATAGTATCTTAAATATAAACCATCTTTTGTGGCTACCGAACTGGATATCTAACTTGCTGTTTCTTAATGTTCATATTTGAAGTGTGCATCTCATTGCTGCAAATTGTCTCCATCTGAAAGAAAGTCTGGGCTATTCCTATGTTAGGAGCAACTTGTCACATCAATAAAATCTAATAAATGATGTGGCCAAAATGAAAATGTACTTAATAACTTATTAATATGCACCACAAAGTTGGCATTAACAGTGAACCTTCATTGCTTATATAGCTTTTACCAGTCAAAATTTGAATTCATTCATTATTTCAAACAGTAATTTTGAAGTTTGCAAATAAAAATCTCATTAAGTTTTTCAAAACAGATTACAACATTTTGATCTACAATTTGTTACACTCTATCCAGAATAATAAACATACTGAAATATTACAGTTATCATTGCCAAATTACATGAAACTCCTGGTGGATCGCGCTCTAGTTTCAACAGAGCGCGATCCGCTGGAAAACTCAGCTTATGGGCCGCCATTGCGGTTTCCTGCCACGCCCATCGAGCTTCCGGTCATGAGCAGGATGTGCGACGTATGGCGCTGGTGTTATCAGTACATGCAGGCAGCTACTGCTTGTTTGCTGGACTTGTATTGCTGCTATATAACGAAGCTGCTGCATTTTAATTAACATGAGGCAACTGCATGTTTTACACAGCCATGCTTCCTTTTTATTCATTAATAATTATTATAATTAATCTCTCGTTATTTGTGCAGGAGTTCCGACTCCTGGGGAGTTGGGTTGGTTTATTTTCTTATCTATTAAATACTACTACACATTGATCTTGCCAAAAGTTTGCAATTAAAAATCTCATTAGTTTTTCAAAACAGATTACAACATTTTGATCTACAATTTGCTACACTCTATCCAGAATAATAAACATACTGAAATATTACAGTTATCATTGCAAATTACATGAAACACTTTTCTACAATAATGTTGGATTTAGACATCTTAACAACTTTTTAAATACAGGTTTGATTTTGATATTTACATGAACCTTCCATCCTTAAATTTAGCTGAACAGTAGTTACAATTGTGTGAAAGTTATTTTATGTGTTCAAAGTGACCCCCATTGGCAGCCAAATAACATCGATGCTGTTGACCTGTTTACCGAACTAGGGCTGTCTATGTTGCCGGTGCGATAGCCGCACAGGATGCCTCAATGCTTTCTTGTAGCTCATTCAGTGTAGTTGGCTTCTGTTGATAAACTTAACTTTTAAGGTGCCTCATAGGTAGAAGTCAAGAGGTGTAAGGTCTGTAGACTGCAGTGGGCAGTCAACAGATTCTGTTTGAACTATCTGTTGTACACTTAGATTTTCAACCAAGTAGGCTCTGACCTCTGGTTTAGAGGTGGAGTACCATCTTGTTGTAGGTAAAATCTTTCATTCCCAAACACCTCTCGGATGGCAGGTAAAATCGATGTTAGCAGCCCATGAAAATACATCTCACCAGTAACAGCACCTTCAAAGAAGAATGGGCCAATCAAACTGTGCATTTACAGACCACAGCAGACATTAACACCCGGTAAATTAACATGTTTGCCCATGTGAGTGTGAGGATTTTCAGGAGCCCAGTACATGCAGTTGTGATGTGTTACTGCACCATTCAGATTGAATTGCACCTCGCCAACAGATAACCGTCTCTGCAAACTGTTCACCCTTCACAAAACATGCATTCAACTCCATTCTTTAACCTGGGTCGTCCTTGTTCTTTGTCTGCAGCAATCCTGAAATGTACACTTTCCTCTTTGCAGCCTTCAGAATTTGTTACACACTTTCATGTACACCCTGCTTCTCAGATTTTTGAGGTGACCTAATAAAATGTTGCAACACAGCTACGGACCTTTCCTTGTACACATTCTGATCAGTGCTGTTGGATTCATATTTATTACAAATATGATAAATTGTTGTATGAGTTGGTGGTTGAGTTCTGTAAACATTACGCCATTACCATTGTCCCTCCCTCATGTTTTCGTACTTCCAGTACCACTTCAAAACAGCCTTGCGTTGCTCAGATGACAATCTTACTTCCTTCAGTGCTGCACTGTCATGTGCTGGAAAACGAGTGCCAAG
The DNA here is from genome assembly GCF_023864345.2 of Schistocerca serialis cubense. Classification (NCBI taxonomy): domain Eukaryota; kingdom Metazoa; phylum Arthropoda; class Insecta; order Orthoptera; family Acrididae; genus Schistocerca; species Schistocerca serialis. The sequence goes on from NC_064647.1 coordinate 110,149,179, forward strand.
AACTGGTGAGGAAACAATGTATGTTGTTACTGTGCAAAATTGCAACAGTATGCCATTTGTTCCAAAGATATTAACTATCAAAGAGTATTTACATTTTTCTGAACTCCTGTGTGTCTATGCTATTAATCCTATTTTGTAACTGTTCCAGTACGATAAGCAAGCAAAACTCAAAAATCAGTCAACGAGTGTTTTGTAAGCAACTTCTTTTATGGGTGAGTTGTATTTTCTTAGGTTTCAGCTGGTAACCCAAAAACATTTCATCAATAGTTTTATAAGGTAATTCCACTTGATGCTGGCGATGCTTCTTTCTACATTCATCTCTTACATCTGTATCTTTGTTGATGCAAGAGCTAAGAGGATTAATGATACATGAAAATTACATACCACCATATGTAGAAAACTTCATTTTGCTGTCTGGAACCATTCATTGAAATCGCTTTTTATATAGTGAACAGCACACCCCTAGTTTTACAGTCACTAAGGGTGTGAATGATGGTACCTTTACAAATGACGATGTTGCCTTTTTGAACATGGCGTATTGAGTTCTATCTGCTAGAAAGTCCTGGATACAATTGCAGAGATGGCCTGTCTTCCATGAATTCTGTATTTTATTCACTAAGCAATGGTGGGAACAGTATCAAATGCCTTTGGGATGCAAACAACACATTTACCTGTGTGCCATATCTGCTCAGCCTTCTGAATGTTATGGGCAAACACAATGAACTGAGAAGCCCCCCTGCGGGTCCGGGGATTAGAATAGGCCCGAGGTATTCCTGCCTGTCGTAAGAGGCAACTAAAAGGAGTCCCTCCCCCTCAAGGGGGTAGTTAGCGCCTGCATCCGGAGACGGACGGTTCCACGACCTCTATTTGCGGTCATTTTGCTTTTTCACTTCTCGTTTCTTCCTTCCTTTGGTTGGTTCTTTTCTTTGCTCTTCTCCACCTCACTGTCTTCCTTACTCTTTCCCCTGCAAAATCTCCTTGCCTTCTCATTGCCTTCTTCTCCTTGCCTTCTCATTGCCTTCTTCTCCTTGCCTTCTCATTGCCTTCTTCTCCTTGCCTTCTCATTGCCTTCTTCTCCTTGCCTTCTCTGGTCTCCGCCTCGGCGTTTGAGACAGTCTGTCCTCTCTCTCTCTCTCTCCCTCCTTTTTCCTCTTCTTCCTTCCTCCCTGTGCGCGCCTGAAGGCCGACCCACGCGTTCGCACGCGTAGCCGGTGACGGGGTAACGCGTAATTCCCCGCCCTGGGTAGACATGTAAGGCACGCGCGTACCCGCTGGTAAAGGCCAGGCCCGGGGAGGGGTGATTGCCTGAGCTGATACCTTCTGACCATGCCGATTGGTCCCTCCGTCTGTTTCTCGGGAGGTGTGACCTGAGGTGTAAACATTCCTCTGTCAACCCTTTCGTTATCCAGAAGGGCGTAGATGCCACAGCCGGATCTGTCAAATCTTGTACCAAGTTGCGTAACGGTACCTTATTACTCGAAACTGAGAGCGCCTTTCAGGCACAAAAACTGCTTCGGGCCACACTCCTGTACACGTTCCCTGTCCGGGTGGAGGCTCACCGAACTTTGAATTCGTCTCGTGGTGTGGTCTATACTAGCTCCCTCGACGGCTTGACTGACGAAGAGATTCAATCTTTCCTCGCTGAGCAGGGCGTGACGGCTGTCCATAGGGTTATGAAAAAGGTCAACAATGACCTTGTACCGACCCGGACACTTTTCTTAACCTTTGATTGTGTTAAGCTGCCATCGCGCATCAAGGCGGGCTACGAGGTTATTTCTGTTCGCCCCTATGTCCCGACACCTACGCGCTGCTACCAGTGTCAGCGTTTCAATTACACTCGACAGTCTTGTTCCAATGCGGCTAAATGTGTCACTTGTGGCAGGGATGCCCATGAGGGTGACTGTCCACCTCCGTCTCCTCGTTGTGTGAACTGTCAGGGTGACCATGCCGCATCCTCCCGCGACTGTCCTGTCTATAAGGAAGAACGCTGTATCCAAGAAATTCGGGTCAAAGAGAAAGTGTCCACCTCGGCTGTTCGCAAGCTATTGGCTAGTAGGAAGCCAATGCTGCTCCCAGCGGGGAAATACAGTACTGTCCTCGCCTCTCCTCGGACTACCAGGGAGGTGGCAACCCAGACATGCGATCTGACCTTCAGCACCACGGTTGTCCGTTCGGCCAGTGCTAAGATCGCCCGGTCGACGTCTCCTCTTCCTCCCGTCACCCCTCAGACACAAGCACCTTCATCAGCTTCTGCCAAGACGAAGACCCAGAAGTCAGATGCACGGGCCTTTAAGAAGGAACCGTCCCGTGCAGACTTCCTACGTACCTCGACCTCCCAGCCTTCGACCGGTACTTCCACCAAACGTCCTTCCAAGAAGGCTCCTAGGAAGCACAGTTCTCCTTCTCCGCCACGGCGCATTTCTTCTCCTGCGCCACCCAGCGGTTGCCGCCCCAGGCCATCATCCATTTCGCCTGGCCGCACCGCTGGTAGCCGAACATCTGGCCGTTCACCGGCGGAGGAAGCTCCCCCTCCCAGCCATCTTACCAAGATGGCCGATGAACCTATAGACCCAATGGACGATGACTGTCCGCCTACTGATAGCGGCGGCAGTGCTCGCTCGAAGCCAGGCCCTCAGCGGCCTTCGAGGTGACCCCTTCTTTCATCTTCCTTTTTTTTCTTACGATGGCACTTATTCACTGGAATATTCGCAGCATTCGCTCCAACCGAGAGGACTTGAAGTTGCTGCTCCGCTTGCACCGTCCGCTCGTCGTAGCCCTCCAGGAAACGAAGCTACGCCCATGCGATCAAATTGCCTTGGCACATTATACCTCTGTGCGTTTTGACCTACCCCCTGTGGTAGGTATCCCAGCTCATGGAGGGGTTATGTTGCTGGTCCGGGATAATATTTACTACGATCCCATCACGTTGCACACCGGCCTGCAGGCAGTTGCCATCCGCATTAGTCTCCCCACTTTTACATTTTCCATTTGTACCGTTTACACTCCATCGTCGTCTGCCGTTACCAGGGCAGACACGATGCAACTTATTGCTCAGCTACCTGCACCATTTTTGTTAACTGGAGACTTCAATCCCCACCATCCCCTTTGGGGCTCTCCAGCATCCTGCCCAAGGGGCTCCCTGTTAGCAGACCTTTTCAATCATCTCAATCTTGTCTGCCTCAATACTGGCGCCCCTACTTTTCTTTCGGACGTGAAAGTTATAATGCCCCATTCACCATGCGGGAACTCGAAAACGCACTTGGCCGATCACGGTCCTCTGCTCCAGGGCCTGATTCTATTCATATTCAGATGCTTAAGAACCTTTCTCCTGCGGGTAAAGGTTTTCTTCTTCGTACTTACAATCGCATCTGGATTGAGGGACATGTTCCCGCATGCTGGCGCGAGTCTATTGTTGTCCCGATTCCTAAGCCGGGGAAGGACAAGCACTTGCCTTCCAGTTATCGACCCATCTCGCTTACCAGCTGTGTCTGTAAAGTGATGGAGCGAATGGTTAACTCTCGATTGGTTTGGCTGCTCGAGTCTCGACGCCTACTTACCAATGTACAATGTGGATTTCGTAGGCGCCGCTCTGCTGTTGACCATCTGGTTACCTTGTCGACCTTCATTATGAATAACTTCTTGCGGAAGCGCCCGACCTCGGCTGTGTTCTTTGATTTGGAGAAGGCTTACGACACCTGTTGGAGGGCGGGCATTCTCTGCACCATGCATACATGGGGCCTTCGTGGTCGCCTCCCTCTTTTTATTCGTTCCTTTTTAATGCATCGACAGTTCAGGGTACGTGTGGGTTCTGTCCTGTCAGACACCTTTCGCCAGGAGAATGGGGTGCCACAGGGCTCAGTTTTGAGCGTCGCTCTCTTCGCCATAGCGATCAATCCAATAACGAATTGCCTCCCAGCTGATGTATCAGGCTCCCTTTTCGTGGACGATTTTACCATCTATTGCAGCGCGCAGCGTACGTGTTTCCTGGAGCACTGTCTTCAGCGTTCTCTTGACCGTCTTTACTCCAATGGCTTCCGTTTTTCTGCCGAGAAGATGGTCTGTATTAACTTCTGGCGCTACAAAAAGTTTCTCCCACTGTCCTTACGACTCGGTCCCGTTGCTCTCCCATTCTTGGAGACAACAAAATTTTTAGGTCTTACATTTGACAGGAAAGTTAGTTGGTCTCCACATGTGTCATATTTGGCTGCCCGTTGTACCCGTTCTCTAAATGTCCTCCGTGTTCTCAGTGATATGTCGTGCGGAGCAGATCGAACCGGCCTACTTCGCCTATATCGGTCGATCGTCCGCTCCAAGCTGGATTATGGAAGTTTCGTATACTCCTCTGCACGGCCATCCATCTTACGCCGCCTTAACTCCATACAACATCGGGGTTTACGACTTGCGATCGGAGCGTTTTATACTAGTCCCGTCGAGAGTCTTCATGCTGACGCTGGTGAGTTGCCACTCACTACCGGCGCGATATACTGCTTTGTCGGTATGCCTGTCGGCTACTGGCAATGCCCGACCACCCGTGTTATCGTTCCTTTTTTGATGACTCTCTCGACAGTCAATACGGGTTGTATGTATCTGCCCTGCTACCCCCTGGAGTTCGCTTTCGTCACCTCCTTCAACACCTTAATTTTTCACTCCCTGCAACCTTTCAAGTGGGCGAGAGCCACACGCCACCTTGGCTCCAGGCTCAGGTTCGCGTCCACCTTGACCTCTGCTCGCTCCCCCGGTTCAGTCTACCACTCCCATTTTGTCGAACTTCGTTCGAAGTTCATTAATATGACCTTCATTTATACAGATGGCTCTAAGACCAATGACGGGGTCGGGTGTTCTTTTATTGTCAGGGCACAAAGTTTCCAATACTGGCTCCATGGCCATTGTTCGGTCTTCACAGCTGAGCTCTTTGCCCTCTACCAGGCTGTTCTTTACGTCTGCCGCCACCGACATGCTGTATATGTCATCTGCTCCGATTCCCTGAGCGCTATCCAGAGCCTCAGTGATCCGTACCCGGTTCACCCTTTCGTGCACCGGATCCAACGCTCTCTTCAGCAGCTGGTGGACGTCGGTTCTCCGGTTAGCTTTATGTGGGTTCCTGGCCATGTCAGTATCCCTGGGAACGAAGCTGCAGATGCCGCGGCCAAGGCTGCGGTCCTCCAGCCACGGACAGTTTCTTGTTGTGTCCCTTCGTCAGATTGTAGCAGGGTCATTTGTAGGCACATTTTATCACTGTGGCATGCCGATTGGGCTGCACTTACAGACAACAAGCTTCGGGCCTTGAAACCTCTTCCCGTGGCTTGGACGTCCTCCTCACGCCCTTCTCGGCGGGAGGAGGTAGTTTTGGCCCGGTTACGAATTGGACACTGCCGGTTCAGACATCGCCATCTGCTGATGGCTGCGCCGGCGCCATTCTGCCCATGTGGGCAATTGCTGACGGTCCGCCACATTTTAACGTCCTGTCCGGATTTTAACACCCTGCGTCTTGATCTTGGCCTGCCATGTACTGTAGAAGCCATTTTAGCGGATGACCCACGAGCAGCTGCTCGCGTTCTTCATTTTATCAATTTGACAACCCTCTCAAAGGACATTTGATTATGCTGTTCTCTTTTTTTTAATCCTATGCCTGTCAGTCTGTCTTTTATCGTGTTTTCCGTTTCGTTGCTGTTTTAAACTTGTGACTCGCGGTGCATTCCTAACGTAGTCTGGGCGCTATTGACCGTTGCAGTTGTGTGCCCTAAAAAAAAAAAAAAAAAAAAAAAAAAAAAAAAAAAAAAAAAAAAAAAAAAATGAACTGAGTGAGACCTTAGTTTCTCCCAGTGTATACAAAGTTCAAATAACTTACAGGAATGTGGCCAGTTGATGTTGTTGATTACTACCGATATTACAAGAAGTACACACCCTGTCATTTTCAAGGCAAAACTGCAGCAAGTAAGCATTGTCTAAGGAAATTCAAAATCTCTCTCTCTCTCTCTCTCTCTCTCTCTCTCTCTCTCTCTCTCTCTCTCTCTCTAAACACAAGCATCACCACACAACCAACAACGGCCAGTGTCAGAAGTTATCAATAGTGAAAGTTAATAACCAATGGGTGAGGTGGCATTAATGCTGTCCCTCTGTTTTTTGACAAAGGAGAGAGTAGTGTTCCATCCAGATTTTAACCAAAAGCCTCCATCATTACTTGCTCATTTAATTTCACCTACTACCTTATTAACACTTTCCCAATAGCTGGAAGTGCATTCCAGAATCTCAATGTTGTTGTATTCCTAGGATGATCAATGCCAAGACAATGTTCTACAAAAGCAGTTTCGCTCAGCTGTTGTAAGCATGAGGTTGTGTTGTTTGGGGGAGGAGACCAAACAGTGAGGTCATCGGTCTCATAGGAACTAGGGGAGGATGGGGAAGGAAGTCGGCCACGCCCTTTCAAAGGAACCATCCTGGCATTTGCCTGGAGCGATTTAGGGAAATCACGGAAAACCTAAATCAGGATGGCCGGACACGGGATTGAACCGTCATCCTCCCGAATGCGAGCCCAGTGTGCTAACCACTGTGCCACCTCATTTGGTTTGTGAGAATGTATGATGCTTATGCTCAGTACGCCAGTCCTAATAGTGTGACCAGTATGTGACATACCACACATACGAGGAATATGTCAGACACCCAATCCTGTTGGAAATTCTCCCTGCATATTATCATCACTCACGCGGTACATGGTTGGTCAGTAGCACAATGCACTCCGATCTGTCTTTCACTATAACCAATCTGATGAAAAGTGACCTCAAGATGGGCTAACTCAGCTGACAAACTCTCAGGGTCTGAGATGAAGTGGGGCCTTTTAATTGAGGTACAAAGTACCCACTTCACACTGAGCCAGATGGTGACAACCATTAGCCTATAGATACAAGCAGTGTGAGTAGGCTTCCTATATATGAAATTTCCCGATGTACCATCAACCAACCCCCAGACCAACAAATCAAGGAAGGGAAAGTATTCATCCTTTTCCCCTCCATCATGAAATGAATATTCAGCAGGGCTGAATTCAAGTATTTTTAAAATTCTCACTGTGCACAACAAAAGTGTCACGTATGTATCTGAAAAAAAAACACATAGGTTTCAAGGTTGCCAACTCCTTGAAACCTTCCATAAACAAATTGGTGATAGGGGCTTCCCATCAAAACTTTTATCTGTCTACTCATAGTGCTGGTCATAGAATAAAAAGTAAGTGGAAGTGAACACATGTCGAAATGGGTTCATTAATTTGACACCAAAGCTAACGTCAATCAACTGTAACGAAGCAGACAAATACGAGTGAAGAGACAGACCACATCAAAACTTAGTAGCATATCACAAACATTCAAATGCATTCCCTCTAATTGTCGTAAGAATTCCACCGAGCTCATAATGTGATACTCAAACTGACCTACTAGTGTTCTCAGCAGGTGCTTTGTTACATGATATGTCATAGCACCAATATTACTTACAGTCGGAATAAGAGGAACACTTTCCTTGTGACACTTCAGAAGGCCATATAACCAACCTAGGGGAAACTTCACAGTAAGAGCTGATTGTATGTATCGTATTGTGTGTTAACTGTGGACCTAAAAATAACGCAGAGGCTCCATCCCTGCCGCAGCTGCAGTGGTCCACAACCCCACGACGACTACTGCAGTCCACTTAACCCCTCCGCCGCCCCACACCAAACCCAGTGTTATTGTGCAGTTCGACCTCAGGTGGCTCCCCCCCCGGAAACATCTCACACCCCAGCTGACTGTTGATGAGTAATGGATCCTCTCATGAACAAGAGCTAGGCCAACACGTTGTGCATTATTGTGCACAGCTTTACCAAATGTTGGAACATTATTTTAACTGAGGTTTTCCATTCCATTGCACAATCTTTACTTGCTGCATTTTTCTTTCAAAATGACAAGGTGTGGTCCTATTGCAATATTGGCAGTTTTTGATCATGTTACTTGGCTGAATTCTTGTAAGTTATGTGAACACAGTGAATAGTGTTTCCCAAGACCTCTGTTGGCAGAATCCATATTGACTCTATACAGGGTAAACCTGAAATGCTGTAAAAAAGTTTCTGAGGTTGTTCAGAGATATTTTATGTATATTTTGATATAAGGGACATGTGGTCTTCAATGGCTCACTACATGTTAATTGTAGTTTGCTTGATTTCTTGTCCTTGTTTATCCTTGTATCTGCATAGCGCTGAATATGCCCAACAGTTCAGATGTTGACAGTATGTTCTGTGGATCTTGTTTGGAAACAGATTTGTTCTATTCACTCACAGTACTTCAAGGCAGATGGGACCAAGAAGGGACAGGAGGGGTGGTGGCTTCTAGACCTCGTTCAGCAGTCATTGTGCCAGTGTCCTCGATTAAATTCCGAACACCTACGCAATGTCTCATTAAGTGAGGACATATGACACTGTTGATGGTGATCCACCCATCAGATGTGGATGTTAAGCTCAGCGGCTCCCATGGTGCTATTCGGCTATTCGATAGGAGTGGGTTGTCTGCTGGCAGTGGGCTTCACAGTCTCCCTCCTGCCATCATCATCCAACACATACATGACACCACACTATACAAAAACCCATTACTGTGACCTACACTTAACAGTTACACTTAAACAACATGTAACACTCACACTTTGCACAGGAAAGGTCCCTACCAGTGTGAAGGATAGAAAACAACTACCTTTCCAATTCAAGTGGCCCAATATTCCCTTTGGGTCTTCCAGCGTTCATGCTGTATGACTTCACTTGCTGTTGACAACAGTAATGCTAAGTTTACTTTCCACTCTTTGGCTTGTGTTCTCTTTAGCCTGGTCCTGTGTCTGGCAGTGATTGTTGGTACAGAAACTCTCTGTCCGAACAGGCCTTGTTAGGCCCAACAGTAGTGAGTGGCTGCCGTGTCATCCTCTGCCCACAGGTGTCACTGGATGCGGATATGGAGGGGCATGTGGTCAGCACACCGCTCTCCCGGCCGTATGTCAGTTTACGAGACCGGAGCCACTACGTCTCAATCAAGTAGCTTCTCAGCTTGTTTCAAAAAGTCTGAGTGCACCCCGCTTGCCAACAGCACTCGGCAGACCGGATGGTCACCCATCCAAGTGCTAGCCCAGCCCGACAGCACTTAACTGTGGTGATCTGATGGGAACCGGCGTTACCACTGCAGCAAGGCTTATTGTACAGAAGGTGGACAAAAATACACATATAAAAAAAAGTTTTGCATCACCCCGGTTTGCAGAACTCCTGAAGATAGACGTTGATTGTGGATATTGTATCACAGACAGTTTCTTTGACTGTTCAGAGATGTCACCAAACCCATCCATAGATGTAAACAACCATGCACGAGCAGCACCTATAAGACGGAGGGGGTCCGACAGCCGATCAGTTCCCGTCATTCCACCAGGAAGGAGGTACACGGCTCATGTTGTCTGTAGTTCAACCATGCTTAGACAGTGAACACTCTGGTTCAATCACATCCACATTGTTGCTTTGTGCCAGAAAGGGCTTTCAACAAGGGAAGTGTCCAGGTGTCTCGGAGTGAACCAAAGCGATGTTGTTCAGACAAGGAGGAGATACAGAGACAGGAACTGTCGACGACATGGCTCGCTCAGGCCGCCCGAGGGCTACTACTGCAGAAGATGACCACTACCTACGGATTATGGCTTGGAGGAACCCCGACAGCAATGCCACCGTGTTGGATAATGTTTTTTGTGCAGTCAAAGGATGTTGTGTTGTGACTCAAACGGTGCGCAATAGACTGCACGATGCGCAACTTCACTCCTGACGTCCATGGCAAGGTCCATCTTTGCAACCACAACACCATGCAGCGTGGTACAGATGGGCCCAACAACATGCCGAATGGACCACTCAGGATTGGCATCACGTTTACTCCACCAATGAGTGTCAAGTATACCTTCAACCAGACTATCGTCAGAGATGTATTCGGAGGCAATTCGGTCAGGTTGAATGTCTTAGACACACTATCCAGTGAGTGCAGCAAGGTATAGGTTCCCTGCAGTTTTAGAGTGGCATTATGTGGGCTGACATACGCCGCTGGTGATAAAGGCTGTAATGGCTGTACAATACGTGAGTGCCATCCTGCGACTGATAGTGCAACTGTAATGGTAGCACATTGGCGAGGCTCTGAGGGATCTGTGTCAAATCACCATTGAGGAGTGGGACAAACTGGACGAAGAGTGCCTTGATAACTTGTGGATAGCATGCCACGGTGAATACAGGCATGCATCAATGCAAGAGGAAGTGCTACTGGGTATTAGAACTAACGGTGTGTACAGCAATCTGGACCACCACCTCTGAAGGTCTCGCTGTATGGTGGTACAACATGCAATGTGTGGTTTTTATGAGCAATAGAATGGGCGGAAATGATGTTTATGTTGACCTCTGTTCCAATTTCATGTTCATGGTATGGAACTCTCAGAAGTGAGGTGATGCAAAACTGTTTTCGATATGTGTATGAAAACATCAAGAACACAACACCTTACACACCTAATATGGTGTAGGAAAAGCATTGACATTTGAAACAGCTTCCCGTCATCACAGAATGCATAAATACAGTTGCTGTATGTTTTCAAGGGAATCTCATATGATTTGTCCTACAAAATAGTAGCAAGTTCTGGGATCAATGATGGAGGTGGATAGTGATCATGCACCATTCTCTCCAAAGTAGACCACAAATGCTCAGTGATGCTGGTGACAGTGGTGATCAGGGAGAGGTGAAAATTTACCCTCATGCTCATGGAACCAGTCCTGAATGATGTGAGCAGCGTGAACAGGAGCTCTGTCATCTCGGAACACAGCTCGCCATTGGGAAACGAATACTGTACCGTGGGAAGGACCTGATAAAGTGGTCATATAATCCTTGGCAGTAACACAGCGATGCAGAGTAACCGTGGGTCCCATGGAATAGCGTGATAAGACTGCCAAAATCATCGCTGAATCTCTCGTATGTTTTACTCTTGGGATGTAAACTGAATCTGAAGATTGATTTCAGTGTCTTTTCATAATTGATCGATGTACACATACAATGTTGAGCATTTTTCTGTAGCATCATATCAGCTTGAAACCCCTGTATTCAGTATACACTGGCTGTAAGATGTGAGGAACACTTCCTGTAGCCTTAAGAGCACCCTGTGCAAACTAATTTTGGTGAAACTTTATGAGGGGCTGTCCACATTCTAACCTTGAAATCTATGTTTAATGCCCATCACAAGAGGTCATGGGAATAGATGATTTGTAAAGCTAATGATGTAATGATGCTTTTTGTTTCAATCGCAGGAGAAATAGTAAGTATGACATGACAACTTCCTTAACATACTGGGTGCTAGAGTGTGATCAAATATAATTTTTGAAGAAAACACTTCATTTGCATGGGAAAGAACATATAAACACCTAATAAGTAATATAACACTGATCTTTCTTTTTATGCTTTGGCCACATCTTCACATTTCATATATACATTGCAGGAATCTGGAAGCAACTAAAATGCAAATAAAGTGTCAGCTTCCTGGCTACACTACATGTCAGTCATCACATCCTACTGTGTGTTCAAAAAGTCTTGCTGCAGTGCCGTATGATTGTTAGCCGTGCGTGCCATATGATTGTTCACCTGCCTGGGTTTTTCAACAAAACAATAAGCGCAGAATGATACTTCAGTGATATTCTGTACCCATTCATAGGAGAACTTGTGTTAAGTGAAATATTGAATGGTTATTTTCAACAAGGTGGTGCAGCCATACATACGGCTTGCGTTTCAATGACACTACTTGCTGATGTTTTTGGTGATTCCATAATTTCACAGGGACTTTGCCCTCCACGATCGCCTGACCTAACACCACCTGACTTTTTCTTCTGGGGTGTATCGAAAGCAAATGTCTATAAAAACCGCCCAAAATCCATTGATGAAGTGAAAACTGCAATATCTGCTTTCAATGCTTCTGTTACAGAAATGTTACAGCTTGGGTTTGGAAATATGATTAGACAAATTGAATTGTGTATTCAACAACAGGGGGGACACTTTCTACATTTAATGTGAAAATTTGTAAGTAAAACTGAATATTCAATAAATTAATAACTTGTATTTCAATGAGTTTCATTTTGGTATATTCACTGCAGCATGCGGCACGCGCGGCTAACAATCGTACGGCACTGCGGAGAGACTTTTTGAACACCCTGTAGGATCCACATTTACATTTGTTGGCTTTGCCAACACAAAACTATATTTTTACTTTCCAAACTAACCTTAACATCAGGATATGCTACAGATGTGTCTGTCATCACTCGGCAGTTCTGATTTTGAGAGACAATTGTTAAAAATAGTTCATCGCAGACAGTGCAAAGTGCTGTATATATCAATACAAGAAATCCTGTAAGTAACAGAAACAGAAACTGAAGAATGGACTGTTCACAAAGTATGATTAAGCTGCATAATTTTGTCACCACAAGCCAGACTTGTATTTTGGATGATACCATTAAAAAAAACAGCTGTTAATTGGGAACCACTTACTATCCTCTCATTGACTGCTTCTAACGTGATACGGAGGTGCATTGCAAACGCCTGCACTATATCATGAAAAAGTACTGTGAACAACCCTTTGTAAAGTTTAGGTATTGTTTGTTTGCTACTGTTTCACTTACATTACTTAAAAGCAGTATTGTAAAATTAGTAAAAGCGAATGGAACAGCTATATAGCAGAATATCTACATACCAAACGGTGGCAGGAGGAAAAACACATAAAAGGTATTACATATGAAGGCTTTTGGAGCCAGTGGCTCCTTCTTCTGGCAGAGGAGTTGAAGGGGAAGGAAGAGAGGTGAGTTTTAGGAAAAGGGGTTGAATTCAGAAAGGTCACCCAGAACCCTGGGTCAGGGGACTTACCAGACAGGATGAGAAGGAAGAAACGGATGAGATTTGAAAACATGAGAGCTTAAAGGTGACAAGATGGTGGTAATATACAAAAAAGAGAATACAGCCAAAACATCATGCAAGAGTTAATGAGAGCAAAAAGCTTAGTGCGTTGTATGTGATAGAGGTGAGAGCAGGTGGCAGAAAATAGACAGGTCAGAAAATGAAAGATGTAGAAAACTAAAAGGAAGTGAAGAAAGTAATAGTTACTGTGAAGAAATGCTGAAAACAAGGAAACTACCATAACTTATGGCCAGGTGGGTGGAAAGAACCAAGGGCATGTTGTAGTGCCAGTATCCACCTATGGAGTTCTGAGAAATTGTTGTCTGGGGGAAGAATCGTGATGGCACATGTGCTGAAATAGGCACCGATGCTGTGCAACAGGTTATTGTGTGTTGCCAGTGCACACCCACTGCATATGCCCATTCATCTCAACTGATATCTTGGCAGTAGTCATACCAATGTAAAAGGCCAAACAGTGTTTACATAACAGCTGATATATAACATGTATCATTTCACAGATGGCCATTCATTTGATAGTATATGTTTGGTTAGTTACAGGGCTTGTTATAGGTTGTGGGCGATAGGGGGGTGCATAGGGCACCTTGCAGTGGGGCAGTCACAGGGCTGTAGGGTAGGGAGGTGGGTGCAGAAGGAGCACAGGATCTGTAAAGGATCTTGCAGAGATTGGGAGTGCGATAAAAATCTATTCTAGGTGTGGTGGGCAATACATCACACAAAGTGGACCTCATTTTAGGGCATGATTTTAGGACATCATGGCCTTGTCAAAGTAGCTAATTACTACAGTCAAGGTGAGGATAGTACTGAGTGACAGGTGGTGTACTCTTAAGCTGTGTTTTGTGGGGATCTGCAGTACCAGGATTGGATGTGATGACCCAGGAAATCTGCTTTAGAACTAGACTGGTGGGGTAATTATGTCCAGTGAAGCCTGAGGTGAGAATGGTGGTGTATTGGTGTAAAGAGTCTGCACCTGAACAAATACATTAGCCTTGAATGCCAAGGCTGTATGGGAGGGAACTTTTGACATGGAAAGTATGCCACCTGTCAAGATGTAAGTACTGTTGCTTATTAGTAGGTTTAATGTGAAAAAAGTGAGTAGCTGGCCTTTGGTGAGGATGAGATCAACATAAAGGAAAATGGCATGGGATTTGGACAAAGAGCAGGCAAAATTTAATTGGGGGAATGTATTTAGAGATTCCAGGAGTTTTAACAGTCAGCCTCACCTGAGTCCATAGGGCGAAATGTCTCATTGTGAGGCTGACCTGTTAAAACTCCTGGACTCTCTAAATACATTCTCCAAATTAAATTTCATGTAATCCTGTCCCAAATCCCGCACCACTTTTCTTTTCACCAAAGCTTTTTGCTGGACGTAATTATCCACCAACCTAGTTCAAAAGCAGATTTCCCAGGCCATCACATCCAATACTGATACAGTTGATGCCTCCAAAAAACAGCTTCACAGCACACCACTGGTCACTCAGTATTAATCAGCTACTTTGACAAGGGCACAACTTCCTAAAATCGATCCCTGAAATGAGATCCATTCTGTCTGACATTTTGCACACCACACCTAGAATAGCTTTTTGTTGCCCTCCCAATCTCCGCAATATCCTTGTCAGTCCCTATTCTCTTTCTACCACCATCTCCCTACCCTATGGCTCCTACCCCTGTGATCATTCCCGCTGCCAAACTTGTGCTATACACCCTCCTACCATCACCTATATCAGCCCTGTAACTGGCAAAACATATACTGTCAAATGGAGAGCCACCTGTGAAATGACATATGCCATGTACCAGCTGTTATGTAAACACTGTTCGGCTTTTTACATCGGTGAGCCCACTGTAAAGTTATCAGTTAGGATAAATAGGCATAGGCAGAGGGTGTAGACTGCCAACACTCAATATCCTGTTGCAGAGCGTGCTCTACACTGTGACAGTTGTGAGCTCAGTTCCTGTTTCATCACACGGGACATCTGTATTCTTTCCCCAGACACCAGCTTTTCAGAACTCTGTATGCGGGAACTGGCACTACACCATGTACTTAGTTCTCGCCAACCATCTGGTCATAATTTAGGTTACTTTCTTTGGTCTCAGTATTTCTTCACAGTAACTATTCCTTCCTTCATTCCCTTTTAGTTTTCTACATCTTTCATTTCCTGACCTGTCTTTTTTTTTGCTATCTCTCTCCACCTCTATCATATACAATGTACTTAGCTTTCTGCTCATGCACAGTGTTCTAGCAGTAATCTCTGCCTTGCATATCACCCTACCTTCCACCTGTAAACTCTCTGGTTTTCAAATCTTGTTCGGTACAGTCTTTCCTTCTCATCCTTTCCGGGAAGTCTCCTCTGACCCAGGGTTCTGGGTGACTTTTCTGAACTCTGCCCCTTTCCCTAAACCTCAGCAGACCTTTTACTTCACCTGTCTTCCTTTCCCTTCAACCCTAGTGCTAGAAGAAGGAGCCACTGACTCTGAAAGTTTACATACATAATAGCTTTTATATATGTGTTCTCCTGCTGCCACTTGGTGATGTTTTTCATCAATGCAATTAAATTATATTTTCAAAAACCGATTATTTTTGTTGATATAGCAGAATACGTTTCTTTGTTCCAGTGGCACTGGAAGCAAACCTGCAGACTACCCACAGAAGCCTCTGTACAACCGCAATTATTTCCGTCAGCCACCAGGCACCAGTAAATTGACACATGAGGCCAGATATCCTGGCTACCAACAGGGCTACCCAGGATATCAAAACTATCCAGCTGGATACCCCAGATCTCCTGGGGATTATGGACGTCATGGAGGCTACCCATCATCGTCAGGTGGTAGCACTTACGATGGTCACCAACAAGTGTACACTGGCTCTCCAGGCTTTGTCCATTATCCGAGCAACAGATACTCTGGTGGCGGCTCACAGTGGAGTCCTCTGGGATACACACCCAGCTACAGTATGATACCAGGCCTCGACGGTATCTACAGTGCCAGGGGCAGCCGTTTCTTGACAAGCTACCATTCCAGCCAATTTGGACTCTCAAAGAATTTTTTTAGGCCAAGCTTCCCAACCGTCATCTCCTTGTCAATACCACAGTGAGTACAGCTTAGGCCATAATTTTATTTTCATTAGAATTTTTCATCCAGGAAAAACCCAGAAATTTTTTTGGATTCTGAGTATTTTTCATTGTTTTAGTTTTCAGATAAATTTTTATAGTTTTGACTGGTAAGAACTGGTACTTTAAAAAAGAATTTTATGTTAGTCCGCTGCTGTAGAATAATACTGCAGCATTAAAACATAAACGAGAGAATAACACCATAATAAAAATGTAGTTGCGAAGAAAATGTGCCATTTGAAAAACAAAACACTGTGCAAACACAGACGAACCTGTCGAAGGCTGTAGGATGGAGACTATGCAATACTTTGAAACAACAAAACTGCTTTTGATGAGTATGATGTCACAACTGTTTACATTTCTAACAGTTCGCAGGAAACTACTGTAAATGGTGGTTTCAGAAATGTTATTTTCAAAGTAAATTTCCTTTTACACAAGATGAATTAAGTTATATGTGACAATCATGCAGCATTTGACTCTCATTAAAAACTTAACACTTTGAGGACCAGCCACTTAGAAAAATTTTGGGGCGAGAAAACCAGCCATTTATGCCATTATTTAAAATTTTACTGGTTCATTTGTGCTTGATATATTATAGAGGGTTATACACACTAAAATATTGTATGTGCAAGCTTAGCATTTCTTGTCACTGTGCTGTATGTATATTAATTTAAACCATTACCTTTTTCGAATTGTGTGATTGGGCTACTAAGTCATGTTGTTATTGGCTGACTCATCACATTTGTGTCCTATATTCTGCTGTCATTGACTGCAAGATCATGTGACTTGAGCAGTGACTGGCTGACAAAAGAGCAGTGTAGTTTTGATTTCAGTTCTCCAGAAGTAACCATGTGTGGAATTAATATTTATGCTTCCATAATACAAAAATATACAATATACATGTTGCTGCACACCAAAGCTATTCCAAAAGTTTTTTTTTCTCTCTCTCTCTCTCTCTACACTGGTGTATGAAACCTTTACCTTTCAGAGGATTGATAAATTTGGGTATAGAAAGTTTTCACGTGGGACAAAGTGTATTTTTAAGTGGGAAATCCGGGAGTTTTTTTTCTTGTCTGTGTACAATGTTAAAAGAACCCACACTGGTCACTCTATAGATGTTGGACTGGTACCACCTGGTCATGTGATCCTCTATCTCTGACAAAAGTCATGTCAGTGACATGAACATATTTCAGTTGTTTGTGTGGAATCAGTATAGCAAGTTCGATCAACATGGATACTTGACAGAATGGCAGAAAGGAGCCGTCATGTTTGAAAGTGCTCATGACCACACGTTGAATGTAGTTATCTGATTTGTCAGTGTACTAATGTGGGCTATCCTACATATCTACGAGGAACAATGTACCTCTTGCAGCCATATATTATCTTGGTGCATACGTTTGTAGCATTCTCGTTTTGTGTGTTGGTATTCTTGTTGTTATGGGTTTATTTATCAATTGTCATTTTTTATTTGTAGTTAACAGGGTATATATGACCCAGGACAACCGGGAAATCTGGGAAAAACCCGGGAATTTTTCGGAATTCCGGGAATTTTTCACTGTCTTAGCTTTCAGTTAAATTTTTGTAGTTGTGCCTGGTAAAAATTGGTTCTCCTCCTACTGGAGAATGATACAGCAGAATAATATATAAACGAGAGCGAAATAAAATAAAACCTTAGTGGCAAAGGAAATGCACAATTTACAACAACAAAACACCGAGCACGCACAAGCGTCTGCAAATAGCAAAAATATGTCAAAGGCCATAGGGTAAAGACTATGTAATTCTTTGTAACAATAAACTGCATGCTACATGATGTCACAACTGTTCAGATTAGGTTCATTAGTAGCTGCAAGCAGCCAGATGCCAACGAGAAAAATCTTTCTCACGCGCCCTAGCTGCCAGATTCGCACATGCGGAAAATTGTCTGAGTTGTAGTGGGGAGGGCGTTAGTCTCCACACGACCCATGTTTGCGTTAAGTGATTTTGCTGCTTCTCTTCATTTACAGCTCCCACATCAAATGAAAACAAAAAGGGTTTCTGTGGCTGGGAGCTATCAAGTGAATTAAAATACACTTACATAATTATGGAGGGCAAAAATATATTATTAGTTTCAGTTTCCTCCCCCCCATGAACCATGGACCTTGCCGTTGGTGGGGAGGCTTGCGTGCCTCAGCGATACAGATAGCCGTACCGTAGGTGCAACCACAACGGAGGGGTATCTGTTGAGAGGCCAGACAAACGTGTGGTTCCTGAAGAGGGGCAGCAGCCTTTTCAGTAGTTCCAAGGGCAACAGTCTGGATGATTGACTGATCTGGCCTTGTAACAATAACCAAAACGGCCTTGCTGTGCTGGTACTGCGAACGGCTGAAAGCAATGGGAAACTACACCCGTAATTTTTCCCGAGGGCATGCAGCTTTACTGTATGATTACATGATGATGGCGTCCTCTTGGGTAAAATATTCCGGAGGTAAAATAGTCCCCCATTCGGATCTCTGGGCGGGGACTACTCAAGAGGATGTCGTTATCAGGAGAAAGAAAACTGGCGTTCTACGGATCGGAGCGTGGAATGTCTGATCCCTTAATCGGGCAGGTAGGTTAGAAAATTTAAAAAGGGAAATGGATAGGTTGAAGTTAGATATAGTGGGAATTAGTGAAGTTCGGTGGCAGGAGGAACAAGACTTCTGGTCAGGTGACTACAGGGTTATAAACACAAAATCAAATAGGGGTAATGCAGGATTAGGTTTAATAATGAATAGGAAAATAGGAATGCGGGTAAGCTACTACAAACAGCATAGTGAACGCATTATTGTGGCCCAGATAGATACGAAGCCCATGTCTACTACAGTAGTACAAGTTTATATGCCAACTAGCTCTGCAGATGACGAAGAAATTGAAGAAATGTATGATAAAATAAAAGAAATTATTCAGATTGTGAAGGGAGACGAAAATTTAATAGTCATGGGTGACTGGAATTCGAGTGTAGGAAAAGGGAGAGAAGGAAACATAGTAGGTGAATATGGATTGGGGGACAGAAATGAAAGAGGAAGCCGCCTGGTGGAATTTTGCACAGAGCACAACATAATCATAACTAACACTTGGTTTAAGAATCATGAAAGAAGGTTGTATACATGGAAGAACCCTGGAGATACTAAAAGGTATCAGATAGAATATATAATGGTAAGACAGAGATTTAGGAACCAGGTTTTAAATTGTAAGACATTTCCAGGGGCAGATGTGGACTCTGACCACAATCTATTGGTTATGACCTGTAGATTAAAACTGAAGAAACTGCAAAAAGGTGGGAATTTGAGGAGATGGGACCTGGATAAACTAAAAGAACCAGAGGTTGTACAGAGATTCAGGGAGAGCATAAGGGAGCAATTGACAGGAATGGGGGAAATAAATACAGTAGAAGAAGAATGGGTAGCTTTGAGGGATGAAGTAGTGAAGGCAGCAGAGGATCAAGTAGGTAAAAAGACAAGGGCTAGTAGAAATCCTTGGGTAACAGACGAAATATTGAATTTGATTGATGAAAGGAGAAAATATAAAAATGCAGTAAGTGAAACAGGCAAAAAGGAATACAAACGTCTCAAAAATGAGATCGACAGGAAGTGCAAAATGGCTAAGCAGGGATGGCTAGAGGACAAATGTAAGGATGTAGAGTCCTATCTCACTAGGGGTAAGATAGATACCGCGTACAGGAAAATTAAAGAGACCTTTGGAGATAAGAGAACGACTTGTATGAATATCAAGAGCTCAGATGGAAACCCAGTTCTAAGCAAAGAAGGGAAAGCAGAAAGGTGGAAGGAGTATATAGAGGGTCTATACAAGGGCGATGTACTTGAGGACAATATTATGGAAATGGAAGAGGATGTAGATGAAGATGAAATGGGAGATAAGATACTGCATGAAGAGTTTGACAGAGCACTGAGAGACCTGAGTCGAAACAAGGCCCCCGGAGTAGACAATATTCCATTGGAACTACTGACGGCCGTGGGAGAGCCAGTCCTGACAAAACTCTACCATCTGGTGAGCAAGATGTATGAAACAGGCGAAATACCCTCAGACTTCAAGAAGAATATAATAATTCCAATCCCAAAGAAAGCAGGTGTTGACAGATGTGAAAATTACCGAACTATCAGCTTAATAAGTCACAGCTGCAAAATACTAACACGAATTCTTTACAGACGAATGGAAAAACTAGTAGAAGCCAACCTCGGGGAAGATCAGTTTGGATTCCGTAGAAACACTGGAACACGTGAGGCAATACTGACCTTATGACTTATCTTAGAAGAAAGATTAAGGAAAGGCAAACCTACATTTCTAGCATTTGTAGACTTAGAGAAAGCTTTTGACAATGTTGACTGGAATACTCTCTTTCAAATTCTAAAGGTGGCAGGGGTAAAATACAGGGAGTGAAAGGCTATTTACAATTTGTACAGAAACCAGATGGCAGTTATAAGAGTCGAGGGACATGAAAGGGAAGCAGTGGTTGGGAAGGGAGTAAGACAGGGTTGTAGCCTGTCCCCGATGTTGTTCAATCTGTATATTGAGCAAGCAGTAAAGGAAACAAAAGAAAAATTCGGAGTAGGTATTAAAATTCATGGAGAAGAAATAAAAACTTTGAGGTTCGCCGATGACATTGTAATTCTGTCAGAGACAGCAAAGGACTTGGAAGAGCAGTTGAATGGAATGGACAGTATCTTGAAAGGAGGATATAAGATGAACATAAACAAAAGCAAAACAAGGATAATGGAATGTAGTCTAATTAAGTCGGGTGATGCTGAGGGAATTAGATTAGGAAATGAGGCACTTAAAGTAGTAAAGGAGTTTTGCTATTTGGGGAGCAAAATAACTGATGATGGTCGAAGTAGAGAGGATATAAAATGTAGGCTGGCAATGGCAAGGAAAGCGTTTCTGAAGAAGAGAAATTTGTTAACATCCAGTATTGATTTAAGTGTCAGGAAGTCATTTCTGAAAGTATTTGTATGGAGTGTAGCCATGTATGGAAGTGAAACATGGACGATAAATAGTTTGGACAAGAAGAGAATAGAAGCTTTCGAAATGTGGTGCTACAGAAGAATGCTGAAGATTAGATGGGTAGATCACATAACTAATGAGGAAGTATTGAATAGGATTGGGGAGAAGAGAAGTTTGTGGCACAACTTGACCAGAAGAAGGGATCGGTTGGTAGGACATGTTCTGAGGCATCAAGGGATCACCAATTTAGTATTGGAGGGCAGCGTGGAGGGTAAAAATCGTAGGGGGAGACCAAGAGATGAATACACTAAGCAGATTCAGAAGGATGTAGGTTGCAGTAGGTACTGGGAGATGAAAAAGCTTGCACAGGATAGAGTAGCATGGAGAGCTGCATCAAACCAGTCTCAGGACTGAAGACCACAACAACAACAGTTTCAGTTTACTGATTTTATTTTATTTCCAAGTTATTAGCAGTCAAGCGTTAATCACCTTGCAGAACAATGAAGTTATTTTTGCAAGTGTGCTAAAGAAATTTGGCTTCATTAATCTTTCTGATGAGGCGATCATTTTATTTGAAACGAAGTGTTTCATTCCACAGTATTGGCCAGTTCCAACTACTCGCTGAATTTCAAGTGCACGTTATCATCTTCTGTCATGTATGGCATTATGCCATAAGAAAGAACCAAAAATGAGATCATAGAGTTCTGGTACTCCAAGAAAACTTAAATCCCAAAAACAGCACTGAAAACCTTAATATCAGATGGGACATACTTCATTGTGAATCTGGAAAAAAACCAATGTGCACTTCAAGGCAAATGATGCATTTTATTATGGTTTACGAAATTCTGATGCTCTTGGGAGTATCCTCTGATGGTGTAATGTAAGCTCTCTTAGTGCTTTATACATATGAATATGAGGGTTTCCTACATCACTGCAGCTGCGTACGTGCAATAATGCCTGTTTCCTGGCACTCTCTGGCAACTAATAAATCGAACCTATTTCTAATAGTATTGCGAACGGTGGTTCAAAAAGTGCTACTTTCAAAGTAAATTTCTTTTTAATGCATGATGAATTATGTTGCGTGTGAGAAAGTGCTATGAATCTCTAAATCACAGAGCATTTAAAACTGAACACTTACAAGAATTTCGAGCCCAGAAGACCAGACATTTATGTCATAATTTTAAATTTAATGGCACATTTGTGTGATGTATCTTAAAGTATAACACACGCAAAAAAAGATCAGTATTACATGTGAAACATGAGACCAATATTAGATGTGAAAGCTTAGCTTTTCTTGTAGCTATTCTATGTAGATTAATGTAAACCGTTAACTTTTCCTCTTTGTGCTTTCACGCTACGTAACCAGTGATCTTGCTATTGGCTGACTACATCATGTGTCCTATGCTCTGAATATCTGCTGTCATTGGCTGGTGAGATCGCGTGGCATGAGATATGGTTGGCCTACAAAAGGAAATTGCAACCTCGGTTTCAGCGCTCTGGAAACTAACGTGCTGTGTTTGGTGCAATTCGAATTTACACTTTTGTAATACGAAAATATGCAGCGTACATGTTCCTGCAAATCAAAGGTCTTTCCAAAACTTCTGTTCCCCAGCTTTACTTTTTTTTCCGGGAAGTTCTACACCTGAGTGTATTTTATTCAAAGGATTGATAAGTTTTACAGTTCCAAGGGAAAATCTATGGAAAACCTATTGTCACTTAGCACCAGAAAAAGTGTATTTTCGCCCGGGAAAAAGGTTATTTTTTAAACGGGAAATCCGGGAATAATCAGGGAATTTTTTTTCCTTGTCCCCATATACACCGAGTTCACTGTTGCTGTTTGAGTTTACATATTGTCATTTGTCATTTGGAGACAGAGTGGAATTATGGACGCTAGAAAATTGAGTGCCAAGTGGAGAAATTGGAACATTTCCAATATATTCTTCTGTTTGAGTTCAATAGAGGGGTGACAGCAGTGCAGGCAGCCTGAAACGGCATTTGACAGAGCACAGCAAGAAAATGGTTTTCCCATTTTAAGGAGGATTGTGCTAACATTAGTGATTCTCCATGTTCAGGAAGAACTTCAGAGTTTGATGAAGATAGTTTACGCAAATTAATCCACAATGATCCACATCAGTATAATTGAGAACTAGCAAGTGTGATGAACTGTGATCATTTCACCATTGGGCAATGCTTGGATTCAGTGGGAAAGGTTCAAAAATCGGGTGTATGGATACGACATACTCTCTCTGCTTGCTCGCCATCAATTGGCTCATGAACAAGACAAATCATTCTATCCTTTATCATTACTAGTGACAAGAAAGGGTTTTTTTGTGCTGACATAAGGGAAAGAAATGAGTGGTTGATCTGAAACAAAGCAACAGTACCCCTGTCCAAAGACCTGTGTGCATCTACAAAAGATAAATTTTTAGCATCTAGTGGAACAGCGACAGTGGGGTGTACTATGAATTGCTTCCCTGAGGTGTAACCATCAATGCTGAAATTTATTGTCACAGGGTGTATACGACCCGGGACAACCGGGAGATACGGGAAAAACCCGGGAATTTTTTCATCCGGGAGAAAACTGGGAAAAACCCGGGAATTGTTTAGAATTCTGGGAATTTTTCATTGTTTTAGCTTTCAGTTACATTTTTGTGATTTTGACTGGTAAGAGCCAATGCTCTAACAAAGGATATTACTGTATCCCACTACTGCAGAATAGTACTGCAGCAACAAAGCATGAACAAGAGAAAAAAGAAAACGGAAATAAAACTTAAGTTGCAAAGGAAATGCACCATATACAACAACAAAACAGTGCTCATACAAGCATCTGCTAACAGCAAAGTGTGTCAAAGGCTTTAGGAAGACTATGCATTTCTTTGTAACAACAAATTGCCTCCGATGAGCGTGGCATGACAACTGTTTAAATTAGATTTGTTTGAGCTGTTGCGGCAGGCTCTTGCGCATGTGCAGTTGAGTCGCGTATGAGTAGTACCTTCTCCCCTGCTTCTGGTTACAGAAGTGTGGCTGGGTGCCACTGCTTAATATTGCCTCGGTTCAGAAATATAGTAAATCTGGGGCTGATGCACAGAGCAGTCTGAGTTGTGGTGGGCAGCGTCCATGTGACCTGTGTTTGCGTTCAGAGATTTTGTTGTTTCCTCTTCGTTTTATTGCTCTCACGTTAAATGATAACAAAATGGATTTTTGTGGCCGGGAGCTATCAAATGAATTAAAATACGTTCGCATAATTACGGTAGGCTAAAATTTGTTATTAGTTTCAGATTTTATTTCCACCTTTCTTACAGAACAATGAAGTTATTTTTGCCGGTTTGGTAAAGAGATTTGGCTTAAAGTTAATCTTTTCTGCTGAGGCAGTCAATTTATTTGAAACAAAGTGTTTAATTTCACACTATTGGCTAGTTTCAACTGTTTGCTGCATTTCAAGTGCACGAATGGCATTATGCCATAATAAAGAACCAAACATGAGATAATACAGTACTATTACTCCAAGAAAATTTACATTTGAATGTGCATTTTAAGCCGAATTATGCGTTTCAGTATGGTTCATGAAATTTCAACGCTCTGATGTCTTGTTTCTTTTATGCAATACGTAAGATCTTTTAATGTTTTACACGTATGGACATATGGGCTTCCTGCGTCATCGTAGCTGCGCAAGCACGGTGACGCCTGTTATTTGGCGCTTTCTTGCAACTGCTGAAATGAACCTATTTCTAACAGGTCATGGGAAAATATTGCGAATGGTGGTTTGAAAAGCATTACATTCAAAGCAGATTTCCTTTTACGCAAGATAAACTATGCGCGAGAATGTACAATGAATTTCTTAAATCACAAAGCGTTTGACTCTCATTTAAAAATCAACTCTTTGAGGATGACCATTTAGAAGAATTTCAAGCCCAAAAGATCAGACATTTACGTCATTTTACTGGCACATTTGTGTGATGTATCTTAAAGTGTAACATGCGCAAAAAAGATCAACATTATATGTCGAAGCTTTTCTTCTTTTCCAGCTTATTAATCTTAAGAGACCAATACTATAGGTGAATGGTATGTGTATTAATTTAAACCATTAACTTTTCTTATTTGTGTGTTCGCGCTGCCTAAGAGTGATCTTGCTATTGGCTCACTACATCACGTGTCCTATGCTGCCATCAGCTGGCGAGATCACGTGACATGAGCTATGACTGTCTTACAAAAGTGCATCGCAATCTCGATTTCAATGTTTTGGAAAGTAACATGCGGTGTTTGGTGGAATTCAAATTTATACCTTCGTAATACGAAAATATGCAGCGTACATGTTGCTGCACATCAAAGGTCTTTCAAAACGTGTTTTCCCCCCCAGAGTTAAGTTTTCTAAAGTGCCGTGAAATTCTACTCCAGTATATAAAACCATAAACATTCAAAGGATTGATGAGGAAGAGTATACTGTCACTTAACATGGAAAAGCCGTATTTTCACCCGGGAAAAAGTGTATTTTTAACTGGGAAATCCGAGAATTTTTTTTTCCTTGTCCACATATACACCCTGTGTCAACAACTGGGACATCTTGCAGACACAGTTAGAGAATTGGAGGGAGTGGAATAACTAGTGGGCCAAGGTATGAGGACTGCAGCCTTGGCAGCAGTGTAAGCGGCCTCGTTTCCTGTCAGACTGACATGATCAGGAATCCACATAAACACCACAGAGGCTCCATAAAGAGTGAGCAAGTGACAGCATTTCTGCACCTGTTGCGCTAAGGGATGGACTGTGTGCAGTTCACTGAGGCTCTGAAGTGAGAGAGTCGGAGCAGATGATGCAATTGAAAAGTCTGTGTCATCGGATGTACTGTATGGCCCGTTACTCGACGAAGAGCTATGCTGTAAATACTGACCAGTACTCCAGAAGCCGATACCAAAATCATCGGTGGTAATGATGAAGGCGCACCTGACACCACAGTCAGTCCAAGAGCCATCAGTGTACACAAAGTACTATTGCAAAGTTCCGTGTGAAGGTCATGAAACTTACGGCGATAGTGAGGCTGGAGTAGTATCTTTAGGAAGTGAATGAAGGCCAAGGTGAACACAAGCCTCTGCACGAAGCCAAGGTGGTGAAGGATTCACATCCATCGGAAAAGTGACAGGCAGTATGAAGTTAAATTGCTGGAACAAGAGCTGAAAGCAAACTCAAGGATGCTTCAGCATACAGACTCTTACCTGGGCTGTTATAAATGGTACCAATGGCCAAACAGATAACGTGATATTAGATAGTATAGAGATTGTGTAAGGGGGGAGGGTGTGCAGATGCATAAATGAAACATCCATAGTCTAGTTTCGAAGGAACAAGGGACTGATACAAACGGAGGACGATGATCTGATCTGCTCTCCAGGAAGTATCGCTGAGGACATGTTAGGACACTGAGGGACTCTGTATAGTGGGCGACCAGGTAAGACACATGGGCAACAAACAGAACAGCAACAGGCCCAAGATTTAAAGATCATGAAAGAATCCAATTGCGCCACCAGAAATTAATACAAATGATTTTGTCAGTGGAAAAGCAAAAGCCATTTTTGATGCTCCATGAGTAAAGACAGTTGAGACATCACTGAAGATGCTGCTCAAGGAGACAAGCCTGTGGAGAATTGCATGATATGGAAAAATCATCAACAAAAAGGGAGTTGGAGACGCCCAGAGGGGAACAGTCCATAATAGGGTTAACGGAGATAGCACACAGGACGACTCTCATGATGGAATCCTGAGGCACACTGTTTTTTTAGATAAAGGTGTCCGACAAGGCAGAACCTCTCACATACCTTGAAAATTTGGTCTTTTAAGAATTCCTGAAGGAAACAGGGCATGCGGCCATGGAAGCCCCACGTTTAGAGAGGATGGAGAATACCAGTCATCCAGCAAATGTTCTAGGCTTTCTCTAAATCGAAAAACATGGTGTCAGTCTGGTATTTCCACATAAAACCATTCATGACATGCATTGACAGAGTGACAAGATGATCAACTGCAGAATGGCACAAAAATCTGCACTGTGCAGTGGTTAGAGAATTGTGAGGCTCAAGCAACCGTACCAGCTGGGCATGAATCATACATTCCATCACCTTGCAAACACAGCTGGTGAGAGAAATGGACAATAATAGAGGGAGGTGTTTGTCCTTGCCGGGCTTAGGTATGGGTGTGACAGTGGCTTCACTCCTGCATCTGGGAAACATGCCCTCTGCCCAAATGTGATTGCACGTATGAAGGAGATGCTTACGTGCAAGAGAAAGGTTCTGCAATGTGAACATCATCCAGCCCTGGAGCAGAAAATTGGGATGAAGTGGGAGCACAATCTGGCTCCCTCACAATTGTTGTTGTTGTTGTTGTTGTGGTCTTCATTCCTGAGACTGATTTGATGCAGCTCTCCATGCTACTCTATCCTGTGCAAGCTTCTTCATCTCCCAGTACCTACTGCAGCCTACATCCTTCTGAATCTGCTAAGTGTCTCTGCTTGGTCTCTCTCTACGATTTTTACCCTCCACACTGCCCTCCAATGCTAAATTTGTGATCCCCTGATGCCTCAGAATATGTCCTACCAACTGGTCCCTTCTCCTTGTCAAGTTGTGCCACAAACTCCTCTTCTCCCCGTTTCTATTCAATACCTCCTCGTTAGTTATGTGATCTACCCATCTAATCTTCAGCATTCTTCCATAGCACGACAATTCAAAAGCTTCTATTCTCTTCATGTCCAAACGATTTATCGTCCATGTTTCACTTCCATACATGGCTACACTCCATACAATTACTTTCAGAAACGACTTCCTGACACTTAAATCTATACCCGATGTTAATAAATTTCTCTTCTTCAGAAACGCTTTCCTTGCCATTGCCAGTCTACATTTTATATCCTCTCTACTTTGATCATCATCAGTTATTTTGTCCCCAAACAGCAAAACTCCTTTACTACTTTATGTGTCTCATTTCCTAATCTAATTCCCTCAGCAACACCCGACTTAAATCGACTACATTCCATTATCCTCATTTTGCTTTTGTTGATGTTCTTCTTATGTCCTCCTTTCAGGACACTGTACATTCCGTTCAACTGCTCTTCCAAGTCCTTTACCGTCTCTGACAGAATTACAATGTCATCGGCGAACCTCAATGTTTTTATTTCTTCTCCATGGATTTTAATACCTACTCTGAACTTTTCTTTTGTTTCTTTTACTGCTTGCTCAATATACAGATTGAATAACATCGGGGAGAGGCTACAACCCTGTCTCACTCCCTTCACAACCACTGCTTTCCTTTCGTGCCCCTCGACTCTTATAACTGCCAATTGGTTTCTGTAAAAATTGTAAATAGGCTTTTGCTCCCTGTACTTTACCCCTGCCAGCTTTAGAATTTGAAAGAGAGTATTCCAGTCAACATTGTCAAAAGCTTTCTCTAAGTCTGCAAATGCTAGAAACGTAGGTTTGCCTTTCCTTAATCTTTCTTCCAAGGTAAGTCGTAAGGTCAATATTGCCTCACGTGTTCCAACATTTCTATGGGATCCAAACTGGTCTTCCCAGAGGTCGGCTTCTACCAGTTTTTCCATTCGTCTGTAAAGAATTCATGTTAGTATTTTTCAGCTGAGACTTATTAAACTGATAGTTCGGTAATTTTCACATCCATCAACATCTGCTTTCTTTGGGATTGGAATTATTATATTCTTCTTGCAGTCTGAGGGTGTTTCGCCTGTCTCATACATCTTGCTCACCAGATGGTAGAGTTTTGTCAGGGCTGGCTCTCCCAAGGCCGTCAGTAGTTCTAATGGTTGTCTACTCCCGGGGCCTCTCTTCAGGAACCACACGTTTGTCTTGCCTCTCGACAGATACCCCTCCGTTGTGGTTGCACCTACGGTACGGCCATCTGTATCTTGGAGGCACACAAGCCTCCCCACCAATGGCAAGGTTCATGGTTCAGGGGGGGGTACACAGTACAGACGCCATTGTAGTACTCTCAATTCTGAGAAGAGAAGGGTGCTATGCGAGCCTCCTCCACTCGTTTCTGATGGAGGAAGGTAGGGTGATAGTGGATGGAGCTCGAAATCTCTGCAAAATAGCTGCCCAAGGTGTTGGAGATAGCAATAGTTTCCACGATGACATGATCTGCCACTGTCAGGCAGGAAACTAGGGAATAGACCTTGGTCCCAGACAGCAGTTGATGGTTGGCCCACACTACACAAGAGGGAGTGGAACTGTTAAAAGAACTAGTAAAAACCAGCAAGCTTTCCTGCTATCCTGAAGAATGCAATGACACTGTGCACACAACTGTATGTAATGAATCTATATACCTTCCCAATTCTCTATTATTCCAATCTCCACGCAGAAGGAACCAACACCTGTATCTTTCTGTACAAGCTCTGGTTTCCCTTATTTGATCATGGTGATCATTTCTCTGTATGTAGGCTGGCGTCAACAAAATATTTTCGCATTTGGAGGAGAAAGTTGGTAACTGGAATTACATGTGAAGATTGCTCCACAGCGAGAAATGCCTTTGTTTTAATGATGTCCAACCCATTTCCTGTATCATTTCAGTGACACTCTCTCCCCTATATCATGGTAAAACAAAATGTGCTGCCCTTATTTGAACTTTTTTGATGTACTCTGTCAATCCTATCTGGAAGGATCCCACATCGCACAGCAGCATTCTAAAAGAGGACAGACGAGCATAGTGTAGGCAGTCTCCTTAGTAGACCAGTTACATTGTCTAAGCATCCTGTCAATAAAATGCAGTCTTTGGTTAGTATTCCCCCACAACATTTTCTGTGTGTTCATTCTCATTAAGTTATTCATAATTGTAATTCCTTGGTATTAAGTTGAATTTGCGGCCTTTAGATTTTAGAGATTTATCATGTAACCAAAGTTTAACGGATTCCTTTTCGCATTCATGTGGATGACCTCATACTTTTTGTTATTTGGGGTCAATTGCCAAATTCTGCACCAGACAGACATCTTTTATAAATTGTTTTGATCTTCTGATGATCTTACTAGTCAATAAACAGCAGCGTCATCACCAAACAACCTAAGATGGCTGCTCAGATTGTCTCCCACATCGTTTATATACATAAGGAACAGCAAAGGGCCTATAGCACTATGTTGGGGAATGCCAGAAAGCACTTCTATTTTACTCGATGACTTTCCTTCAATTACTATGAACTGTGACCTCTCTGACAGGAAATCATGAATCCAGTCACATACCTGAGACGATATTACACAATGACGCAATTTCACTACAAGTTTCTTGTGTGGTACAGTGTCAAAAGCGTTCTAGAAATCCATAAATATGGAATCAGTTTGAAATCCCGTGTCAGTAATTTGTGATTCCCCGCCCCACATCTGGTCTACACTTATATTATTAATTTGTATGGAGCAGAGATTGTCTCTCGGGAAGGAATCAAGTGAATTTTTATCTACTTTTTTGAATATGTATATTTTTCATTTATTTTTGTAGGATTTGGTGGTTGCAGTATTTAATCTCACCATGACAACCCTGTGCTTACTAAGCACTGTATCCATTTTGATGCTTTTTATTATGCAGTTGGTCATCATAGGATGACAGCTAAAAACACGTAGAGCATGTCTTCGCATGTGAATTGTCACAGCACACCTGAGTTCACCAAGGCATAGGGACACGTCACGGCAAAGAGGAAGTGTGAGGAATGGAATGTTCTGCAGCAGTAAGGTTAACGTTTGTAAGCTTAACTTTTTATACTTGGGATTCACAGTCATGTAGAACTTTATAAAAGACATCATATTTATGCCAGTGACTGTAACACTTTCTTTATTTCACAATTGTGGTTTTGTCCTTACACCATTATCAAGTGCAGATTTTTGTGGCTTTAAGCCAAGTCAACTTAAAATGAGCTGATGCATTTATATGCCATTGTCATTACTATTACTATTAAATACATTCATGACACTGTGCTCACAATATGTAACAGTGTCACGAGTGTATTTAATAGTAATGACAACGGTGATTGAGAAGGTCAGCCAAGAGGGCAGCTCTGGGAGAACCCCAAAGGGGATGGTGTGCATTAGTCATGAAGCAGAAGAAAGGGGTGAGGGAGTTGCCCAAAAATATGAAGGGAGATGGGTTGACTATGAACATCATCCCAGATGAGTAGCACAACTCCCCTAAGAGATGGAATGCCATCCTCTGGGGAAAGATCAAAGCGGACTGCGAAGAAATGCGAGAGCTCAAAGCAGACCAGGAAGAAATGCAAGAGCTCAAAGCAGTCATCAGGAAGCAATTTTATTTCCTGGAGGCAGAGAACAAGCAGACGCCACAATTGTAAGACCAACCATAAGTCCTCTTTGTGGGACTGAAGGCCGTGAATGTCCCATTGGAGGAGAGTCCTAACGAGGAAAGGGAAGAAGGGAAAAAATGAAGGGGTGTCACCTCAACAGCCGCGGAGTGCCAGACTTTGAAGACTTACTGCTACAGGGTGAAGTGGCTGGAGGATACTGCTCCATGAGATCTGCAAAGGCATCAGTATTCCTTATCAATTTACGATGTTCATCATAAAAAAAAAACAGTTGGTGGTGGTCGGACAGGCGAGGGTGTCATATGGTGACACCGTTGAAGAGGATCTCTGAGTCGGGGAAGAAGATCATTTTCCTTTGACTTCTTGGAGCGTTTCTGATTGGCAGAGGAAGACTCAGATGTTTGTTGGTTGGAGGGACATATGAAGTCTTTTTTGTGTAGTTCTCCTGTCCTTTCTGGCCTGTCCGTTGTGTAACAAGTGACTTCACCCATGAGGCAAAAGTTTGGTGGCTTGTTGTACAGCCAGAGGAGGCGGGGACTCTATCATGACACTGGGCAATTTCACAATCATAGTGCTGAATTTGAGGTTGCATTGTCTTCATGGCCATGTCCTTAGGGGAGTGAGATGTAGCAAGAACAATACTGTAAGTGTCAGATGGTAGAAGGCAGGGTTTCTAACTAGTTGACAGCTTGCGAGCAACCGAAATTTTGTAGGCACTTGTCATAGCATAGCACAAGTTTCTTTATGCCTTCTCCATAGAAGGTTGCCGCCTGTGTATTCAACCATGTGGTAACATGTTCTTTCAACTCATCATTATCATTATCATTGAAGTGTTGACCACCAAGGACAGATTTTAGGTGTAAGAAGAGATGAAAGTTGCTAGGAGTGCTGTGCTTAATCTTCTCTTCAATTGTATGAACCAGTTCATCAGTAACCGCAGACAGATGTCCACTTCATTCTTCATCGTGCACTTGATCACATCCTTCGTTGAACAGTCTGACCCATCTTCTAACCATTGAATCACTCAAAGCATTTTGCCCGTAAACCTCGCAGATTTGCCGATGAATTTCCTTTGGTTTAACTTTCTTTCCATTAAGAAAACGAATCACAGATCTGATTTCACACGCGGCAGCATTTTCAGGTACAGCTGACATTATAAAGAAGCACTACAAAGCACATGTCGGCAGCAGTGATCTGAAAATGGCGTACGTGTCTTCTCCTCGATTCAAAGTAACTGCCGCCCATGCTCGGAAATGCAGTCGTAGCGCTGCCGTGGATAGGAATAGAAACGGAACTTACTTTATGGACTACCCTTGTACATGGGAGAATCTCAGTAGGAGGTGGCATGGTCACCATGGCAGTTGATACAGTGGGGATAAGGAGATGGACATTCAGTTGTAGTTGTAACGATCACACTGGTAGCAGCACATTAGGTTTTAAATGTACGGTTGGACTGTGGTAAATTCGTGGCCTGCTTTGATCTTTGACAGAAGCACCACTCTATCAAAGGTGAGAAGAAGAGTGTGAATGGGCACTAAGAATACATCTACCTTTTTCATCAACCGATGGACCGCAATGACACTCTGGTCAAAGAGGTATGTTTGGATTTCTGTCTCGGTCAGACCATTGAGCAGCCTAATGTAAATAACACCACAGGAAGAATTCAGTGTGCAATGGGACTTGAATGAGCAGGATAACCTTGGAGGAGTGAAGCTGCAATTAGTTGCTGTGATTGAGAATCAGAAGTAGTCTCCAAAAACAAAGTGCCGTTTTTGTAAACAAGAACAGGATTTCACAGGGCCAGCAATTGTGTGAACACCTTTCTGAATAATAAGCCGTAGCAAAGGACTGACCGTCTTCAGTAAGTGAAACCATGAGGAACTGTGGTGCAACTTGGTCTTTGAATTGTTAGCCTCATTCCATTTGTGTTTGGTAGACACTGACTGTGAAGATGATGATTGGCTCATTGCGAGAAAATCCCTCACAATTGCCAGCGTCTCTGATGGCGCTCTCGTTCCAACCCTCAGAAGTGGGTGCACCCGCCTTAGGTGATTCCAGAAGTTTGTCCACAAAATTTTTCTACATTATATACTCTCCTCCACAATTGATACACCACTTCCAATGCTGTTTCCACTTCCAGAAGCAGTCTTGGTGTGCCTCTTGCTGGATTGTGTGATGCGCCATCTGCAAATTTTCTTTTATCTCATCTATCATTGCAAATTGTCGTCCTTTCAATGGGGTTTTCAACAGTGGAAATAAAAAAAGCTCCACAGGGACCAGGTCTTGAGAGTACAGAGGATGAGGCAGCACAGTGATTTCGTTTTTTGTGCAAGAGTCACGCACCAACCAGGATGAATGTGCATGTGTGTTATTGTGATGCAAGAACCATGAATTGTCTCGTCACATTTCAGGTCATTTCCTTCTCACATTTTCTTGCAGGCGTCGCAACACATTTCGATAGTACCATCAATTAACAGTTTCTCCCTGTGGTAGGAATTCACGATGAACTAATCCTCCAAAGTCAAAGAAAACTGTCAGTATAGCTTTGACATTTGACTTGACCTGACAAGCTTTGTTGGTTGTGGAGAACCTTTCCTGACTCATTGTGAAGACTGAATGTTGGTCTCAACATAATAACCATAGACCTACATCTCGTCAGCAGCTATGATTCTCTTATAGATCATCTCATTTTCATCTGCACAATCCAAGAGCTCTTCACAGAATGCGAGTTGAAGATCTTTCTCGTCTTGACTCATGATCCGTGGGATGAACTATGTTGCAACACGAGGCATTCCATGATGCTGTGTCAGGGTTCATGACATGATTGAACTGAAATGTTACAATTTTCTACAATCTTTTGGACAGTCAGTCATTGATTGGAGTGCACAATTTCATTGTCGTTCCTGACATCAGCATCGGTAGACGTTGAAGGATGTCCTGAACGAGGATCATATTTAACTTGTGTCAGGCCATTTTTAAACCATTTGAACGCATGCATCGTCATAGGCTTTCTACATCATTTGGTGTGTCTCTGTGAAGATTTTCTTGAGTTCCACGCAAAATTTAATGCAGACGCGTTGTTCCTGTAACTCTTGTCATCTTGAAATTCACAAACTGCAATGCGGCGTTCTACTTAATACAGCACTGAACAATAACTAACAGACATATGACAATGAAACTTCTGGCAGTTATACATTAAAACCAGGCATGCGCAGGAATGACAACTGCATTTCACTGCAACACACCGTTGGCACAAAATTAGGAACCTTCTGCAATTTCTTGAACAGACCTCGTATACTGTTTCTAAGCACAAGCACATTGGATGTCTAAAGAACGAATCATTATTGGTACAATTTCTTGTAATAAAGTGATGGGAAATGTCATATTGATGGTTAAAGAATAGTTCATACGTAGTAATTTTCGTGTTATAATGTCTGTGTTACAAAAGTAAACCATTATAAGGAACAGCCCATTGAAGGTCATGAAAACATGTCTTTCTTATTAGGATCTGTTATAATTAAATGTCAGTTAATAACACATCAGTGATCAAATCCTTCAGAAGACTGTAACATAAATACTAGGTTGCTAGAAGCAATGCACCAGTGTAGTGTAGTTCTCTGAGCCGCCACGTTATGGAACTGAGGATGGTTATGTAGAGATTTTTCTTTCTTTCTTGTGTTTTCTGTAACATAATGGGACTTTCCTATGAAATTAATAAAAATAATTACTGTAGCATTTGATGTTAGTGAATATAAGTGTGCCCTCTGTCAGGAGTGAGTTTGTTCGATTTGCTGATCTTCTATATGGTGATGTCCTTGCTGACTGGACATATGTCTTTCATTTACATAATATTACACATTGAAAAATACTGAAATTTTTATTTATGTTTACCACAGACAGAACATGACTAGCCTGTGGTCAGAAAGGAAATGTGTGTTTTATTTGAGCTAACATAGGAATTCTATGCTCTACCATTTTCATGAACAAACCATATGGTTTGCAAGCCAAATAAAACCAACAACTGCTGCTGGAGAAAGCTGAGAGTGCAATGTCATGTTAACCAGCTAGTGCAGTGTGCCAACAACACTATGTTGAGTGACATTGGATATCACGTTGCGTGCACGTCTGTGTCAACTGCCTCGTCCCATGCACTGACGGCTTAACTTGCTACTTACAGGGGTTGTAACAAGGATCCCCACACATTTGAAACTGCAGATTCATTTCACAGAAAGTAGGAGGGTGTTAGGAGAGGTAAGGAAGTCACTTGGGGCCCAGGTGTATAGCGACCAATTAGGTTTTGTACTGGTGTATGCAGAGTCACCTCTGTCCCTTTAAATTCTCGGTGCTTGTATTTGCTTCCCTTCACTTGTGCCTGATTGTCTCTTTCACGTTCCCTCAACTCTTGTGCTCTTTCTCCCTCAAAGAAGCGACCTACACTTCCAAACGCTACTAATAATGTTTTGTTTACAATGAATCCTTCACTCTGCAGCCAGGAGTGCACTGTTTTATAACTCCCTAGTAGATTGAAACTGTCTGTCAGTCTGGTACTCAAACCAAAGACTTCGCCTTTGTAGTGTTTTTACCAAGTGATCTATCCTGGTGTGGCTGACAGCCTGTGGTTCTGGGGTCAAGACCCTGTCACGTAGAAAGTTTTAATGTGTCAGGAAGTTTCGAAACAGAATGCATTCTGCTGTAAAGTGAAAATATTACGTTGAAAGTGAACTCTATTGTAGACTGTGGCTTAACCACCTCTCAATGGTAGATTTTCTTTCAGGAGGTGGGAGACATCCAGGAGAACTTTTGCAAGGATTGGAAAGTAGGTAATCGGTATGGGCAGAAATGGTTTATTTAATATCACTGAAACACACACTACTAATATTCAACAATAATATTGATTTTATATTTTGTTGTGAACTGCCTTCTGGTTTCTGACCATCTATCCAATTACATTAGAAAACAATCTGCTCAGTAAATTGTGGCAGGAAAACACACAAATAAAATATATTAAAGTTTGCAAGCTTTGGAAGCCAGTGGCTTCTTCTTCTGGCAGAAGGGTTGAAGCAGAAGGAACAGGGGTGAAAGAAAAAGGCTGGTGAGATATAGGAAAAGGGGTAGAATGTGGATAAGTCACCCAGAACTTCGTGTCACCAGACGGAATGAGAAGGAAAGACTGATTGTTGGGGAATGCATCGTAGAGGATTTGTAAACCTAAGAGCATAAAAGTTGAAGATAGGATAATATACAAGAAAGAGTGTACTGACAAAACATCACCCACGAGTTAAAAAGAGCAAAAAGTTAAGTGTGTTACATGTGATAGAGCTGAGAGGAGGTGATGAAAAATAGATAGGTCAGAAAATGAAAGATGTAGAGAACCAAAAGGGAGTGAAGAAAGGAATAGTTACTGTGAAGAAATGCTGAGACTGAAGAAATTAACATAAATTGAGACCAAGTGCGTGGAGAGAACCGAGGACATGTTGTAGCGCCAGTTCCCACCCACGGAGTTTTGAGAAACTGGTGTCTGGGGGAAGAATCCAGATGCCAGATGTGGTGAAATAGGCACCGAGGTCACGACTGTCATGTTGTAGAGCATTCTGTGCAACAGGATATTGTGTGGTGCCAGTGTACACCCTGTGCCTATGACTATTCATACTAACTGGTAACTTTGTGGTGGCCATGCCAATGTAAAAGGCCAAACAGTGTTTACATAACAGCTGATCTGCAACATTTGTTATTTTACAAGTGGCTCTCCCTTTGACAGTGTATGTTTTGCCAGTTACAGGGCTGGTATAGGTGTTGGCAGGAGGGTGCATAGGGCAAGTCTTATAGTGGGGGTGGTCACAGGGGCAGGAGCTGTTGATAGGGAAGTGAATACAGAAGGAGTATACAGTCTGACAAGGATATTGCGGGGATTGGGAGGGTGACGAAAAGCTATTTTAGGTGTGGTGGGCAAAATTTCAGACAGAATGGATCTCATTTCATGACATGCTTTTAGGAAGTCATGGCCTTGTCAAAGCAGCCGATTAATACATTCAGGACCAGGATAATACTGAGTGACAAGTGTTGTTCTCCTAAGTTGTTTTCTGGAGGGATCAACCTTATTAGGGGTAGATGAGATGCCCTGGGAAACCAGCAAAAACTGATTATTTTTGTTGATTTAAGGTTGTTTTATCTGTGTATGTACATTTGTGTTGTCTATACTGAAAGTTGCATCTTCTGCAGGTTAGTGTTGGTGAATTCATATGTATGCCTGTGTATTTTACATATTTCTGAATGGGATTTTCCATATACAGTGGAACCTTGTATAGCAAGTATAATTCATTCTGGAATCTTACTTTTAGTGCAAAACTCATTAAGCAATACAGTTTATCCCACATAAATAAATGTAAAATACGATAATATGTTCTGTGCATAAAAAGTACCAAAAGTTTTATTGATGCCATTTACTCAAAGAGAATTATACATGCAGTATTATGTACTTTTATTATTCACGATACATAACTAATTCTTTTTTACTACGAAGTTATCTATAGTCACTTGTTCCTGCCATCGCTTTAACACTTGGTGAAAATGCAACTCAGCATTATTGTCAAATAAATTTGTAGCGTGCATAGCGACTGGTTTATTGGGGTTATGATTTTCGATGTACAATGCAACCAGTTCCCATGCTTTCAATATTTCTCTTATTGTGCCAGAAGGTTGCTGCTTTGCTGTTACTGCCTCCTCCTCTTCCTCCTCCTCTGAAGAATTCCTCTTCATAACTACTTGCTGTGAAACACACTGCTACTCCATAAGCTCTTCGGTGGTCATTTCTTGGTTGTGATCTTCCATAAGCTTATTGACATCATTGTTATCCACTTCTAGTCCCTAGCTCTAAGCCAAAGACACCATCTTTATGACGACAGGCTCCACAGGTACTGATTCAAATGCCTCTTGAGTCACATTTGACAAAGCACTGGGCACAGCTTCTTGCATGCAGAAATGAGAGTTCTCTTGGTAACCCCTTCCCATGCCTTTTCGATCATATTGGCGCAGGCAACGATGTTGAAGTGATTTTTCCCAAACTCCCTGAGAGTGAAATGGATGGCTTCAGTCAACTCAAAGCAATGTTTGAAGAGTGCTTTAGTGTTGAGCTTCTTAAAGTTAGAAATAATCTGCTGGTCCATAGGCTGGAGTAATGGAGTGGTGTTGGGAGGCAGAAGTCGGATCTTGATCAATTGATTTGCTTCAAGGAATGGGCAGCAGCATTGTCCATAACAAGCAAGATATGGAGTGGCAGATTCATCTCAAGCAAATATTTTTTCATCAAAGGACCAAACAATTCATTGATCCAATCACAAAAAGGATCACGTGACACCCAAGCCTTGTTGTTTGACTTCCTCATCACATCTAATCTGCTCTTCTGGACTTAACACTTTTTGAATTATTGTGGAGTTTCTGAATGATAAACAAGCAGCAGTTTAATTTTCAAATTGTCACTTGCATTGGCACAGAGAAGTGGTGTGAGGCAGTTTTTCATTGGCTATGACTGTGCTGTGCATTCTTGTCCGCTCTTATAAAGGTACGCTTCAGCATCTTTTTCCAGAATAGACTCATCTCATCACTATTAAAAACCTGTTGTGGCAGATAACCCTTAGAATCTATGAGCACCTTGAAGTTTCTGATGAAGTTTTCTGCTGCCTTTGTGTCAGAGCTGGCTGCTTTGTTGTGCCTCACAATGCTCTTAAAGTTCTTGAACCACCCATGGCTTCCCTTAAACCATTCTTTAGCTGCTGATGATCCTGGTGTCTGCTTAATGAGGTCGGTGAAGATCATTCTCACCTTCTCACAAATGATGTTCTCATTAATAGCACCGCCTGCAGTTGCTTTTCATTTATCATTTTAAGGAGCAACATCGGCTAGAAAACGAAACTGAAGTCAACAATGTTCATGTTTTTCAGTGATTTTATGTTTCACTTCTAAGGTCATTTTCTTTCTCTTATGGTCGTCTTCTTGCAGCTTTATCTTTGGGGACATTTCCATGAAGGTTATTAAAATTTACGCTCAAAAAAACACTATGTGAATACAAGTT
The DNA here is from genome assembly GCF_023864345.2 of Schistocerca serialis cubense. Classification (NCBI taxonomy): domain Eukaryota; kingdom Metazoa; phylum Arthropoda; class Insecta; order Orthoptera; family Acrididae; genus Schistocerca; species Schistocerca serialis. Next base: position 110,188,575 of record NC_064647.1, read on the forward strand.
TAGAAAAACAAGCTGCACCTAAAATGGTAGCAGAAAGAATGCTAAGCCCAGACTCCAGTACGTACTAGAATTATTGTTCATATGCAGCTGGTGACAATGACAGGTGTTCATATTGTTGAATGTTTCTCCCACCATGCGTGAATGGCTGGTGACACCACACTCAATCATCATTACTCGTCTTGTGGAACATCAGTCGTTAAGTGAACCTTATTCATTTTGCTCATTATGTGAATTGCACGTTATGAGAGGTGCTCATTAAGTGAGGTTCCACTGTATTCATCTTTTGGATTTGCAGCTCTTATATCTCCATATCACACAGTTAACTTTAAAATTAAATTTAACATACTAGTAAGTTAATTACATGCTCAGTAGATCATGTTTAGTCTAAGCATTATGATGTGAAACATATCATCTGAGAAAACATACACTGTGTCCAGGAGAACTTGTCTACTCAATATTTCATATACAATAAGCCCAGTCTTCTCTAGAAGATGTAATGCAACACTAACTCAAGGTATCTGTTGAGAGACTGGGACATGCCATTATTAAACCCATCTTTAAGAGATGTCAATAACTACCAAACTGTTTCAGTACTGATATCATTTTGCATAATTTTATAGAATAGTATCTCACATTAGCAGCAACAATATCATCAGCAAATCACAGTTTGAGTTGCAGAAGGGTTGCTCTTCTAAGAATGCCATTTGCATGTTCACATGCCAGATTTTACAAGCATTAAATAATAAAATAGTGCCGGTTCGCATTTTCTGAAACCTATCTATGGCATTTGACTGTATGAATTTTAGTATTTTCGTAGACAAATCGACATTTTATTGGACTGATTGTATAGTTAACCAACAGATAACTTCATACCTAACCAAAAGAGTATAGGAAGTTGTTCATAGTAATTCAACCAATATAGTATGAGGACATCATTCTGATTTGGCAGAAATCATGTATGGGGTTCCCCAAGGCTCAGTTTAGGTCTACTGTTCTTCCTCATGCATGTAAATGATCTTCTATGTAATATACAACAAGCAGAATTACTTCTGTTTGCACATGACACTAGTATTGTAATCTATCCAACCATATATACAGAAACAGAAGAAATGGTAAACAATGTTCTTAAAAGTATCATTGACTGGTTTTCTGCGAATGGTCTCACTCTCAATATATATATAAAGATGAGGTGACTTACCTAACGAAAGCGCTGGCAGGTCGATAGACACACAAACAAACACAAACATACACACAAAATTCAAGCTTTCGCAACAAACGGTTGCCTCATCAGGAAAGAGGGAAGGAGAGGGAAAGACGAAAGGATGTGGGTTTTAAGGGAGAGGGTAAGGAGTCATTCCAGTCCCGGGAGCAGAAAGACTTACCTTAGGGGGAAAAAAGGACAGGTATACACTAGCGCACGACACACATATCCATCCACTCATACAGACACAAGCAGACATATTTAAAGACAAAGAGTTTGGGTAGAGATGTCAGTCGAGGCAGAAGTGTAGAGGCAAAGAAGTTGTTGAAAGATAGGTGAGGTATGAGTGGCGGCAACTTGAAATTAGCGGAGATTGAGGCCTGGAGGATAACGAGAAGAGAAAATATACTGAAGGGCAAGTTCCCATCTCCGGAGTTCGGATAGGTTGGTGTTGGTGGGATCTATCCAGATAACCCGGATGGTGTAACACTGTGCCAAGATGTGCTGGCTGTGCACCAAGGCATGTTAGCCACAGGGTGATCCTCATTACCAACAAACACTGTCTGCCTGTGTCCATTCATGTGAATGGACAGTTTGTTGCTGGTCATTCCCACATAGAATGCATCACAGTGTAGGCAGGTCAGTTGGTAAATCACGTCGGTGCTTTCACACGTGGCTCTGCCTTTGATCGTGTACACCTTCCGTGTTACAGGACTGGAGTAGGTGGTGGTGGGAGGGTGCATGGGACAGGTTTTACACTGGGGGCAGTTACAAGGATAGGAGCCAGAGGATAGGGAAGGTGGTTTGGGGATTTCATAGGGGTGAACTGACAGGTTACGAAGGTTAGGTGGACAGCGGAAAGACACTCTTGGTGGAGTGGGGAGGATTTCATGAAGGATGGATCTCATTTCAGGGCAGGATTTGAGGAAGTCGTATCCCTGCTGGAGAGCCACATTCAGAGTCTGGTCCAGTCCCGGAAAGTATCCTGTCACAAATGGGGCACTATTGTGGTTCTTCTGTGGGGGATTCTGGGTTTGAGGGGATGAGGAAGTAGCTCTGGTTATTTGCTTCTGTACCAGGTCGGAAGGGTAGTTGCGGGATGCGCAAGCTGTTGTCAGGTTGTTGGTGTAATGGTTCAGGGATTCTGGACTGGAGCAGATTTGTTTGCCACGAAGACCTAGGCTGTAGGGAAGGGACCGTTTGATGTGGAATGGGTGGCAGCTGTCATAATGGAGGTACTGTTGCTTGTTGGTGGGTTTGATGTGGACGGACGTGTGAAGCTGGCCATTGGACAGGTGGAGGTCAACGTCAAGGAAAGTGGCATGGGATTTGGAGTAGGACCAGGTGAATCTGATGGAACCACAGGAGTTGAGGTTGGAGAGGAAATTCTGGAGTTCTTCTTCACTGTGAGTCCAGATCATGAAGATGTCATCAATAAATCTGTACCATACTTTGGGTTGGCAGGCCTGGGTAACCAAGAAGGCTTCCTCTAAGCGACCCATGAATAGGTTGGCGTACGAGGGGGCCATCCTGGTACCCATGGCTGTTCCCTTTAATTGTTGGTATGTCTGGCCTTCAAAAGTGAAGAAGTTGTGGGTCAGGATGAAGCTGGCTAAGGTGATGAGGAAAGAGGTTTTAGGTAGGGTGGCAGGTGATCGGTGTGAAAGGAAATGCTCCATCGCAGCGACGCCTTGGACGTGCGGAATATTTGTGTATAAGGAAGTGGCATCAAGGGTTACAAGGATGGTTTCTGGGGGTAACACATTGGGTAAGGATTCCAGGCGTTCGAGAAAGTGGTTGGTGTCTTTGATGAAGGATGGGAGACTGCATGTAATGGGTTGAAGGTGTTGATCTACGTAGGCAGAGATACGTTCTGTGGGGGCTTGGTAACCAGCTACAATGGGGCGGCCGGGATGATTGGGTTTGTGGATTTTAGGAAGAAGGTAGAAGGTAGGGGTGCGGGGTGTCGGTGGGGTCAGGAGGTTGATGGAGTCAGGTGAAAGGTTTTGCAGGGGGCCTAAGGTTCTGAGGATTCCTTGAAGCTCCGCCTGGACATCGGGAATGGGGTTACCTTGGCAAACTTTGTATGTGGTGTTGTCTGAAAGCTGACGCAGTCCCTCAGCCACATACTCCTGACGATCAAGTACCACGGTCGTGGAACCCTTGTCCGTCGGAAGAATGACGATGGATCGGTCAGCCTTCAGATCACGGATAGCCTGGGCCTCAGCAGTTGTGATGTTGGGAGTAGGATTAAGGTTTTTTAAGAAGGATTGAGATGCAAGGCTGGAAGTCAGAAATTCCTGGAAGGTTTGGAGAGGGTGATTTGGAGGAAGAGTAGGTGGGTCCCGCTGTGACGGAGGACGGAACTGTTCCAGGCAGGGTTCAATTTGGATGGTGTCTTGGGGAGTTGGATCATTAGGAGTAGGATTAGGATCATTTTTCTTCATGGCAAAGTGATATTTCCAGCAGAGAGTACGAGTGTAGGACAGTAAATCTTTGACAAGGGCTGTTTGGTTGAATCTGGGAGTGGGGCTGAAAGTGAGGCCTTTGGATAGGACAGAGGTTTCGGATTGGGAGAGAGGTTTGGAGGAAAGGTTAACTACTGAATTAGGGTGTTGTGGTTCCAGACTGTGTTGATTGGAATTTTGAGATTTTGGAGGGAGTGGAGCTGGAAGTGGGAGATTGAGTAGATGGGAGAGACTGGGTTTGTGTGCAATGAGAGGAGGTTGAGGTTTGCTGGAAAGGTTGTGAAGGGTGAGTGAGTTGCCTTTCCGGAGGTGGGAAACCAGGAGATTGGATAGTTTTTTGAGGTGGAGGGTGGCGTGCTGTTCTAATTTACGGTTGGCCTGTAGGAGGATGCTGTGAACAGCCGGTGTGGATGTGGGAGAGGAAAGATTAAGGACTTTTATTAAGGATAGGAGTTGACGGGTGTGTTCATTGGCTGAATTGATGTGTAGGTGAAGGATTAGGTGGGTGAGGGCAATGGATTGTTCAGTTTGGAACTGGTATAGGGACTGATGGAAAGAAGGGTTGCAGCCAGAGATGGGAACTTTAAGTGTGAGGCCTTTGGGGGTAATGCCAAATGTCAGACAAGCCTGAGAAAATAGCATATGGGAGCGTAATCTGGCTAGGGTGAAGGCATGTATGCGGAGGGAATGTAAATAAAACTTAATGGGGTCGTTGTGGGGGTGTTGTGAGGGTGACATGGTATTGGAAGGTGGAAAGTGTAACATGAGGCTGAAATGAAAATGAAAATAAAAATATATGGGGAGGGATAAAGGTGGACTGGAAAGTAACTGGAGATCTGGTGTGAAAAAAGGCGAAAAGGTGTTGGTTACAGCTGGGCTATGTTGGACTTGGGTTGGTAGACAACGATGTGCACAAAGGTTAGGTGGTTGTGTTGCCGCCAAAACACGTTAGAGGACGGAGAAATTCGGGAAAATTCGAAAAAAAATGCTTGTAATATATTAAAAGGAGAGGTTTTGTGGTGGCAGATTATGAAAATGAGGCTAACAATTGTCTGACGAAGATATAATGACGTTAAAACCTGTGGGAAGCAGCTGAAAATTATCAGTGATAATATATATATATGTCTGCTTGTGTCTGTATGTGTGGATGGATATGTGCGTGTGTGCGAGTGTATACCTGTCCTTTTTTCCCCCTAAGGTAAGTCTTTCCGCTCCCGGGATTGGAATGACTCCTTACCCTCGCCCTTAAAACCCACTTCCTTTCGTCTTCCCCTCTTCTTCCCTCTTTCCTGATGAGGCAACAGTTTGTTGCGAAAGCTTGAATTTTGTGTGTATGTTTGTGTTTGTTTGTGTGTCTATCGACCTGCCAGCGCTTTTGTTCGGTTAGTCACCTCACACATTATCATTGACACATCACACTATATCATTGTACTTTACTATCATTATTGTGACTGGGATTTGACAAAAGATTGGCTGTGACTCAAGAAAACCGCTGAGGCTATCTGATCAGCTTGGGGTTACCAACAACAGATGTGAACAGAAGACAACGCCGAGGAAATGGACAAGTGCAAATGGCACTGCAAAGAAACAAGTCCAGCAGGTAATCTATACAGAGGCTAAGACATAGAGAAGTGGAAACCAATAAGCAACGGTGTGTTGCAGCTAGTGATACATATGCGAGGTGAATATGTCACTGAAAGTGGTGCCACAGAGTGTCACCACTTACAGTAGTGCTGCGATCACTAATTGCTCAGTTATGGTGGTGATGCAGTGTGGCAAGGTAAACCCAGCAGCGCATTATGCTGATGTGTGCGTATGCATCTGTAGCTGCTGCACCTAGCAGCAATTGTCGAGTTCCATGTTCTCTTGTGGGCTTTGAAAGTTGTCTGGAATATATGTCCCCTGAAATGGCCACGTATGGTTGGATACCTCTCAGCCAATATTTGGGATGTGAACCGTTGATATGGTTCACACCCTGGCAATGAAGCTCGTTGGATGGTGTGAGGAATAAGAAGCATCCGGTGTCACACTGGGTTCCATGTTCTCTTGTGGGGTTTGAAAGTTATCTGGAATATCGGTCACCAGAAATTGCCTGATGCTGGACGCCATCAAGCCAGCATTGGGAGGTGAACTGTTGGTATGGTTCACATGCCAGCAATGAAGCTCGTTGGATGATGTGAGGAACCAGAAGCCTGCAGCATCACACTGGGATGTGGTGACACAGGCGTCACTGGCTGTGTCTCTAAAGACGGTGTGGAGACACCAGCCTACATTTTCATGTCTGCAGAAATTGCAGCTAGTGTTCTGTGGAGCGCAAGTTATACGTGTGCTGTTGTAGGACTTGCGAACGTGGCGTTTCTAGGCCAAGGTGATCTGCCAGTCGCATTGTAGTCATTAGGTGTGGACAAAGTTAGTGGACGTGATGGCACTCCAAACCATCACATGTCCTCTTTCTCCCCCCCCTTTTCCGCCAAGAGGCTGCTCACATTGCTGTGCCTGGTGGAAATTGCCCAGCATTCTGGGTCTGGGGTTCCCAGGGCATCGGTGCCAGGAGAAAAGGAGAGATTGTGGTTGTCTCCCATGGGGGAGCTCTACAAGGCAGTGGTCATGGATGGAAGTGTTCCTGTATGTGCTTAGGAACAATGTGAATGCAGCTATGGTAGTGGCTGTTCCCATTGCTTTCAACAATTGTTACTTAAATGTCCACACCATACACTGTGGTTTGCCATTGGAGGATGGATGAGATGGCGGACTAAAAGGTGTTTTATGCCATCTGAAGCGCAGAATTGTTCGCAATCTGTCACTGTGAACTGGAGCATGTTCTCTGATACTGTAGTTTGGAGGAAGGTCTTCAGTGGTTAGAATCTGGATGAGCCCATTAATTACACAGTCCGTTTGGTGGTCGCCATGCTGACTGTATAGCGGTAATTAGAGCAAGTGTCTATGACTATAAATCACAGAGAGCCCAGAAGCTGGCCAACAGAACCCAAATGAATGTGATCCCAGGGGAGATAGGGATTGGACAGGGAGCCTGGTGATGTGACCTGATGCTGGGCACAAGTGGAACAGCAGCACACGTGGTGTCTACGTCATTGTTGAAACCAGGTAAATGTGTTGCTGCAAGAGAGTTTTAATCCGTGACATTTCCCTTTTCCCACCATGGGGTAGTTGTAAAACCTGAGGCCCTAGAGCTCCTTTGAGAGGACATCATTCATGACTGATATACAGTGGTAGTGCAAGCCCAGGTGCAGAGCTTCGAACTAGTGTTCTTTGAAAAGTACATGGCTAACCGATGGAGGTCATGGTGGATAACTTTCCATAAGACAGGATTGCAGCACATGTCCACAGCAATTCGTGCAATCACAATGGGAAACCCATCCAGCGTTTGTCTCTGTTCTCTATCTATATAGAAACATAAGGTTTCCTATAAATTTCCTTTACTTTATGTCTATGGTCACAAATTTTCTGTCACCAGACTACCGCTTTCGGTCTATAATGACCTTCTTCAGATCTGTTTTATAAAAACGTGTCCTAATGTACTGCAGCCATAGTGGCATGTTTTATAAAACAGATATGAAGGTGGACATTATAGACCAAAAGCGGTAGTCTGATGACAAAAAATTTGTGACCATAGACGTAAAGGAAATTTATTCTATATTCGGCTCATTGTTTTATTCCTGACCATGTCGCAACTTGTGAAATAGGGTTTCCTGCTGGTCAGAGGGTGGATCTGGTCTCACAGGTGGTGAAATAGAGCTTCAGTATTTGTGTATTGCGCTGTGGGCCCGCATTTAATGGTATAACACCGTGAAGTTTGGGGGAAAGTGACCAACACTGAAGCTGTTTTGCTGTCTGTTCTGCAAGACTGGAGCGTAGCCTGATTAGTTCTACCATCGGTTTGTGGTCTGTAATTAAAGTTAACGTAGCTCCGAACAGGTAAACATGTAACTTCTTAACTGCAAAGACAGTCGCTAAAGCTTCTTCTTCTATATGTGAGTAGTTATTGTGCTTAGGTGTCAGCATCTTTGACGAATAGTCATTCTTCCTATACACCAACATTGCATCAGTGCTGTATGGGGAGGCACCTGTGGCGAGAACGAGTGGATGCGATTGTCAAAAGGGTTAAGGCAATGTGATAAGCACAGCATTGGCTTCATTCTTCCGCAACTCGCTTATCTGATGCATGATAAGGGTTGCCTGAGGTAGTAACTTAAAATAATAATTCACCTTCCCAGAAAAAGCTTGCACCTCCTACAACTTTTGGGGATGAGCTGGAGAGTGAATAGGTGCGACATCGTGATAAGTGGGTTGGACCCTTCCGTTGTTGAGCAAATGTTTGAGGTATTCCACTTGCTCCAGGAAAAGCTGGCATCTGCTAAGCATCACTTCACTCTGCGTCACATAATGTTGTAAATATGCTCCAAAGGTTTTGCTGGCGACTCTGATGCTTAGCATCCATGACAATTGAGCCATCGAGATAACTGGTGCAAGTAGATACTGACCTTGACAGCTGTTCCAGGAATTACTGAAAGATTACTGGAGCACTTGTATTTGTACAAATCAAAGGGAGTGTTGATAACAATGACTCCTTGCGACTCCTCATCCAGTGGGATCTGCCTTCTCTGCTCACAAGTTTTGTGAGGAGCTCTTCTGGAAGTGGAACAGGATACGTATCTACTTGTGTTTGGGCATTGATTGTTGATTTGAAATCGTTGTATAGCCGGAGGGAGCTGTTAGGTTTTGTTACCACTATCAGTCGTGTGGTCCAACCGCTGGTTTTATTTGGTTCAGTCTCCTCAAGACTCATGGTGTCGATCAAGTGACTGCTCAATGGCAGTCCATAAGTGGACTGCATTGGGCCATACTCAGCAGGATCCAGGCCAGACATCTGGATGCAAGGAGATGTGAACCTGGAAATCTGTGGTGCACTTCAGGCCACGTATAAAAGTGGCACAAAAGTCATAGAGTTATTGGAAGGGAACTGTCTCACAGATGACCTGAACCTCACCCTTGGAAAATCCAAACAACGGGAAGGTGCCCAGACCGAAAACGTTTCCGACTGAGTGACTAGCCAAGTGATCTTTTCGTCGAGTATGTTGACCATTAATTGATCCCAGAGGAAATTGAACCGTCACTTTACACTAACAAGGGTGGGGCTAATTCTGGGGAGCTTAAGCGGCCTAGGTTTGGAGGTTCACCAAGGAAACAACAGTTCCTGTGTTCATCTAGAGACAGACATCTTTGCTTGCAGTTAAGACATTGGTAAACAACTTTATAACAAAAGCATCGTACGGGGCTATTACTGCCCAAAGTTCATGCACTGTTCTTTGACACTTGTGGAGAACTGGGTACGATTATTGGGAGACGTCCATTTTTTCTGCAGTGGGTGCAGTGTGCCCAGCAACCCAGACGCTTACACACACAGGTGTGCTGTGAAGCAGTCTGGGCATGCCCTGCTTCCCACATAAGTCATATGTGATATATTGTTCAAAGGCTATTGACATATCTGAAGCTGATGGATCATGATGCTGCCGTCTGGTAAATGGTTTACAAGAAATTTGTGTTCTTGGGGCGCAATGGGATGTCTGGACTACTGTCACCTGTGCTCAAACCATGAGGTGCTCATTTGCTGCCTGCACGATTTAAAAAAAAAAAATGCGGTGATTGTGAAAATATCGTCCAATGATGGTTTGTGTAGCTGGGGACTGACGTGTGTTCTTCTGGATTACAAGCTAGATGGACCACTACATCTCGAAATAAAGTCTGTGTATGAGGTTTTGCATCCGGGAATGTGAGAGCGACTGGATTTAAGACAGGAACCAACTTCTTCAACAAGGGAAACGTCTCCAGGGAAGCCCAAGAAAGGAAGCGTGACTATTGGGAAGCGTCGTCAGTGACCTGAATGGCGAAGAAATGGTGTTTCACCCACTGTAGAGGCGTGTTCCAATACTCTTTGGCCTCTTTAAAAGGTGGAAACGCAGGTAGACAGCTCTGTGCCTAGAAAGTGACTACTGCTGTTGTTAGTTGGGTACTGTTAATCTGCAGGTGATACTTCAAAAGCTGAATATCTTGATGGAGCTAGTTAGTTTGCTGCTGCTGCTGCTGTTGTTGTTGTTGTTGTTGCTGCTGCTGCTGCTACTGCTGTTGAAACTTCTGTTGGAACTGCCATTGGAACTGCTGCTGTAGAAGTGGCTGTTGTTGTTCCAAGAGTTCCATGCGTTTTGAGTCCATAGAATGCTGCTAACCTTTTACTTCGTCGCCAGTTATTGTGACCGGTATATGACTAAAGACTGGGGATGACTCGAGGAACCAGCTGAGGATGACTTACCAGCCTGGTGCTTCTGACAGTAGATTACGAAGTGGAGACGGAAGAAACCAGCAAGCAAATGGATAAGTAAAGGTGGCACTAGAAACAAACAAGTCCAGCGAGTAATCTATAGAGGAGCCAAGATGTAGGGAAGCAGAAACCAATGAACAAAGTTGCGTTATGGCTATCAATACAAATGCAGTGCAAATACACCACTGGAAGCAGTACAGGCAGGCATACGTCATCTGGTCTGGACAGTAAATCTACAACGAGCTTATCATAGTATCAACCCTAGGTCATAGCCGACTGCAGTCATGAGATAATACACGTGGTTTGGCATCTCGTGTGTTTGGTGTTGCACTGGGTGCAAGTCTGATCTACGTATAATTCAACGTCAGAAGGTATTGCCTACCATTGAAGCAGCGTCACTGGCCTCTTATACTTGTCGTGGTCGTTGGTCCCTCTCTAGTTGGTGGATGAGGGGGTTCTGAAAGAGTCAGGGCTTGGTGTACAGTCTTGTCGCCTCATGTTGGCACCTTTCAAGCACATAGGGCTCGACAGACGTGTTATGGAGGTAGTGCACTGGGAAGTTGTAGGGCACATGGAACACTTCATGCAGGATTTTTTCTGGAGGGCACATAGACGCTTGATGTGGCTAGCAGCTGCATTTCCTCACACCTTACTGGTGTATTTCACGATGGGCCGAATACTCAGCCTGTCGATACAGAGACCACAACTTACTGACAGAGGAGACCTCTCGTTTAGCAGCCAATAGAGCATGTCAAGCCGCTGTATTGTTTGCTTAAGCACATGAATAATTTACTCCTTCCATCTGAGATTCTGACGTAAGAAGGCCCTTAGATATTTCGAGGATCTGATCCATTCAATTGGATGCCCAAAGGGCACAACACTGGCAACCACTGGTGGACGACACTTGGTCAGGCTCGTGCCTTGGCTTTTGGCCGCACTGAAACCAGCACTCTAGCTCATAGCCCATTCTTCAAGCTGGTGCAAGAACTTGCAGTCAATGATGCACAGCAACTAGCCACATACTGCGTGTATCATTAGAGTACACGGCGTTGATGACTTGCGGCGACTTTGGGAAGTCTGCTATATTCAGCACCACACCTAAAATGGAGCCCTGCGGCACCCCGGCATAAATTTCTGTTTGGTAAACATCCCCTATGCAGCACGGACAATGAATGTGTTGTGGTAAAGACAAATGCACTGAAAGTGAGGCCACAGTTTGGAGGTACTTATAGCACTGCTGTGGGCATTAACTGGCCAGTGAGGGGTGTGTGGCGCTACGGCAAGGTGGGACTAGCACTGCGACAAGGCAGTGTGCCCACTTATGCGTGTCACCTAGCAATGATTGTAGAGTTCCATGCTCTCCTACAGACTTTGAGTCACCCCACTGGTGTAAGAGAAGTATTCTCCTCAGCTCCTTGCAGTAGATGCTGACAAAGAATTCACCAGTGTATGATCATATCTCGATGTCCGAAAATTCTGTTTTTGTCACCAGGAACAGAATCATTATCATCTGCCATTTGACATCTGCTGCGAGCTAAATTCCTCCTCCAGATTTCTCTGCATTATGGTCTTCAGTTGTACTCACACGTAAGGCCATTTCATGTTTTCTAATGTGTGGGGTGAAGGGTATGTCGAATACCAACAGTGTTTTCAGCCTTTTGTGTTTCATCTGCCCATACCACATGAGAGAAAGGACTGTCATTAAGGCTCCGAATGAACTCTAATTTCCTTGACATTTTTCAATCATGGTCATTTTGTGAAGCATGTGGAACTAACATCTTGCCTCACCCTTCATGGAGTGTAGGCACCCATAATCACTTGTCATAGTGTCTGAATTATGTAACTCATAGTATCTTAAATATAAACCATCTTTTGTGGCTACCGAACTGGATATCTAACTTGCTGTTTCTTAATGTTCATATTTGAAGTGTGCATCTCATTGCTGCAAATTGTCTCCATCTGAAAGAAAGTCTGGGCTATTCCTATGTTAGGAGCAACTTGTCACATCAATAAAATCTAATAAATGATGTGGCCGAAATGAAAATGTACTTAATAACTTATTAATATGCACCACAAAGTTGGCATTAACAGTGAACCGACTCGAAACCAACTCCGATCAGCTATTGCCGTCATTGCTTATATAGCTTTTACCAGTCAAAATTTGAATTCATTCATTATTTCAAACAGTAATTTTGAAGTTTGCAAATAAAAATCTCATTAGTTTTTCAAAACAGATTACAACATTTTGATCTACAATTTGTTACACTCTATCCAGAATAATAAACATACTGAAATATTACAGTTATCATTGCCAAATTACATGAAACTCCTTTCTACAATAATTTTGGATTTAGACATCTTAACAACTTTTTAAATACAGGTTTGATTTTGATATTTACATGCATGGCTGTGTGTGCCGCCATATTGGCGGATGACCTTGAACTTGACTTAGCCGCAGCACGAGGCACCTGGTGGATCGCGCTCTAGTTTCAACAGAGCGCGATCCGCTGGAAAACTCAGCTTCCGGGCCGCCATTGCAGTTTATCTGCGCGCTACTTCCTGCTGCGCCCATCGAGCTTCCGGTTATGAGCAGGATGTGTGACGTATGGCGCTGCTGTTATCAGTACATGCAGGCAGCTACTGCTTGTTTGCTGGACTTGTATTGCTGCTATATAACGAAGCTGCTGCATTTTAATTAACATGAGGCAACTGCATGTTTTACACAGCCATGCTTCCTTTTTATTCATTAATAATTATTATAATTAATCTTTCATTATTTGTGCAGGAGTTCCGACTCCTGGGGAGTTGGGTTGGTTTATTTTCTTATCTATTAAATACTACTACACATTGATCTTGCCAAAAGTTTGCAATTAAAAATCTCATTAGTTTTTCAAAACAGATTACAACATTTTGATCTACAATTTGCTACACTCTATCCAGAATAATAAACATACTGAAATATTACAGTTATCATTGCAAATTACATGAAACACTTTTCTACAATAATGTTGGATTTAGACATCTTAACAACTTTTTAAATACAGGTTTGATTTTGATATTTACATGAACCCTCCATCCTTAAATTTAGCTGAACAGTAGTTACAATTGTGTGAAAGTTATTTTATGTGTTCAAAGTGACCCCCATTGGCAGCCAAATAACATCGATGCTGTTGACCTGTTTACCGAACTAGGGCTGTCTATGTTGCCGGTGCGATAGCCGCACAGGATGCCTCAATGCTTTCTTGTAGCTCATTCAGTGTAGTTGGCTTCTGTTGATAAACTTAACTTTTAAGGTGCCTCATAGGTAGAAGTCAAGAGGTGTAAGGTCTGTAGACTGCAGTGGGCAGTCAACAGATTCTGTGTGAACTATCTATTGTACACTTAGATTTTCAACCAAGTAGGCTCTGACCTCTGGTTTAGAGGTGGAGTACCATCTTGTTGTAGGTAAAATCTTTCATTCCCAAACACCTCTCGGATGGCAGGTAAAATCGATGTTAGCAGCCCATGAAAATACATCTCACCAGTAACAGCACCTTCAAAGAAGAATGGGCCAATCAAACTGTGCATTTACAGACCACAGCAGACATTAACACCCAGTAAATTAACATGTTTGCCCATGTGAGTGTGAGGATTTTCAGGAGCCCAGTACATGCAGTTGTGATGTGTTACTGCACCATTCAGCTCGAATTGCACCTAGCCAACAGATAACCGTCTCTGCAAACTGTTCACCCTTCACAAAACATGCATTCAACTCCATTCTTCAACCTGGGTCGTCCTTGTTCATAGTCTGCAGCAATCCTGGAATGTACACTTTCCTCTTTGCAGCCTTCAGAATTTGTTACACACTTTCATGTACACCCTGCTTCTCAGATTTTTGAGGTGACCTAATAAAATGTTGCAACACAGCTACGCTGCAAGCTGGGCATTTTGATGAATTTGGTTGGCCAGACCTTTCCTTGTACACATTCTGATCAGTGCTGTTGGCTTCATATTTATTACAAATATGATAAATTGTTGTATGAGTTGGTGGTTGAGTTCTGTAAACATTACGCCATTACCATTGCCCCTCCCTCATGTTTTCGTACTTCCAGTACCACTTCAAAACAGCCTTGCATTGCTCAGATGACAATCTTACTTCCTTCAGTGCAGCACTGTCATGTGCTGGAAAATCGAGTGCCAAGAAATGGTGAGGAAACAATGTACGTTGTTACTGTGCAAAATTGCAACAATATGCCATTTGTTCCAAAGATATTAACTATCAAAGAGTATTTACATTTTTCTGAACTCCTGTGTGTCTATGCTATTAATCCTATTTTGTAACTGTTCCAGTACGATAAGCAAGCAAAACTCAAAAATCAGTCAACGAGTGTTTTGTAAGCAACTTCTTTTATGGGTGAGTTGTATTTTCTTAGGTTTCAGCTGGTAACCCAAAAACATTTCATCAATAGTTTTATAAGGTAATTCCACTTGATGCTGGCGATGCTTCTTTCTACATTCATCTCTTACATCTGTATCTTTGTTGATGCAAGAGCTAAGAGGATTAATGATACATGAAAATTACATACCACCATATGTAGAAAACTTCATTTTGCTGTCTGGAACCATTCATTGAAATCACTTTTTATATAGTGAACAGCACACCCCTAGTTTTACAGTCACTAAGGGTGTGAATGATGGTACCTTTACAAATGACGATGTTGCCTTTTTGAACATGGCGTATTGAGTTCTATCTGCTAGAAAGTCCTGGATACAATTGCAGAGATGGCCTGTCTTCCATGAATTCTGTATTTTATTCACTAAGCAATGGTGGGAACAGTATCAAATGCCTTTGGGAAGCAAACAACACATCTACCTGGGTGCCATATCTCCTCAGCCTTCTGAATGTTATGGGCAAACACAATGAACTGAGTGAGACCTTAGTTTCTCCCAGTGTATACAAAGTTCAAATAGCTTACAGGAATGTGGCCAGGTGATGTTGTCGATTACTACCGATATTACAAGAAGTACACACCCTGTCATTTTCAAGGCAAAACTGCAGCAAGTAAGCATTGTGTAAGGAAATTTAAAATCTCTCTCTCTCTCTCTCTCTCTCTCTCTCTAAACACAAGCATCACCACACAACCAACAACGACCAGTGTCAGAAGTTATCAATAGTGAAAGTTAATAACCAATGGGTGAGGTGGCATTAATGCTGTCCCTCTGTTTTTTGACAAAGGAGAGAGTAGTGTTCCATCCAGAATTTAATCAAAAGCCTCCATCATTACTTGCTCATTTAATTTCACCTACTATCTTATTAACACTTTCCCAATAGATGGAAGTGCATTCCAGAATCTCAATGTTGTTGTATTCCTAGGATGATCAATGCCAAGACAATGTTCTACAAAAGCAGTTTCGCTCAGCTGTTGTAAGCATGAGGTTGGGTTGTTTGGGGGAGGAGACCAAACAGTGAGGTCATCGGTCTCATAGGAATTAGGGGAGGATGGGGAAGGAAGTCGGCCACGCCCTTTCAAAGGAACCATCCTGGCATTTGTCTGGAGCGATTTAGGGAAATCACGGAAAACCTAAATCAGGATGGCCAGACACGGGATTGAACCGTCATCCTCCCGAATGCGAGCCCAGTGTGCTAACCACTGTGCCACCTCATTTGGTTTGTGAGAATGTATGATGCTTATGCTCAGTACGCCAGTCCTAATAGTGTGACCAGTATGTGACATACCACACATACGAGGAATATGTCAGACACCCAATCCTGTTGGAAATTCTCCCTGCATATTATCATCACTCACGCGGTACATGGTTGGTCAGTAGCACAATGCACTCCGATCTGTCTTTCACTATAACCAATCTGATGAAAAGTGACCTCAAGATGGGCTAACTCAGCTGACAAACTCTCAGGGTCTGAGATGAAGTGGGGCCTTTTAATTGAGGTACAAAGTACCCACTTCACACTGAGCCAGATGGTGACAACCATTAGCCTATAGATACAAGCAGTGTGAGTAGGCTTCCTATATATGAAATTACCCGATGTACCATCAACCAACCCCCAGACCAACAAATCAAGGAAGGGAAAGTATTCATCCTTTTCCCCTCCATCATGAAATGAATATTCAGCAGGGCTGAATTCAAGTATTTTTAAAATTCTCACTGTGCACAACAAAAGTGTCACGTATGTATCTGAAAAAAACACATAGGTTTCAAGGTTGCCAACTCCTTGAAACCTTCCATAAACAAATTGGTGATAGGGGCTTCCCATCAAAACTCTTATCTGTCTACTCATAGTGCTGGTCATAGAATAAAAAGTAAGTGGAAGTGAACACATGTCGAAATGGGTTCATTACTTTGACACCAAAGCTAACTTCAATCAACTGTAACGAAGCAGGCAAATACTAATGAAGAGACAGACCACATCAAAACTTAGTAGAATATCACAATCATTCAAATGCATTCCCTCTAATTGTCGTAAGAATTCCACCAAGCTCATAATGTGATACTGAAACTGACCTACTGGTGTTCTCAGCAGGTGCTTTGTTACATGATATGTCATAGCACCAATATTACTTACAGTCGGAATAAGAGGAACACTTTCCTTGTGACACTTCAGAAGGCCATATAACCAACCTATGGGAAACTTCACAGTAAGAGCTGATTGTATGTATCGTATTGTGTGTTAACTGTGGACCTAAAAATGACGGAGAGGCTCCGTCCCTGCCGCAGCTGCAGTGGTCCACAACCCCACGACGACTACCGCAGTCCACTTAACCCCTCCGCCGCCCCACACCAAACCCAGTGTTATTGTGCAGTTCGACCCCTGGTGGCCCCCCTCCGGAAACATCTCACACCAGACGGTTGTAACCCCTATGTTTGCATGGTAGAGTAATGGTGGTGTACGCATACGTGGAGAACTTGTTTGCGCAGCAATCGCCGACATAGTGTAACTGAGGTGGAATAAGGGGAGCCAGCCCGCATTTGCCGAGGCAGATGGAAAACCGCCTAAAACCATGCTGGCCAGTTCACTGGACCTCAACGCAAGTCCGCCGGGTGGATTCGTGCTGGGGACCAAGCGCTTCTTCCCGCCCGGCAAGCCGTGCGTTAGACCGCACGGCCAACCGGGCGCGCAGTAAGAGCTGACAGTCTCCTACAACAAGGAACGTTCTTCTTTCCCTCAACAATTTTTTTGGGGTCATTGCTGATCTTGTGATACACTGAATTAGATAGTAAACAGTGCATCTTTCGAACGTAAACCTGCTTGTCCAAAACAAGTGTAGCATTTCCTTTCTGCAGGTAAAGTAACAAAGTGTGGGTCAATTGTAAGTGAATGTAAAGGGCACCCCTCTGCTGCTGTTCAGTTCTGTGGATGGACGTACCTCATTCATCACATGGCATGCCTCCCTCCTAGTCTCCTCTGAAACATCGGGAGGTAGTTAAAAACAGCCTGTTCAACAGAACTAATAAAATCAAACACTGGCAAACGCTTGGGAATCAGCGCAAAATTTAAATTATTCCCTAATGTGGATAAAGCTGTGTCGTCAGAAGGTTTCTTGGCGAGATCTATTACAGGATGTCAATTGTTAGTATTAGACTGTGAGCCATTGAAACATTCAGACTATGCCAAATGCTAAGCAGTTAAAGAATGAAAATTTTAGTCAGACTATGACCCTGAAACATCACCCAGCCAATCCCAAGAAAAAGCTGAAATTTTAGTAGCTATCAATAAATGAAGCCAAAACAGTTCTTTGGAAAGAAAAGCTGACTGTTGATGAGTAATGGATCCTCTCAAGAACAAGAGCTAGGCCGACACGTTGTGCAATATAGTGCACAGCTTTGCCAAATGTTGGAACATTATTTTAACTGAGGTTTTCCATTCCGTTGCACAATCTTTACTTGCTGCATTTTTCTTTCAAAATGACAGGGTGTGGTCCTATTGCAATATTGGCAGTTTTTGATCATGTTACTTGGCTGCATTCTTGTAAGTTATGTGAACACAGTGAATAGTGTTTCCCAAGACCTCTGTTGGCAGAATCCATATTGACTCTATACAGGGTAAACCTGAAATGCTGCAAAAAAGTTTCTGAGGTTGCTCAGAGATATTTTATGTATATTTTGATATAAGGGACATGTGGTCTTCAATGGCTCACTACATGTTAATTGCAGTTTGCTTGATTTCTTGTCCTTGTTTATCCTTGTATCTGCATAGCACTGAATATGCCCAACAGTTCAGATGTTGACAGTATGTTCTGTGGATCTTGTTTGGAAACAGATTTGTTCTATTCACTCACAGTACTTCAAGGCAGATGGGACCAAGAAGGGACAGGAGGGGTGGTGGCTTCAAGACCTCGTTCAGCAGTCATTGTGCCAGTGTCCTCGATTAAATTCCGAACACCTACGCAATGTCTCATTAAGTGAGGACATACGACACTGTTGATGGTGATCCACCCATCAGATGTGGATGTTAAGCTCAGCGGCTCCCATGGTGCTATTCGGCTATTCGATAGGAGTGGGTTGTCTGCTGGCAGTGGGCTTCACAGTCTCCTTCCTGCCATCATCATCCAACACATACATGACACCACACTATACACAAACCCATTACAGTGACCTACACTTAACAGTTAAACTTAAACAACATGTAACACTCACACGTTGCACAGGAAAGGTCCCTACCAGTGTGAAGGATAGAAAACAACTACCTTTCCAATTCAAGTGGCCGAATATTCCCTTTGGGTCTTCCAGCCGTTCATGCTGTTTGACTTCACTTGCTGTTGACAACAGTAATGCTAAGTTTACTTTCCACTCTTGGGCTTGTGTTCTCTTTAGCCTGGTCCTGTGTCTGGCAGTGATTGTTGGTACAGAAACTCTCTGTCCGAACAGGCCTTGTTAGGCCCAACAGTAGTGAGTGGCTGCCGTGTCATCCTCTGCCCACAGGTGTCACTGGATGCGGATATGGAGGGGCATGTGGTCAGCACACCGCTCTCCCGGCCGTATGTCAGTTTACGAGACCGGAGCCACTACGTATCAATCAAGTAGCTTCTCAGCTTGTTTCAAAAAGTCTGAGTGCACCCCGCTTGCCAACAGCACTCGGCAGACCGGATGGTCACCCATCCAAGTGCTAGCCCAGCCCGACTGCACTTAACTGTGGTGATCTGATGGGAACTGGCGTTACCACTGCAGCAAGACCGTTGGCTTATTGTACAGAAGGTGGACAAAAATACACATATAAAAAAAAGTTTTGCATCACCCCGGTTCGCAGAACTCCTGAAGATAGACGTTGATTGTGGACATTGTATCACAGACACAGTTTCTTTGACTGTTCAGAGATGTCACCAAACCCATCCATAGATGTAAACAACCATGCACGAGCAGCACCTATTAGACGGAGGGGGTCCGATAGCCGATCAGTTCCCGTCATTCCACCAGGAAGGAGGTACACGGCTCATGTTGTCTGTAGTTCAACCATGCTTAGACAGTGAACACTCTGGTTCAATCACATCCACATTGTTGCTTTGTGCCAGAAAGGGCTTTCAACAAGGGAAGTGTCCAGGTGTCTCGGAGTGAACCAAAGCGATGTTGTTCAGACAAGGAGGAGATACAGAGACGGGAACTGTCGACGACATGGCTCGCTCAGGCCGCCCAAGGGCTACTACTGCAGAAGATGACCACTACCTACGGATTATGGCTCGGAGGAACCCCGACAGCAATGCCACCATGTTGGATAATGTTTTTTGTGCAGTCAAAGGATGTTGTGTTGTGACTCAAACGGTGCGCAATAGACTGCACGATGCGCAACTTCACTCCTGACGTCCATGGCAAGGTCCATCTTTGCAACCACAACACCATGCAGCGTGGTACAGATGGGCCCAACAACATGCCGAATGGACCACTCAGGATTGGCATCACGTTTACTCCACCAATGAGTGTCAAGTATACCTTCAACCAGACTATCGTCAGAGATGTATTCGGAGGC
Source organism: Schistocerca serialis cubense (assembly GCF_023864345.2). NCBI lineage: Eukaryota > Metazoa > Arthropoda > Insecta > Orthoptera > Acrididae > Schistocerca > Schistocerca serialis. The sequence goes on from NC_064647.1 coordinate 110,208,539, forward strand.
AATTCGGTCAGGTTGAATGTCTTAGACACACTATCCAGTGAGTGCAGCAAGGTATAGGTTCCCTGCAGTTTTAGAGTGGCATTATGTGGGCTGACATACGCCGCTGGTGATAAAGGCTGTAATGGCTGTACAATACGTGAGTGCCATCCTGCAACTGATAGTGCAACCGTAATGGTAGCACATTGGCGAGACTCTGAGGGATCTGTGTCAAATCACCATTGAGGAGTGGGACAAACTGGACGAAGAGTGCCTTGATAACTTGTGGATAGCATGCCACGGTGAATACAGGCATGCATCAATGCAAGAGGAAGTGCTACTGGGTATTAGAACTAACGGTGTGTACAGCAATCTGGACCACCACCTCTGAAGGTCTCGCTGTATGGTGGTACAACATGCAATGTGTGGTTTTTATGAGCAATAGAAAGGGTGGAAATGATGTTTATGTTGACCTCTGTTCCAATTTCATGTTCATGGTATGGAACTCTCAGAAGTGAGGTGATGCAAAACTGTTTTCGATATGTGTATGAAAACATCAAGAACACAACACCTTACACACCTAATATGGTGTAGGAAAAGCATTGACATTTGAAACAGCTTCCCGTCATCACAGAATGCATAAATACAGTTGCTGTATGTTTTCTAGGGAATCTCATATGATTTGTCCTACAAAATAGTAGCAAGTTCTGGGATCAATGACGGAGGTGGATAGTGATCATGCACCATTCTCTCCAAAGTAGACCACAAATGCTCAGTGATGCTGGTCACAGTGGTGATCAGGGAGAGGTGAAAATTCACCCTCATGCTCACGGAACCAGTCCTGAATGATGTGAGCAGCGTGAACAGGAGCTCTGTCATCTCGGAACACAGCTCGCCATTGGGAAACGAATACTGTACCGTGGGAAGGACCTGATAAAGTGGTCATATAATCCTTGGCAGTAACACAGCGATGCAGAGTAACCGTGGGTCCCATGGAATAGCGTGATAAGACTGCCAAAATCATCGCTGAATCTCTCCTATGTTTTACTCTTGGGATGTAAACTGAATCTGAAGATTGATTTCAGTGTCTTTTCATAATTGATCGATGTACACATACAATGTTGAGCATTTTTCTGTAGCATCATATCAGCTTGAAACCCCTGTATTCAGTATACACTGGCTGTAAGATGTGAGGAACACTTCCTGTAGCCTTAAGAGCACCCTGTGCAAACTAATTTTGGTGAAACTTTATGAGGGGCTGTCCACATTCTAACCTTGAAATCTATGTTTAATGCCCATCACAAGAGGTCATGGGAATAGATGATTTGTAAAGCTAATCATGTAATGATGCTTTTTGTTTCAATCACAGGAGAAATAGTAAGTATGACATGCAACAACTTCCTTAACATACTGGGTGCTAGAGTGTGATCAAATATAATTTTTGAAGAAAACACTTCATTTGCATGGGAAAGAACATATAAACACCTAATAAGTAATATAACACTGATCTTTCTTTTTATGCTTTGGCCACATCTTCACATTTCATATATACATTGCAGGAATCTGGAAGCAACTAAAATGCAAATAAAGTGTCAGCTTCCTGGCTACACTACATGTCAGTCATCACATCATACTGTGTGTTCAAAAAGTCTTGCTGCAGTGCCGTATGATTGTTAGCCGTGCGTGCCATATGATTGTTCACCTGCCTGGGTTTTTCAACAAAACAATAAGCGCAGAATGATACTTCAGTGATATTCTGTACCCATTCATAGGAGAACTTGTGTTAAGTGAAATATTGAATGGTTATTTTCAACAAGGTGGTGCAGCCACACATACGGCTTGCGTTTCAATGACACTACTTGCTGATGTTTTTGGTGATTCCATAATTTCACAGGGACTTTGCCCTCCACGATCGCCTGACCTAACACCACCTGACTTTTTCTTCTGGGGTGTATCGAAAGCAAATGTCTATAAAAACCGCCCAAAATCCATTGATGAAGTGAAAACTGCAATATCTGCTTTCAATGCTTCTGTTACAGAAATGTTACAGCTTGGGTTTGGAAATATGATTAGACAAATTGAATTGTGTATTCAACAACAGGGGGGACACTTTCTACATTTAATGTGAAAATTTGTAAGTAAAACTGAATATTCAATAAATTAATAACTTGTATTTCAATGAGTTTCATTTTGGTATATTCACTGCAGCATGCGGCACGCGCGGCTAACAATCGTACGGCACTGCGGAGAGACTTTTTGAACACCCTGTAGGATCCACATTTACATTTGTTGGCTTTGCCAACACAAAACTATATTTTTACTTTCCAAACTAACCTTAACATCAGGATATGCTACAGATGTGTCTGTCATCACTCGGCAGTTCTGCTTTTGAGAGACAATTGTTAAAAATAGTTCATCGCAGACAGTGCAAGGTGCTGTATATATCAATACAAGAAATCCTGTAAGTAACAGAAACAGAAACTGAAGAATGGACTGTTCACAAAGTATGATTAAGCTGCATAATTTTGTCACCACAAGCCAGACTTGTATTTTGGATGATACCATTAAAAAAAACAGCTGTTAATTGGGAACCACTTACTATCCTCTCATTGACTGCTTCTAACGTGATACGGAGGTGCATTGCAAACACCTGCACTATATCATGAAAAAGTACTGTGAACAACCCTTTGTAAAGTTTAGGTATTGTTTGTTTGCTACTGTTTCACTTACATTACTTAAAAGCAGTATTGTAGAATTAGTAAAAGCGAAAGTACTGTGAACAACCCTTTGTAAAGTTTAGGTATTGTTTGTTTGCTACTGTTTCACTTACATTACTTAAAAGCAGTATTGTAAAATTAGTAAAAGCGAATGGAACAGCTATATAGCAGAATATCTACATACCAAACGGTGGCAGGAGGAAAAACACATAAAAGGTATTACATATGAAGGCTTTTGGAGCCAGTGGCTCCTTCTTCTGGCAGAGGAGTTGAAGGGGAAGGAAGAGAGGTGAGTTTTAGGAAAAGGGGTTGAATTCAGAAAGGTCACCCAGAACCCTGGGTCAGGGGACTTACCAGACAGGATGAGAAGGAAAGACTGATTATTGGGGACTGCAACGGATGAGATTTGAAAACATGAGAGCTTAAAGGTGACAAGATGGTGGTAATATACAAAAAAGAGAATACAGCCAAAACATCATGCAAGAGTTAATGAGAGCAAAAAGCTTAGTGCGTTGTATGTGATAGAGGTGAGAGCAGGTGGCAGAAAATAGACAGGTCAGAAAATGAAAGATGTAGAAAACTAAAAGGAAGTGAAGAAAGTAATAGTTACTGTGAGGAAATGCTGAAAACAAGGAAACTACCATAACTTATGGCCAGGTGGGTGGAAAGAACCAAGGGCATGTTGTAGTGCCAGTATCCACCTATGGAGTTCTGAGAAATTGTTGTCTGGGGGAAGAATCGTGATGGCACATGTGCTGAAATAGGCACCGATGCTGTGCAACAGGTTATTGTGTGTTGCCAGTGCACACCCACTGCATATGCCCATTCATCTCAACTGATATCTTGGCAGTAGTCATACCAATGTAAAAGGCCAAACAGTGTTTACATAACAGCTGATATATAACATGTATCATTTCACAGATGGCCATTCATTTGATAGTATATGTTTGGTTAGTTACAGGGCTTGTTATAGGTTGTGGGCGATAGGGGGGTGCATAGGGCACCTTGCAGTGGGGCAGTCACAGGGCTGTAGGGTAGGGAGGTGGGTGCAGAAGGAGCACAGGATCTGTAAAGGATCTTGCAGAGATTGGGAGAGCGATAAAAATCTATTCCAGGTGGTGGGCAAAACATCACACAAAGTGGACCTCATTTTAGGGCATGATTTTAGGACATCATGGCCTTGTCAAAGTAGCTAATTACTACAGTCAAGGTGAGGATAGTACTGAGTGACAGGTGGTGTACTCTTAAGCTGTGTTTTGTGGGGATCTGCAGTACCAGGATTGGATGTGATGACCCAGGAAATCTGCTTTAGAACTAGACTGGTGGGGTAATTACGTCCAGTGAAGCCTGAGGTGAGAATGGTGGTGTATTGGTGTAAAGAGTCTGCACCTGAACAAATACATTAGCCTTGAATGCCAAGGCTGTATGGGAGGGAACTTTTGACATGGAAAGTATGCCAACTGTCAAGATGTAAGTACTGTTGCTTATTAGTAGGTTTAATGTGAAAAAAAGTGAGTAGCTGGCCTTTGGTGAGGATGAGATCAACATAAAGGAAAATGGCATGGGATTCGGACAAAGAGCAGGCAAAATTTAATTGGGGGAATGTATTTAGAGATTCCAGGAGTTTTAACAGTCAGCCTCACCTGAGTCCATAGGGCGAAATGTCTCATTGTGAGGCTGACCTGTTAAAACTCCTGGACTCTCTAAATACATTCTCCAAATTAAATTTCATGTAATCCTGTCCCAAATCCCGCACCACTTTTCTTTTCACCAAAGCTTTTTGCTGGACGTAATTATCCACCAACCTAGTTCAAAAGCAGATTTCCCAGGCCATCACATCCAATACTGATACAGTTGATGCCTCCAAAAAACAGCTTCACAGCACACCACTGGTCACTCAGTATTAATCAGCTACTTTGACAAGGGCACAACTTCCTAAAATCGATCCCTGAAATGAGATCCATTCTGTCTGACATTTTGCACACCACACCTAGAATAGCTTTTTGTTGCCCTCCCAATCTCCGCAATATCCTTGTCAGTCCCTATTCTCTTTCTACCACCATCTCCCTACCCTATGGCTCCTACCCCTGTGATCATTCCCGCTGCCAAACTTGTGCTATACACCCTCCTACCATCACCTATATCAGCCCTGTAACTGGCAAAACATATACTGTCAAATGGAGAGCCACCTGTGAAATGACACATGCCATGTACCAGCTGTTATGTAAACACTGTTCGGCTTTTTACATCGGTGAGCCCACTGTAAAGTTATCAGTTAGGATAAATAGGCATAGGCAGAGGGTGTAGACTGCCAACACTCAATATCCTGTTGCAGAGCGTGCTCTACACTGTGACAGTTGTGAGCTCAGTTCCTGTTTCATCACACGGGACATCTGTATTCTTTCCCCAGACACCAGCTTTTCAGAACTCTGTGTGCGGGAACTGGCACTACACCATGTACTTAGTTCTCGCCAACCATCTGGTCATAATTTAGGTTACTTTCTTTGGTCTCAGTATTTCTTCACAGTAACTATTCCTTCCTTCATTCCCTTTTAGTTTTCTACATCTTTCATTTCCTGACCTGTCTTTTTTTTTGCTATCTCTCTCCACCTCTATCATATACAATGTACTTAGCTTTCTGCTTATGCACAGTGTTCTAGCAGTAATCTCTGCCTTGCATATCACCCTACCTTCCACCTGTAAGGTTTTCAAATCTTGTTCGGTACAGTCTTTCCTTCTCATCCTTTCCGGGAAGTCTCCTCTGACCCAGGGTTCTGGGTGACTTTTCTGAACTCTGCCCCTTTCCCTAAACCTCAGCAGACCTTTTACTTCACCTCTCTTCCTTTCCCTTCAACCCTAGTGCTAGAAGAAGGAGCCACTGACTCTGAAAGTTTACATACATAATAGCTTTTATATATGTGTTCTCCTGCTGCCACTTGGTGATGTTTTTCATCAATGCAATTAAATTATATTTTCAAAAACCGATTATTTTTGTTGATATAGCAGAATACGTTTCTTTGTTCCAGTGGCACTGGAAGCAAACCTGCAGACTACCCACAGAAGCCTCTGTACAACCGCAATTATTTCGGTAAGCCACCAGGCACCAGTAAATTGACACATGAGGCCAGATATCCTGGCTACCAACAGGGCTACCCAGGATATCAAAACTATCCAGCTGGATACCCCAGATCTCCTGGGGATTATGGACGTCATGGAGGCTACCCATCATCGTCAGGTGGTAGCACTTACGATGGTCACCAACAAGTGTACACTGGCTCTCCAGGCTTTGTCCATTATCCGAGCAACAGATACTCTGGTGGCGGCTCACAGTGGAGTCCTCTGGGATACACACCCAGCTACAGTATGATACCAGGCCTCGACGGTATCTACAGTGCCAGGGGCAGCCGTTTCTTGACAAGCTACCATTCCAGCCAATTTGGACTCTCAAAGAATTTTTTTAGGCCAAGCTTCCCAACCGTCATCTCCTTGTCAATACCACAGTGAGTACAGCTTAGGCCATAATTTTATTTTCATTAGAATTTTTCATCCAGGAAAAACCCAGAAATTTTTTTGGATTCTGAGTATTTTTCATTGTTTTAGTTTTCAGATAAATTTTTATAGTTTTGACTGGTAAGAACTGGTACTTTAACAAAGAATTTTACGTTAGTCCGCTGCTGTAGAATAATACTGCAGCATTAAAACATAAACGAGAGAATAACACCATAATAAAAATGTAGTTGCGAAGAAAATGTGCCATTTGAAAAACAAAACACTGTGCAAACACAGACGAACCTGTCGAAGGCTGTAGGATGGAGACTATGCAATACTTTGAAACAACAAAACTGCTTTTGATGAGTATGATGTCACAACTGTTTACATTTCTAACAGTTCGCAGGAAACTACTGTAAATGGTGGTTTCAGAAATGTTATTTTCAAAGTAAATTTCCTTTTACACAAGATGAATTAAGTTATATGTGACAATCATGCAGCATTTGACTCTCATTAAAAACTTAACACTTTGAGGACCAGCCACTTAGAAAAATTTTGGGGCGAGAAAACCAGCTATTTATGCCATTATTTAAAATTTTACTGGTTCATTTGTGCTTGATATATTATAGAGGGTTATACACACTAAAATATTGTACGTGCAAGCTTAGCATTTCTTGTCACTGTGCTGTATGTATATTAATTTAAACCATTACCTTTTTCGAATTGTGTGATTGGGCTACTAAGTCATGTTGTTATTGGCTGACTCATCACATTTGTGTCCTATATTCTGCTGTCATTGACTGCAAGATCATGTGACTTGAGCAGTGACTGGCTGACAAAAGAGCAGTGTAGTTTTGATTTCAGTTCTCCAGAACTAACCATGTGTGGAATTAATATTTATGCTTCCATAATACAAAAATATACAATATACATGTTGCCACACACCAAAGCTATTCCAAAAGTTTTTTTTTTTCTCTCTCTCTCTCTCTCTCTCTCTCTCTCTACACTGGTGTATGAAACCTTTACCTTTCAGAGGATTGATAAATTTGGGTATAGAAAGTTTTCACGTGGGACAAAGTGTATTTTTAAGTGGGAAATCCGGGAGTTTTTTTCTTGTCTGTGTACAATGTTAAAAGAACCCACACTGGTCACTCTATAGATGTTGGACTGGTACCACCTGGTCATGTGATCCTCTATCTCTGACAAAAGTCATGTCAGTGACATGAACATATTTCAGTTGTTTGTGTGGAATCAGTATAGCAAGTTCGATCAACATGGATACTTGACAGAATGGCAGAAAGGAGCCGTCATGTTTGAAAGTGCTCATGACCACACGTTGAATGTAGTTATCTGATTTGTCAGTGTACTAATGTGGGCTATCCTACATATCTACGAGGAACAATGTACCTCTTGCAGCCATATATTATCTTGGTGCATACGTTTGTAGCATTCTTGTTTTGTGTGTTGGTATTCTTGTTGTTATGGGTTTATTTATCAATTGTCATTTTTTATTTGTAGTTAACAGGGTATATATGACCCAGGACAACCGGAAATCTGGGAAAAACCCGGGAATTTTTCGGAATTCCAGGAATTTTTCACTGTCTTAGCTTTCAGTTAAATTTTTGTAGTTGTGCCTGGTAAAAATTGGTTCTCCTCCTACTGGAGAATGATACTGCAGAATAAAATATAAACGAGAGCGAAATAAAATAAAACTTTAGTGGCAAAGGAAATGCACAATTTACAACAACAAAACACCGAGCACGCACAAGCGTCTGCAAATAGCAAAAATATGTCAAAGGCCATAGGGTAAAGACTATGTAATTCTTTGTAACAATAAACTGCATGCTACATGATGTCACAACTGTTCAGATTAGGTTCATTAGTAGCTGCAAGCAGCCAGATGCCAACGAGAAAAATCTTTCTCACGCGCCCTAGCTGCCAGATTCGCACATGCGGAAAATTGTCTGAGTTGTAGTGGGGAGGGCGTTACTCTCCACACGACCCATGTTTGCGTTAAGTGATTTTGCTGCTTCTCTTCATTTACAGCTCCCACATCAAATGAAAACAAAAAGGGTTTCTGTGGCTGGGAGCTATCAAGTGAATTAAAATACACTTACATAATTACGGAGGGCAAAAATATATTATTAGTTTCAGTTTCCTCCCCCCCATGAACCATGGACCTTGCCGTTGGTGGGGAGGCTTGTGTGCCTCAGCGATACAGATAGCCGTACCGTAGGTGCAACCACAACGGAGGGGTATCTGTTGAGAGGCCAGACAAACGTGTGGTTCCTGAAGAGGGGCAGCAGCCTTTTCAGTATTTGCAAGGGCAACAGTCTGGATGATTGACTGATCTGGCCTTGTAACAATAACCAAAACGCCTTGCTGTGCTGGTACTGCGAACGGCTGAAAGCAAGGGGAAACTACAGCCGTAATTTTTCCCGAGGGCATGCAGCTTTACTGTATGATTACATGATGATGGCGTCCTCTTGGGTAAAATATTCCGGAGGTAAAATAGTCCCCCATTCGGATCTCCGGGCGGGGATTACTCAAGAGGATGTCGTTATCAGGAGAAAGAAAACTGGCGTTCTACGGATCGGAGCGTGGAATGTCAGATCCCTTAATCGGGCAGGTAGGTTAGAAAATTTAAAAAGGGAAATGGATAGGTTGAAGTTAGATATAGTGGGAATTAGTGAAGTTCGGTGGCAGGAGGAACAAGACTTCTGGTCAGGTGACTACAGGGTTATAAACACAAAATCAAATAGGGGTAATGCAGGAGTAGGTTTAATAATGAATAGGAAAATAGGAATGCGGGTAAGCTACTACAAACAGCATAGTGAACGCATTATTGTGGCCAAGATAGATACGAATCCCATGTCTACTACAGTAGTACAAGTTTATATGCCAACTAGCTCTGCAGATGACGAAGAAATTGAAGAAATGTATGATGAAATAAAAGAAATTATTCAGATTGTGAAGGGAGACGAAAATTTAATAGTCATGGGTGACTGGAATTCGAGTGTAGGAAAAGGGAGAGAAGGAAACATAGTAGGTGAATATGGATTGGGGGACAGAAATGAAAGAGGAAGCCGCCTGGTGGAATTTTGCACAGAGCACAACATAATCATAACTAACACTTGGTTTAAGAATCATGAAAGAAGGTTGTATACATGGAAGAACCCTGGAGATACTAAAAGGTATCAGATAGATTATATAATGGTAAGACAGAGATTTAGGAACCAGGTTTTAAATTGTAAGACATTTCCAGGGGCAGATGTGGACTCTGACCACAATCTATTGGTTATGACCTGTAGATTAAAACTGAAGAAACTGCAAAAAGGTGGGAATTTGAGGAGATGGGACCTGGATAAACTAAAAGAACCAGAGGTTGTACAGAGATTCAGGGAGAGCATAAGGGAGCAATTGACAGGAATGGGGGAAATAAATACAGTAGAAGAAGAATGGGTAGCTTTGAGGGATGAAGTAGTGAAGGCAGCAGAGGATCAAGTAGGTAAAAAGACGAGGGCTAGTAGAAATCCTTGGGTAACAGAAGAAATATTGAATTTGATTGATGAAAGGAGAAAATATAAAAATGCAGTAAGTGAAACAGGCAAAAAGGAATACAAACGTCTCAAAAATGAGATCAACAGGAAGTGCAAAATGGCTAAGCAGGAATGGCTAGAGGACAAATGTAAGGATGTAGAGTCCTATCTCACTAGGGGTAAGATAGATACCGCCTACAGGAAAATTAAAGAGACCTTTGGAGATAAGAGAACGACTTGTATGAATATCAAGAGCTCAGATGGAAACCCAGTTCTAAGCAAAGAAGGGAAAGCAGAAAGGTGGAAGGAGTATATAGAGGGTCTATACAAGGGCGATGTACTTGAGGATAATATTATGGAAATGGAAGAGGATGTAGATGAAGATGAAATGGGAGATAAGATACTGCATGAAGAGTTTGACAGAGCACTGAGAGACCTGAGTCGAAACAAGGCCCCCGGAGTAGACAATATTCCATTGGAACTACTGACGGCCGTGGGAGAGCCAGTTCTGACAAAACTCTACCATCTGGTGAGCAAGATGTATGAAACAGGCGAAATACCCTCAGACTTCAAGAAGAATATAATAATTCCAATCCCAAAGAAAGCAGGTGTTGACAGATGTGAAAATTACCGAACTATCAGCTTAATAAGTCACAGCTGCAAAATACTAACACGAATTCTTTACAGACGAATGGAAAAACTAGTAGAAGCCAACCTCGGGTGAAGATCAGTTTGGATTCCGTAGAAACACTGGAACACGTGAGGCAATACTGACCTTACGACTTATCTTAGAAGAAAGATTAAGGAAAGGCAAACCTACGTTTCTAGCATTTGTAGACTTAGAGAAAGCTTTTGACAATGTTGACTGGAATACTCTCTTTCAAATTCTAAAAGTTGTTGTTGTTGTGGTCTTCAGTCCTGAGACTGGTTTGATGCAGCTCTCCATGCTACTCTATCCTGTGCAAGCTTTTTCATCTCCCAGTACCTACTGCAACCTACATCCTTCTGAATCTGCTTTGTGTATTCATCTCTTGTTCTCCCTCTACGATTTTTACCCTCCACGCTGCCCTCCAATACTAAATTGGTGATCCCTTGATGCCTCAGAACATGTCCTACCAGCCGATCCCTTCTTCTGGTCAAGTTGTGCCACAAACTTCTCTTCTCCCCAATCCTATTCAATACTTCCTCATTAGTTATGTGATCTACCCATCTAATCTTCAGCATTCTTCTGTAGCACCACATTTCGAAAGCTTCTATTCTCTTCTTGTCCAAACTGGTTATCGTCCATGTTTCACTTCCATACATGGCTACACTCCATACGAATAGTTTCAGAAACGACTTCCTGACACTTAAATCAATACTGGATGTTAACAAATTTCTCTTCTTCAGAAACGCTTTCCTTGCCATTGCCAGCCTACATTTTATATCCTCTCTACTTCGACCATCATCAGTTATTTTGCTCCCCAAATAGCAAAACTCCTTTACTACTTTAAGTGCCTCATTTCCTAATCTAATTCCCTCAGCATCACCCGACTTAATTAGACTACATTCCATTATCCTTGTTTTGCTTTTGTTGATGTTCATCTTATATCCTCCTTTCAAGACACTGTCCATTCCGTTCAACTGCTCTTCCAAGCCCTTTGCTGTCTCTGACAGAATTACAATGTCATCGGCGAACCTCAAAGTTTTTATTTCTTCTCCATGAATTTTAATACCTACTCCGAATTTTTCTTTTGTTTCCTTTACTGCTTGCTCAATATACAGATTGAACAACATCGGGGAGAGGCTACAACCCTGTCTTACTCCCTTCCCAACCACTGCTTCCCTTTCATGTCCCTCGACTCTTATAACTGCCATCTGGTTTCTGTACAAATTGTAAATAGCCTTTCGCTCCCTGTATTTTACCCCTGCCACCTTTAGAATTTGAAAGAGAGTATTCCAGTCAACATTGTCAAAAGCTTTCTCTAAGTCTACAAATGCTAGAAACGTAGGTTTGCCTTTCCTTAATCTTTCTTCTAAGATAAGTCGTAAGGTCAGTATTGCCTCACGTGTTCCAGTGTTTCTACGGAATCCAAACTGATCTTCCCCGAGGTTGGCTTCTACTAGTTTTTCCATTCGTCTGTAAAGAATTCGTGTTAGTATTTTGCAGCTGTGACTTATTAAGCTGATAGTTCGGTAATTTTCACATCTGTCAACACCTGCTTTCTTTGGGATTGGAATTATTATATTCTTCTTGAAGTCTGAGGGTATTTCGCCTGTTTCATACATCTTGCTCACCAGATGGTAGAGTTTTGTCAGTTTTCTAAAGGTGGCAGGGGTAAAATACAGGGAGCGAAAGGCTATTTACAATTTGTACAGAAACCAGATGGCAGTTATAAGAGTCGAGGGACATGAAAGGGAAGCAGTGGTTGGGAAGGGAGTAAGACAGGGTTGTAGCCTGTCCCCGATGTTGTTCAATCTGTATATTGAGCAAGCAGTAAAGGAAACAAAAGAAAAATTCGGAGTAGGTATTAAAATTCATGGAGAAGAAATAAAAACTTTGAGGTTCGCCGATGACATTGTAATTCTGTCAGAGACAGCAAAGGACTTGGAAGAGCAGTTGAATGGAATGGACAGTATCTTGAAAGGAGGATATAAGATGAACATCAACAAAAGCAAAACAAGGATAATGGAATGTAGTCTAATTAAGTCGGGTGATGCTGAGGGAATTAGATTAGGAAATGAGGCACTTAAAGTAGTAAAGGAGTTTTGCTGTTTGGGGAGCAAAATAACTGATGATGGTCGAAGTAGAGAGGATATAAAATGTAGGCTGGCAATGGCAAGGAAAGCGTTTCTGAAGAAGAGAAATTTGTTAACATCCAGTATTGATTTAAGTGTCAGGAAGTCATTTCTGAATGTATTCGTATGGAGTGTAGCCATGTATGGAAGTGAAACATGGACGATAAATAGTTTGGACAAGAGGAGAATAGAAGCTTTCGAAATGTGGTGCTACAGAAGAATGCTGAAGATTAGATGGGTAGATCACATAACTAATGAGGAAGTATTGAATAGGATTGGGGAGAAGAGAAGTTTGTGGCACAACTTGACCAGAAGAAGGGATCGGTTGGTAGGACATGTTCTGAGGCATCAAGGGATCACCAATTTAGTATTGGAGGGCAGCGTGGAGGGTAAAAATCGTAGGGGGAGACCAAGAGATGAATACACTAAGCAGATTCAGAAGGATGTAGGTTGCAGTAGGTACTGGGAGATGAAAAAGCTTGCACAGGATAGAGTAGCATGGAGAGCTGCATCAAACCAGTCTCAGGACTGAAGACCACAACAACAACAGTATCAGTTTACTGATTTTATTTTATTTCCAAGTTATTAGCAGTCAAGCATTAATCACCTTGCAGAACAATGAAGTTATTTTTGCAAGTGTGCTAAAGAAATTTGGCTTCATTAATCTTTCTGCTGAGGCGATCATTTTATTTGAAACGAAGTGTTTCATTCCACAGTATTGGCCAGTTCCAACTACTCGCTGAATTTCAAGTGCACGTTATCATCTTCTGTCATGTATGGCATTATGCCATAACAAAGAACCAAAAATGAGATCATAGAGTTCTGGTACTCCAAGAAAACTTAAATCCCAAAAACAGCACTGAAAACCTTAATATCAGATGGTACATACTTCATTGTGAATCTGGAAAAAAACCAATGTGCACTTCAAGGCAAATGATGCATTTTATTATGGTTTACGAAATTCTGATGCTCTTGGGAGTATCCTCTGATGGTGTAATGTAAGCTCTCTTAGTGCTTTATACACATGAATATGAGGGTTTCCTACATCACTGCAGCTGCGTACGTGCAATAATGCCTGTTTCCTGGCACTCTCTGGCAACTAATAAATCGAACCTATTTCTAATAGTATTGCGAACGGTGGTTCAAAAAGTGCTACTTTCAAAGTAAATTTCTTTTTAATGCATGATGAATTATGTTGCGTGTGAGAAAGTGCTATGAATCTCTAAATCACAGAGCATTTAAAACTGAACACTTACAAGAATTTCGAGCCCAGAAGACCAGACATTTATGTCATAATTTTAAATTTAATGGCACATTTGTGTGATGTATCTTAAAGTATAACACACGCAAAAAAAGATCAGTATTACATGTGAAACATGAGACCAATATTAGATGTGAAAGCTTAGCTTTTCTTGTAGCTATACTATGTATATTAATGTAAACAGTTAACTTTTCCTCTTTGTGCTTTCACGCTACGTAACCAGTGATCTTGCTATTGGCTGACTACATCATGTGTCCTATGCTCTGAATATCTGCTGTCATTGGCTGGTGAGATCGCGTGGCATGAGATATGGTTGGCCTACAAAAGGAAATTGCAACCTCGGTTTCAGCGCTCTGGAAACTAACGTGCTGTGTTTGGTGCAATTCGAATTTATACTTTTGTAATACGAAAATATGCAGCGTACATGTTCCTGCAAATCAAAGGTCTTTCCAAAACTTCTGTTCCCCAGCTTTACTTTTTTTTCCGGGAAGTTCTACGCCTGAGTGTATTTTATTCAAAGGATTGATAAGTTTTACAGTTCCAAGGGAAAATCTATGGAAAACCTATTGTCACTTAGCACCAGAAAAAGTGTATTTTCGCCCGGGAAAAAGGTTATTTTTTAAACGGGAAATCCGGGAATAATCAGGGAATTTTTTTTCTTTGTCCCCATATACACCGAGTTCACTGTTGCTGTTTGAGTTTACATATTGTCATTTGTCATTTGGTGACAGAGTGGAATTATGGACGCTAGAAAATTGAGTGCCAAGTGGAGAAATTGGAACATTTCCAATATATTCTTCTGTTTGAGTTCAATAGAGGGGTGACAGCAGTGCAGGCAGCCTGAAACGCCATTTGACAGAGCACAGCAAGAAAATGGTTTTCCCATTTTAAGGAGGATTGTGCTAACATTAGTGATTCTCCATGTTCAGGAAGAACTTCAGGGTTTGATGAAGATAGTTTACGCAAATTAATCCACAATGATCCACATCAGTATAATTGAGAACTAGCAAGTGTGATGAACTGTGATCGTTTCACCATTGGGCAATGCTTGCATTCAGTGGGAAAGGTTCAAAAATCGGGTGTATGGATACGACATACTCTCTCTGCTTGCTCGCCATCAATTGGCTCATGAACAAGACAAATCATTCTATCCTTTATCATTACTAGTGACAAGAAAGGGTTTTTTTGTGCTGACATAAGGGAAAGAAATGAGTGGTTGATCTGAAACAAAGCAACAGTACCCCTGTCCAAAGACCTGTGTGCATCTACAAAAGATAAATTTTTAGCATCTAGTGGAACAGCGACAGTGGGGTGTACTATGAATTGCTTCCCTGAGGTGTAACCATCAATGCTGAAATTTATTGTCACAGGGTGTATACGACCCGGGACAACCGGGAGATACGGGAAAAACCCGGGAATTTTTTCATCCGGGAGAAAACTGGGAAAAACCCGGGAATTGTTTAGAATTCTGGGAATTTTTCATTGTTTTAGCTTTCAGTTACATTTTTGTGATTTTGACTGGTAAGAGCCAATGCTCTAACAAAGGATATTACTGTATCCCGCTACTGCAGAATAGTACTGCAGCAACAAAGCATGAACAAGAGAAAAAAGAAAACGGAAATAAAACTTAAGTTGCAAAGGAAATGCACCATATACAACAACAAAACAGTGCTTATACAAGCATCTGCTAACAGCAAAGTGTGTCAAAGGCTTTAGGAAGACTATGCATTTCTTTGTAACAACAAATTACCTCCGATGAGCGTGGCATGACAACTGTTTAAATTAGATTTGTTTGAGCTGTTGCGGGCAGGCTCTTGCGCATGTGCAGTTGAGTCGCGTATGAGTAGTACCTTCTCCCCTGCTTCTGGTTACAGAAGTGTGGCTGGGTGCCACTGCTTAATATTGCCTCGGTTCAGAAATATAGTAAATCTGGGGCTGATGCACAGAGCAGTCTGAGTTGTGGTGGGCAGCGTCCATGTGACCTGTGTTTGCGTTCAGAGATTTTGTTGTTTCCTCTTCGTTTTATTGCTCTCACGTTAAATGATAACAAAATGGATTTTTGTGGCCGGGAGCTATCAAATGAATTAAAATACGTTCGCATAATTACGGTAGGCTAAAATTTGTTATTAGTTTCAGATTTTATTTCCACCTTTCTTACAGAACAATGAAGTTATTTTTGCCGGTTTGGTAAAGAGATTTGGCTTAAAGTTAATCTTTTCTGCTGAGGCAGTCAATTTATTTGAAACAAAGTGTTTAATTTCACACTATTGGCTAGTTTAAACTGTTTGCTGCATTTCAAGTGCACGAATGGCATTATGCCATAATAAAGAACCAAACATGAGATAATACAGTACTATTACTCCAAGAAAATTTACATTTGAATGTGCATTTTAAGCCGAATTATGCGTTTCAGTATGGTTCATGAAATTTCAACGCTCTGATGTCTTGTTTCTTTTATGCAATACATAAGATCTTTTAATGTTTTACACGTATGGACATATGGGCTTCCTGCGTCATCGTAGCTGCGCAAGCACGGTGACGCCTGTTATTTGGCGCTTTCTTGCAACTGCTGAAATGAACCTATTTCTAACAGGTCATGGGAAAATATTGCGAATGGTGGTTTGAAAAGCATTACATTCAAAGCAGATTTCCTTTTACGCAAGATAAACTATGCGCGAGAATGTACAATGAATTTCTTAAATCACAAAGCGTTTGACTCTCATTTAAAAATCAACTCTTTGAGGATGACCATTTAGAAGAATTTCAGGCCCAAAAGATCAGACATTTACGTCATTTTACTGGCACATTTGTGTGATGTATCTTAAAGTGTAACATGCGCAAAAAAGATCAACATTATATGTCGAAGCTTTTCTTCTTTTCCAGCTTATTAATCTTAAGAGACCAATACTATAGGTGAATGGTATGTGTATTAATTTAAACCATTAACTTTTCTTATTTGTGTGTTCGCGCTGCCTAAGAGTGATCTTGCTATTGGCTCACTACATCACGTGTCCTATGCTGCCATCAGCTGGCGAGATCACGTGACATGAGCTATGACTGTCTTACAAAAGCGCATCGCAATCTTGATTTCAATGTTTTGGAAAGTAACATGCGGTGTTTGGTGGAATTCAAATTTATACCTTCATAATACGAAAATATGCAGCGTACATGTTGCTGCACATCAAAGGTCTTTCAAAACGTGTTTTCCCCCCCAGAGTTAAGTTTTCTAAAGTGCCGTGAAATTCTACTCCAGTATATAAAACCATAAACATTCAAAGGATTGATGAGGAAGAGTATACTGTCACTTAACACGGAAAAGCCGTATTTTCACCCGGGAAAAAGTGTATTTTTAACTGGGAAATCCGAGAATTTTTTTTTCCTTGTCCACATATACACCCTGTGTCAACAACTGGGACATCTTGCAGACACAGTTAGAGAATTGGAGGGAGTGGAATAACTAGTGGGCCAAGGTATGAGGACTGCAGCCTTGGCAGCAGTGTAAGCGGCCTCGTTTCCTGTCAGACTGACATGATCAGGAATCCACATAAACACCACAGAGGCTCCATAAAGAGTGAGCAAGTGACAGCATTTCTGCACCTGTTGCACTAAGGGATGGACTGTGTGCAGTTCACTGAGGCTCTGAAGTGAGAGAGTCGGAGCAGATGATGCAATTGAAAAGCCTGTGTCGTCGGATGTACTGTATGGCCCGTTACTCGACGAAGAGCTATGCTGTAAATACTGACCAGTACTCCAGAAGCCGATACCAAAATCATCGGTGGTAATGATGAAGGCGCACCTGACACCACAGTCAGTCCAAGAGCCATCAGTGTACACAAAGTACTATTGCAAAGTTCCGTGTGAAGGTCATGAAACTTACGGCGATAGTGAGGCTGGAGTAGTATCTTTAGGAAGTGAATGAAGGCCAAGGTGAACACAAGCCTCTGCACGAAGCCAAGGTGGTGAAGGATTCACATCCATCGGAAAAGTGACAGGCAGTATGAAGTTAAATTGCTGGAACAAGAGCTGAAAGCAAACTCAAGGATGCTTCAGCATACAGACTCTTACCTGGGCTGTTATAAATGGTACCAATGGCCAAACAGATAACGTGATATTAGATAGTATAGAGATTGTGTAAGGGGGGAGGGTGTGCAGATGCATAAATGAAACATCCATAGTCTAGTTTCGAAGGAACAAAGGACTGATACAAACGGAGGACGATGATCTGATCTGCTCTCCAGGAAGTATCGCTGAGGACATGTTAGGACACTGAGGGACTCTGTATAGTGGGCGACCAGGTAAGACACATGGGCAACAAACAGAACAGCAACAGGCCCAAGATTTAAAGATCATGAAAGAATCCAATTGCGCCACCAGAAATTAATACAAATGATTTTGTCAGTGGAAAAGCAAAAGCCATTTTTGATGCTCCATGAGTAAAGACAGTTGAGACATCACTGAAGATGCTGCTCAAGGAGACAAGCCTGTGGAGAATTGCATGATATGGAAAAATCATCAACAAAAAGGGAGTTGGAGATGCCCAGAGGGGAACAGTCCATAATAGGGTTAACGGAGATAGCACACAGGACGACTCTCATGATGGAATCCTGAGGCACACTGTTTTTTTAGATAAAGGTGTCCGACAAGGCAGAACCTCTCACATACCTTGAAAATTTGGTCTTTTAAGAATTCCTGAAGGAAACAGGTCATGCGGCCATGGAAGCCCCACGTTTAGAGAGGATAGAGAATACCAGTCATCCAGCAAATGTTCTAGGCTTTCTCTAAATCGAAAAACATGGTGTCAGTCTGGTATTTCCACATAAAACCATTCATGACATGCATTGACAGAGTGACAAGATGATCAACTGCAGAATGGCACAAAAATCTGCACTGTGCAGTGGTTAGAGAATTGTGAGGCTCAAGCAACCGTACCAGCTGGGCATGAATCATACATTCCATCACCTTGCAAACACAGCTGGTGAGAGAAATGGACAATAATAGAGGGAGGTGTTTGTCCTTGCCGGGCTTAGGTATGGGTGTGACAGTGGCTTCACTCCTGCATCTGGGAATCATGCCCTCTGCCCAAATGTGATTGCACATATGAAGGAGATGCTTACGTGCAAGAGAAAGGTTCTGCAATGTGAACATCATCCAGCCCTGGAGCAGAAAATTGGGATGAAGTGGGAGCACAATCTGGCTCCCTCACAATTGTTGTTGTTGTTGTTGTTGTTGTTGTTGTTGTTGTTGTGGTCTTCAGTCCTGAGACTGGTTTGATGCAGCTCTCCATGCTACTCTATCCTGTGCAAGCTTCTTCATCTCCCAGTACCTACTGCAGCCTACATCCTTCTGAATCTGCTAAGTGTACTCATCTCTTGGTCTCTCTCTACGATTTTTACCCTCCACACTGCCCTCCAATGCTAAATTTGTGATCCCCTGATGCCTCAGAATATGTCCTACCAACTGGTCCCTTCTCCTTGTCAAGTTGTGCCACAAACTCCTCTTCTCCCCGTTTCTATTCAATACCTCCTCGTTAGTTATGTGATGTACCCATCTAATCTTCAGCATTCTTCCATAGCACGACAATTCAAAAGCTTCTATTCTCTTCGTGTCCAAACGATTTATCGTCCATGTTTCACTTCCATACATGGCTACACTCCATACAAATACTTTCAGTAACGACTTCCTGACACTTAAATCTATACCCGATGTTAATAAATTTCTCTTCTTCAGAAACGCTTTCCTTGCCATTGCCAGTCTACATTTTATATCCTCTCTACTTTGATCATCATCAGTTATTTTGTCCCCAAACAGCAAAACTCCATTACTACTTCATGTGTCTCATTTCCTAATCTAATTCCCTCAGCAACACCCGACTTAAATCGACTACATTCCATTATCCTCATTTTGCTTTTGTTGATGTTCTTCTTATGTCCTCCTTTCAAGACACTGTACATTCCGTTCAACTGCTCTTCCAAGTCCTTTACCGTCTCTGACAGAATTACAATGTCATCGGCGAACCTCAATGTTTTTATTTCTTCTCCATGGATTTTAATACCTACTCTGAACTTTTCTTTTGTTTCTTTTACTGCTTGCTCAATATACAGATTGAATAACATCGGGGAGAGGCTACAACCCTGTCTCACTCCCTTCACAACCACTGCTTTCCTTTCGTGCCCCTCGACTCTTATAACTGCCAATTGGTTTCTGTAAAAATTGTAAATAGGCTTTTGCTCCCTGTATTTTACCCCTGCCAGCTTTAGAATTTGAAAGAGAGTATTCCAGTCAACATTGTCAAAAGCTTTCTCTAAGTCTGCAAATGCTAGAAACGTAGGTTTGCCTTTCCTTAATCTTTCTTCCAAGGTAAGTCGTAAGGTCAGTATTGCCTCACGTGTTCCAACATTTCTATGGAATCCAAACTGGTCTTCCCAGAGGTCGGCTTCTACCATTTTTTCCATTCGTCTGTAAAGAATTCACGTTAGTATTTTTCAGCTGAGACTTATTAAACTGATAGTTCGGTAATTTTCACATCCATCAACATCTGCTTTCTTTGGGATTGGAATTATTATATTCTTCTTGCAGTCTGAGGGTGTTTCGCCTGTCTCATACATCTTGCTCACCAAATGGTAGAGTTTTGTCAGGGCTGGCTCTCCCAAGGCCGTCAGTAGTTCTAATGGTTGTCTACTCCCGGGGCCTCTCTTCAGGAACCACACATTTGTCTTGCCTCTCGACAGATACCCCTTCGTTGTGGTTGCACCTATGGTACGGCCATCTGTATCTTGGAGGCACACAAGCCTCCCCACCAATGGCAAGGTTCATGGTTCAGGGGGGGTACACAGTACAGACGCCATTGTAGTACTCTCAATTCTGAGAAGAGAAGGGTACTATGCGAGCCTCCTCCACTCGTTTCTGATGGAGGAAGGTAGGGTGATAGTGGATGGAGCTCGAAATCTCTGCAAAATAGCTGCCCAAGGTGTTGGAGATAGCAGTAGTTTCCACGATGACATAATCTGCCACTGTCAGGCAAGAAACTAGGGAATAGACCTTGGTCCCAGACAGCAGTTGATGGTTGGCCCACACTACACAAGAGGGAGTGGAACTGTTAAAAGAACTAGTAAAAACCAGCAAGCTTTCCTGCTATCCTGAAGAATGCAATGACACTGTGCACACAACTGTATGTAATGAATCTATATCTACATCGATACTGAAGTGCCTGGCAGAGGGTTCATCGAGCTACCTTCCCAATTCTCTATTATTCCAATCTCCACGCAGAAAGAACCAACACCTGTATCTTTCTGTACAAGCTCTGGTTTCCCTTATTTGATCATGGTGATCATTTCTCTGTATGTAGGCTGGCGTCAACAAAATATTTTCGCATTTGGAGGAGAAAGTTGGTAACTGGAATTACATGTGAAGATTGCTCCACAGCGAGAAATGCCTTTGTTTTAATGATGTCCAACCCATTTCCTGTATCATTTCAGTGACACTCTCTCCCCTATATCATGGTAAAACAAAATGTGCTGCCCTTATTTGAACTTTTTTGATGTACTCTGTCAATCCTATCTGGAAGGATCCCACATCGCACAGCAGCATTCTAAAAGAGGACAGACGAGCATAGTGTAGGCAGTCTCCTTAGTAGACCAGTTACATTGTCTAAGCATCCTGTCAATAAAATGCAGTCTTTGGTTAGTATTCCCCCACAACATTTTCTATGTGTTCATTCTCATTAAGTTATTCGTAATTGTAATTCCTTGGTATTAAGTTGAATTTGCGGCCTTTAGATTTTACAGATTTATCATGTAACCAAAGTTTAACGGATTCCTTTTCGCATTCATGTGGATGACCTCATACTTTTTGTTATTTAGGGTCAATTGCCAAATTCTGCACCAGACAGACATCTTTTATAAATTGTTTTGATCTTCTGATGATCTTACTAGTCAATAAACAGCAGCGTCATCACCAAACAACCTAAGATGGCTGCTCAGATTGTCTCCCACATCGTTTATATACATAAGGAACAGCAAAGGGCCTATAGCATTATGTTGGGGAATGCCAGAAAGCACTTCTATTTTACTCGATGACTTTCCTTCAATTACTATGAACTGTGACCTCTCCGACAGGAAATCATGAATCCAGTCACATACCTGAGACGATATTACACAATGACGCAATTTCACTACAAGTTTCTTGTGTGGTACAGTGTCAAAAGCGTTCTAGAAATCCATAAATATGGAATCAGTTTGAAATCCCGTGTCAGTAATTTGTGATTCATGTGGCTATGAATTTTCATTTTCCTCCTCCAAAAAAACTGACAGTGGTACCTATGAAAGCAATTTTAGTTTAGTATATGCTCTGAGAGGCCTTGGATAGGGCAGGGAAGGAGGTATTTATTGTGTGGTTTTCTGAACATGCCTCCACCTCGTACAAGGTTTGAAAAAATAAGTAAAGACATATCTGATGCTGTATGCAATACCACCAAAAAGGAGAAAGCAGTGGAGGAATTGCTGGAAATAAACCAAAAAGAAATATATCATGGGGTAGACGTTCATGATAGTGAATCTCCTACAAATGTTACTGACCTGTGTGTGTGTGTGTGTGTGTGTGTGTGTGTGTGTGTGTGTGTGTGTTTGTGTGTGTGTGTGTGTGTGTAGATGGGACCTGGATGAAAAGGGGTCTCACATATCTGTATGGGGTTGCATCTGTTACTGGTATTGACTCAGGTAAAGTTTTAGATGTAGAAATTATGTCTAAATACTGCCACCAGTGTGCAAAAAGGAAAATGTCCAACAACGAAGTCAGTGAGAAACCGTGGCAATAAAAGCATGCAGTAGCCTGCTCTAAAAATTATAGTGGCTGAAGTGGGGGCACGGAGGCTGCTGCAGTTGTGAGGATGTTCTCCAGATCTGAGTAGCAGTATGGTGTTAGATATACTAAATGACTTGGTGGTGGAGACTCCTCTTTGTTCAAAGCTGTAACAGATAAAAATCTATACAGTACAACAATATAAAAGTTGGAACGTGTTGACCACATCCAAAAGAGGCTTCATGGAAAGCTTCATCACGTGCTGAATGAGAAGGAAGGTGAAGTACTTGAGGATGGAAAACCACTAGGAGGAAAAGGTAGGCTTAATGTGAAAGAAACTGATTCTCATCAGTTATTTTATGGGAGAACTACCAGAAAAAACACACATAATTTAGAGGCAATGACCAAACACCAATGCAAAATCTGTGTTCGAAAGATGATTGGTGTAAGTTCAACAATAGAAAAGAGACGTATTCACATAAACACTCATTACCAGAACCTATCATGAATGCAATTAAGCCCATATTCAGGTTTCTTGCAAACCATGATTTATAGAAGAATTGTCTTACGGAAAGACACAAAATGCAAATAAAAGCCTCAATAATTTAATTTGGATTAGATGATCTAAACAAACATTCTGTGGACTTGAAGTACTCAAAATAGGTGTCTATGATGCAGTTTTACGTTACAATAACGGAAATAATGGCAGAATTGAAGTTCTGGTGAGACTTAGTATAGATTCTGGTGTGTTTACAACAAAGTCATTTTACACCATTGACGAGAACAGGATCAAGAAAGCTAACAGATCAGTGTCTTACCTGCAAATACAGGTCAGGCAGATTCGTAGAGGAGAGAAGAGAAACCTGGAGGATTAGGAGTATCAGTGTGGAGGATTTTAAAATTGAGGTAATCTTCTTACTTGTAGAAGTATGAGAAGAAAATCTTTGAACCTCATTTCCTCTGTTTTAAATTTCTCAAAAAGGATATGTGCCAGTGCCATAAAAGTTTCACGAACTGTTTGCAACATGTTGCTGTCTCCCTATGATATTCTGCAATTACATTCTGATTTTTATATGATTGTATGTAGAAAAAAAGGTTAATTTTGGATGTACCAAATTAAAAACTCTGTTAATGATACAATTTGTACCATAAATTAATAACTATAGTTCAGTGGTCTTATAACCTGCTCAGGACATTACAATAAAACCTTCAGATTAATTGCATGATTAGAATTTGAGTTATGGTTTCCTACAAAAAATACAATAAAAAATTAAAAATTCAAATTTCCGGCAAAATATTAATCCTGCATTTAAAAAAATGGCTCTTGTGCTTCACATGTGCAAAATTTAATTCGTACATTAATAAATATGGCTGTATAAATAAATGTTTACATTTCCTGTGACATCCCCCCCCCCCCCCCTTAAAAATTTTCTGTAGTTAAACATATTATTGTGTGCTGTGGTTAAGTCACATGTAATTACATAGTGTATACAATACACTATGTACAGTGTATACTATACTATACTACACTATATTAAAGTATAGCTTATTAATTAACTTTTAGAAACTATCCTGGTGTAATTTGGTACACTGCCATGCTTAAAACGTATACTATAATGTATAGATATTAGTTTATTTTATTATTATATATGTACTACTACATCCTGTATGATGATCATTGTAAAATGACCTATGGTGAATACAATTCTTGATATTTGATTCTTGTGTTTCACAAAAACGATATTTTCTAAATCCGTGTTGAATGTGTGTCAGCAGACTGTTTATTTGAAGTAATTCATAATCTTCAAACACAATATATGTTCCAAAATCCTGCTGCATATCGTCATTAATAGTGTGGGCCTGTAATTTAGTGGATTACTCCTACTAACTTTATTGAATATTGGTGTGACCTATGCAACTTTCCAGTCTTTGGGTATGGATCTTTCGTCGAGCAAACAGTTGTATATGATTGTTGAGTATGGAGCTATTGCATCAGCATAATCTGAAAGGAACCTAACTGGAATACAGTCTGGACCAGAAGACTTGTTTTTATTAAGTGATTTAATTCGCTTCACAACGCCGAGGATATCTATTTCTATGTTACTCATGTTGACAGCTGTTCTTGATTCGAATTCTGGAGTATTTATTTCGTCTTCTTTTGTGAAGGCATTTCGGAAGACTGCGTTTAGTAACTCTGCTTTGGCAGTACTGTCTTTGATAGTATCTCCATTGCTATCACACAGAGAAGGCACTGATTGTGTATTGCTGCTATCATACTTCACATATGACCAAATCTCTTTGGATTTTCTGCCAGGTTTCGAGACAAAGTTTAATTGTGGAAACTATTACAAGCATCTCACAATGAAGTCCATGAGTCCGTGCAAAATTCTGAGCTTCTTTGAAAGATCACCAGTCTTGGAGATTTTGTGTCTGTTTGAATTTGGAATGTTTTTTTTTTATTTTCTTTTATTCCTCCTCCCTCCCCCCCCCCCCCCCCACCCCCCCCCATCTGGTCTACACTTATATTATTAATTTGTATGGAGCAGAGATTGTCTCTCGGGAAGGAATCAAGTGAATTTTTATCTACTTTCTTGAATATGTATATTTTTCATTTATTTTTGTAGGATTTGGTGGTTGCAGTATTTAATCTCACCATGACAACCCTGTGATTACTAAGCACTGTATCCATTTTGATGCTTTTTATTATGCAGTTGGTCATCATAGGATGACAGCTAAAAACACGTAGAGCATGTCTTCGCGTGTGAATTGTCACAGCACACCTGAGTTCACCAAGGCATAGGGACACGTCACGGCAAAGAGGAAGTGTGAGGAATGGAATGTTCTGCAGCAGTAAGGTTAACGTTTGTAAGCTTAACTTTTTATACTTGGGATTCACAGTCATGTAGAACTTTATAAAAGACATCATATTTATGCCAGTGACTGTAACACTTTCTTTATTTCACAATTGCGGTTTTGTCCTTACACCATTATCAAGTGCAGATTTTTGTGGCTTTAAGCCAAGTCAACTTAAAATGAGCTGATGCATTTATATGCCATTGTCATTACTATTACTATTAAATACATTCATGACACTGTGCTCACAATATGTAACAGTGTCATGAGTGTATTTAATAGTAATGACAACGGTGATTGAGAAGGTCAGCCAAGAGGGCAGCTCTGGGAGAACCCTAAAGGGGATGGTGTGCATTAGTCATGAAGCAGAAGAAAGGGGTGAGGAAGTTGCCCAAAAATATGAAGGGAGATGGGTTGACTATGAACATCATCCCAGATGAGTAGCACAACTCCCCTAAGAGATGGAATGCCATCCTCTGGGGAAAGATCAAAGCGGACTGCGAAGAAATGCGAGAGCTCAAAGCAGACCAGGAAGAAATGCAAGAGCTCAAAGCAGTCATCAGGAAGCAATTTTATTTCCTGGAGGCAGAGAACAAGCAGACGCCACAATTGTAAGACCAACCATAAGTCCTCTTTGTGGGACTGAAGGCCGTGAATGTCCCATTGGAGGAGAGTCCTAACGAGGAAAGGGAAGAAATGAAGGGGTGTCACCTCAACAGCCGCGGAGTGCCAGACTTTGAAGACTTACTGCTACAGGGTGAAGTGGCTGGAGGATACTGCTCCATGAGATCTGCAAAGGCATCAGTATTCCTTATCAATTTACGATGTTCATCATAAAAAAAACAGTTGGTGGTGGTCGGACAGGCGAGGGTGTCATATGGTGACACCGTTGAAGAGGATCTCTGAGTCAGGGAAGAAGATCATTTTCCTTTGACTTATTGGAGCCTTTCTGATTGGCAGAGGAAGACTCAGATGTTTGTTAGTTGGAGGGACATATGAAGTCTTTTTTGTGTAGTTCTCCTGTCCTTTCTGGCCTGTCCGTTGTGTAACAAGTGACTTCACCCATGAGGCAAAAGTTTGGTGGCTTGTTGTACAGCCAGAGGAGGCGGGGACTCTATCATGACACTGGGCAATTTCACAATCATAGTGCTGAATTTGAGGTTGCATTGTCTTCATGGCCATGTCCTTAGGGGAGTGAGATGTAGCAAGAACAATACTGTAAGTGTCAGATGGTAGAAGGCAGGGTTTCTAACTAGTTGACAGCTTGCGAGCAACCGAAATTTTGTAGGCACTTGTCATAGCATAGCACAAGTTTCTTTATGCCTTCTCCATAGAAGGTTGCCGCCTGTGTATTCAACCATGTGGTAACATGTTCTTTCAACTCATCATTATCATTATCATTGAAGTGTTGACCACCAAGGACAGATTTTAGGTGTAAGAAGAGATGAAAGTTGCTAGGAGTGCTGTGCTTAATCTTCTCTTCAATTGTATGAACCAGTTCATCAGTAACCGCAGACAGATGTCCACTTCATTCTTCATCGTGCACTTGATCACATCCTTCATTGAACAGTCTGACCCATCTTCTAACCATTGCATCTCTCAAAGCATTTTGCCCGTAAACCTCGCAGATTTGCCGATGAATTTCCTTTGGTTTAACTTTCTTTCCATTAAGAAAACGAATCACAGATCTGATTTCACACGCGGCAGCATTTTCAGGTACAGCTGACATTATAAAGAAGCACTACAAAGCACATGTCGGCAGCAGTGATCTGAAAATGGCGTACGTGTCTTCTCCTCGATTCAAAGTAACTGCCGCGCATGCTCGGAAATGCAGTCGTAGCGCTGCCGTGGATAGGAATAGAAACGGAACTTACTTTATGGACTACCCTTGTACATGGGAGAATCTCAGTAGGAGGTGGCATGGTCACCATGGCAGTTGATACAGTGGGGAGAAGGAGATGGACATTCAGTTGTAGTTGTAACGATCACACTGGTAGCAGCACATTAGGTTTTAAATGTACGGTTGGACTGTGGTAAATTCGTGGCCTGCTTTGATCTTTGACAGAAGCACCACTCTATCAAAGGTGAGAAGAAGAGTGTGAATGGGCACTAAGAATACATCTACCTTTTTCATCAACCGATGGACCGCAATGACACTCTGGTCAAAGAGGTATGTTTGGATTTCTGTCTCGGTCAGACCATTGAGCAGCCTAATGTAAATAACACCACAGGAAGAATTCAGTGTGCAATGGGACTTGAATGAGCAGGATAACCTTGGAGGAGTGAAGCTGCAATTAGTTGCTGTGATTGAGAATCAGAAGTAGTCTCCAAAAACAAAGTGCCGTTTTTGTAAACAAGAACAGGATTTCACAGGGCCAGCAATTGTGTGAACACCTTTCTGAATAATAAGCCGTAGCAAAGGACTGACCGTCTTCAGTAAGTGAAACCATGAGGAACTGTGGTGCAACTTGGTCTTTGAATTGTTAGCCTCATTCCATTTGTGTTTGGTAGACACTGACTGTGAAGATGATGATTGGCTCATTGCGAGAAAATCCCTCACAATTGCCAGCGTCTCTGATGGCGCTCTCGTTCCAACCCTCAGAAGTGGGTGCACCCGCCTTAAGGTGATTCCAGAAGTTTGTCCACAAAATTTTTCTACATTATATACTCTCCTCCACAATTGATACACCACTTCCAATGCTGTTTCCACTTCCAGAAGCAGTCTTGGTGTGCCTCTTGCTGGATTGTATGATGCACCATCTGCAAATTTTCTTTTATCTCATCTATCATTGCAAATTGTCGTCCTTTCAATGGGGTTTTCAACAGTGGAAATAAAAAAAGCTCCACAGGGACCAGGTCTTGAGAGTACAGAGGATGAGGCAGCACAGTGATTTCGTTTTTTGTGCAAGAGTCACGCACCAACCAGGATGAATGTACATGTGTGTTATTGTGATGCAAGAACCATGAACTGTCTCGTCACATTTCAGGTCATTTCCTTCTCACATTTTCTTGCAGGCGTCGCAACACATTCCGATAGTACCATCAATTAACAGTTTCTCCCTGTGGTAGGAATTCACGATGAACTAATCCTCCAAAGTCAAAGAAAACTGTCAGTATAGCTTTGACATTTGACTTGACCTGACAAGCTTTGTTGGTTGTGGAGAACCTTTCCTGACTCATTGTGAAGACTGAATGTTGGTCTCAACATAATAACCATAGACCTACATCTCGTCAGCAGCTATGATTCTCTTATAGATCATCTCATTTTCATCTGCACAATCCAAGAGCTCTTCACAGAATGCGAGTTGAAGATCTTTCTCGTCTTGACTCATGATCTGTGGGATGAACTATGTTGCAACACGAGGCATTCCATGATGCTGTGTCAGGGTTCATGACATGATTGAACTGAAATGTTACAATTTTCTACAATCTTTTGGACAGTCAGTCATTGATTGGAGTGCACAATTTCATTGTCGTTCCTGACATCAGCATCGGTAGACGTTGAAGGATGTCCTGAACGAGGATCATATTTAACTTGTGTCAGGCCATTTTTAAACCATTTGAACGCATGCATCGTCATAGGCTTTCTACATCATTTGGTGTGTCTCTGTGAAGATTTTCTTGAGTTCCACGCAAAATTTAATGCAGACGCATTGTTCCTGTAACTCTGTCATCTTGAAATTCACAAACTGCAATGCGGCGTTCTACTTAATACAGCACTGAACAATAACTAACAGACATATGACAATGAAACTTCTGGCAGTTATACATTAAAACCAGGCATGCGCAGGAATGACAACTGCATTTCGCTGCAACACACCGTTGGCACAAAATTAGGAACCTTCTGCAATTTCTTGAACAGACCTCGTATACTGTTTCTAAGCACAAGCACATTGGATGTCTAAAGAACGAATCATTATTGGTACAATTTCTTGTAATAAAGTGATGGGAAATGTCATATTGATGGTTAAAGAATAGTTCATACGTAGTAATTTTCGTGTTATAATGTCTGTGTTACAAAAGTAAACCATTATAAGGAACAGCCCATTGAAGGTCACGAAAACATGTCTTTCTTATTAGGATCTGTTATAATTAAATGTCAGTTAATAACACATCAGTGATCAAATCCTTCAGAAGACTGTAACATAAATACTAGGTTGCTAGAAGCAATGCACCAGTGTAGTGTAGTTCTCTGAGCCGCCACGTTATGGAACTGAGGATGGTTATGTAGAGATTTTTCTTTCTTTCTTGTGTTTTCTGTAACATAATGGGACTTTCCTATGAAATTAATAAAAATAATTACTGTAGCATTTGATGTTAGTGAATATAAGTGTGCCCTCTGTCAGGAGTGAGTTTGTTCGATTTGCTGATCTTCTATATGGTGATGTCCTTGCTGACTGGACATATGTCTTTCATTTACATAATATTACACATTGAAAAATACTGAAATTTTTATTTATGTTTACCACAGACAGAACATGACTAGCCTGTGGTCAGAAAGGAAATGTGTGTTTTATTTGATAACATAGGAATTCTATGCTCTACCATTTTCATGAACAAACCATATGGTTTGCAAGCCAAATAAAACCAACAACTGCTGCTGGAGAAAGCTGAGAGTGCAATGTCATGTTAACCAGCTAGTGCAGTGTGCCAACAACACTATGTTGAGTGACATTGGATATCACGTTGCGTGCACGTCTGTGTCAACTGCCTCGTCCCATGCACTGACGGCTTAACTTGCTACTTACAGGGGTTGTAACAAGGATCCCCACACATTTGAAACTACAGATTCAGTTCACAGAAAGTAGGAGGGTGTTAGGAGAGGTAAGGAAGTCACTTGGGGCCCAGGTGTATAGCGACCAATTAGGTTTTGTACTGGTGTATGCAGATTCACCTCTGTCCCTTTAAATTCTCGGTGCTTGTATTTGCTTCCCTTCACTTGTGCCTGATTGTCTCTTTCACGTTCCCTCAACTCTTGTGCTCTTTCTCCCTCAAAGAAGCGACCTACACTTCCAAACGCTACTAATAATGTTTTGTTTACAATGAATCCTTCACTCTGCAGCCAGGAGTGCACTGTTTTATAACTCCCTAGTAGATTGAAACTGTCTGTCAGTCTGGTACTCAAACCAAAGACTTTTTGTAGTGTTTTTACCAAGTGATCTATCCTGGTGTGGCTGACAGCCTGTGGTTCTGGGCTCAAGACCCTGTCACGTAGAAAGTTTTAATGTGTCAGGAAGTTTCGAAACAGAATGCATTCTGCTGTAAAGTGAAAATATTACGTTGAAAGTGAACTCTATTGTAGACTGTGGCTTAACCACCTCTCAATGGTAGATTTTCTTTCAGGAGGTGGGAGACATCCAGGAGAACTTTTGCAAGGATTGGAAAGTAGGTAATCGGTATGGGCAGAAATGGTTTATTTAATATCACTGAAACACACACTACTAATATTCAACAATAATATTGATTTTATATTTTGTTGTGAACTGGCCTTCTGGTTTCTGACCATCTATCCAATTACATTAGAAAACAATCTGCTCAGTAAATTGTGGCAGGAAAACACACAAATAAAATATATTAAAGTTTGCAAGCTTTCGAAGCCAGTGGCTTCTTCTTCTGGCAGAAGGGTTGAAGCAGAAGGAACAGGGGTGAAAGAAAAAGGCTGGTGAGATATAGGAAAAGGGGTAGAATGTGGATAAGTCACCCAGAACTTCGTGTCACCAGACGGAATGAGAAGGAAAGACTGATTGTTGGGGAATGCATCGGAGAGGATTTGTAAACCTGTTGTTGTTGTTGTTGTGGTCTTCAGTCCTGAGACTGGTTTGATGCAGCTCTCCATGCTACTCTATCCTGTGCAAGCTTTTTCATCTCCCAGTACCTACTGCAACCTACATCCTTCTGAATCTGCTTAGTATATTCATCTCTTGGTCTCCCTCTACGATTTTTACCCTCCACGCTGCCCTCCAATACTAAATTGGTGATCCCTTGATGCCTCAGAACATGTCCTACCAACCGATCCCTTCTTCTGGTCAAGTTGCACCACAAACTTCTCTTCTCCCCAATCCTATTCAATACTTCCTCATTAGTTATGTGATCTACCCATCTAATCTTCAGCATTCTTCTGTAGCACCACATTTCGAAAGCTTCTATTCTCTTCTTGTCCAAACTATTTATCGTCCATGTTTCACTTCCATACATGGCTACACTCCATACAAGTACTTTCAGAAATGACTTCCTGACACGTAAATCAATACTGGATGTTAACAAATTTTTCTTCTTCAGAAACGCTTTCCTTGCCATTGCCAGCCTACATTTTATATCCTCTCTACTTCGACCATCATCAGTTATTTTGCTCCCCAAATAGCAAAACTCCTTTACTACTTTAAGTGCCTCATTTCCTAATCTAATTCCCTCAGCATCACCCAACTTAATTAGACTACATTCCATTATCCTTGTTTTGCTTTTGTTGATGTTCATCTTATATCCTCCTTTCAAGACACTGTCCATTCCATTCAACTGCTCTTCCAAGTCCTTTGCTGTCTCTGACAGAATTACAATGTCATCGGCGAACCTCAAAGTTTTTATTTCTTCTCCATGAATTTTAATACCTACTCCGAATTTTTCTTTTGTTTCCTTTACTGCTTGCTCAATATACAGATTGAACAACATCGGGGAGAGGCTACAACCCTGTCTTACTCCCTTCCCAACCACTGCTTCCCTTTCATGTCCCTCGACTCTTGTAAACCTAGGAGCATAAAAGTTGAAGATAGGATAATATACAAGAAAGAGTGTACTGACAAAACATCACCCACGAGTTAAAAAGAGCAAAACGTTAAGTGTGTTACATGTTATAGAGCTGAGAGGAGGTGATGAAAAATAGATAGGTCAGAAAATGAAAGATGTAGAGAACCAAAAGGGAGTGAAGAAAGGAATAGTTACTGTGAAGAAATGCTGAGACTGAAGAAATTAACATAAATTGAGACCAAGTGTGTGGAGAGAACCGAGGACATGTTGTAGCGCCAGTTCCCACCCACGGAGTTTTGAGAAACTGGTGTCTGGGGGAAGAATCCAGATGCCAGATGTGGTGAAATAGGCACCGAGGTCATGACTGTCATGTTGTAGAGCATTCTGTGCAACAGGATATTGTGTGGTGCCAGTGTACATCCTGTGCCTATGACTATTCATACTAACTGGTAACTTTGTGGTGGCCATGCCAATGTAAAAGGCCAAACAGTGTTTACATAACAGATGATCTGCAACATTTGTTATTCTACAAGTGGCTCTCCCTTTGACAGTGTATGTTTTGCCAGTTACAGGGCTGGTATAGGTGTTGGCAGGAGGGTGCATAGGGCAAGTCTTATAGTGGGGGTGGTGACAGGGGCAGGAGCTGTTGATAGGGAAGTGGATACAGAAGGAGTATACAGTCTGACAAGGATATTGCGGGGATTGGGAGGGTGACGAAAAGCTATTTTAGGTGTGGTGGGCAAAATTTCAGACAGAATGGATCTCATTTCATGACATGCTTTTAGGAAGTCATGGCCTTGTCAAAGCAGCCGATTAATACATTCAGGACCAGGATAATACTGAGTGACAAGTGTTGTTCTCCTAAGTTGTTTTCTGGAGGGATCAACCTTATCAGGGGTAGATGAGATGCCCTGGGAAACCAGCAAAAAGTGATTATTTTTGTTGATTTAAGGTTGTTTTATCTGTGTATGTACATTTGTGTTGTCTATACTGAAAGTTGCATCTTCTGCAGGTTAGTGTTGGTGAATTCATATGTATGCCTGTGTATTTTACATATTTCTGAATGGGATTTTCCATATACAGTGGAACCTTGTATAGCAAGTATAATTCATTCTGGAATCTTACTTTTAGTGCAAAACTCATTAAGCAATACAGTTTATCCCACATAAATAAATGTAAAATACGATAATATGTTCTGTGCATAAAAAGTACCAAAAGTTTTATTGATGCCATTTACTCAAAGAGAATTATACATGCAGTATTATGTACTTTTATTATTCACGATACATAACTAATTCTTTTTTACTACGAAGTTATCTATAGTCACTTGTTCCTGCCATCGCTTTAACACTTGGTGAAAATGCAACTCAGCATTATTGTCAAATAAATTTGTAGCGTGCATAGCGACTGGTTTATTGGGGTTATGATTTTCGATGTACAATGCAACCAGTTCCCATGCTTTCAATATTTCTCTTATTGTGCCAGAAGGTTGCTGCTTTGCTGTTACTGCCTCCTCCTCTTCCTCCTCCTCTGAAGAATTCCTCTTCATAACTACTTGCTGTGAAACACACTGCTACTCCATAAGCTCTTCGGTGGTCATTTCTTGGTTGTGATCTTCCATAAGCTTATTGACATCATTGTTATCCACTTCTAGTCCCTAGCTCTAAGCCAAAGACACCATCTTTATGACGACAGGCTCCACAGGTACTGATTCAAATGCCTCTTGAGTCACATTTGACAAAGCACTGGGCACAGCTTCTTGCATGCAGAAATGAGAGTTCTCTTGGTAACCCCTTCCCATGCCTTTTCGATCATATTGGCGCAGGCAACGATGTTGAAGTGATTTTTCCCAAACTCCCTGAGAGTGAAATGGATGGCTTCAGTCAACTCAAAGCAATGTTTGAAGAGTGCTTTAGTGTTGAGCTTCTTAAAGTTAGAAATAATCTGCTGGTCCATAGGCTGGAGTAATGGAGTGGTGTTGGGAGGCAGAAGTCGGATCTTGATCAATTGATTTGCTTCAAGGAATGGGCAGCAGCATTGTCCATAACAAGCAAGATATGGAGTGGCAGATTCATCTCAAGCAAATATTTTTTCATCAAAGGACCAAACAATTCATTGATCCAATCACAAAAAGGATCACGTGACACCCAAGCCTTGTTGTTTGACTTCCTCATCACATCTAATCTGCTCTTCTGGACTTAACACTTTTTGAATTATTGTGGAGTTTCTGAATGATAAACAAGCAGCAGTTTAATTTTCAAATTGTCACTTGCATTGGCACAGAGTAGTGGTGTGAGGCAGTTTTTCATTGGCTATGACTGTGCTGTGCATTCTTGTCCGCTCTTATAAAGGTACGCTTCAGCATCTTTTTCCAGAATAGACTCATCTCATCACTATTAAAAACCTGTTGTGGCAGATAACCCTTAGAATCTATGAGCACCTTGAAGTTTCTGATGAAGTTTTCTGCTGCCTTTGTGTCAGAGCTGGCTGCTTTGTTGTGCCTCACAATGCTCTTAAAGTTCTTGAACCACCCATGGCTTCCCTTAAACCATTCTTTAGCTGCTGATGATCCTGGTGTCTGCTTAATGAGGTCGGTGAAGATCATTCTCACCTTCTCACAAATGATGTTCTCATTAATAGCACCGCCTGCAGTTGCTTTTCATTTATCATTTTAAGGAGCAACATCGGCTAGAAAACGAAACTGAAGTCAACAATGTTCATGTTTTTCAGTGATTTTATGTTTCACTTCTAAGGTCATTTTCTTTCTCTTATGGTCGTCTTCTTGCAGCTTTATCTTTGGGGACATTTCCATGAAGGTTATTAAAATTTACGCTCAAAAAAACACTATGTGAATACAAGTTTAGAAAAACAAGCTGCACCTAAAATGGTAGCAGAAAGAATGCTAAGCCCAGACTCCAGTACGTACTAGAATTATTGTTCATATGCAGCTGGTGACAATGACAGGTGTTCATATTGTTGAATGTTTCTCCCACCATGCGTGAATGGCTGGTGACACCACACTCAATCATCATTACTCGTCTTGTGGAACATCAGTCGTTAAGTGAACCTTATTCATTTTGCTCATTATGTGAATTGCACGTTATGAGAGGTGCTCATTAAGTGAGGTTCCACTGTATTCATCTTTTGGATTTGCAGCTCTTGTATCTCCATATCACACAGTTAACTTTAAAATTAAATTTAACATACTAGTAAGTTAATTACGTGCTTAGTACATCATGTTCAGTCTAAGCGTTATGATGTGAAACATATCATCTGAGAAAACATACAATGTGTCCAGGAGGACTTGTCTACTCAATATTTCATATATAATAAGCCCAGTCTTCTCTAAAAGATGTAATGCAACACTAACTCAAGGTATCTGTTGAGAGACTGGGACATGCCATTATTAAACCTATCTTTAAGAGATGTCAATAACTACCAACCTGTTTCAGTACTGATATCATTTTGCATAATTTTATAGAATAGTATCTCACATTAGCAGCAACAATATCATCAGCAAATCACAGTTTGTGTTTCAGAATGGTTGCTCTTCTAAGAATGCCATTTGCATGTTCACATGCCAGATTTTACAAGCATTAAATAATAAAATAGTGCCGGTTCGCATTTTCTGAAACCTATCTATGGCATTTGACTGTATGAATTTTAGTATTTTCCTAGACAAATCGACATTTTATTGGATTGATTGTATAGTTAACCAACAGATAACTTCATACCTAACCAAAAGAGTACAGGAAGTTGTTCATAGTAATTCAACCAATATAGTATGAGGACATCATTCTGATTTGGCAGAAATTATGTATGGGGTTCCCCAAGGCTCAGTTTAGGTCTACTGTTCTTCCTCATGCATGTAAATGATCTTCTATGTAATATACAACAAGCAGAATTACTTCTGTTTGCACATGACACTAGTATTGTTATCTATCCAACCATATATACAGAAACAGAAGAAATGGTAAACAATGTTCTTAAAAGTATCATTGGTTTTCTGCGAATGGTCTCACTCATATATATATAAAAACAAAGATGATGTGACTTACCATACGAAAGAGCTGGCAGGTCGATAGAAACACAAACAAACACATACATACACACAAAATTCAAGCTTTCGCAACAAACTGTTGCCTCATCAGGAAAGAGGGAAGGAGAGGGAAAGACGAAAGGAAGTGGGTTTTAAGGGAGAGGGTAAGGAGTCATTCCAATCCCGGGAGCGGAAAGACTTACCTTAGGGGGAGAAAAGGACGGGTATACACTCGCACACACACACATATCCATCCACACATATACAGACACCAGCAGACATATTTAAAGACAAAGAGTTTGGGCAGAGATGTCAGTCGAGGCGGAAGTGCAGAGGAAAAGATGATGTTGAATGACAGGTGAGGTGTGAGTGGCGGCAACTTGAAATTAGCGGAGATTGAGGCCTGGTGGGTAATGGGAAGAGAGGATATATTGAGGAGCAAGTTCCCATCTCCGGAGTTCGGATAGGTTGGTGTTGGTGGGAAGTATCCAGATAACCCGGACGGTGTAACACTGTGCCAAGATGTGCTGGCCGTGCGCCAAGGCATGTTTAGCCACAGGGTGATCCTCATTACCAACAAACACTTTGTTGCTGGTCATTCCCACATAGAATGCATCCAGTGTAGGCAGGTCAGTTGGTAATCCATGTGGGTGCTTTCACATGTGGCTCTGCCTTTGATCGTGTACACCTTCTGTGTTACAGGACTGGAGTAGGTGGTGGTAGGAGGGTGCATGGGACAGGTTTTTCACCGGGGGCGGTTACAAGGATAGGAGCCAGAGGGTAGGGAAGGTGGTTTGGGGATTTCATAGGGATGAACTAACAGGTTACGAAGGTTAGGTGGACGACGGAAAGACACTCTTGGTGGAGTGGGGAGGATTTCATGAAGGATGGATCTCATTTCAGGGCAAGATTTGAGAAAGTCGTATCCCTGCTGGAGAGCCACATTCAGAGTCTGGTCCAGTCCTGGAAAGTATCCTGTCACAAGTGGGGCACTATTGTGGTTCTTCTGTGGGGGATTCTGGGTTTGAGGGGATGAGGAAGTGGTTCTGGTTATTTGCTTCTGTACCAGGTCGGAAGGGTAGTTGCGGGATGCGCAAGCTGCTGTCATGTTGTTGGTGTAATGGTTCAGGGATTCTGGACTGGAGCAGATTCGTTTGCCACGAAGACCTAGGCTGTAGGGAAGGGACAAATCGACATTTTATTGGATTGATTGTATAGTTAACCAACAGATAACTTCATACCTAACCAAAAGAGTACAGGAAGTTGTTCATAGTAATTCAACCAATATAGTATGAGGACATCATTCTGATTTGGCAGAAATCATGTAGGTTGTTCCCCAAGGCTCAATTTAGGTCTACTGTTCTTCCTCATGCGTGTAAATGATCTTCTATGTAATATACAACAAGCAGAATTACTTCTGTTTGCACATGACACTAGTATTGTTATCTATCCAAGCATATATACAGAAACAGAAGAAATGGTACACAATGTTCTTCAAAGTATCATTGGTTTTCTGCGAATGGTCTCACTCATATATATATAAAAACAAAGATGATGTGACTTACCATACGAAAGAGCTGGCAGGTCGATAGAAACACAAACAAACACATACATACACACAAAATTCAAGCTTTCGCAACAAACTGTTGCCTCATCAGGAAAGAGGGAAGGAGAGGGAAAGACGAAAGGAAGTGGGTTTTAAGGGAGAGGGTAAGGAGTCATTCCAATCCCGGGAGCGGAAAGACTTACCTTAGGGGGAAAAAAGGATGGGTATACACTCGCACACACACACACATATCCATCCACACATATACAGACACAAGCAGACATATTTAAAGACAAAGAGTTTGGACAGAGATGTCAGTCGAGGCAGAAGTGCAGAGGCAAAGATGATGTTGAATGACATGTGAGGTGTGAGTGGCGGCAACTTGAAATTAGCGGAGATTGAGGCCTGGTGGGTAATGGGAAGAGAGGATATATTGAAGAGCAAGTTCCCATCTCCGGAGTTCGGATAGGTTGGTGTTGGTGGGAAGTATCCAGATAACCCGGACGGTGTAACACTGTGCCAAGATGTGTTGGCCGTGCGCCAAGGCATGTTTAGCCACAGGGTGATCCTCATTACCAACAAACACTTTGTTGCTGGTCATTCCCACATAGAATGCATCACAGTGTAGGGAGGTCAGTTGGTAAATCATGTGGGTGCTTTCACATGTGGCTCTGCCTTTGATCGTGTACACCTTCCGTGTTACAGGACTGGAGTAGGTGGTGGTAGGAGGGTGCATGGGACAGGTTTTACACTGGGGGCGGTTACAAGGATAGGAGCCAGAGGGTAGGGAAGGTGGTTTGGGGATTTCATAGGGATGAACTAATAGGTTACGAAGGTTAGGTGGACGGCGGAAAGACACTCTTGGTGGAGTGGGGAGGATTTCATGAAGGATGGATCTCATTTCAGGG
This sequence comes from Schistocerca serialis cubense, assembly GCF_023864345.2. Classification (NCBI taxonomy): domain Eukaryota; kingdom Metazoa; phylum Arthropoda; class Insecta; order Orthoptera; family Acrididae; genus Schistocerca; species Schistocerca serialis. The sequence continues at coordinate 110,247,182 of NC_064647.1, forward strand.
CAAGATTTGAGGAAGTCGTATCCCTGCTGGAGAGCCACATTCAGAGTCTGGTCCAGTCCCAGAAAGTATCCTGTCACAAGTGGGGCACTATTGTGGTTCTTCTGTGGGAGATTCTGGGTTTGAGGGGATGAGGAAGTGGCTCTGGTTATTTGCTTCTGTACCAGGTCGGAAGGGTAGTTGCGGGATGCGCAAGCTGTTGTCAGGTTGTTGGTGTAATGGTTCAGGGATTCTGGACTGGAGCAGATTTGTTTGCCACGAAGACCTAGGCTGTAGGGAAGGGACCGTTTGATGTGGAATGGGTGGCAGCTGTCATAATGGAGGTACTGTTGCTTGTTGGTGGGTTTGATGTGGACGGACGTGTGAAGCTGGCCATTGGACAGGTGGAGGTCAACGTCAAGGAAGGTGGCATGGGATTTGGAGTAGGACCAGGTGAATCTGATGGAACCAAAGGAGTTGAGGTTGGAGAGGAAATTCTGGAGTTCTTCTTCACTGTGAGTCCAGATCATGAAGATGTCATCAATAAATCTGTACCAAACTTTGGGTTGGCAGGCCTGGGTAACCAAGAAGGCTTCCTCTAAGCGACCCATGAATAGGTTGGCGTATGAGGGGGCCATCCTGGTACCCATGGCTGTTCCCTTTAATTGTTGGTATGTCTGGCCTTCAAAAGTGAAGAAGTTGTGGGTCAGGATGAAGCTGGCTAAGGTGATGAGGAAAGAGGTTTTAGGTAGGGTGGCAGGTGATCGGCGTGAAAGGAAATGCTCCATCGCAGCGACGCCCTGGATGTGCGGAATATTTGTGTATAAGGAAGTGGCATCAATGGTTACAAGGATGGTTTCCGGGGGTAACACATTGGGTAAGGATTCCAGGTGTTCGAGAAAGTGGTTGGTGTCTTTGATGAAGGATGGGAGACTGCATGTAATGGGTTGAAGGTGTTGATCTACGTAGGCAGAGATACGTTCTGTGGGGGCTTGGTAACCAGCTACAATGGGGCGGCCGGGATGATTGGGTTTGTGGATTTTAGGAAGAAGGTAGAAGGTAGGGGTGCGGGGTGTCGGTGGGGTCAGGAGGTTGATGGAGTCAGGTGAAAGGTTTTGCAGGGGGCCTAAGGTTCTGAGGATTCCTTGAAGCTCCGCCTGGACATCGGGAATGGGGTTACCTTGGCAAACTTTGTATGTGGTGTTGTCTGAAAGCTGACGCAGTCCCTCAGCCACATACTCCTGACGATCAAGTACCACGGTCGTGGAACCCTTGTCCGTCGGAAGAATGACGATGGATCGGTCAGCCTTCAGATCACGGATAGCCTGTGCCTCAGCAGTTGTGATGTTGGGAGTAGGATTAAGGTTTTTTAAGAAGGATTGAGATGCAAGGCTGGAAGTCAGAAATTCCTGGAAGGTTTGGAGAGGGTGATTTTGAGGAAGAGGAGGTGGGTCCCGATGCGACGGAGGACGGAACTGTTCCAGGCAGGGTTCAATTTGGATGGTGTCTTGGGGAGTTGGATCATTAGGAGTAGGATTAGGATCATTTTTCTTCGTGGCAAAGTGATATTTCCAGCAGAGAGTACGAGTGTAGGACAGTAAATCTTTGACGAGGGCTGTTTGGTTGAATCTGGGAATGGGGCTGAAGGTGAGGCCTTTGGATAGGACAGAGGTTTCGTATTGGGAGAGAGGTTTGGAGGAAAGGTTAACTACTGAATTAGGGTGTTGTGATTCCAGATTGTGTTGATTGGAATTTTGAGGTTTTGGAGGGAGTGGAGCTGGAAGTGGGAGATTGAGTAGATGGGAGAGACTGGGTTTGTGTGCAATGAGAGGAGGTTGAGGTTTGCTGGAAAGGTTGTGAAGGGTGAGTGAGTTGCCTTTCCGGAGGTGGGAAACCAGGAGATTGGATAGTTTTTTGAGGTGGAGAGTGGCATGCTGTTCTAATTTACGGTTGGCCTGTAGGAGGATGCTGTGAACAGCCAGCGTGGATGTGGTAGAGGAAAGATTAAGGACTTTTATTAAGGATAGGAGTTGACGGGTGTGTTCATTGGCTGAGTTGATGTGTAGGTGAAGGATTAGGTGGGTGAGGGCAATGGATTGTTCAGTTTGGAACTGGTATAGGGACTGATGGAAAGAAGGGTTGCAGCCAGAGATGGGAACTTTAAGTGTGAGGCCTTTGGGGGTAATGCCAAATGTCAGACAAGCCTGAGAAAATAGCATATGGGAGCGTACTCTGGCTAGGGCGAAGGCATGTATGCGGAGGGAATGTAAATAAAACTTAATGGGGTCGTTGTGGGGGTGTTGTGAGGGTGACATGGTATTGGAAGGTGGAAAGTGTAACATGAGGCTGAAATGAAAATGAAAATAAAAATATATGGGGAGGGATAAAGGTGGACTGGAAAGTAACTGGAGATCTGGTGTGAAAAAAGGTGAAAAGGTGTTGGTTACAGCTGGGCTATGTTGGACTTGGTTTGGTAGACAACGATGTGCACAAAGGTTAGGTGGTTGTGTTGCCGCCAAAACACGTTAGAGGACGGAGAAATTCGGGAAAATTTCGAAAAAAATGCGTGTAATATATCAAAAGGAGTGGTTTTGTGGTGGCAGATTATGAAAATGAGGCTAACAATTGTCTGACGAAGAAATAATGATGTTAAAACCTGTGGGAAGCGGCTAAAAATTATCGGTGATAATATATATACATATATATAAGTTAATAGAGCGAAACATTCCACAAGGGAAATATATATAATAGACGGAAACATTCCACGCGGGAAAAATATATTTAAAAACAAAGATGATGTAACTTACCATACGAAAGCGCTGGCAGGTCGATAGAAACACAAACAGACACATACATACACACAAAATTCAAGCTTTCGCAACAAACTGTTGCCTCATCAGGAAAGAGGGAAGGAGAGAGAAAGACGAAAGGAAGTGAGTTTTAAGGGAGAGGGTAAGGAGTCATTCCAATCCCGGGAGCGGAAAGACGTACCTTAGGGGGAAAAAAGGACGGGTGTACACTCGCACACACCACCACCTACTCCAGTCCTGTAACCCGGAAGGTGTACACGATCAAAGGCAGAGCCACATGTGAAGGCACCCACGTGATTTACCAACTGACCTGCCTACACTGTGATGCTTTCTATGTGGGAATGACCAGGAACAAACTGTCCATTCGCATGAATGGACACAGGCAGACAGTGTTTGTTGATAATGAGGATCACCTTGTGGCTAAACATGCCTTGGTGCACGGCCAGCACATCTTGGCACAGTGTTACACCGTCCAGGTTATCTGGATACTTCCCACCAACACCAACCTATCCGATCTCCGGAGATGGGAACTTGCTCTTCAATATATCCTCTCTTCCCATTACCCAACAGGCCTCAATCTCCGCTAATTTCAAGTTGCCGCCACTCACACCTCACATGTCATTCAACATCATCTTTGCCTCTGCACTTCCGCCTCGACTGACATCTCTGCCCAAACTCTTTGTCTTTAAATATGTCTGCTGGTGTCTGTATATGTGTGGATGGATATGTGTGTGTGTGCGAGTGTATACCCGTCCTTTTTTCCCCCTAAGGTAAGTCTTTCCGCTCCCGGGATTGGAATGACTCCTTACCCTCTCCCTTAAAACCCACTTCCTTTCGTCTTTCCCTCTCCTTCCCTCTTTCCTGATGAGGCAACAGTTTGTTGCAAAAGCTTGAATTTTGTGTGTATGTATGTGTCTGTTTGTGTTTCTATCGACCTGCCAGTGCTTTCGTATGGTAAGTCACATCATCTTAAAAAATATTCAGTTCTGTACATGTAGGGGTACAACTCAGTGATAAGTGTAACACGTGGTGAGGAAATAACAAATAGGATCGAAAATTCAAAATTTTTTGGTGCCCATATTGATGAGAATTTAAATAGGAAAAAGCACATCTTGGAACTCCTAAAACAACTTAGCTCAGCCATATTTGCACCTACAATCACAGAAAATCTTGGGGGCAGTTATTAATTTGTGATGTGAATGTAAAACGACTCATTATTTCACATGATTAGAATCTGCTATGTAAAATGATCTATGGGACACGTAACTAACTAACTAACTCTGCTTTGCAGCTATCACTACCCTTCAAGCATTCCACCGAAGACGACTTGGGGCTGTGACTGCTATGTCCAGCACGCAACAGCAGTGTGCATGTACGGGCTGAAGGATGACTTAATACCGCCTTGTGTGGGTTTGTCAGTCACTGCAGTGTTCATCCAGTCAGAGGAAGTTGACTGGCTGTCTGTTGATGCATTCAGGTTAGTGCCTATTTTGTAATATGCTCCTACTTATTTTCAAATGACGTGCTGTAGGTGAAACTACATAGTTTTGACCTGGAATGGGTGCTTCTTTTCATTCAAGAAATGTTCAAAACAAACCAAGCAGGAACACCAAATGAAAAATGTTGCACCAGAATGGTCACAAAGGTTCTCACTACTAAGATCAAAGGCAAAGACCTTTGGGAGCGACGAACCGTGCAGGATGTTCAGCTAGCCATCCACTCTTAAAGAATGCATATAGAATCATACTGGTGTAACGGGGTGATGACGACTGAAGGAACGTGATGGCATGCAACCTTATACAAAACAGTCTGTCATGGAGCTTATTGTGGACCTGGGTATCCTTTAAGGCATAGAGCATGTAGTGTGATTATATGCTCTGTAGGCATGGAAAAAACAGTGGTTCCATGTGGTGTGAATTGCAATGTTGCAAACATTTCAGGAGGAATAGTTTGCTCTAAAGGAGTATGATTTTTATATGTAGACCAGGAATCAAGCAAAAGCAAATTATTTGGACCAGCTATTGGTCAAAAGCAGTGTTAATACCATATTTATAGCTCTCTTATGCCCATGTTCCCACTCTTAGTTGCTGTGATGTAAATATTCCCTACTGCCTTTGCAAGATTGTGTACACAAGAAAGAATTGTAGGGGGCAGAGCACCTCCAACTTATTGCAGAACAATAAATACTTTCTAGCCAATTTACCATTCAGATTAACAGTTGACATAATTGTATATGAATGCGTTAAAGCATTGATTTTAGTTGGTCTTAAATACATATACAGGGTGTTACAAAAAGGTGCAGCCAAACTTTCAGGAAAAATTACACACAAAGAAAGAAAATACGTTATGTGGACATGTATCCAGAAACGCTTACTTTCCATGTTAGAGCTCATTTTATTACTTCTCTTCAAATCACATTAATCATGGAATGGAAACACACAGCAACAGAACTTACCAGCGTGACTTCAAGTACTTTGTTACAGGAAATGTTCAAAATGTCCTCCGTTAGCGAGAATACATGCATCCACCCTCCGTCGCATGGAATCCCTGATGCGCTGATGCAGCCCTGGAGAATGGCGTATTGTATCACAGCCGTCCACAATACGAGCATGAAGAGTCTCTACATTTGGTACCGGAGTAGCATAGACAATAGCTTTCAAATGCCCCCATAAATGAGAGTCAAGAGGGTTGAGGTCAGGAGAGTGAGGCCACGGAATTTGTCCACCTCTACCAATCCATCGGTCACCGAATCTGTTGTTGAGAAGCGTACTAACACTTTGACTGAAATGTGCAGGAGCTCCATTGCGCATGAACCACATGTTGTGTCGTACTTGTAAAGGCACATGTTCTAGCAGCACAGGTAGAGTATCCCATATGAAATCATGATAACGTGCTCCATTGAGCGTAGGTGGAAGAACATGGGGCCCAATCAAGACATCACCAACAATGCCTGCCCAAACATTCACAGAAAATCTGTGTTGATGACATAATTGCACAATTGCGTGTGGATTCTCGTCAGCCCACACTTGTTAATTGTGAAAATTTACAATTTGATCACGTTGGAATGAAGCCTCATCCGTAAAGAGAACATTTGCACTGAAATGAGGATTGACACAGTGTTGGATGAACCATTCGCAGAAGTGTACCCGTGGAGGCCAATCAGCTGCTGATAGTGCCTGCACACGCTGTACATGGTACGGAAACAACTGGTTCTCCCGTAGCACTCTCCATACATTGACGTGGTCATCGTTACCTTGTACAGGAGCAACTTGTCTGACGCTGACATTAGGGTTATCGTCAACTGCACGAAGAATTGCCTCGTCCATTGCAGGTGTCCTCGTCGTTCTAGGTCTTCCCCAGTCGTGAGTCATAGGCTGGAATGTTCCGTGCTCCCTAAGACGCCGATCAATTGCTTCGAACGTCTTCCTGTCGGGACACCTTCGTTCTGGAAATTTGTCTCGATACAAACGTACCGCGCCACGGCTATTCCCCCTTGCTAATTCACACATCAAATGGGCATCTACCAACTCTGCATTTGTAAACATTGCGCTGACTGCAAAACCACGTTCATGATGAAACTAACCTGTTGATGCTACGTACTGATGTGCTTGACGCTAGTACTGTAGAGCAATGAGTCGCATGTCAACACAAGTACCAAAGTCAACATTTCCTTCCTTCAATTGAGCCAACTGGTGGTGAATCGAGGAAGTACAGTACATACTGACAAAACTAAAATGAGCTCTAACATGGAAATTAAGCATTTCCGGACACATGTCCACATAACATCTTTTCTTTATTTGTGTGTGAGCAATGTTTCCTGAAATTTTGGCCGTAGCTTTTTGTAACACCCTGTATATGAGGATGGTATCTGTTCTTTTGGACATGTCCAAAAGAACAGATACCATTGGTGACCATGCAGCTTGTTAGAATGAAATTACAATGAAATGAATACCCCTAGCTGCATACAGGCATTGATATAAGTCAACGGGGACAGTTGAAAATGTGTGCCCCGACCGGGACTCGAACCCGGGATCTCCTGCTTACATGGCAGATGCTCTGTCCATCTGAGCCACTGAGGACACAGAGGATAGTGCGACTGCAGGTACTTATATCTGGCACACCTCCTGTGAGACCACATCTCGGGTTCGAGTCTCAGTTGGGGCACACATTTTCAACTGTCCCCGTTGACTTATATCAATGCCTGTATGCAGCTATGGGTATTCATTTCATTGTAATTTCATCTTAAATACAACTCTCTTGCGATCTGTGATTTCCAATGTTCCTTTCATATTGATTTCCTCTTCAAATCAGGATTGGTCAGAGTTGAAAGCAAATGCCTTACTGAAAGGTGGGATAATTTTGTTTATCTCATCTGCAAATTTTCAGGTTGATTCCACAGTTCGCTGTGCATTGCCAAGTTGGTGCTTCATTTGAAATTTTGTTTCCTTATGCCTCCCAGTTATGTAGCATTGTTTGAAGTTATGCAACCATCCACTTCTTCCTTTGAAATCACTGTAATCTCTGTTGTGTGCGATTTGATGTGCATAATGTAGTAGGTCACTGTCGTGCACATCCTGTAAATCATTTTGAGCATCCTGTTCCTATTATTAATTGCAAAATCTGGCAATAATTAGAAAAATTTATTTTAGGACTCATCATTTACAATATAATGATGTATTTCAGCGAAGATTCTTCTTTTGTCAAGAAAGTTTGTAAACTATTTTGCTATGTAAACTCTTTGGAATATTGTGAGTACCACAGAATGTAAGTAATAGTGGGCATGCCTCTTCACTCCAGGTGTTTTATTTAGCTACCTTCTGGATGTCAAGGACGGTATTCCAGTGAACATTTTCAAAAGCTTTCTTTTATCTACAAATGCTATGCATGTGGGTTTCCCTTTCATCAGAATGTCTTCTAAGATTAGTCAGAGGGTCAGAATACGTGCTCAGTATTTAGTAGGAGATGTAAATGTAAATTTACAGACTTTTGTTATGAATAAAGCCAAATTTTCTTCCTACAGGTACGTTCCACATCTAGAGTACATAAACATGACGGACACAATGCTCATTTCACTGCCAAAGAACCTTTTTCACTACACCCGTGACCTGAAGCATCTGTTGGTTCAACGAAATCGTGACTTGAGATCTTTGGACCGTGATGTCTTCCAGGATGCTAGCAAGCTTGAGGATGTTATTTTGGACCGCAATGGCATCAGTTCACTGGAACAAGATGTGTTCATTCACTTGAAAAGTGTCCAGAGGCTGAACCTAGCCTACAATAAGATCAGGAGCCTGCCCATCGGTATCTTCAGAGATAATCGAGAACTACAGGAGCTGGTGTTGTCAGGGAACCCACTGCACTTTACCTCAGATACAGCAAAGTAAGTTTGTCTGTTATTTTCACAAGGTTTCAGACTTTTTAAAAATCGTGGAAAAGAATCATTAAAGGAGCTTTTTACATTGGTACCATTTCAAAAGTAACAGACATCGATTTTGCATTAATAATGGGAAAATTCTGTGTGCAAAAGAGATGCAATGGGAACTAAATTGTTGGAGAATTGAAGAGGGAGTATGAATATTAATATCACTACTCACTGAGTCACACAGCCAACCAATTGCAAATAACTGTTTCGTACACTGACCTAAGTTGTGACACCTCTAACGATATCTTCATCAGAATGAAAGTTTTAGAAAATTAAGTCTGACAAAAGTATTAACCAAGATGATCATTGTCATGGCATACAAGGGTTACTTATGTAAAGTTACATTTTTAGAAAGAAATAGTCAAAAGTTTTGAGCAGATATGCTCAAGTCAAAAATTAAAATTCAGCGCTTTCAAACCTTTGGTACTTATGCCTTGCTAGGAACATCAGACTGATTGGCCCAGTGGCTTACATTGCTGCCGTGAAAACAATACGTGTTGCACTGCCTGTCAGGTGCGGACAGTGACATGTGCCCATTTGAGGTATTACAACAGAAGTAAATGAGTTAAACAACAAAATACAAAGGAAGTAAGTGTAATGTACTTTTGCAAATAGAAAAAAAGTTGATAAATGAAGTATTAACAGAGCCATATGTTAGGCTATACAAAAATTACCATTACATAAAACACAGGATATTATAGAATATTTATACAAACAGCTGGGCAATCCGAAATGAGATTCGAAGAAAAAGTTGTTTGGTAACTAGAGGTAGCAAAACATAATAAAAAATAAGGGAATCAAAATTCTGGGAGTAGTGGATTAAAGCCATTGGAAAAAATGTTTGGTACTTAATTGTAACTGTTCATTGAGGATGAGGCCATTGTTCTTAGAAATATACTTGAAAACCTTCATCTCTTTGAGTATGTCAAGCCTGTGACCTATGTTTTCATATGTGAAATGGAAATTTCTTCAACACTTCTTGATTTGTGACCGGAAATTAACATATGATCAGCAAAGGTGGAATTATGTACATTAGTGCCAATTTTTCCCAATAAATTTTCCTTGTACCTAACTGAAAGATATTCCAGTTTGTCCTATATAATAAACAGGACACGTATTACAAGTGATTTTATAAACTCCTGAACTGAGTATAGGAGCAACTGTGGACTTGAGAGTGTGAATAAGATTTTTTTGCAAGTTATTGTTATTGGAAAAGGTTACTTTGCATCCTTTGCATAGGAAATAGGTCTGAAAAATTGAATAGAAAAAACTTTCTTGTGCTCGCTATCGTCAGAAAGAGCTCCAATATCTAAAGTGGTCACTTTAGCATCAGTTTTAACTTTGAAGATCTTTTCAACTAATGAGAGATCATAGCCATTATTAACTGCAATAGTTTTTCTGGAATTCATCTCTTCATTTGGTTGTCAAATGACAAAGATATAGAAAATGCACAATGAATGGCTGAATGGAAAAATGCTTTTTCTTGGGAATGAGGATGCACTGAATTAGCAAGTATGATCTTTCTTGCTTTGTAACTTGATGTTACTAAGCTTTGTATACCATGACAATTGTCATTTCGGTTAATATTTTTGTCAAACTTAACTTTCAGTGTATTTTTATAGGGTGTCTTGAAGTTTCATTCTGATGAAGACATCCTTCAAGGTGACGAAACCTAGGTCAATGTATGAAACAGTCATTTGCAACCCGTTAGCTGTGTGATTCATATACTGAAACGTATATATAGCTGCTGAAGGACAGCTATGTTTAAAACTGTAGTACTCACTGAATAAAGAGGCATTAACACATAAAAAGTTGTTAGAAGTTTTTAGGTATACATTTCATAAATCATTTGAATGATTTCTATTAAATTGCTGCAAGAAGTGTCAAATGTCCTCTCACTGTGTTCCACTACAGTAATCAAGTTAATCGTCTTTGCAAACAATACTTCTCTCTTAGTGAATAAAACAGAATGAAAAAACCTGGAAGTTAACAGTGTTTTTGATGATATCCCCTATTGATTTAGTGGTAATGGACTCTTTGTGAATGTTAAAAAAAACTTGATATCTGCAATTTCATGTACACAAAAAGAACAGTGGGAAATAAATATCGTTACAATGTGGAAGTGCTGTAACAAAGATACCTAAAACACCCATGCACATAATCATGTTTTGGGGAGGTCTTGGTGCTCAGTTCCTATTTGAGCTATTTGGATAGAACGTTCTTGGTTCACCCTGGATCAGTAGCCATTTGTACATTGTCTTACTGTAGCTAGCCTATGTTACAGTATATTACGCAAGACTTGAACAATAAATTGGAGGTGGTGCCCAGACATATTGTTCAAACTGATTAATTCCTGCTGCAGAAGATTTTAATTGGACTGAAATTTGTATGCACACTGTTCAGATTTTTTGTGCAAAAACATGCACAAAACTTGTTTTTCTGGGTGATTTTTCATGCACACCACTTCTATCTTTAAACTTCTACAGTTCAAACTTTGTGTGAGTGTAGATTAATGGACAGTCAAAATGGACCTTTTTTATCCACTAATCTTTATCTCTCCCCCCCCATGAACCATGGACCTTGCCGTTGGTGGGGGGGCTTGCGTGCCTCAGCGATACAGATAGCCGTACCGTAGCTGCAACCACAACGGAGGGGTATCTGTTGAGAGGCCAGACAAACGTGTGGTTCCTGAAGAGGGGCAGCAGCCTTTTCAGTAGTTGCAAGGGCAACAGTCTGGATGATTGACTGATCTGGCCTTGTAACAATAACCAAAACGGCCTTGCTGTGCTGGTACTGCGAACGGCTGAAAGCAAGGGGAAACTACAGCCGTAATTTTTCCAGAGGGCATGCAGCTTTACTGTATGATTACATGATGATGGCGTCCTCTTGGGTAAAATATTCTGGAGGTAAAATAGTCCCCCATTCGGATCTCCGGGCGGGGACTACTCAAGAGGATATCGTTATCAGGAGAAAGAAAACTGGCGTTCTACGGAACAGAGCGTGGAATGTCAGATCCCTTAATCGGGCAGGTAGGTTAGAAAATTTAAAAAGGGAAATGGATAGGTTGAAGTTAGATATAGTGGGAATTAGTGAAGTTCGGTGGCAGGAGGAACAAGACTTCTGGTCAGGTGACTA